>NC_054376.1:41782993-42495493 GCF_017654675.1 Xenopus laevis | reverse complement strand
TCTCTCTATCTCTCTCTCTCTATATCTCTGTCTCTCTCTGTCTCTCTCTCTGTCTCTCTCTGTCTCTCTCTGTCTCTCTCTGTCTCTCTCTGTCTCTCTCTGTCTCTCTCTGTCTCTCTCTGTCTCTCTCTGTCTCTCTCTGTCTCTCTCTGTCTCTCTCTGTCTCTCTCTGTCTCTCTCTGTCTCTCTCTGTCTCTCTCTGTCTCTCTCTGTCTCTCTCTGTCTCTCTCTATATATATATATATATATATATATATATATATATATATATATATATATATATATATATATATATATATATATATAGTATGAACAACACATACTCACAATTCAGACCAACTGCAGAGTCTTCCCTCTAATAGTGCTTAAGAGGGGAATATCCATCTACCCAAAGTTTCTCCTATTTCCTCTGGGGACACTTCTTATGGGATACCCAGGGGGAATCTATCTAAGTCCCTATTGCCCTGTCTCTATTTCCTGACCAAGCTAAAATGCCTTGGGATCTAATACCTTCTATCATTCTATGCATTTTTTTCTGTTTAAAAAAATTATTACATTTTCTCAATACTTTTGTTATTGTCTATGCTGAAAAGACAATCAACAAACTTCTGTGTTATCACAGACTCTACTCTGCTTCTTTATGCTAAATACATCCCCCCATATAGTGTACTCTGCAGCCCTGCATTGATACTATATGAGAATAAAGATTTATTATCAGCTAGACAATTTTGCTTATTTGAGACTTTAATTCCCTGCAGGGATAATGCTGTCTCAGTGTGATTTGATAAATAATCGTTCTTGGTGCTCAATGGCCCTTTTTGTTGTTCTAATGTAAATGATTTGTGACAAAGCTTATCGTTTTATTGGCATTCGGCCATTGAATATTACATTAATTCAGTGGAAGTTTCTCAGTTTACTACCAAATAAGGTTTCGATGGAAAGAACCTCCTTAATTTCTGGATATTTAGTTTTATCTGTTGTATTTGGAAAGCACACGAAAAGATTTGAACAGAAAATAAAGACCCTTCATAATCAGCCACACAAACAGCATTACATCCTTTTATCGAGATATGTAGCTGGTCAAGAACTTTTATGATTAGGAGGTCCTGCTTGTCCCAACTTCAGAAAGGATAAATTCATACTATAAGGGACACAACATAATTTACTTATTTATTTCTTGGTACTGTATTTATATAACCCTGACACATTTCCACAGCACTTAACAGAGATTATACATTATTCACATGAGTCCCTGCCTCAATGGAGTTTACAGTCAGCAGGTGACATTTAATGGTCATCTGTTTAAAGCACACATTGTATTGGTTACTATGGGTAATGGGCAAACTTAGTGACTTTTATTACATATGAGCCTATGGTCCCTGTCACATTCATACACTATGGTCTATTTAGTTATGAAGCCAGTTAATATGTCTGTACGATTATGGAGCCAGAGGAAACCCCAGAATACATGGAGAGAACATACACACCCCTTGTAGATACTACCCAAGCCAGAATCATATTCAGGACCCCAGCGCTGCAAGGCAGAAGTGCCATCCACTGAGATGAAAACTCTTTTTTGCATGTGACTCTGCCATTCACCCTAGTGAGTTCCATTGCTTTTGCCATATCAAGAATTGTTTTAACTAGATAAATAACGGTATATGCTCTCTGACTGGCCTTTGCATAGCTGGAGGAGCAAACAGGATCATTACTACACAACTAGTTGCACATAAAACATAAAAAATAGTGACTTTCTATATTATATTATTTAAATAATGGTGGTGTTGAAAAATGTCTATATTATTTTTATTGCACTATAATGGTACTATAATATTATTAAAGGAGAAATAAGTTTAGCCAAAGAAATAGCTAGAAATGTTGTACATTATAAAATATAAAAAATAGTGACTTTCTATATTATATTATTTAAATAATGGTGGTGTTGAAAAATTTCTATATTATTTTTATTGCACTATAATGGTACTATAATATTATTAAAGGACAAATAAGTTTAGCCAAAGAAATAGCTAGAAATGTTATACATTACAATTTGGACTTCTGTACCAGCCCAAGGCAACCACAGCCCTTTAGCAGTAAAGATCTGTGTCTCCAAAGATGCCCCAGTAGCTCCCCATATTCTTTTTCTGCTGATTCACTGCTCATGCTCTGTGCTGCTGTCATTTACTGAGCTTAGGGACCAACTCCCACTACACTATATACACAGAATATAAATGTCACAATATAAGGCTGATAATAATTAAATGCACTACAAACTTATAATCATATAGTCCAAAAGTACCCGCACACCCTGGCCTTCACCGGAAACGATCCCCTGGTGCACAGCAAATGAAGGAAACGGCAACCTCTCTTTCCAATGGCAACACAAAATCACCGGCACACATGTAATGCTAGCAGGTTATACCTTGCTTAAGGTTTATTGCAGCATGCAACGTTTCGGGGTTACCCCCTTTATCAAGCATACAGTAACAAAATGCACAAAGCAATTTATAGCTTAAGCAGGTCACATGGTATGATGTGTAGGCGTGATAGTAGTCAATTGAATAATTGACAATTAATTAGGAAAATGTTAACATGGGCATTAGCCGATAAAGAAGAAAAAAGAAAAGAGCAAAATCCAACTTAAGTGTAAAAAAAAAGTGCTTGACGTGAATAAATAGAAAAAATGAAAAACAATGTCCATAGGGATCAATGTGCATTCACAGATAATCTGTCCTGTAAAAGACAATTGACCCGCCCTAGTGCCATCCATATATATTTCTTTGGAGCGTGGGTTTAATTCAGGCTTTACATACAAACACAATTCTCCACCTTTTTTAATCCCTCTGTCCCTCCTAAAAAGGGTGTAACCGTTTAAATTCACATCCAGGTCACATGTTTTATCCCACCAGGTCTCAGTGATACTAATTAGATCATAATTTTAAGAGCATGCAATTAACTCTCTCTCTCCCATTTTACCTGAAAAATTAATTTGCCAGCATACAGCAGAGGTTACTACTTTTTGTCTTTTGAAACTTACATTTCTTAATGGAGAATTAGATCTTAAGTTAGTATCAACATGCTGTCCTTGTAACATTGGGATTTCCTTAGGTGGTAAACACACTCACTCCTCCACCATGACCCCAAACTAATTCCACTCCCCAGTCTACACTAGCTTCCCCATAATTCTTTAGCTCACCCCCAACCTTGCCTAGTTTAAACACTCCTCCAACCTCTTAGCCATTCTTTCCTCTAGCAGAATGGCCCCCCTTCCATTGAGGTGCAATCCATCATGAATATATTGGTTGTACCCCAAAGAAAAATCATCCCAGATTTCTAGGAACCCAAGCCCTTCTTTCCTACGCCAAGACTTTACCCATGCATTTAGCTACCTAAGCTCTCGCTGTCTTCCAAAAAATGGATAGGAATACCTTTACTAAATCTTAGAGCCTAGCTCCCTGAACTCACTCTTTAAGGTCCTCCATCTACCATTAATTTTGTATTTGTACCAATATGTACTAAGACAGCTGGGTTATCCCAGTTACTGATCAAAATAAAAAACAGGAACAGTAATATATATCGTAAAGTTTTTATTGTGTTTGAACCTCTTTTAATTTGAATCTCCTGTGTTTGTAACTCCACTTACAGAGCACTCACTAACACCTGTGTTTTTAACTCGACTTACAGAGCACTCACTTAAAGAGCAATCACTTAAAGAGCATCTAACCACTAGAGCAGTGGTCCCCAACCAGTAGCTCGCGAGCAACATGTTGCTCACCAACCCCTTGGATGTTGCTCCCAGTGGCCTCAAAGCAGGTGCTTATTTTTGAATTCCAGGCTTGGAGGCAAGTTTTGGTTGTATAAAAACCAGGTGCACTGCCAAACAGAGCCTCCTGTAGGCTACCAGTGCATATAGGGGCTACCAAACAGCCAATCAAAGCTCTTATTTGACATCCTCATGGATTTTTTCATGCTTGTGTTGCTCTCCAACTCTTTTTACATTTAAATGTGGCTCACGAGTAAAAAAGGTTGGGGACCCTGCACTAGAGCAAGCTCCACTGGAGTCCCAGGGGTTCTAATTATACAGTCTGTTCAGATGTACTAATAAAACCCTGCTCACCTCAAAATGAGGGAAATTTAACTGCAAAGTAAAGCAGCTTCTGGCAAACTTACTGCAAACACAATAGCACACCTTTCTTATTTATCACCTAAGACTGAAACGCGTTTAAGAAAATAAAACACAGTAGTTAAACCTTTATCCAAAATAGTTATCCTTTTTTTATGTCGATTTGATTGCTCAGTTATTTTTACCAGTCACTAGCCTGTTAGTAAGCAGTGTAACTTTCTTTATTTGTGAATGTGTGTTTGTTCATGGCTTGGAGCAGAAGCAGGACAGTAAATGCAACGGGAAATTTTAGCAAGTTGCGTGCAGAGGTCACATTTTTCATATAATAATTATATTTCAATAATTGATAATGAACAGGGGTCTTACAATAATGTAACAAAACATCCAGGCTATAATTCTGTTATGCATGGCACTGGTAAGAATCAGGGAAGTCCTTGACTCTTGGCAGTGTAATGCATAACATAATTGTAGCCCAGATGCTTTGTTACATTATTGTACGACCCCTGTTCATTATCAATTATTGCAAAGTGCCGTGTAACTTCATAAATGAATGATTATGAGGGTGGCATACTAATAAGTAACAGGCATACAATTACAGCTCAGATTCACTGAAATAAAAAGCACACAGGGCAGCAGACGCCAAGACAGGAAGACTATGGAAAAAAATCATAAGCATAATTGCTTTGGTTTATCCCTGGAGACATGTTGCTTTCACAGATATATATACGCACATTTCAATGTTTTGCTTTTTACCAGTTATATCACTGATTGTCGTCATACAATTTGCTTACAATTTACTTTATTAAGGACCATTTTACTGGGATTCTTTGATTGAGGACCAGTTGTGCCAAGGGAGTCTTTAACTGGGCTAAGAGTTTAACAATTTCTATCCTGTGATTGCCAGTGTTAGGTCCAGTGGAAACATCAGTCTAAATATGTCAGAATAGTCTATACAGTGTGCTTCTGGATTTCCTTATAAAGCAAGTTTGGTGAATTCTAGTAAGGATATAGTTGTTTCCATAGAAGTATTTCTTTGTTTTTAAATACAACTATTGTCAGAAATTATTATGTACGCAAAGCAAATCTTTCAATTTAACACCTAATTTTTATGACTTTGCTTGAAACGTATCAGCACAAGATAATATAAAAATTACAGGTACATTTTACACTACCATTAATACATATAGAATCTATGATATCATAGTAACAGCTTATATGAGTGTATATAAGTATGCTACCAAAATTGGGCAGGTAATAAGTTTGGATAACTGACACTCACAAGCTCAAAGTCTAAATTGATTAAGAAATGTTTTTGCAAAATTGAGTTAGGAAAGCCCCTCAGGGCTCTCTCAGTTCCGCTACACATTGGACCACTTTAAGTGAATTATTCTGTTTATACAATAGAGGAAATTCATTAAAACATAACTTTTATTCAAGAGTTACATTTAAAACAAAATTAGCTCAATTTAAAACACCATTCAGACCACAAGTCTGGATCAGGGACACCCCCTGTATGCCACTGCTTGCCAGTGATGCTGCTGCCATGAGGTGAGTTGAGAAACTCGACCTCAGTCAGCAGTAGGCCGCAAGTTATCAGGGACGGCAAAAAAAATGCTACTGGTAACTTTAAGAGACAAAATTTTTAAAATTGGAGTTTCCGCTCTGCTAGTGCAGAGAGCACGATTGCTCTCTCCACACTAGAGAAGCGCACCCCCTAGACCAATTCTGGTGATTGGAAATGCAAGCACTGGGGTCGAGCGTCATCAGAAAGGCTGCCTCAGGGTGGCAAGGACCCTCAAAATGCTGCTGTTGCTTGCTCATACATTTAACCAACCATTCATTAGCAGTTCTTATTAAAGGAAAACTATACCCCCGAAATTAATACTTAAGCAACAGATAGTTTATATCAATTTAAGTGGTATAGTAAAGAATCTTACCAAACTGAAATATATATTTAAGTAAATATTGGCCTTTTACATCTCTTGCCTTGAACCGCCATTTTGTGTTGGTCTCTGTGCTGTCTCAGAGATCACCTGACCAGAAATACTTCAACTCTAACTGTAACAGGAAGTATGGAAGCAAAAGACAACTCTGTCTGTTAATTGGCTCATGTGACCTAACAAGTATGGTTTGTTTGGTTTGTTTGTGAGTACAGTGAATCATATGATCCCAGGGGGCGGCCCTTATTTTTTAAAACAGCAATTTTCTATTTATGATTACCCAATGGCAAATACTACTAAAAAAGTATATTATTATGAAAAAGGTTTATTTACATGATGCAGGGTTTTACATATGTATGTTTTATGAAATATATTTTTATAGAGACCTACATTGTTTGGGGGGTATAGTTTTCCTTTAATAGCCTATTTTAGCTCCTGATTCCCATTATTTCAAAACTATGGCAAACCTTCTTACCTTCAAACCCACAAGCTACAGTCCACCATGTCCCCTTTTATTTCCATTAATTTCACCAGAGGCCCCAAGAAAGGAATTCATGGAATAAAGTACTTAAAGGGGTGGTTCACCTTTGAGGTAAACTTTAGTATGTTATAGAATGCCCAATTTCTAGCAACCTTGCAATGGGTCTTCATTATTTACCTTTTTCTTCTGACCCTTTCAAATGGGGGTCACTGACCACATCTAGAAAAACACTCTGTAAGGCTACAAATGTATCGTTATTGCTACTTTTTATTACTCATCTTTCTATTCAAACTCTCTCCTATTAACATTCCAGTCTCTTATTCAAATCAATGCATGGTTGCTAGTGTAATTTGGACCCTAGCAACCAGATTGCTGACATTGCAAACTGGAGATCTGCCGTACAAAAAGCTTAAAAACCATACATAATGAAAAATGAAAACCAATTGCAAATTATCTTAGAATATCACTCTCTATATCATACTAACAGTTAATTTAAAGGTGACCAACCCTTTTAAGAACATAGATATTAAAGTGCAGACCACATTTATTGAATACTTTTTATTTCTTGGCACCCACCTTTCAGGGAGAGCAAATTTCAAATTATTTTATATAGAAATATATACATACATTTATATTCATATAAGTACTGCAGGATACACAAGAAACTGCATAGCCTGTATCACCTTTTACCCTATAAGATAAGGGCTGTATATTTGTCCCTTTTCCATGGCCTTGTAACTGGACCAAGCCTTTTTAGTTTTATTATTACTGACCTGCTGCACATCAAACATTTTCAGTATTATTTAATTACTTGCTAATCAGCCAGGGAATACATTCACTCACAAACTCTAATATGTATTAAATAATATGTTCAGAGTAATTTAATAATGATGATTACTGCTCTGTGCTTTATTACTGTATCTGTCCTTGTTTCTATTAAAACACAATGTTGGCAGAAAGACACAGATAAACATTATGTTAATTTCAAAAGTTTTTAATGCGTGATGGTTATATATCCTGCATGAAAGAGCATTCAGCATGTTTCAGTAATTTAACAAACTCTTATCATTGCATTTCATGTGCACTTTAAATGCCTTTTAGAGCCAAATTGTTACTGTAAAACTACCAAAGCCATATGCAGTCCATTAAGTGAATGTTATGCACACAGAGATGTAGCCTTGATTAAAGCATCACCGACGATGTGTTTCAGCGGCAGAACCAAAAGAGAATGTTCACAAACACCAGTATCATCACCGATAGAGTATATCCTTCTGGGTTATTCTTATGGCCAGATCAAGTTCAAAAGGGTTAACTCTTCAGCTGAATTTAATGTCACATCAAATAAGTTACCTTCAAGACCCCAGTCTTAGCTCTTCCAACAGAAGGTAATAATTCTTGGTGTCAGCTAAAAACTACATTTCATTTTAGGTTGCATTGCTTTTAGTTTGTGGGGGCATTGTTTATTCCAGAAAAGGACAACATCTATGTCTGCATCAAATAAATAATACCTATGTAATATTTTTGCCTTGGTGATTGACATTATATTATAACCAGATTTATTGATCCATTATATTTAGTATTCCTACCCATGTAAAGCTTCAGTACATGATCTTTGACAAAGAAGAAGACCTTTTGGGATTAAAAGCAAACTGCCGTTTCACTTATCCGGAAATCCTCATCCATGTAGATGAAGATTTCCCAATAAATATGGAGAATTAAAAAAAAAAAAAAAAGTTATAAGCAGAGAAAAAGTTAACAAAACTGTTAGACAGCCAATAGGGGGAGTTCCCCTTTTGTGAGCTTGTTGTTTGACAATAAATATATTTGCAGCTGAATGTGAAGTTGCTGTTTGCTATGTTATTAAACAATATACCCAGCTATTTGTTAAAGGAGGTCAAAGAATGATGGAAGTCAAAGTTCAGAAAGAGATCAATGGTCTATTTATCACCCAGAGAAACCCCATAAAGGTACCACTGCCACCAGCATAAAAGAAAAAGAGCATAACATTATTCCAAGCAAGGAAGAGCTCCCCTCTTCTTCTGTAGTCTTCTTAGCATTATAAAAATAACAGCCTACTAGGTTGTTCTTTTGGAAATGTTCATGTGATTTGATAAAAGGTTAACATCAATCTTCTTATTCAATAGATTGTATTGACTAATGATGGGCGGATTTATTCGCCAGGTGCGAATTCGTGGCAAATTTGTGTGATTCGCCACCAGCAAATCAATTCGCAAAACGGCCACGAAAATTCGCCGGCGTCAAAAAACCGGGCTCCGGCATCAAAAACGGATGCCGGCGTAAAAAAAAAACGGATGCCGGCGTAAAAAAAAAAACGGATAAAAAAAAAAACTAGTGTTTTGTAAGATGAGTGATTTTCCCCTCTCAAACCCTTTTCTCTTTATAAGAAAGCTCCTAGAATCACACATTATTTTGTTTCACTAAAAGACAAACTAGAGCAGATACAAAACAAAGGCATTGCAGCATTTGTAACCATAATTGCGTACAATATTTACACATTATCAGTCTGCCTGGCATTACATGTAGTCCTTATAGTATTGGCAATATGGAACTTTTTTATTCAAGTAATCTACAGAAACAGTTGTTTAATGGCAAGTGGCACGTGTGGTTGGAATATAAAAGACACAGAGATACAAACAATGAATACACTCACTATATAACCATTATCTTAACAAATATCAGTTCTATTTTGGCCCATTATCTCTTTTAGGGTATGGTCACACTGAGCGTTTCGGGGAGATTTAGTCACCTGGCGAATAATCGCCTCGTCTTTGGGGCGACCAATCTCCCCAAATGGCTTCCCTCACTCTGTGCTGGCTAAAATGAAAAATCGCCGGCGCTAATCACACGAGGTGATTCGTTTTCCGAACCCGCCCGTAGTTGCCTCACGAGGAAACCCAGGCGACTAAATATCCCCAAAACGCTCAGGGGTAGATTTATCAAAGAGTGAAGTTCCGCCACTAGAGTGAAATTCCGCAGCTCTCAATTCATTTCTATGGGATTTTGAAAGGCTTATTTATCAATGGGTGAAAGTGAAAGTTCACCCTTTGATAAATACGCCTATAAAAATCCCATATAAATGAATGGAGAGTGGCGGAGTTTCATTCTAGTGGCGGAACTTCACTATTTACTTCACTCTTTGATAAATATACCCCTTGGTGTGACCTTACCCTAAAGCTACCCATCTGTATAAAGCTACTTTTTAATGAGCTTTTGCAGCAATATAAATAAATAGAAGCAAATAGGTCTTCATTCTAAAAACATCCACTGTAATAGTTCCTTCAGTTATAAATCTGAACTGCCTGTTGTACTCACTAAAACTAAACATGAGATATTTGCATTTTAGCAGCTTTCCCATCAAACACTATCAATAAAATCACATTGAGAGGTAAATGAAGTTCATGCATTTGAAATTTTCTAAAGTACTTTGCATCTCTGTTTCAAATAATTCCCCATCAAGGACGTATGTTGTCTGCCCATCATGGTGTGACAAACTGCTGTAATTAGAACCCTATTATTATTAATTTAATGTGACCTAATAATGTCATTATCCAGGCATGCCACATTAATCACTGAGCCTGGCCATCCCAGGGTTGCTGAAGAACAAACCTGCAATCCTGAAGATTGTACTTGCAACTTGCTGAAGGCATCTGGCACTAGTCTGAGGGAGACTATTCATCATTCTGTGTTTTACTGCTTTTTATTGGGAGAATTCTGAATATCTAAAAGTTCTTCTTTATATATCCCTACTGCTAGAATTGATTTTAGGATTTATAGTAGTTAAAAAAAAATACTGTCACCAGAATAAATTGTTTTACCTGAAAACAATGCATAATATGTAATGGATGGGGGCATTATACTCTTGCATGGGGACTTCATTTGCGGGGTTTCCTTTGACTATTTCTATTTCCTTTCTGTGACACAGTAGCCCTGTCATATGTTATAGCCGGAATTTGGCATATACTCATTTATCAGAATCACTATCCCACAATGAAAGCAGGATCAATTATACTGGCTAACATGGTACACAATCCTATTTTTGAACTTTACACTTTATCTGAATGCTCGTTAACCTTTACTAAATCGCTGGTTAGAGAAATAAGAAATCTTAGTGGCGAGTACAGTAAACTCACTAATCATATAATGTATGGATGCCAAAAAATCCAAAGTTATTAAAGGAACAGTAACACCAAAAAATGTAAGTGTTTTAAAGTAATGAAAATATCATGTAGTGTTGCCCTGCACTGGTAAAACTGATCTGTTTGCTTCAGAAACACTTCTATAGTTCATATTAACAAGCTGCTGTGGAGCAATGGCGGAAATTGAAAAACGGCTATATGGCACAGGTTAACTAATGGATAACTGATAACACCATTAGACAGACAGAGCTTATTTGCTATATGCTGTGTAACCTGAGCCTTTTCTCCTTTGAATGGCTGCCCCCATTGCTACACAGCAGCTTATTTATATAAACAATAGTAGTGTTTCTGAAGCAAACACAGCAGTTTTACCAGTCCAGGACAACACTTCATTATATTTTCATTACTTTAAAACACTTTTATTTTTTGACGTTAAGGTTCCTTTAACTCAGAATATAACAAAATGAAATATCCTAAATGGGAGTATTTTTATGACAGTATCTGACAAATTTGTCTAGTGTGGCTTGCATTACCTTACACTCCATGTTTATTACTAGTTGGCTTTTTGAAATGTAATATTTGCCCAAATTGATAAAATATGATGGGGAACTTATCAAAGCATGTACAGACATTTCACTACAGTTGATTACAGTTTTCCAAATATACCCCATTGTGTATTACATATGCTTCTTTGCCTATGACTGCTGCAGACCCTGTTCTTTATCATAGATCCAATCACTTCACTAAAACTAAGATATTTGGAACTCAACTGGAGGAAGGGATAGGGCAGTGAAGGTACAGGTACTCACTGCTTGCATTTCCATCTTAATTACTTATCTCTTTTACTTGGTATAGGCTAGATCAGCAGTCGCCTTGACTTGATGGACCTCTAAACAGCAGCAGGAGATAAAAGAACATAAGAATGATTGGCTCGACTACAAGATTACACTTTACTAATGAAACTGGTGACACAAAAATACATTCACATTCACTGCATTGCTCATTTCTCTGAAATTGGAAGAAACCTCAGATTAGTTTCTTTGTCTTCACATAATCTATAAAGAGAGTGCTTTAAAAAATCTTCCGTTTACAAACATTGATTCCCCAAGTAACATTTCTTTGTTGTTCCATAATCCTCAATTTGGCTACCACACTATCCAGGCTTCCATTCCTAAACCTTAATTCATTTTTAATACCACAGCAGTTGCCATGGAAATGATCTAATAATAATATAATAATAATAATAATAATATAGACCTCTAGGCAGGTGAGTATATTGAGGATCTTGGCCTATATAAATCAGCGAATATTTTTAATTTTACTTTTCAAAATATGGAACACAACTACAAACGGAGAGATTAAAAAATAATGCAGTTTAAATACACAGAAGTGAAAATGTTTCTACTTTTCGCCGGTGTGAAAACAAAGTTCACAATGTATTATTATTAATATTATTATTATATTATTACTGTTGCTAACAGAATCAAAACTGACCCCTAAGGCTACTTGTTGCTGTTTTATGAACAAGTTGCTCTACATTACTATCCTTCTGCCTCAGTCTAGTGTTTCATATGTATTTGCCATTGATGTTACAGTTTCAAATTATAAGCTACTAAATCAACTATTAAAAAAATAGCATAAATAAGGATAGAAATTCACAATTCTCAAGTTAATATTATTCATTAGACAATTAAAGCATTGATTAATTCATTAAACACAAGTATAATTGCACATAGCACATTTTAAAAGACCTGAGTAAAGTAATTAAAGCTTCAGGATGACTTATCTATAAAAGCAAATGCAAGTACAAAATGGACCCAAAACTTTACATGCGTTGACACTATGCACACACTAGGGGGCTTATTTACTAAACCTCGAATTTATCTGGTTGGACTGTTTGGAGCAAAAACTTTAGATTTTGATTTATTATTCCCCAATGCTGCAAAAAGCCAGAATCTGAAAATCCACCATCTCCGACCTGTCAAGGTCCTGCATAAGTCAATGGCAGAGGCACCTCAATTTGAAGATATGGTTTGCGCTGAGTTTAGCCTGAAAATCCAAAAAAAAAATCTGGATTTTCAGGCAAAAGCCTGAAAAAAATTAAGAAATTCGAGGAAAATGTCAGAAAAAATCCTAAAATTCGGGTTTTCGCTGAGTTTTGTTGTGTTTTTTCCCGAACTGATTGATTCAATTTTTTTTTATCAGTAAATAAGGTCAAATCGGGCATGGGAGTTTAGTTGTGTTTTTTTTTTTTTTTTTATAAAAAAGCTTGGTAAATAACCCCTAGTACTTGCTCCGATATACGTTCCAGATACTGACACCTAAAAATTCTCTCCCAAGTATTTATGTACATTCAAAGTTATCTTTGAATCCTGTTTTTCGCTGACAGGTCTGCTTTTGAAAATAATGTGTTACTTGAAGTTCCTAAACCTGATCGTTTTGCCAACCTGGCTGTCCCTGATCCTAACAGATTAAAAATATGGCAGCCCCATCATAGAGGAAGTTGGAGGATCAGATAGGTAATGTAAAAGTATCAGACAATTATAAATAGCATACAAAGACAATGTTATGATGAATGTAAAAAAAGATAACTTTTCTGGCAGTGTCTCTTTTACATCTTGCAGCAAGACCCAAACAAACCCAAACCCCAGGAGGAGTGACTAGAGTCTTGACCTGGGCAGCCCAGTTTTTGAGGAAACCCGGACAGGACCATTTCCCATTGATTGACGTGGTGATTGGCCAATTGCTGATTGACACATTGTAGCCCTGCTCCTGGTGTCACTAGCCCCACCTCTGACATCTGTGTCCACACCCCCGACGTCAGCATTCCTGTCCCATGATGTCACCGCACTGCTCCCCTGGCCCAGAGTGCTCCAAAAAGAAAGGTGGGAACCCTACATAGAACTATGTGACAAGCTAAAATCAGGAAAAAAAAATTTTTTTTATACCAGACCAGAATAACTTCATATACAGAATTTGTACCATGAGTTCTGCAAGGTCACATAAAGTAATGGAGAATAGTAATAACCAGCTAAAAACCAAGGTTTACGATGCAAGGAATAGTGAATTTGCGATGAATTTCCGTGTTTTTCCTGAAGCTAATACATTTGTTAAAATTCAGTGACGAAAAATTTGGGTGTTCGTCAGAAAAGTCACGCACATAAACATTACCACATGTCAAAAGTATTCGGACGTCTATTGACTTTAATGCATTTGGCCAAAATAGGCACACGTCATGGGCGGCAAAATTTACGCACGTTAAAATAATTTTGACGCCATTTGACTTCAAAGCGTTTCGTCCCCAACACTAGCAAGGAAGTAGAGACAGAGGTATCAGAGGCAATTGGCTCAGGCATTAAAAGATACAACACATTCCGGCATAGGAGACATGGGCATTAACCTTTGGCTCAGGATTCAGTGGAATGGCATCTGAGCATCTGGTATAAGATTCAGGCCAAATACCAAGGGTTCTGGTATAAGAGCCAATGCATCAAACTGAGCAGATGTTATTTTCTGCATTAGTTTGACATTCATTCATTTCTGTGTAATTTATATGACAACCTTTCTTACACCTTTTTTTATGCTTATACACATTTATAAATATGCTAAAGTCTTGCACACACACACACAGAGGAAAACACAAGCAAAAGAAGCTCCAGTATACAATGTTTTTCCAGTTATCAATAAATTAGAGAGTTTGCCTCTATTTCGTTTTGAAAGTTTTATGCTTCGCTTTGCTACTTGATGTATTCTCTACATTTGCTGCTCCACTGCATTCTACACATTTATCATCTTTTACTAATGCTCTTTCAAAAAAAGTTTAACAGGGGATAACTTTAAAAAAAGAAAGTCTGTGAGTTATATTTTCTTTTTTTTTTTTCAGACTATGCTGCACTGATATTGGTGCTGAAGTACAAAAAAAAGAACATGTTCAGCAGTACTTAATGGCCACTGTGTCTAGTAGATAAACAATCTCATGCCAAGAATGGGGATTATAAAGGGGCATATCTTTCTGTATCCCTGGTTCTGATTATTATACAGCTGCACTGCATTACCAAGTAGGTACATTATACAACCCAACAAAAGCTGCCTACATGATGTAAATCTCAGGTCTGAATTTCCCTTGTCCATTACATATATATATTTATTAGCTGCTGACTGCATTAATTGTTGCTAAATTATTGTTCCAGATCCACTGAAACTCTGGCCTCTTATACCGTGGTCCAGGCTCCCAGGCTTGTGATCCATGTTGCTTTGCCAGAATGCTAGTCTGTTATTATGGTATCCCTGATGGTGGCTCTACTAGAATCCTAGTCTCTTTTTTTTAGGTATCCACAAAACCAAGCTCTGCCAGCACTGTTCTAGAGCCCTTTGATCCTTTTTGGGATTCAGTGTTTTGGTAATTTGTGGTGCAGTTTTCACAGATTGGGGAACGAAAGACTGCAGTTTAGCCCAATTTGTACTGTACTTTCTGTGTTCTACCTGCAGCCTGGTCCACTTTGTCTTCCCCACACTTTTGTTTCACCTTTTTCACATCAAGGGTCGAATTGAAAAAACTGACATTCGAATTCAAAAAGACCAACCGAAATTAAGGGGCAGATTTATCAAAGGTCGAGGTAAATTTTCAAATAAAAAAAATTAGAATTTCAAGTTATTTTTGTGTAAATCGACTAGAGAATAGTCCAAATTCGATTTAATTTTGCAAAAAAATCAAAAATTCAAATTTTGAAATTTATCATGTACTGTCTCTTTAAAAATTCAAATTTGACCATTCGCCATCTAAAACCTGTTTTATCCTATGGGGGACCTCCTAGAACCTACTTGGAGTCAATTGGTGGAAAAATAGAAGTTTTTTTGGGGAATAACTTTGAATCGAATTTGATCAAATGCGATATTAAATTAATTCGATTTGTATGATTCGAATTCGGCCGAATACGGACCTATTCGATCAAAAACGGAAAAAAGTCCACCAATTAACTCCAAATAGGTTCTAGGAGGTCCCCCATAGGCTAAAACAGCAATTCGCAGGTTTTAGATGGTGAATGGTCGAAGTCAAATTTTTAAAGAGACAGTATATGATAAATTTCGATATTTGAATTTTTAAATTTTTTTCAAATTCAAATCGAATTTGGACTATTCCCTAGTCGAAGTACACAAAAAATTGCTTGAAATTCAATTTTTTTTTCATTTGGAAATTCACCTTGACCTTTCATAAATCTGTCCCATAATGTTGTGATACCAAGATCTACAAACCTTTTAGCCAAAACTATCAAAAAAAACACCAGTGGAAAAGTTCTCATGGATGAAAGAACAATTTGTGTCAACTTATCCAACAGATACAACCGTTAAAACAACATTCTGTGTATTTTCTTCCTAATTGAGATATAGAATACTCTTTGCACAGGATTAATGTATGAGTTAGAATGTAGATCTCATCCACAATTCTATAGCTCATGAGGAGTATTTGTCTGACCTCCTGTTCTGCTGTCACTGGGCATTGGCACTGAGTATTCCTGATAAATAACTACCTATAGCTGACCATACTACAGTGAACATGTGCCACTGACACCAGACTGAGAATACATTTAGAGAAATATGATACTATGGAGGACAAATGTTGAAAAATGTTCACAGTGATAGAGCTGCCATTTTATACATTGTAAAGGTATGGGATCTCTCATCTAAAAAAAAAACAATATCCAGAAAGCTCTGAATTTTCAGAGTCCATTTAGCACAAATAATTTAAAACAGTGCTTTATATGTGGTCCTTATTAAACTAGTATAAATCCATAGTGGTGGTAAAACAATTCAGTTGGGTTGTTTTTTAGTAGACTTAAAGGGGATTGTTCACCTTCCAAACACTTTTTTCAGTTCAGTTGTTTTCAGATTGTTCACCATAAACAAAGACTTTTTTCAATTGCTTTCCACATTTTCATTTTACCATTTTACCCAAATTGAAGATTAAAGTCGAATTTTCCTGTCTCTGGTGTTTCAGTCTGGCAGCTCAGTGATCCAGAAGCATCAGAACTGTTACAATTTGCTACAATTAGTTGATACATTTCTCAGCAGTATCTGTGGAATATCAGCAACTATTGTATCAATTCTAACAGCTGCCTTTTAGTGATATGCGAGTTGGTACCCGACCTGAACCCGCCCTCCCTCCACCCGCACCAAAGTCTGGGTTCCTTTTATAGACTTGTACCACTCCGCCAATGATGTCACAAAAGGGGCGGGGTGAGCAGGGGCGCAGCTATAAAACTAGAAACTGGAAGACGGCAGTGTAAGGTGCCCGTCCGACACCCGCAAATATGTGTGCGAATTCAGCCACAACCCTACCGACCCGAGGGCATCGGGCCGGCCCGCACATCACTACTGCCTTTAATGGAACTCCGAGATTCTGCTCTGCAGGGCTAAAAATAACAAAGGTATCGACTGAATGTATACATTTAAACAACTAAAGAGTCCATGGCCCCCCTCCCAGAGCTGGTTAAGAAGGTGAAAAATGAAACTTTACACTTCAATATTAGAAAGACAGTCACAAATAGAAAATAGAAAGTAATTGGAAAAAGTCTTTATTTCTGGTGATCTATCTGAAGCAAACTTAAGTGAAAAAAGTGTGAAGGTGAACAACCCCATTAACAAATGGTAATTCAAATTACAGAGTAACCCCTTATCCGGCAAACCCCAGGTCCCCCAAATCCTTTTTTAAAGAAGTACAGTAGTCACTCAGATCACTGCATTTTGTGAATCTGTAATATATTCATTCAAAATATTCTTGGCATAAAAAGTTTTTTTCATAGGTAAGTGCTGAATAAATGGCCTTATCTTCAAGTGGTTGATATATGCAACAAGAAATAAAGAAAATTTGCATAGAAATTACTTGTGCATAGACCTTTACGCCCAACTGCATATTCATTAGCTGATTAGGTATTATTTTATACTCCTCGGTGAGACTGCAAATGGCTTATTAAAGTCTCATAGTGCTGTTGAATCAACCTTTAGTGCCTAGACTTAGAATTCAGCTATTGCATCACCATATTATTGATTTTTACTGATCTTGGAGAATTCTTACTGTCAATATTACCATTATTAAGGTTATAATATTGTGACAGTTTACTGAGAAAATGTGCTTATTACAAGTTTATGCCTAGGATAGCATATAGTTATGGTATTTGTTTACACAGGTTATGAGAAAACCTAAAGTGTTGTCTCGGAGGTCAAGACCCCTTTCTGGCTTCTAGTAATGAGGGGTTTCCAGGCCATGTAAAAAATCCAGGACACTTTTTTTCAAATTCAGTCAGGGCTGCATGAATTTATCATATGTATTCAACTAGCGTTTATTAGAAGTGACTTCATTAGAAGTCATTTCAGATGTTCTGGTAACTTTATTCTAAAGCGTATTCACACAATGTGAGATGATATGGAATCATGTTAATACTTACATTTACAGCTTTACAGTAGCTTGGCGGAAAAATGAATCTAATGAATAATACACATTCATCACTTAATATTTCCATTGTATTGAACAAAAATAATGGACCTGAAGTGGTTTATATTTGAATGACTTTTCTACAGACAGCACTGAACAACTGTCTGCAACTGCAACTCACCATTTACCACTTTTCTGCAAATGCAAATTAACTTTGCATATAGACCCTGTATACTTAAAGTATATGATCTTTATAAATGAGGAGCAGAAATTAGTTGATTGGGTGCTCAAGGCAACATTCTAATTTGTGCATTATGGATTCAAACGTTATGTTCCAATGAGCCTTTTTTCCCCAAGGGACACATTTCTCTACCTCCTCATGTGAGGTTTGGTGATGGAGTAATGAAGGCTATATATTGCAAAGCTCTAGGGAACCCAAACATTGATGCTTGCCTGGCATCAAGGTCAGTTAGACAGAAATATAAGTTGAACAGTTGCTAGATATTCACTGAACTTTGAAATTTTCATATATCTGAAGCCTTGTTATAAGTTAAGGTGTGCCCAAGCAAATGATGGACACTGAACAGAGCAAATAGTCTAGCCAGGGACATCTCTATTCACTAGTGGTCTCAGGTGGGTTCCTGCTTATAAAAAGGAGGGGATTCTAGTTCCACTTTAAACCTCCCTAACTGTAGGAGAAAGGATAGTGTAAGGAGGTGAATAGTCTGCAGTAAAGAAGTGGCCTGATAAAAACACCTTGGAAAGGATGCAGTAACTAAGGAATTGCTAGTATGAAGGCTCACTCTGGTAGTCAGGTTTAAGGTAGCTAGTAAGGTAGCCAAAGGCTCCAATGAAAAGAGCAGAAACTTCAGCATCTCCCCCCCTGTAAGAAAATAGACCCTGAGAGAGACAGGTCCACATGGAACTTCTTGTGAGGGCCTTGTACTCCTGAGGCTTGAAATTGCTGACTGAGTGTACCACGTGAGTCGGCTGAACTGATGACCTGAGAAACAAAGTGGTGTCCAGTCCAGGTCAACAGACTATGGCAGTGTTATGCAGGAGACTAATTGCTAATCTGTGTGCTTATACAGTGTGGGAATTCACACAAATGGCAGAATACTTTATCTTTTTCAGAGGTGACGTTAGTGGTGCCTAAGGTAACTTAAAACTAAAATTTGTCTGTTTTATTCATCGCTGTGTCTTTTTGCAGAATAGATTTGTACACCACATAACATTTGCAACAAAAAATTCATATTTCATTCCCGAACCGACAGATTCACTGGCAGTCTGCCCATAGAGGACTTGCTCTTCAATGGGGTTTCAGGCACTATTAGGGCAATTGACTCCATGCAAATGATGGATATTGTATTCACACTTTCAGCTCTCTCTATGAGCAACAACACTTCCTGCTTCCAACTTCCAACTTCCTAGCAGGGACTCAACCTCAAAGCCACTCCCCTTTTCCCCATATTGCCATGGTTACTGGCAAACAAATTCTTTTTCAGATTAATCACTTTAGCCATTCTGAGCGAATTAAAGAATTTAAACAGTACAAACCAGCTTTTGTTGTGTTCCTGTGTAATAAGTTAAATATTTCAAATCCTATGTTTTCACATTAGTCAAGCAAAATGAACTTTATTTACACTATATAAATTATTTGAATCTTGTTTCCTTAAGTCTGGGAATTCATAATTAAAGCAAGCAGGCAGGAGCCATTTTGAGGACACTGTTATTAAGACAAGCCTTATATCATCTCAGAATCTTGTTTGTGCACCAGAATGGGGGACCTGATGTCCATCCCCATGCCCTGGCTACACAATTAAATGGTGAAGATAGAGGGGGATTGTGTGGAGAGCAGTGACATCTAGGAAGTGCTGAATGGAAAATGAAAGTAATTGTCCTTTCAGCAGCTCCTGATTTTGTATTTAAAAACTACTGATGAAAGCTGAACCTTTAAAGGGGACCCGTCACCCAAGAAAAATATTTCAAATCCTATGTTTTCACATTAGTCAAGCAAAACGAACTTTATTTACACTATATAAATTATTTGAATCTTGTTTCCTTAAGTCTGGGAATTCATAATTAAAGCAAGCAGGCAGGAGCCATTTTGAGGACACTGTTATTAAGACAAGCCTTATATCATCTCAGAATCTTGTTTGTGCACCAGAATGGGGGACCTGATGTCCATCCCCATGCCCTGGCTACACAATTAAATGGTGAAGATAGAGGGGGATTGTGTGGAGAGCAGTGACATCTGCCCCGCCTCTATGCCTAAGGCATAGAGGAGGGGCAGCCAATATTTGATTGACAGCTGAGATTTTTAAATGAGCATAAACAGCTATGAATGCTTTAATAAAAAATAGAAATTGAATTTCATGTTTAATTATTAATTATTACAGCTTTTTGTGTCTAGGTGACAGGGTCACTTTAAACATGTAGGAACTTCTTTACTTCAATATCTAACTCTTGATGGAGGAGCTGGCTGTCATTGATATCTAACCAAACCTTTCATCTTTGTCACTGTGCACAGCATTTTATTTAAAATGCAATTATTTATTCGGTCTTGGAATCCTGTCAGCTATAAATGAGTTTAAATGCCTGAGCTGTCTCTGAAATTAAACTCTCCATACAGTTGCAGGGGAGAATATAATTAACCTCCCCCCATAGTTGCCAGTGGCCTTAAACAGAGGGCAATTCTGTGTTCACCTTTGAGTTAACTTTTATTATGATGTAGAGGGTGATATTCTGAGACAATTTGCAATTGGTTTTCATTTTTTATTATTTAAGGTTTTTGAGTTATTTAGCTTTGTATTCAGCAGCTCTTCAATTTGCATTATAAAAAAATCTGGTAGCTAGGGTCCTAGTTAATCTAACAACCATGCATTGATTTGAATAAGAGACTGGAATATGAATAGGAGAGGACCTTACTAGAAAGTTGAGCAATATAAAGTAGCAGTAATAATAAGTGTGTAGACAGAGCATTTAGTTTTAAATGGGGTCAGCATGAGTGAGAAGGAGGTTTAGCCCTGTCCAGGTATAGGGATGTCCTATAGATACTTAAACTGGCTAGAGGGATGGAAGACAAATTATGAGGGTAGACTGTCAAGGTTGGGGTTGTTTTCTCTGAAAAGAAGATGCTTACAAGAGGACATGATTACTCTTTACAAGTATGTTAAAGGACATTATAGACAAATAGCAGGGGACATTTTTACCAATAAAGAGAATTAACCCACCAGAGGCCACCCCTTCAGACTAGAGGAAAAGAACTTTCATTTGAAGCAACGTAGGGGGTTCTTCACAGTGAGGACAGTGAGGTTGTGGAATGTACTGCCGGGTGATGTTGTGATGGCTAATTCAGTTAATGCCTTTAAGAATGGCTTGGATGATTTCTTGGACAGACATAATATCAAAGGCTATTGTGATACTAAACTCTATAGTTAGTATAGATATGGGTATATAGAATTTATGTGAAAGTAGGGAGGGTTGTGTGTATGGATGCTGGGTTTTCATTTGGAGGGGTTGAACTTGATGAACTTTGGTCTTTTTTCAATCCGATCTAACTATGTAATTATGTAACTATGTAAATTTTATTATTATTATTATTAACATGTATTTATATAGCTTTGGGAAAACAGATCTTTGCCCAGTACCCACCGTAACCTTCCTAAGTCTGAACAATTGGCGCTAACAGCCTTGGGAAAGGACCAAAATGTGGTCATAAAAAGGGCAGACAAGGGAGGTGCTACGGTGGTTATGGACAAAGAAATGTATGTGCAAGAAGCAATTAATCAGCTTAATAATGAAGAACACTACCTATTATTAACAGAAGACCCTACTAGTAAATTTAAGATAGAAATTGATAGTCTCCTATATGAGGCAGAACTAGAAGGGATAATAACACCTGAAATTAAAATAGCATTGACAGTAACACATCCAAGAGTTCCCATTTTTTATTTGCTGCCCAAAATCCACAAACATCCACCAAAGCCCCCAGGGAGACCAATAGTCTCAGGGAATGATTCACTGTTGCAACCGCTAGCAGTCTTTATAGACAGCTACTTGAACTCCATTGTGCAGAAATTACCCACGTGTCTTAGAGACACAACAGATTTTCTAAACAAAATTGCTCACATTAAGTTACGTGAAGATGAGCGGGTATTTTTATGCACAATGGACGTATCAAGTTTATATACCTGTATTCCACACATTGAAGGGGTAGAAGCGGTAAGAAAACATTTACACAGAGAATATGTCCAGGATTCGCCCTTAGTACAATTGATATGCTCCTTGTTAGAGATCGTCCTCACAAGGAATTATTTTCGGTTTGGCACACAATATTACTTACAAAAACAAGGTACCAGTATGGGTGCTAATATGGCACCGAATTACGCCAAAATATTTATGTATGATCTAGAGGAGCCAATCATCCTACAGAACACATTGTTCTCTGAATCCATATTTTGGTACAGCCGTTTTGTGGACGACATTTTCTTTGTGTGGAAAGGCTCAAGAGATAAATTGTTACAATTTGGAGAATATATTAATCGGACGCATAATACTATTAAATTTGTACTACATTTTGATGAGACACAGATTGAGTTCCTGGATGTTCAGGTTAGGAAGGTGAAAGATAAACTGTCTACTAACTTATATAGAAAGTCAGTTGACAAAAATAGTATGTTAAGATTTGACAGCTTTCACCCTCCTAACACGATGTCAGGTCTCCCGAAGAGCCAATTGATGCGATGTAAGCGTATCACCTCAACCACTGAAAATTATCAGGAAAGTAAAGAAAAAATGTTAACTGTGTTCAGAAAAAAGGGATACCCCAAGTCAATCTTACCGAAGGCAGAAATTGAGGTAGATAAGCTTACAAGAGAAACACTGCTAGACACAAAGAAAAAAGAGGAAAGGGCCCAAAGGATACCTTTTGTGTCCACTTATGACACACACTCAAAACGAGTTAAAAAAGTGGTCAGAAAATACTGGCCCATTTTGATGAATGACCCTACAACCTCAAGGTCTTTCAGTGAATTACCCTTGTTTGCTTACAAAAGAGGAAAAAATGTGGGTGACTATGTGGTACATACGGATATGCAACCCCCAGTAACAGCTAAGCAGAGATTTCTGGGTAAACCAGTAATTGGAACGTTTCCTTGTCTCTCATGCCAGAACTGTAATAGCATTATAAAGGGGGATACTGTTTCACATCCCACACAAGGAACATCAATTAAATTACGGGGGTACCACAAATAGTCACAATGCTTTAGGTGATATCCTTGCAGCGTTTGTATCAATTCGTATCAGCTCTCAGACAGGGTGCCTGACTCCGCCAAGTCAGGAAATCTCATAGATCAATGAATAAAGCTTACCCTGGAGAACCTTCAAACAATAGTATTGTTTATTTCGATATACACAACATGTTTCGAGTCCAAGGACTCTTCATCAGGTGCTTATTACACAGTGAAAAAGAACAAGAGAATAAATACACCCCCAAACCCCATCATGTGATGTCAGCTCCACCCTCTGGCCAGACCATAATAATATCAAATACATCTTAAAGAGTACTGCCATCTTGTGGCCTACTCCAAAATACACCTTTTTACCATATTCGTGTAAAATTATACATAGTAGTAATAGTCTTGATACAGTATATACATTGTTTCAAAAGGAAGTAGTGGTTTCCTACCCTTTGTAGATATTTAGTATCTTTAACTGTCGTAAATACAATGTTGCAGTTCAATTCTGCAGAAAAAGGACAAGTTTATATTAGTGACATATTCATATTACAAAAAACATTTAATACTGAAGGCATCGTTCAATCCCCATGGTTCCATTGCATTAAGAGTATCTATCCACTTGGCTTCAGTTTGTAACAATAACATTTTTCTATCACCACCCCGTTTCGGTATTTTCACCTCCTCAAGTACTTGCCACCTTAGGCTGGCACTGTTATGTCTATAGTCATGGAAATGTTTACCCACTGGGGTGTGAGTTTTAACATCAGTGGGGTTGTAATTCGTAATGGAGCGTTTATGTTCTCCAATTCTAACTCGCACTTTCCTCTTAGTCTGACCAACATACATTTTGCCACAGGGGCATTTAAGTCCATATACTACAGACTCTGTATTGCATGTGCTGTAATGTTTAATAGCAATTTTATTACCTTTTAAGGGATGTGTTACAAAAGGACCCTTTATGATTGAATTGCAGTTACTGCAGTTAAGGCAAGGGAATGTCCCATACTTTGGTGGACCAAGGAACCTTGTGTCTGATTTAGATTTTAATATATCGGATTTCACTAATTTGTCTGCAATGTTTATACCTCTTTTATACGAAAAAATAGGTTGATCCTTACAAATTTCATGTAATGTTCGATCTCTCCGTAATATCTGTTAGAAATTGAGAGAGAGACACTACTGAGACCTAAACAAACTACTTCTACTAAACAACAAAAAAATGAGCGGATACCACTAGTATCGACTTATGGCCCAACAAGCAAAAGTATACAACGTGTGGTAAATAAATATTGGCCTATATTACGGAGAGATCGAACATTACATGAAATTTGTAAGGATCAACCTATTTTTTCGTATAAAAGAGGTATAAACATTGCAGACAAATTAGTGAAATCCGATATATTAAAATCTAAATCAGACACAAGGTTCCTTGGTCCATCAAAGTATGGGACATTCCCTTGCCTTAACTGCAGTAACTGCAATTCAATCATAAAGGGTCCTTTTGTAACACATCCCTTAAAAGGTAATAAAATTGCTATTAAACATTACAGCACATGCAATACAGAGTCTGTAGTATATGGACTTAAATGCCCCTGTGGCAAAATGTATGTTGGTCAGACTAAGAGGAAAGTGCGAGTTAGAATTGGAGAACATAAACGCTCCATTACGAATTACAACCCCACTGATGTTAAAACTCACACCCCAGTGGGTAAACATTTCCATGACTATAGACATAACAGTGCCAGCCTAAGGTGGCAAGTACTTGAGGAGGTGAAAATACCGAAACGGGGTGGTGATAGAAAAATGTTATTGTTACAAACTGAAGCCAAGTGGATAGATACTCTTAATGCAATGGAACCATGGGGATTGAACGATGCCTTCAGTATTAAATGTTTTTTGTAATATGAATATGTCACTAATATAAACTTGTCCTTTTTCTGCAGAATTGAACTGCAACATTGTATTTACGACAGTTAAAGATACTAAATATCTACAAAGGGTAGGAAACCACTACTTCCTTTTGAAACAATGTATATACTGTATCAAGACTATTACTACTATGTATAATTTTACACGAATATGGTAAAAAGGTGTATTTTGGAGTAGGCCACAAGATGGCAGTACTCTTTAAGATGTATTTGATATTATTATGGTCTGGCCAGAGGGTGGAGCTGACATCACATGATGGGGTTTGGGGGTGTATTTATTCTCTTGTTCTTTTTCACTGTGTAATAAGCACCTGATGAAGAGTCCTTGGACTCGAAACATGTTGTGTATATCGAAATAAACAATACTATTGTTTGAAGGTTCTCCAGGGTAAGCTTTATTCATTGATCTACGGGGGTACCACACCTGTTTATCCAAAAATGTAATCTACTACTTAAAATGCCCTTGTGGAATGGGGTATGTAGGGAAGACAAATAGACCAGTGAGACTACGCCTAAATGAACACCGAAGTTCCATTCGAAATGCACACACAAAAGCCACCTCGGTTGGGCAACATTGGTCAGATCACAGACACGGTGTTGCGCAATTGAGATGGCAAGTGCTAGAAGAAGTCAGTCCCAGGCAAACTAATTCTGATAAAAAACTATTGCAGCGGGAATGTTTTTGGATATGGAAGCTGGGAACCCTAGCCCCTAAGGGGCTGAACGAGAGTAGGGGACTTAATTGTTTTCTTTAAGCCTACACCAAAGCGTTATTGAAGTTAATGTGTCTGTGCCATTATTAATTTGTACATATTTTCTTACAGCATTAAAATAAGGAACATCTTCAATAAGAAGTGAGATGTATGCATCTTCCAGCTAATTGTACTATAGTCAGTGAGTAACAAATATCAGTATGTTTATCAAACTATGTTGTGTAAAGTGTAAATAGTGTTTTTTGTAAGCATGGAGTATATCACTCAGGTTGAGTAATAATGGGTTAATGTTACCAATCGTTAAATAGAGAATAATAATTCATGATTCACATGATAAAGGAGTGTTTTAGTAATTTTAATACATTCATATGTATTTATAATGATAGTCACATTGTGAAACAGGTTGTGAAAGTGAAATGGATACACTGTGATGCTTTTAACATTGTTGCACTGTTATTTAATTATTTTAAAGTATTTTGTATCGACCACCATAAGAGGTCGCTGTTGAAATGTCTATAAATATGTACACGCTCTATGGTTGGGTATCACTGAGGAAGGGCCATGCGGTCCCGAAACGTTTGATCCATTGTAAAGTGTCTGGAAGCACCTTGAATAAAAGTGGGAGCACCCCGTTGAAAGCAAACACAGGTATTGGCAATACTTTCATTCATGTATTTATATAGCCAACATATTGCGTAGCACTGTAAAGTAAATGTGATTATACAACTACATCACATGAATTACATATATAGAATATATGGAGTAACAAACATCACAATCAATACAGGTACAAAAAGGTGAGGAAGGCCCTATGCATAGGCATACAGTCTAAAGGGAAGGGAGTAATACACAAGGTGTGGGAGTGGGCAAGATCGAAGTAAGTGGGTGAGAAATGTGGTGTTGTATGTGGTGTTGGGTTTGGTAGTTAAGCAGAGTGAGAGTAGGCTTCTCGAAAGAAGTGCGTTTTCAGAGATTTTTTGAAAGCAGAAAGGTTGGGAGAAAGTCGGACAGACTGTGGGAGAGCGTTCCAGAGGAGGGGTGCAGCCCTTCCAAAGTCTTGAATGCGAGCATGTGAGGAGGTAATGAGAGAAGAGTTGAGTAGCAGGTCAGTAGAGGAGTGTAGTAGGCGAGTGGGTGAGTATATAGAGATGAGTTCAGAGATGTAGGGTGGAGCAGAGTTGTGAAGTGCTTTGAAAGTCAGTGTCATTAATTTGAATTTGATTCTGAAAGGTAACGGAAGCCAGTGCAGGGATTGACAGAATGGCGAGGCAGAGGAGGAGCGGTTGCTGAGGTGTACGAGCCCCGCAGCAGTGTTCATTATGGACTGGAGAGGTGACAGTCTCTGGAGGGGGAGGCCAGTTAAAAGAGAGTTACAGTAGTCTAGACGCGATATGATGAGCGAGTGAATAAGAATTTTGGCAGCGTCTTGGGTGATAAATGATCGTATTTTGGATATGTTCCTTAGGTGGAAGTGACATGATTTAATAAGTGACTGGATATGAGGAGTGAATGACAGGGCAGAATCTAGGATAACCCCAAGGCACCGGGCCTGGGGAGAGGGGGTGATAGTGGAATTGTTAACTATGATGGATACTTCGGGGATGCTACTGGTGTTACTTGGAGGAAAGAGAACCATTTCAGTTTTAGAGAGGTTTAATTTAAGGTAGCGTTGCGACATCCAGGTAGAGATAGCGGACAGGCAGGAGGAGACGCGAGTTAGGAGTTCTGGGTTGAGATCAGGAGATGAGAGATAGATCTGAGTGTCGTCAGCATAGAGGTGGTAGTGGAAACCATATGAATTTATTAATTTGCCAAGGGAGGAAGTATAGAGGGAGAATAGTAATGGTCCCAGGACAGAGCCTTGAGGAACTCCAACAGAAAGAGGTAGGGGAGAAGATGATACTCCATGGTAGGAGACACTGAAGGAACGATTGGTGATGTAAGAAGAGAACCAGGACAGGGCTGTGTCACGAAGGCCAAGCGACTAGAGGAGGAGAGGGTGATCTACAGTGTCAAATGCGGCTGAGAGGTCAAGCAGTATTAGTAGTGAGAAATGATTGTTGGCTTTAGCGGTTAAAAGGTCATTAGTTATTCGAGTCAGGGCAGTTTCCGTGGAGTGTTGTGGCTTAAAACCAGATTGTTGGGGGTCCAGCAGGTTATTGTCAGAGAGGAATGAGGTAAGTCGGTTGTAGACTAGGCGCTCAAGTAGTTTAGAGATGAAAGGTAGCAGAGAGATAGGTCAGAGGTTGTTAAGATTGGAGGGATCAAGAGAGGGTTTTTCCAGAATGGGTGTGACAAGAGCATGTTTTAGTTGAGAAGGAAACAGTCCAGTTGAGAGCGAAAGATTAAATAGGTGAGTTAAGGCTTTGATTAGACAAGGATTGGTATTACGGAGAAGTTTTGAGGGAATTGGATCAAGTGGGCAGGTGGTAAGGTGAGAAGAGGCCAGAAGCTTTGAGACTTCCTCATCAGTGACAGGGGTGAAGGAGCACAGGAGAGATTGGGCAGTGTGGAGGGAGGGTGGTGGAAGTCTAGGGGGATTGAGTAGTGTAATGTCCCTTCTGATAGTGTCAATTTTGTTTTTGAAGTGCTCAGCAATATCTTGAGCAGAGACAGATGTGCATGGAGGGGGTGGAGAAGGGGAAAGGAGAGTGTTAAAGGTGGAGAAAAGTTGTGCTGGTTTTTTAGAAAGGGAGTTAATGAGTGAAGTCAAGTATGTTTGTTTGGCTTGGAAGAGGCTGGTGTTAAAGGAGCAGATTTGTAGCTCCAAAAGTCTGATTCTGAACGGGATTTGCGCCAGCGACGCTCAAGTGCACGTGAGTGTCTTTGGAGCGCTTTTGTATGAGCAGTATGCCAAGGTTGAAAAAAATTGATTGTGTGCCAGGTTATAATAAACAAGCCTTAACATTCACATGTTTCACTGTGCAGAACATGGTGGTTTATAGAGGAAAACATGCACTGCTTCCAATGCAGTAATTCTTAGAAACCAATGAGATTGAGTTAATTAGTAAAGTTTGAGTAGTTTCCAACCAAATATCTGGTTTCTTAATTGTTACAGTACTTGAGCAAACGTTTCTGTTTTACTACATACACATGTACAAATGGTTTGCACTATATATATTTTAATTATTGTTGTGTAGTGGAAGGAACAGATACCAGAGTATTTGGGGAATGTCCAAGTAGAAGTGACTTCCCTGGGCCCTGCACATAGTGGGGTTGCACAGAGGATTACTTGTATACTGTATATAACATAGATGTAAGGAAGCCACTTGTATGCAGTGTCTCTAGTAGAAGGGAGGAGACATGCTTCTCAGAAATTACTACTACTGTCGATTAGTGAGTATATTATGGCAATTTTGCATCTTTAAAGCAATGCAGGAACAGTGATGCCATACACATTTGTTGTCCAACCTACAGCCTTTTAGATTAGTGCTGATGTAACTTCTCCTAAAAGTTGGAGTCTATAATTCTACAGCTACAAAATGGCATTGGATGTTGACTGCTCTACTTAAAGCAAAAGGCTCTCACACAATCCACTTTACAAGGGGAGTAACTACAGAGGAAGCAGATCCTGAAGCTGCAGGGGGGTCCAAGAGGTATAGGGGGCCCCACGAGGCCCTAATTAATGAGCAATATCAATATTATATATATATATATATATATATATATATATATATATATATATATATATATATATATATATATAAATAAATATAAAAGGACAATATTTGTAAAAAAAAAAAAAAAAAAGGACAACCTCTGGAGTAAACTCGAGTTCTGCCATTGTGCTTTACCCTGGTCCTGCTACAATTAAAGTGAGCCTAACCTTTACAGCACTCAACTTCTTCTGCTAAAGTTAATTTCCAGAAAGGTTTATCTGTAGAACCAATAAGAAGAAATGATGTGGAATCTGCCTGAAACTATTAATGATGAAGTTAATTAGCTGCAAATATAAAATGCTTCAATCGTGCCTTGAGCTCATCATACTGTATTTCCCAGTAGCATTACAAGGAGCTAAAAATTAATTACTGGATAGTTTGGGTTATACAGAGAAAAGTATTCACTTCCTTTTTTGCTGCAACAAAATTGTTCATAAATAAATATTAATGAATGTGTTAGATCTAACATTGCAGGTTGTGTAAGGATAACTAAATTTCATTATGTAGATCATTTAAAATTTCTAGCTTCTGGAGTTGGAACTTTCAAATAATCAGATAGACTATACTGGTGTCTTTTAAACAGAAGTTGCTTAAGAAAAGAAGAAAAATCCATGTAGCCATGTATTAATTAGCAACTTGAAAGGATCTGTAGAACTGTTCTTAGCAGGGCTGGAACTAGGGAGAAGAGGCACATGCCTAGGCCACAACAATAGGGGGATGCTGGGCAGGTACCTATTAAAGTGTCTTCTGTTTACCTCTAGTCCGAGTTTTTTGCTCTCTGTCGCTCTCCCCTCCCTGTTACTCTCCTATCCCTCCCCTCAGCTACTGTGCATGCGAGCAAATGTTGCAACGGGGGGGGGAATTATTTATAAATGTATGTTAATGGTCATTGGATTTATTTTATTAAAATTTAAATGATTTTCTAGTAGAAGACACTTAGGGGCAGATTTACTAAGTTCGAGTGAATTTTTCAATGCAAAAAAGATCGAATTTCGAAGTAAATTTTTGGATACTTCGACCATCGAATAGGATACTACACCTTCGAATTTACTTCGCCTTCAATTCGAAGTAAAAATCGTTTGAATATTCGACCATTCGATAATCGAAGTACTGTCTCTTTAAAAAAAAAACAAAAAAACTTCGACTTCAATACTTCGCCAAATTAAACCTGCCGAATTGCTATGTTAGCCTATGGGGACCATCTACAAAATTTTTCGAAGTCTTTACACATCGAATAAAAATCGTTCGATCGAACGATTAAATCGTTCGAAATGTTCAATCGACTTATTTTTATTCGATTGTAGGATTGCCAAATTTGGCGAATTTTTTTTCTCAAAATCAAAGTTTTTCTATTTGATGGTCGAATTTCGAAGTTTTTGTACTTCGAAATTCAACCCATGATAAATCTGCCCCTTAAAGTGTGGAGAGCCAAATTACAGAAATATCAATTATCTGGAAAACCCCAGGTCCCCAGCATTCTGGATAACAAGTCCCATACCTGTACAGTTTTTGGTATATGTATGTTTGGTGGGCAATCTTGATTTTTCCATGGATTTTGGTTGAATAGTACATCTTTGAAAATGTCATCCACCATGGATCATCTTGGCCAGTGCATGATCTTAATGTTTGGCCCACAATCTGATCAGTCTCTAAACAATAAGGGCTAGTCCACACGAGGAGATTCAGGGAGATTTTGTCGCCTGGTGACTAATCGCCTCGTCTTTTGAGCAACTATCTCCCTGAACTGTCTCAGCGTTTTTCCCCATAGGCTACAAAGAAAAGTCGCCTGCGCTAATGCACACGCAGCGATGCGTTTTCAATAGTTGCCCAAAGTTGCCTCAGTGAGGCAATTTCAGGCAACTATTGAAAACGCATCACCGTGTGCATTGACGCAGGCAACTTTTCTTTGTAGCCTATGGGGAAAAACGCTGAGGCAGTTCAGGGAGATAGTTGCTCAAAAGACGAGGCGATTAGTCACCAGGCGACAAAATCTCCCTGAATCTACTCGTGTGGCCTTACCCTAAGAATGGGCTGGTGTGTAACCACATTTAGGCTATTAAAACCCAGAAGGAAGGTGTAATGGAATCCGAGAACAGTTCCCAAAATGGTGGCCAAGATGGCGTCCAAGATGGTGGCTCCCTGGTTCCTCACGGACGCAGCCGGATGATGCCTGCCTCTTCCCGCACTCTGATTGGTCGCCGGCGACGGAACGGACGTCGGCGTCAATAATGTGCGCCGGCGTCGGTCGCTGACGCCAGCGCGTCGGTCGCTGACGTCAGCGCGTCCGCGCACACCTCATGACGCCGATGCATCCAAAATTGGCGCCAAATCTAGGCCTATATTAAGGAGCTCTGGAAATTCATCAGTGCCCAATTATAGGTTTTAGCTTGCTACTCCTGGGTGTGATCTTGTGAAACTTTGCTATTGTGTACCGACCTTTTGCCTGAATTCCTCGACCTTGAACCTCTTCTGCCTGGACTGATCTTGTTGCCTGTTTGACCATTCTCTCATCTCATCCTAATCTGTACTGCGAACTTGGACATTGCTACCTCCTCCTCTGGTCCTCACTACTCCTGAAGCCTTCAGGCCTTACAGAAGGCCAGCATAGGTGATAAGGAAGGCAGAAGCCAGTTGACAATAACATTTTAAGTAAGAATACGTGGGTGGTTTTGATTTGTTAGTAGCTGAAGTAGCTAAATATTTTCATTTATTCACTTCTTAACATAGTAGGTAAGGTTGAAATAAAGACTCACATTCTTCAAGTTCAAACTTTGTTTTGTAAAAGAGCTTGTCTAGTTGATCCAGAGAAAGGTGAAAAAACCTAATTTGAAGCCTCTCCATTTTGCCTCAGAGGTAGAAAAAACCCTCTGAGAAAAAAATCCTCCAATCCCTGGATTGCTAAACAGGTATCCAGTCCTAGATTTAATGAATCTGCTAGTCAGTAGAGTTTCTGGGGCTGCTGCTGCTGCCCCAATGTTGGCTCAGTGCTTACCTCTTTGTTGTTAGGGTTGGTCAAGTAGGATAGTATTGCTAGTATTATAGTAGTATTGTGCTTTTTGCACTAGAAGAGCTGCTTTTCATCTTGCTTCAAGGAGTGGACCTGCTGCTAGTATAACAACTTCAGGAAGAGAATCCAAAAACTTCAGTCTCACTCTGAAAAAAAGTTCTCTTCTCAAATAAATCACCTTTTGAATTCATAATGCCCATGAATATGATTTTCTACCATGATGTTCATTAATATTAAAAAATGTGTGTGTGTATATATATATATATATATATATATATATATATATATATATATATATCTATATATATATATATATATATATATATATCTATATATATATATCTATATTATATATATATATATATATATATATATATATATATATATCTATATATATATATATGTCTATATATATATCTATATATAGAGTATATACTTTCTCTATATATAAAATAATTTTATGTATGTGAAATTGACTTTTTGATATATTTTTAGAGAGATCTGCAGGGGCATTATCCAACTCTTAGTAAACCATGTGATATTATTCCATGTTAAAAAGAGAATCCACAAGACAGAATCCTTTTGTATCAAAGATGAGAGCCAGATGAGAAAATAATTGATAACTTAATTTCACTGATGTATAAATCCATGCATTTCAGATACAAATAGTGGCCTAAACAAAAAATATGTTTGGTATACTGTAATTTTTCCATTACTGTATATTCTCGCTCTTATGTTTATTATAGCATATTGTTAAAAGATCATGTTGTTTAACTTCAGCCACCTTTAGATTATAGCTTGCCTTATTTAATTGATATTTTTGTTACTGTAGCATATAATATGTAATAGACAGTACAATTTAATAACTAGTTAAAACGGAATATCAGTGTAATGAATGCTTTTAGATTGTGACTGTTTCCATGACTGCAATGAAAATATCCATCTGCCATTTTCAGCCTTTTAATTCTTGTTTGTATGGAATGTATGGATGGATAAATAGTTTATATATGCAGTATAAAAAATCATTAATAGCACAGGATTATAGTGGAGCAAAGTATCCATATCCAGTTTTGACTCACTGCTGACTCAACTTTTGTCTTAACTGCTCCTTATCATCAAAAGCCATGCCTCCTTCCTGACCATGTGGTAATTCCTAATATTTTGACATATTTTACACTGTAGTGATGGCAGAAGTCTTGTAAATAACATTATTTATAATTCATGTAATTTATAATTAATGTGTATTAAATATAAATTACATTGTATGAATTAATATAATTAAATGTTAATTACCGGTATAAATGTACAATTTATAATAGAGTTATTTATTGGAGCAACTATTTGGTGGTTGATCTTTTAATTTTTCATATAATGATACAATGATTTCTGTGTTACCAATTAGATAATATCTTTGCTACACTGACACCAGTCTGGCAAGGTTTTATGTGGAGGTGACATCATTCAAAATATCTAAATACTTGAAAGATCACAATTAGTGATGAGGTTTTCAACACAAAAAAAGCCAGTGGACTATAAAATATTGGGGGCTGAAAAAGTCACTGCAAAAAATAGCTGCGAAAAAAACTGATCTCAATGTAGGACAGTAACTAATCACATTTCTTCACCTGATCATCAGAGGTAATCATATCTTAAACTTTTTGAGCAAATTCTGTTAATCAATGTGGCATAATGAGTAAAAGGCAAATGAGGAGATGATGCAATGGGCAGAATAACACAACATACCAATCTGCTAGAAAAAGTGAATCATATTGTAGCTTTGTCTGCTGACAAATGACTCTTGAAATATAAAAATATAATTACGAAAATGTATTTCAATTTTCATTAGTTTATGAATAGGAACTTAATTACCGCTGACATATTAAGGGTTGGAGTCAATGGAATGCCACAATGGAAGAGTAAAGGAAAAGGATGATGAGAGTGGCCTAAGGGCCAAAAATAGAAAACCTGCTTGTGAGTTCAGCAGAATAAAATGATTTCAGACATGACAAAACAATTATGATGAGGTGCTAAGGAGGCAGGCCTTGGCTAAGCTTACATGACATGCCGGCATGTAGAGGTAAATTACATTTTCAATGAAGATTGAGTAAAGTAAATGAAAGGGAAATCATTTTGAGTTGTGAGTGAAGTGTAATTGGATGTGGGGCAGGAAATAGGATCCAGGGATGAGACATCAAATGAGAAGATGGTAATATGGCAACTTTGTATAAACAGAAGTGTAGAAAACTGTGTTATAGGGAATCCCAATAGATTGCAATGGATATAAGAGGAGCAGATAAGGGTACACTGGCATTGCACATAAATTACTATTACTATTATGAAAGCAAAATAATATGTATTGCCCTTAACCTGAATATTTTCAGAATATGCATTATTTGCCTAACAAGAGCAAATACACAGATGAATAGCTTTTCTTAGGCTATGTGTTTTTTTGTGAAAATCAAACTAAGTCAATCTTAAGTGTTTTTTGCTTTTCATTTGTTTAGGCAGAAATGATATGTCTATGTAGTTTATCCATTCGGTATAGGAGATCTCTTTAAACAGTCTGTATCCCTTTTGGCTTTCTACTTTTAGTAACTGCACTTGACATTAGAGTGTGTGCTTGGTCACTAGATTGAGCACTGAAATCTGGTTGATTATAACGTATGGCTTAGACTGACATGAAGGGGTTTTTTTTATCAAAGTCCAAATTTATCTCAATATTTTCTGCTACAAACTCCAATCAAATCCGCTAGAGGTTTTTTACGCTTATTTATTATTATATTTTCCCGAAAATCTGCTTTGTGGGAAATATTCGATTTTCATGATTTTTTGGCTTTTTCCATCTGATTTCTTTTTTTGGAAAACTCGGAAAACTTCAGCATATTATACGAAACCCAGCGCACATCAAAAAATCATTGGGACTTCTCCCATTGACTTATATGCAACCTCGACAGCTCTGAGATGCCGGATTTTCAAATTTTGACTTTTCCATCTACGGGACTTAATAAACGCCAAAAAATTTGTGTTTGTTTAAAAGTCTGATTTTATAAAGAAAAAATCAAAAATTTTTCGTGATTTTTGCATTCAGAGCTTAGTAAATAACCCCTGAAGGCTTTGGGAGATCATAAAAGAAAAGGTAAAACAGATATGGGACAAAGATAGAAACCCTGGGTCTCTAAGAACAACTGTTATCTTTTGTAACAGTACGGGGCATATTTACTTAGCTGAGTGAATGAATAGGAGAAAAAATACTTCGAATTTTGAACGTTTTTTTTAGCTACTTCGACCATCGAATTGGCTACTTCGACCTTTGACTTCAAATCAAACTAAAAAAACGTTCAACTATTCGACCATTCGATAGTCGAAGTACTGTCTCTTTAAAAAAAACTTCGACCCCCTACTTTGCCAAGTAACACCTACCAAACATCAATGTTGGCCTATGGGGAAGGTCCCCATAGGCTTTCTAACAAATTTCTGATCGAAGGAAAATCGTTCGATCGATGGATTAAAATCCTTCGAATCGTTCGATTCGAAGGATTTAATCGTTCGATCAAACGACTTTTCCTTCAATCGTTCGAACGAATTGCGGTAAATCCTTCGAATTCGATATTCGAAGTCAAAGGATTTAACTTTGACAGTCGAATATCGAGGGTTAAAACAATGGATAGTAGAAGGCACCAAGAAAGCATTGCCCCCAATCAGCCTCATTTTGTAATATGGTAGAATGCTTGCATGATGTTAATGTAACATAGTAGTATGCTTTAGTTCTAATTTACAAAGAACATACAGTATTACAGGTATGGGACCTGTTATCCATAATTTGGCTCACCATACCTTAAATTTACTTAAAAATAATTTAAACATTAATGGAACCCATCAGGCTGATTTTGCTTCTAATAAGGATTAATTATATCTTAGTTGGGATCAAGTACAAGATACAGTTTAATTACAATACAAGGTTCATAGTGATGTAGACACTTTGCCCAACCAATTTCCTTAACCACATTGTATTCCCTTGCTGTTTTGGAATCTCTCTGTGACACTCTTAGGGGGTTATTTCTCTCTACATATTTCATACTTTTTTTTTCTGTTCACATGGGGGTAGACTTATTAAAAAGCAATGTGGCCGAAATCCAATCCACAGGGAGATCTGCAATTTACTAACAGGCATAGAGGACAATTCGCTTGCGTTAGAGTACAATGCTAACAAAGTTTTGTGCAATTTCCTATTTGGAAACAGTTTTTTTATGCTTAAGGGGATTCGGGATGTACCGTACATTACAATTTGTTGGTGGAAACATTCAATCATTAGTTGTAAAAAAGTTTACTTCTATTGAAGCTTGCAGGTTTTAGCTGCCAAAGTTTTACATTTTTAGATTTATTTTTTTTACATGAAAGCTGAAGTTTGAAAAAAATCAAAGCCCAAAATATTTTTTTTTTTTTTTTTAATTTTGAATTCAACTTTTCATAAATTTGCAGTTATTCGAAATAATATTTCGTTTTATTTCATAATGAAAACTGCAAAGCTTATGACAAGGATTATTACCTTCCTGCCTGGCTCTTTAAAGGAACAGTTCAGTGTGAAAATAAAAACTGGGTAAAAAAAACCAGGAAGTAGTGTTCTGGCTATTATGTTAGACATCCAGTCACGCCAGCCTTTATACATTACATTTTTGGCTAACTAACTATAGAAGAAACATTTTTTATATTGCACAGTCTATCTATTTACCCAGTTTTTATTTTTACACTGACAAATTCCTTTAAATACATCTGAATACATTTTCAAAATTTTTAAACTATATTACTATAAATATTACTGAGATTATGTTAGCTGACCATGAAAATGTAGTCTGATAAAATTGTAAGGTGTTTATTTACTAAAATCCAAACATTTCTCACTATTTTCTTAAAACCACTTCAACCAAACTCCCATCCACAAAAACATTTTGATGTGCTACAAGTGGCTGATGGTTTTGTCCCTCTTTACATGTTTCAGATGTTGGGAGGTATGGCTAAATACACATGGGTGTGGTATAAGCCATTGTTGGTGCAATCAGCAATGTCTTGCCTCCAAATGGAGTCTTCCTGGACCTTTATTGGATGATTGTATAAAAGTACTTCACTCCACTAATCTATATACTGAGATCAATGCCTAAAGTAAGTAACACAATTGTTCTCTCAGTAAAACCCTGAAAATAGGATTGCATGCATATTTGTTAACTATATAAATACAATTAAATGATGACCTAACATGTCTTCCTATGAAAATTCTTCTTTCTAGTTTCCTAACATAGCACTTTGAAAACCTGCAAGATAGCAATGATCTTATCACCAAACCCATGTCTTTATTATTATCAGTATAGGAAGGGAAGTATATGATCGCTAGATACTATTATTATTATGATTTACTCCATTTCTTTTAGCAAAGTAAATACAAACTAGAACAGCATGCGACTAAAAGCCAGATCAATCTAAGTTTCAATATTCAGCGCTGTTTTTCCTTATACTGAATTTCTATTGCTTATGTTTTTGCTCCATAGGCTACTAAAATCTTACAGTCACTGATTTTACAGTTTCTTCCAAAAGTTATATAATTAAAGTCAGATAATTCATTATTTATTGTACATTTCTTGTGCTGCATAATACATGCACATATGTACTGGTGATTTACAGTAAATTAATATACCTTACACTCTTGTTTGCTTTTCCCCTTACATATTGGTTAATCAGTTATCTATGTTCCACAATTACTTTATAATAGTGAACTTTTTTTTACTTTGAATTTAGCCTTTTTTTACCATCTTTCTGCAATTGTAGCCTAAGCACATGTGCCACAAATCACCAGTCTATAGTTTGGCATCAATGTGTTTTTTCCTTTAGTGGATTTCAGATATTAATCTGATTTCAGATTAAACAGTATATTAATTGTAACACAAAGAATCTATTTAATAACTTGTTCTAAATGTCACAAAGTGTCGGACTGGCACACCAGGGGCCCACCCAAAAACATTTGACTAGGGGCCCAAAAATTTAATCTTAGACCAGGGGCCCACTCTAAGTAGTATTATTCCTCTCCTCACTCAACCTCTATTCTCCTAGTCTCTTTTCTTTACATACTATAAGGGTAAGGCCACACTAAGCGATAGCGCGGCGATTTGACTCGCCGCGACTATTCGCCGCGACTTTTAATCCTCAATCGCTGGCGAAACTTTGGCGCTGGCGTCTATGGGAAATCGCGCAAAATCGCCAGCGTAAAAACACACGCGGCGATCTTTTTTCTATTGTCGCTCGAAATCGCCTAGCGAGGCGATTTCGAGCGACAATAGAAAAAAGATCGCCGCGTGTGTTTTTACGCAGCGATTCCCCATAGACGCCAGCGCCAAAGTTTCGCCAGCGATTGAGGATTAAAAGTCGCGGCGAATAGTCGCGGCGAGTCAAATCGCCGCGCTATCGCTTAGTGTGGCCTTACCCTAATACCATAATTCCATCTCTTTAGCCACTTTGTTCTCATAGAAATAGGGAATGGCCATTAAATAGGCCACATGTCTAGCAGCATAAGGGCCCACTGACACCTTGGCCCATCTGGACTTTTCCAGGTATTCCGTTGGGCCAGTCCAACACTGATGTCACATACAATATGTGGGACAAATGCCACGTCAACTGAAGGAACACATACAGTAACGCCTGTCGGACATCAATGCATGATAAAGGACCAATGTCTCAAGACACTTCCTTACATGCGTGTCAGGGGATCGGAGTTATTTAAAGGTCCAAGGGATAGAAAGAGTTGTTTTGGATATCAGGGGTTATTTATGTAAGCATAAGTGTTCTGCATTTTTACTATATACAAGAATACCTACAGGAATGAATTCAGAATTTGACTTTCTTGTTTGTACTGATTTTGTAGGACCATTTTACCGTCGATATTTCACTCCCTTTTGAACTGTAAAATTCTGATAATCATTTATAGACAAATCACATGCCAGTTTCTCTTTATAGTATGTTTGTATGAATTTGTTATGATTTTGTGAACCCTTGTGTTACATTTCCATGTTTTTATATCTTTATGTGAATGGTTCTTTAAGACAAGTTTTTTGGGGGTTTTTTCATGTCTTTTTCTATTGGTTGTAAGATCTTTAAATACCCTCCTCCTCCTGCATAGTGTCCATAGGACACAAAACACAGAGTGGAAGGAGAAGATGCTTTTTTAATGCAACTTTGAATAAAATACTTTGTTTACTTTTTGTGACCGTATGTGGAATCCTTTGGAGTGCCCATCTGCCCATTTTGCTGTAGACTATGGTAAACCAATACACAGCACTATTTAGAAACTGTTATTTTACGCTTAAGGGGATTTGGGATGTACTGTACATTCCAATTTCTTGGTGGAAACATTAAATCATTCCCATGTTTCCTAGTTATAGTTTGATGTTTTACAGCTCTGGGACTGCAAAAGACCGCTAGAAGCAAATACATGAAGGCAAAAGAACGACAGAATTCATTCCTTTTAGAGCAGAGCTAAGAAATACTCCAGTGTGCATGATTTGTTAGGGACGTGTCTTTTGCTTTCTACATCTCTGCTCAACTTCCATTTTTAGCAACATATTGTCAAAAGGCTTGTTGTGGGGTTGTCTACAAAGATGTCTCTGTCTAGAGAGCTCAGAGATGGTAGGTAAACAGCATTTCAACTTGTTCAGTACAAGGAAGTGAGATGAGTCAGCGGTCGGTGAGTGTAAAAGATTTGCATTTTTACATTTTCATTTGTAAGGTTTTTCCCCTTAGACAGTAAAGCAGCCTTTTATGTATAAAGTCAAGTGCAGATAAATACTGCATCACAAATTATATTTATTTAAGCATACTGTACCTTTTCTTTTCTGCTTCAAGAGGTGCCTTTTGCTCCAGCATACTGTACATGCAATTGTATTTGTTGTGATGCACCAGGCACAGTTAGGCGCATACAACTCATTATAACCATAAATACACTGGAATTAATAGAAAAAAACATGGCAATTTGCATATGAAACTGAAATTTGCACACTGATCTTGCTTAAATGAGCCCTCTTATCTGATAGGACTGGCACCTGACAAATATTTTACTTTATGACAATGTTATTAGTAGGTAGGAAAGATTAACAATGGTAGAAAGGTCAGTAGTAGAATCCTACATTTACAGGCTAAAAAACAACTACATTTTCTAAAAAGTAAACTAAAAAGAAGGGTGAGCTGCCCTAATGTAGTATGCTTTAAAAGATTTGTTATGTAAGTAAAATTGTTTTTACCAGATAAAAGTCATTATTTCACTTATCGGTCAATAAGCCCAACACATTTCATTGATTCATAAGCGACATAATGACTTTTTATTTATGTAGTAAAAACTATGGGAGTGCACCCTTGTTTTTGATTTATTTTTTAAATAATGTACAGGTATGGGACCTGTTATCCAGAATGCTCGGACCTGGGTTTTCCGGATAACGGATCTTTCCGTAATTTGGGTCTTCATGCCTTAAGTCTACTAGAAATTAATTTAAACATTAAATAAACCCAATAGACTGGTTTTGCTTCCAATAAGGATTAATTATATCTTAGTTGGGATCAAGTACAAGCTACTGTTTAATTATTACAGAGAAAAAGGAATTCATTTTTTAAAATTTGTATTATTTGGATAAAATGGAGTCTATGGGAGACAGCCATTCCGTGTATCGGGTTTCCGGATAAGGGATCCTCTACCTGTAGATGTTTTTTAACCTGTAAAATTAGGACTTAATTGAGAAAATACTTCTTTTTGATTTACTTTTTAGACATAATAATATAATAATATAATCTGGCTTGACCAACCATTCGAAGTGGCAATGCTCAATGAAAAACAAGGACCTACAATACAGTTGGGATATTGTTTTGATTGAATTTGTGATCATCTGTTTCTTTAGATTATATTTAGAGATGAGTGAATTTTTTCACAGAGTTTCGATGCGGAAATGACACCCATAGATTCCAATAAGAAAAAAAACGCATGTCAAAAAAGATTTGGCGCGCATCAATAAAAAATTGACGCCCATAGACTTTAATGCATTTAGGTTGAATTTTTGGCAGTGGCAAATTTTTGAGAAAGCTAAATAGGCCGAATTCACAAACGGGCGCCGGCGTCAAAAACGGGCGCCGGCGTCAAAAACGGGCGCCGGCGTCACAAACGGGCGCCGGCGTCAAAAACGAGACGCCGGCGTCAAAAACGAGACGCCGGCGTCAAAAACGAGACGCCGGCGCCGTTTCGCGAATTTTTCGCCGTTTCGCGAATTTCGCGCGAAAATCGCGAATTTTTCGGCGAAGCGAAACGGCGCAAATTCGCCCATCACTAATCCCTAATTATATTTCAACTGCTTAATGCGCAATCACCCCCATACTACTGTTAGAAACTACATTTTCTAGCTTGGCCCTAAAAGCAGATTTATTACTGGTAATTTTCTATTATGGTAACATCAGATTCTGCTTGTAAAAATATAATGATGGGCTCTGATATACTAATCACTTTCCAAAGTACTACTAGTTCATAGTAAGGGTGAGATAAACATTACATTAAAATTAATAAAAATATTTAAAGCAGTCGAAACTGTTTATAAAAAACAAAATGGATTTGATTAATTTGCCAATTAGTTAAAAACTTCTTTTAGTTTAAATTTTATTCTGTCCCACAGTTTCCTCATATACATGTACGCTTGATTTTGGCATTTTTAGCATGAACTAGCGACTACAACATATGTGCTGATTTGTATGAACTCTTTTTATAACCATCAAAATGGGCCGCTTTGGGGGATTGCAGTGGTGTCTTGGCAGGGGCTCATACTGAATGGCTATTTACTCTCCTAGAGGCCGGTTAAGGTGAGAATTGAGGAGAAAAGCTACAGTATTTGTACTAGATAGACCCGAAAATATAACTTTAAGATCAATTAGTATGATATTTGGGATGACTATGTATTTGCTGTCCTAGATGTCTTGAAACTGTTACTGGATACACAAACTTTTCCCTGTATCATGTGCTAAAGGGGGGCCTGACCAAAGGTTTAACCTTCAAAATGGGCCTGGACACTGTATGACAGCTCATCACACCAGTATACACTTAGGTTGAGGTCAGGGATCTGTAAAGTTCAAGTTCTCCAATACTACTTCAGAAAACCAATTTTGGACTTCACTTTGTACAAGGAGGCATTTTCATGCTGAAACAGGAAGGAGCCAAACTGTTGCCACAAAGTACCATGTAGATGTTAGCCATGTGGGCAGTTGCTGATCCATTTAAGTTTCTAATAAATAGCAATTGATCTCACATTTCCAGAGACTGTTTATTTAGTGATAGGCATGCAACTTTTTTCTCTCACTTCAAATGCATTGAATTCAATGGTTTTTTTTTCTTGCAGCGACTTTCTCATCTTGGCAAATCCATGCCTGGCGAAAAAATTTGCTCATCACCTCAGCGATGGGTTTTTCAACTAATAACTTTCAATTTGTATGCACTGCACACTTTAGTATTCACTAATCACTTTCTGTGAGTTTTAGGTTAATTGAAATAGTTTTGCTTCACAGTCACTTCACTTACAGTTGACTTGGGCGGTTCTAGCAGGGAGGACAACTGCCAAATTTTCTTTGGAAAAGTGGTATCCTAAGATAGTAGCATGTTGAACTTTGCTGAGCTCTTCAGTGCAACCCATTCTCCTGCCAACATTGGTTGCTGTGTGTTTAATTATAAACATGTGTCAGTAGTGTGGCTTAAACAACCAATTCCACTAAGTTAATTAGAAGAGACGACTGAATACTTTTTTACCATATAGGAATGCAATTATGTTACCTTAGTTTTAGAGGACACAAAATCCGATTATTTTATTAAAAAAAAGTCTGACCAAACTAGAAACCATGATTTGACCTTATTTATTATTAAAAAAGCACGATTGAATTGGATCGGGGATAAAATCAAGCGAAAATCCAAATTGTACAATGTTTTCTGATTTTTTTCCCTAATTACTCTATTTTTTCAGGGTTTTCCCTGAAAAGTCAGAATTTTTCAGATTTTTGCCAGAAAAGCCAGAAATAGTTTGATTTTCGGGCTAATTCCAGACCACAGCAACTTTAAATAGGATATAGAACTCTCCCGTTGATTTATATACAACCTCAGCAGGTCTGAGATGCCGGATTTTTGGATTCAGACGTTTTACAACATTGGGCTTTAATAAATCCCGAAAAATTCACATTCCATTATGGGTATTTATACCTTGCAGGTATCAAAATGCAAATGTAAATGCTTGCTTTTACATATACTTGTTTTCATTGGAAGTTAAATGTCCAATGTGCCACAGCTTGCAAGCATTGTATTAATTAACAAGTTAATTTAAATGAATTAAGTTTAGCAATATCATTTCTACATCAAGAAAAGCAGATTAAGTCACCAGAAGCAACTTGCCAAGTAAAAGCTGGTTTTACAGAAGTCAGAGGAAATATTCTCTAGTAACTATTTATTTTCAGCAACATTTTAAAAATGAAGGGGACAATGAGATTCTCTCAAGCGTCATTTTCCATAAAAAAAATGTGCAGGTGAATATTTTTCTGGCTTAAATAATCTAGCATTTGAGAAAACAGTTGCAGAAGTTTTGGCATTTTTTTCTCGTATTTTGATATATGTGTCCCTAAATGAATAAGAGGATACACATCAGAGGATTCAGGATTGATGACTTTTTTATCTAAACTATTCTCAAGACATTTCTCTGTGTAAGGCTATACATAATTCAACAAATATAATGAGACACTAGAATGTAGCTTCCAGCTATTCCACTCCAAATTACCCATGGATTGAAGAAACAAAGGCATTTATCCTGATGAAAGGGTCCTCTTAAATGTTTACAAGGAACCAGAATATTTCCTTGCTCTGTACAATATACTGTATGCATTAGCAGATGATGTCATTGTTTCTCCTGGGCCAGATATTCAGCACTTGACTTATAACTACCTTGGGAGCTCTTTACTTACTGCAGAATGAGACTGGCACTCTACTAGCTCTACATAAATCATCTTCACTGCCAACCTGTAGTATTTTCTTTCCTCTGCATCATTCCATTTCATAGAACAGTTGTTAACACAGAAGAAGATGGGTTTATTAATAGTATAATATTTCTGGAATCACTGCATTGTTTGAGATTCCCAAAATCTGCAATGTGATGGTAAAGGTCGTATTGTAGTATTGAAGAAGGCAGCCTGTCCAAACTGAAATGACTTTATCAATACAGACACTTCACACCAGAAGAAGCTTTTCCTGCTATTTTACTGGTTTATTTGCCTGGATGGGCCAATTGCATATCTTGATGATGAGCACATTTGATACTGTGATTGGAAATCTCTTATGGACTACAGGAAGAGAAAATGACTGCCATTAAGACCTAAGAGTAACTGATGGCCAATAAATGTGTCCCAAACCCCCGAACTAACTCCAAGGTCCAAGTCTCGGCTCACTCTTCTGCCTATAGCAGCCACCTTTGGCTTCAGGAGGAGCCCTCGGCTACAGAACTTAACGTGACAGAACCAGGGAGAGAATTCTGGGCAAGCAAGGGAACCGAACATATAAGGAAGGCACGGGGGAGCAGACAGTGTAGTCATGGAACAAGTCGGCTCAAACCAACAGACATTGCAGTTCAAAACAAAAGGCAGGAGTGTAGTCAAGGTCACAGCCAAGACAGGTATGACTTGAGCAAAATGTATCGTTGAATTGTTTTTAATGACGATAAAAAATCTTTTTAAGATGTATTTTATTGAAGGGGTAATTATTATGTATCCTTTTACAGCAAAACTTTTGCACATCTAAAATATTGGACACTTTAAGGAACACTGGACTATATGCACGAAGGTATAGAGATACACGTTTTTTGGTTTTATGTAAACTGATACAATTGTGGCGATTTGCAAATGTGAAACATTGGAATTATGGAAAAATGTCACTAGGGGTCACTGTGACACATTGTATAAGTAACAGAGCACAGGTGCTGTCTGAGTGGCTTGAGGAAAAGACCGAGAATGGTCTGAAACGTTGCCGGATGTTTGGGGTCAGAGCCTATGTCCCAATAAAGGCATTTTAAGAAAATAAATCACTGACTTGTGCCGCCAATTACTAAATGAGGTCACAGCCAAGGTCAAACAGCAAACAGTAGCGCTGTACAAAATCAGGATCCGAAGAATGGTCATTAACAGGCAGTAGTCAGTACAGGCAGCAGATAATGAATTTAGGGACAGGCAAGGGTCAAGAACAAGGATCAGGCAATCTAGAATGCACCCAGGAACTATGGAAAAGAATCTTCACGTTGGGCAATTGGAATAGGTCATTTGCAACTTTAATTATTTGAATTTCGCACAAAAAAAGTATGTGTTTTACAGCAATGACAATATAATGTAATGTTGCCATGCACTGGTAAAACTGGAAAACTGGTGTATTTGCTTTAGAAGCACAACTATAGTTTATATAAACAAGCTGCTGTGTAGCCATGTGGGCAGCCATTCAAGGTAAGTAATTCCACCAGCACACAGGTCTTAGTTGTAAGCAGGGACAACCCTTGCTGTATTTTATTTGCGTGATGACCTGTGTGCCGGTGGAATTACTTACTCTGAAGTTTGTGGGTTTCCGAAGCCTTCTCGGCCGGGCACCGGGCAATATACGATTTGGAGAGCCAGAGAGTGCAAGCTGGTAACTATACCTGTTTCTATAACTTTTTTTGGCAGCCATTCAAGCACACGATTCACAGTAGATAACTACATTATATTGTCATTCCTTTAAAACAATTTCATTTTATGCTATTACTGTTCCTTTAAGGTGGGAGAATTCGGGTTTTTTGATGCAAGCAGTTTCCCTCTCTTCCCCTTGTAACAGGCATGGACTGTAATGTGAACCCCTATGGAACTTGTTTCTATGTAACACATTCAGAAATCACTACTGATCTATGCTACTTAATCACCAAATCTTTAAAAGAGGTCCCTCTCCTATAATGCGACTGCAGTAAAACCAATACAAGCCCCCTGTACTTTACTGCCCACAAGCAGCCACTGGTTCTGCTATTTAATTATTATACATTCAATGTTTCTCTGCAGCATATTCCTTGGAAGCTGTGCCCAATTGCAGCTGCCAACCCCTTTTATTGTCTGTCCTTTCCTTTTGTGTCTGCAGAGAAAGATAATCAGGACCTTTAATAATGAGAAGATTATGCCTACCCTGAGATTGAGTACACAATATTAAGAGTATGAATAGAATTAAACTCAAAATGGGTTGTGGTGAAAAGTGTCAGGAATGAAAAATAAGTAGTTTAGCTATAAACTGTAATCAGTGAGATGTTAATTACATTGCTTAAGACTTCTGTGTCTGAACCTGACAGCAAGAATTATTATGGTGTTTCAGGAGGTAATAGAAAACAATACTCAGCTTTTATTTTACCCCGCAAAGTCTATTTACAAAATGGGAACCTGACAAAGCCAAAGCCTTCTAAAATACAGTGCCGTCTCAGCGGATTCTGTGCAGATTTTACTGCTTCATTATTCATGGTCACAGTGGATTTCCCGTTGTCCTGTTGTACTATTCCACTGAGTTTATCATCTGTTGAATAGAAAGGCAGAAATCATGGGCTTAGCGTATCCGGCTCGTTTCCTTAGATATTTTTCCTAGACATTTGCCTCTTTAATAAAAAGATATTTATACATACTTTTATACCGAGTACTGTATGTTTTTCTGAATGGTACAATGGGATTGGTTATACAGAGGGTACTGTTTAGCAGCCATAAGTCCTGCCAATGCCTCTTCAAGAATGCATCAAAACTTCCCATCACACACTGCACAAATGCAGAGCTTATCTGTCATTTTCAAGACTTGGCTGCCCTCACTACAGAGTATATCATCTATTAGGGTGGCACAATGCCAGGCTCTCTGCTACCGCTGCACTTGATTTTTTGCTCACTATATTTTATGATTTGTTAATTTCCACATTTAGATCAGTTGCCAATTTTTAGCCAGCGCAAATGCATCTATGTTTCTCCTGCTACATTTCCCCTAAATGTACATCAATTAAACCAACTAATGCCCATTTTTATTTCAGTTTTCAATTAAATAACGCACCCGGTGCAATTATAGGACATTAAATTAGGTGCACGGGTTACACATAGAAGACACTGGAGGCTCACGTGAAGTCATTGCTCTCAAGTGCCAAAGTGTTATATTTATGCGAAGAATGTATCTACTAAATTAAGAAAAAATGCATATACCTTTTTTATACACTAGTTGGAAGTATTGGAAGTACTGGGGCTGACAGTTTTTGATTTGACTACTCTGAGGTGGTTATTCGGGCTAATTCCAGCACAAACCACAGAAACTTCCAAATAGGATTGGTACCTCTGCTATTGATTTATATAAAACCTCAGCAGGTCTGAGATGTTGTATTTTCAGATTCAGAGTTTTTGCCACATCAGACTTAATAATAATTAATAAATCCCACCTAAAATACAGAATTTTCTGAGTTTTTTCTATTCAGACTTTAATAAATATCAGTTTGTGGGCCATTTATGGGACCAAAGCAAAGGCCTCTCCCACTGATATTACCAAGATATCTATTGCACAGTTTTTAAAAAAAAATAAATTCTGATGAGGAACCTATGTAGGCACTGGTGGGTCCTCTGATGTGGGTTTGCATAGGCCCTTATTATGAACTGACCATTCACTCTCTCACTTACGTGGCCAAACCAGCTAGCTTAAAACTGGCCATAGTTAATGGATGTTCATGTTACATGAAAACTGCAAGTGCCCTACAGAAAATGGCCCCTATATATTAGGTATAGGGATGGGTGAATTTTTTCGCCTTGTTTCGCCGCAAAAATGACGCCCATATACTTGTATGGCATTGTGCGTCAAAAAAAAAAAAAGACGTGCATCAAAAAAATTTTGGGCGTAAGCAAACATCTAACACAAGGACAGTACCTCATCACTTCTGCCTTTGAATGGCCATCGTGTGGAAGAGAAACTATTTTGACAACCTAATATCAAGAGACATTATGATCATGTTGATTCTTCCTCTACAATTTGCAAGAAAAGGGTCTTTACTCACAGTTTATAATGTGCCGGCGTGTGCTACAGCCAGAAGTCTTAACATTACATTAACATCACATTTTAAACAAGGCTGCTGAGTGTTATTTTCCATGTCCATTTCCATGTTGAGTAGAGTATAGTTTTAGTTTGGGTTATAAAATCGTACATGACAACATTTTATATAAATATAAGAGCTCTCTGGAACTTCAGGGCATTCCAGTAAGATTTTAATAGCTTTGAATCCATAGAAACCCCTTAAAATCATAATCCACCAGGTAGATATTTTTTTGAAACTGGCTCTATTTCATACCATCTGAAAAAAAAATGAGTCCAGAGATTTGGGTTTTGAGGTCTACCAAGTAAAATCCTTCAATTATTTTCTATTAGCAGGCATAAAACTGATTTGTTTTACAATAGCTTGCAAACCAACTATAATCTTGCAGTCTTAGGGTCTAAGTGTATAAGAAGTCCAGAGAAGCACATATTTTGTGTTAAAGACAAAATGAGATTCATTTTCTGTATTATTCAGTACTGCCTTAGCTTTTCTTTGTGTTTGATTGACTATATTCAATTAATTCCTTATGTTGCTTCTACTTAATAGGTCCACTATCTTCTTGAATGCTCTACTAAATTTGATAATTGAATTTATGAAAGTAGAGAATTCTCAGACTTTTATAAGCAATGTCTGTCATGTCTATTGAGTAAGCCAAGGTATTAGCATAGGCTTTTTCTAAACACATACAGACAGGGCCGGACTGGGAGTAAAAAGCAGCCCGGGCAAACAAATCAAAGCAGCCCACATGTAAACACTCAATGGACTTTTTATTCAGCAGTTCTCCATTTGCAGTTTTAGCAATCTGGTTGCTATGGTCTACATTACCCTAGCAACCATACACTGTTTTGAATAAGAGTCTGGAATATGAATAGGAGAGGAGCAGAATAGAACAATATAAGGCATAGGCAAGACAACAAATAGCCAGAATAAAAAACATAAGGCATAAAACAAAAAATTTTATAAAATAAAAACTGTAACTAATTATTGTGCAATAACAGGTGGAGGTGTGAGGGAAGTACCAGACCAGAAAATATCATCAGACAATTAACATGCTATGCTGTATATTATCCATGAATTATGAATGATTCATGGATATTACAGCAGTAGAAAGTCATGTTACAGGGGGTGAGGTAAGGAGAGGAGTCTCTGACTGAGTCTTTGACCCTAACTTACTACTGGAAGATATTATGGAGGCCCAGAGCTGGAAGGAGGCTTGGGTGCAGCAGGTGCTGACTGGAGAAAAAGAGGAGTCGACCGAATGCCGAATAGCCTATCCAAAGACATGGTGGTGGATGCTGCAGCCAGGCAGGCTAGGATGAGACAGTGGCAGTTCGACCGGCGAGCAGCTGGTGCCTGATGGTGCGGTACACTTTCTTTGACCGGTCCTTCCTGACTGAGCGCGCCTGGGGGAGGCTGGTACTGGTAACGCATGGGGCCTGCGTCGCATCATCACGGGTCAAATCCTGCGCACGTGTGCGCAGCACAAGCACGTATATATGAGAATGGACTGTTCCATGTGAAAAATTAAAGAGGGGGACACTGCTTCGAGCAAGTAGGTGGAGGATTATTATTGCAGGGCAGCGCTGCAGTCTGGTGCGGGGCCCCCAGTGGCATGAGTTTCTTATGATCAGGAGCGGCCCACATGAACACAATATAGATGCGGCCCCTCGGGCATTTGCCCGAACGGACAGGTTACCAGTCCGGGCCTGCATACAGAGAATGAGATAAAATATTGATATAAATAAAGAAGCCATAAAACAGTGCTTTTCAGCAATTTTTGGGTTATGTCTGCCTATTCCGGTTTCAAACATAGCAACTAATTATTGAAACCCTTGCCAGTATAACTTTTAGACATTATTAGACATTAATCAATCTATTGGCTGATGTTAAAAAAGCATCTTACATCTGATCAACCCCCAGGCCTCCAGCATTATTTCAACCATTCAAAGCAATTCCACTCTGTTCTTTTTATCTTGCAGTTTCAACAAACTTTTTTTTTATGTGGAAATTGATTTTTTTTCTACTGGCTATTGTCCACTGAAAAACTCAATTTCCCTGGCCACTGAGAAATCTGAAGATACTAGAATGGTCCATAAGGACAATGTTAGTATGGCCACATGAAATATTTAATCATCTTTCTGTACTATCTTATAACATTATACAGTAATTCAGTTGCAGCTATTGTATATTATGAATTCTTTAAGAAATGACAGAGAACCTATTCATGAAAAGGTGGAACAGTCAAAAAAATACTGTACATGCGGTCTCTGCTTCTTCACTTACTGAATTTATTGTGGACTGTTGTATATCACTAGTATAACCCTATTTTGGCTTAAAAAGGCAAATACCAACTAGTGAGGTAGAGCATGGACTACAATGGACCCTCTTTCAACAGGATGGGCTAAGTGGAAAGAGCACGTGAGGATGTTATTGAACTACACTTATATACTGCCAAAAGTTTTAAATAATAGAAAAGCAGACGCCAGGAGTTCTTTGAAAACAAAACAACAACAGGCTTTAGGGCTGCAATAGTCAAAGCACATGAGGTAGATCAATTAATGGCAGGTACAATCACAGGTGTAGCAGATAAAGACAATGGCAGGAAGGAATTGCAGGAGAAGTTTATGTATTCACCTTCCAAGTTGTCAGTACCTCATGTGGTTCAGATCCCTACTGTAGATGTCCTCTTCTCTTCAGGCAAGCAGAGCCTGGGGGGGGGGGGAGCTACTCCCATCTATCCTCCTTGGTGGAGCTCAAAGATGCTCTTGATCACTAACTCATTCTACCTAGAGAGTACTATAACAGTGACCTGACCATCCTGCACACTAGCTAACCTTGTTCATAGGGTCCCTGCTCCACAACTTCTCTAAAGGGGTTTTCCCATTAAGGTCTAATACTTGTGGGGCCTTGTTGACTCCAAGCTCAATGGACATCCCCCAGATCACCTGCTTCAGGCCAAAGAGGAAGGGCCACCCCTTGCAAAGCACTATGTAACAGTTAATCAGGAAATGGTTATCAAACTACTGGCAAATGAACTGGGTATACAAAATAAGTAGAAATGGTTACATGGGCAACAAGGAAATGAGGCACTAGTAGGGGGCTGAAGCCATAGGGGCCATTGGTCCTATGGGTCCCTACACTAGTATCATCATAGCACCATTATCCTAGTGAAAAGTAATCTATTACAAAATCAGTTATGTAACCGTACAGGTTATAAAGTTCTGTCAATGCAGGCTATCAAATGTTACGTGATGACAGCAGACATGCATTTTATATTCTATGTGATGTAATAATTTGTCATGTTATTTTAAGAACAAAGTGCTTAGAAAAGCCCCTTGGGGTAGTTAAGACATGTTTCTAGGCAGCTCTTAGTTTAACAAAGCTTACTGTATATTAAGGATAACCGATTTCTCAGCAGTTATACTGAAATCTATTATCTACAGTATTAGCCTATTTATATGCTGAAAGTTCAACCAGCACATTTCCCTTATCTTTTTTTCCTGTATACAGTTGTCCCTAAGAAATGGTGTTTACTATAAATTTTCTGTATAAATAATCCGACCAAGGTACTTCTGTTTCTATGAGATTATGGTCACTTTTCTAGAGAAGGAATAATTAACTGTACGCAATTGATCTTTCCGCAAAATCTTTACTAGAGATTAATATGACTATGCTATCAAAATAGCAAACAATCAAATTACCGGCATTTTAATGTAACCTGTTAATTAACACACTCGAGTCAACAAGCAGGTTCGTGTGTGTGTGTTCGTGTGTGTGTTCGTGTGTGTGTGTGTTCGTGTGTATATATATTCCAACAAAAAGATCCATATGCCTAGGTACAGAACCAATGAATTAGTCCACTTCAATCACAAAAAGATGCGCACTCACAGGTCTTAAAAATGATGACAAATTTATTGTTGAGTCCTCAACTCAACAATAAATATTTCATAATTTTTAAGACCTGTGAGTGCGGATCTCTTTGTGATATATATTATATATTAGTTAAAGCAAAGTGGAGGATTATTGTGTCCTTTGGGGAAATATCGATTAGCAGATATCAGCCACTGAAGCCTGTTTAAATTATTGTGTCCTACATTTCAGTTCCACACAGGAACCTTCATCAGGGAAAGTGTTCCAGATTACAGAGGAACGCGTAAGTGTGCAATTTGGATGTGGTCTATCTAGCTTGGTGCCCGTGTGGTCTGGCTTACGTGGGAAAGACATCCACTACATACAGGGAAAGGATGAATAATCATAGGTGTGCCATCAGGGCAGCATTAGCCACAAGAAAAGCCGACCAACCGGTAGCCAAACACTGGCTCAAACATGGACACTCGCTGCCCCAATTCAGGCACATGATTATTGATCACGTACCCATCCAGAGAAGAGGGGGGGATAGGGACCTCGTATTGACTCAAAAAGAATCTATGTGGATTTATAAGCTTGAGGTCCTAGCCCCCAATGGGCTGAATGAGACTCTTCCTATGTCTCCTTTCATTTGAACAGTCTTCGGAATTCAGATGTAAAATACTACAGACTGAGAGACAACAATGACAATGAAACAATTTGTTTATTTGTGTATTTACTTTCAAATATTCTGTCATTTGGTTTTCAACTACCCTGGGACTATTGATTGTATAGAACACACAGTGGATAGAGTCAATGTGTCAAATAAGTATCAAAAGGTTGCAACAAGTGCTGTGTAAGCCTGGGAAGGTGTTACATAACACTAACCTTCCCTTTGATTATATATAGAGTTGTGCAGCGTTATAGTTACATACAATAACATGGTATTTTTTCCCCAAAAAATGCCATTTTTAAACCATTCTTCAGTTTTTTTCGTTCTGTGCTCTAGGTGACGATGGGAATCCTCCTCACAGTGGGACTTAGGCCCCTGGTAGGGTTCGGATGGTGTGCGATACGACCTGTCAGAAAATGTGAATGCAAAGTTTTGAATCAATGGATATGCCTGTTTCGGGTTAATCATTTGAAGCACCAGCAGACCAGCAACTTACAATCGTATGGGGACTCCAGAGAAGGGGCAGTGTATACTTCACCCCAGGAGTGATGACCCCGATCGCCATGTGGAAAGATGGCCCCTACTGCTATGTAAGGAGATACAGAAGCGCTATAGGCGCGCAGGAATCACCCAGGAAGGGTTAATGTACGGCTGTGTGGGACCGACTGAGGAGGGGCTTGCCCGACGGTGGATTTCTCCAGTATTGGATCCAGTAAGGGTCAGCAAGGGAGGCTGTGTGACATGGAAAAGATGAATGGGCGCTAAGACCAGTACGAGGTCGCAGGGGCGCATGGGACCCACCGGAGGACGGAAAGATCAAGGATTACTGACAGGTCGGCTCGCGATCATACACCGTACCGTACTTACTGGCGGGGCGACAGCGGAACAGGTAAATGGGTGGGGTTCCCCTTGCCACATAGAGTTCAGTCCGTGATGGCTGCACACACCGACGATCGGTGCGAGTGGCGTCCACGGAGTGCTTTTGATAAGCTAGTAGAGCAAAGTCCGTGACAGCTACGATCACCCAAGGAGAGGGTGAGTAGCGTACACGGATATATTTAAACAGATGTACACATGGCAGGTGGCACTACACTAGGGTGGGTTTGTCACTGAGATCCACATTATTGGTTTAACATGTTAATTTTAATTTTATGAAGTGAGCTATACACTAATTATGAGACAAAGGAAGTGGAATGATGTCATCAGAGGGGGTCACGCAAGTTGTTACACGTCACGGATCATTTGGCGGGTGTTTAGGGTATTTTATCACTGTATGTTTGTATGCACAATTTATCCTGAAGACGGCTCGAGACACAGAGCCGAAACGTTGATAATAAATTTTTCTCTTTATTGAACATTGGAAGTCCTGGATGGTGCGGTTCTTTGAGTTGAAGTTATATATATATATATCTCTCTATCAAGGGAAAGTTGTGTTCACCTCTAATTTTTAAAACCATTAGGCGGGGGTGCAAAGAGGCTGTAATCACAAAATACATATAGACAAATACAAGAGTCCTCTGCACTCAACCCATTATCAATATACTTAAGACAGAGACATTTTGTGCATACTGCTACTGAAAATGCCTTTAAACAAAACAGGGATTGTTTGTCCATATATTGTAATATATTTAAGCTGGCTAACTACGTCAAAGTCATCCCATATCTGGCCAGTCCTATGCTCAATTTTCATCTGATTCATTAAGAATTCTATTGCTTCATTATACATTTTACAAAGGGACTAAGTTTTACCTGCAACTTACTAGCTGCTTTCAAGTACTTTGAAAGCAGCTGGTAAGTTGCAGGAAAAACTTAGTCCCTTTGTAAAATGTATAATGAACCCTTTTACAAGGGTTCCTTTCATATATGTCAGAGTAATATTTATGCATTAATTCATAAATAGTGATGTTAGATACATTTTTTTCATAGGCTATAAGTTCTGTGGGGGCAGGGATCTCCTTGCCACTGTCTATTTTACTCCTGTGTGTATTGATATTTATATTTATTATGTTACTTGTCCTCCCTGTGTGTCCTTGTATATATTGTACGATTGTGCTGTGTTTCTTTCCAGTGCTTTATAAATAAAGTTTGTACCTATATATATATATATATATATACATACATAAATACACACTAGAATGCTTGTTTTGATGGCATAAAGGCCATTGTGTGTTCCTATATTAGCAATGCACACAGAAACCATATGGGTATCACTCATTTTAAACCCATTGTGCCCCTGGCATCTCTTTACCCCAATTCCTGTGTCCCCTGCTGGAATCACTACTACCTTGGTCTCTGCTCATTGAAGCCTGTTGGGTTTTTTTATCTGGATCACAGATCAAGATTTTACTTTGGGAATGGAGTTCTTCTTATTATATATTAATATAGAGTTCATTTGGAAGAGGCTAAACATCACTAAATCTACATTATTGTCTGCCTATATTTTAAGCTAAATTCATTAGAAACACATGCATCTGTTCTGCTCTTTCTTCAGTTTTTTTTTTAACAATCATGTCAACAGGCAACTCCACATACCGCTGATCCCCACACGTAACCCTGTGACCCAATTCATTATTAACTTTTAAAAATCACATGTATTTTTAAATCATCCAATAATTTATCATTACACAATTCTCATTTGTTCCTTCAACACATAAATAATAGATGAAGCATAAAACTCCCTGGTATAAATGCCAAAAAAAAGGTACTCATCATAAGGACGCCAATTAAACCACACCTGCTCTTAAATCATGCAAAGGTTAATAAATCTAGGTCTAGATTTAACTCTTCTGGTTCATAATTCCAAAAATAGGCACTGAAAATGTTTAGTGTTTTTGGCAATGTTTTATTCAACTTTTTCTCAAGGTGTGAAACCAATATAAAAGGCTCACTAAACGGAGAACTAAACCCTAAAAATTATTATGGCTTAAAATGCCATATTTTATATATTGAAATTATTGCACCGGCCTAAAGTTTCAGATACTCAATAGCAGCAATGATCCAGGACTTCAAACTTGTCACAGGGGGTCACCATCTTGGAAAGTGTCTGTGACACGCACATGCTCAGTGGGCTCTAAGCAGCTGTTGAGAAGCTAAATTTAGGGGTCCACAACTTACTACAAATGAGGTTTGTAAAATAATCTGATGCTACAGGGCTGGTTATTAAATTCTGTTGCTAGTTGCACTGGTTTCTGTGTGGCCATGTGTATTATATCCATAAACTCAGTAAGTGACAGCAGCACAGAGCATGTGCAGTGAATCAGCAGAAAAGAAGATGGGGAGCTACTGGGACATCCACGAAAAGTTACTGTGCACCAGCACATCATTAGTGATATGCGAATTTATTCGCCAGGCGCAAATTCGCAGCGAATAAAATTCGCGAAACGCCAGCGAAAATTTGCCCGAAAAAATTCGCCGCCATCAAAAAAATTTTTCACCGGCGTCGAAAAAAAAACGGACGCCAGCGTCAAAAACTGGTACCGGCGTCAAAAAACGGGCGCCGGCGTCAAAAACGAAATTCGAGAATTTTTCGGCAAAGCGAAACGGCGCAAATTCGCCCATCACTACACATCATTAAAACAGACACTTAAGGTATGCAAATCCGAGGTTTCATAAAGAATATCATTACAGCAATGTATAATTACAAAGTTATTAAAACATATCATTTAGTACTAGTGATGGGCTAATTTGTCCCATTTCGCTTCGCAGTGAATTTCGCGAATTTCCTGTGAAAACATTTGCAAACCTCAGATTTTGACGCTAGCGACAATTCACCTGCGTCAAAATTGGTGCCAGCGTCGGAAACCTTCGCCAGTGACGAAAAAACGCGCAAGTTAGCTGTGAATTCGCACCTGGCGAATAAATTCGCCCATCACTATTTAGTACGTATCAGTGTCCCACAGTGTCCCAAAAAACAGCAGTATTCAGGCTTGCAAGGCAGTTAACTTGGTGTGTGGGAGAATACCCCAACATTGGGGATACCAAGTCCTTTGTCAAGGGGATTTTACAAAGCTACTGGGGCATCTTTAGAGGCACAGATCTAAAGGGCTAAAGGGCTGTGATTCCCTTGGGCTGGTACAGAAGCCCAAAACATAATGTACAACATTTCTAGCTACTTCTTTGGTTAAGCTTTAGTTCTCCTTTAAAAATATAGTGAGACCTAAGTGAATTCCTTCCTACTGTACCCATACATGTTAGAAATTGCTGCTATAATTAAAAATAATAGAATAATTTTAAAAAATATTTCATCCTTGCATTTGTTACTAATGAAAAACTGTATATAGCAGTAATGTGTTTTCAGAGACCTCTAGATTCGTAATTTTGGACATGAAGTTTCATGTCAAAAATGTCCTATTATGAATGATGAGCATGGGAGGCCAGGTGGACAAAACACTGAGAAATAAAAACCACGGTTGTTAGCAACCAGCCTCTGTTCTAATTAGAAATACATTCTTTATTCTAAATTAGTGATAGGCCATTAAGGTCCTGATTATGCTTCTTTTTACAGTTTCTTCTGGTACAGCGTGTACAGTGGGGGGGGGGGGGTTAAGATGTTATAACTTCTGCAGTAACTTACTATTGGAAACTTGTAATCTCCCCAATATTCATAGAAGTGGCCAAGAGAATCAACAGCAACAAGGAATTTGCTTCCAGAATAGCACAATTACAAGACAAGACCCCCCAATTTATAGGACTATGAGCCATGTGGGAACTCAAGGGCTTACAATTATCCACATGAAGCCCTCTATACCACCTGTCCACGAAACAGTTTACCCAATCAATTTAGTCCCCTCTCCCTTCAGCATGACCCACACCCACTCACAGGGCCCTCCACCCAAATGATTGTCCTGACACTAAACCCATGCATAGTTGTGTCTGGTACCCTATGGCCCATGCTTTGGGACCTTTGGGGCCCACTATATATCATTATGTGAACCCACTAATGACACAGAATTTGAATACTTCAAATTTTTACTCTATTTCAAATTTGAAAAACTTGCATTGAAAAAACACATTAAATATACAGCTCCCATTGACGTCTTTGTGAACCCACCAGCTTTTAGATGCCAACGTTTTATATTTGAGTTTTCCAAATGGTTTGTGCTTAATCAATATTGATTCATGAAAGCTGTAGGATATATATAAGGAACATAGAAAACATTTGGATGTGAATCGTTAATTACATGCAGCCATCGTAATAACAATTAGTTACAAAATATTGAGGTTATTTAGATTTAGATTATATATTTTATATAATATTTTATATAATATATATATTAATTATTATTATTAATTATATATATATATATATATATATATATACACTGTATATAATATTATATATAATATATATATATATATATATATATATATATAATATATAATATATAATATATAATATATAATATTATATATTTTAGATATTTAGATTAGTATGTGACCGAGATTCTGGGTTAGGGCCCTGATAGGAAAGTATTACAAAGACAGGAGTAGGAAATCAAGGTTTTGTGATGCATTGTTATCCTTCATTTCAAACAGAATTGCCTAGACAGGTTCAGTTGGATGCGAGAAGTTGCAGTTCAGCTTCAACTGGAAATCGCTGCCACAGTTCTAGACATTATTCTAAATTTAGTAAAACTCAGCTTGAAAAATGTATTACCCATGTAAAAGGCACAATAGCACTTTAATACGCCTTCTATGAAAGGTTATGTTATGACATTCAGATATACACAGTATGTTCTGCATTCGTTTCCCTTAAATTGCCTAATCCTAATGACTTCCTTTTCCCTTCTTCTGGTGATCTTTCCAAACTCAGTGATATATTTCAGAGAAGCAGAGGACACATATTTCATCTTTACTCTGGCCTTCCTAAATCTTCGCATGGCTGTTGTAGTATCAGGCCAAGATTGGCTGATTTAGATTCCTGTTGTTTTGAGTCGATTTCTTCACATAAATCTTAACTGATGCCTCTCAGTAGAACCTAAGTACACCTACAGGGACAAATACAAACATTAGGACTGACAGTCAGCTGTTTATCTTCATTTTTGTCCCTGTCAAACAGCTAAAAGGGCATCTCAGCAATTATAAGAGCCACAGAAAATCCCTTAAAGTAACAAGGATGAAGCTTTCCATTTCAACACAACTCTTTTAGATTACATTCAAGATTATCTTGTTATTAGATTTTTTCTTATCATTTCAGTAATAATAACATATGTGAGTCAGGTGGCACAGTACATATAAACCTGATTTCAGTTTGTGTAGGGAAAAATCAGGGCACACTCCAATTATAACAAGCAAGTCCATCTTGCTGTCTGTTTGGATTACCCATTGAGACACATTTTTTTGCAAGCCTGCATTCTCCAGCACAGCAATGTAACCTTTATCTGACTTCTACAACAGCTTTCCATATTCTGCAGCCTTCGTGTTTGTATTTATAAAAGCTGCAAAACAAATCAGTATTACCTATACTGCCCTATGCTCCCCCAAAAGACTAAAGGGTAAACGTTAAAAAAGTCATAGAAACTAATTGCATACATTTCACAACATTTTGTATTGTATTTAATATAGTAATAATATAGTAATTAATATGACATTTAGAGGCCTGTTTATCAATATTCTTAAGTCATAGAAACTAATTGCATACATTTCACAAAATGTTGTATTGTATTTAATATAGTAATTAATATGACATTTCGAGGCCTGTTTATCAATATTATTAAAATGGTTTTTGAAACTACAAAAAAAAAAAAATGAATTTTCTCTCTAAAAAAATTTCCTTGAATTGTTTGTGCAATTGCTAGAGATAGCCCCCCCCCCAAAAAAAACAAAAAACCACTAGGGGGCAGATTTATCAGGTGTCGAAATTCGAATAAAAAAAGACCAACCGAAATTTATTAAAAAATTCAAAGTTATTTTTCAGGGGAATAGGCCGTTTTTGTTCAATTTGAAAAAAAAAAAAAAACTTTGATTCTTCAAAGTCTAGCAATTGACTCCAAATAGGTTCTAGGAGGTCCCCCGTAGGCTAAAACAGCAATTCGGCAGGTTTGAGATGGCGAATGGTCGAAGTTGAATTTTTAAAGAGACACTACATGATCAATTTTGATTTTCGAATTTTGGATTTTTTTTCAAATTCGAATCGAATTTGGACTATTACCTAGTTGAAGTACACATAAAATAGCTCGAAATTCGAATTTTGTTCATTTGAATTTTTACTTCGACCCTTGATTAATCTGCCCCCTTAAAGTCTGAAAGAAAAATGCACCGCTCCCATTGTATTTACAGCTTTTAGATGGCAAACTTTTGTATTTTTTCATGATTTTTTGTTATTTTAATGCGTAACAAATCAGTTTTTGTGGTTTATATTTATGATTTAAAACCTAAAATGGTAAAAAAAAAATACAATTCAGTAAAGTGAAAAAAAATATATGAACATGAGTAAATGGTCCCCTTAGTGCAAGTTTTTATTGTTATATTTATTATATTTATTTTCAGTAAAGTGTATTATTACACACACTGTGGTACAAACTCTCAAATTCTCAGTCTTTCTGCCATAGATGTGTTACGACAAAATGGGTAAAAATTGTTCGGCTAAAGCACTCATTTTTCATATTGAGCTGATTTGGCTGATTATTGACTTATTACGTTTGATTTGTAGAACAGTTTAATCATCATTCCTTCTCAATGAATCAAATGAATCATAATTCTTCTACAGTTATTTGTAGTCTATGTTGGGAACATTTTTGGATTGTTTATCAGCATGGATTTTGCCTGTGGGACACAACATATTTTAAAAAATGAGTTAAAAAATTACATTTTACGCCCACAATGAAAGAAAAACATCCCTTATTTCATTTTTTCCCAAATCTATGGCTTATAGCATTTTAATAATTGTTCTCCCATTTAGCAATTAAAGAAAGCCAAACTCTTCATTCTAAAAATTGTTAGCAAGCATCCGGTTTTTCTGTTGCTAAGGCAACTACCACTTTAATGTATCATTTTCATTAAATATCTACTATTCTGTAATGATAATTGCTTCTCATAAAACTAAGTTATGGTTCATTCTTTTGTTTTATTTGCATTAGTAAAGATGTTTATACTAAAAGCAGAGGTGTGTAAAATCTAATCTACTGTATCTATCGTCATATACAAAAAATAAGTAAAATGAGTCAAAACAGCATTTACTGCCTTCTTTTCAATGTTACCTCCAGGGGGATTAATGTGGATACATTATTTGCAGATGGTGGGTGTATGCAATAATAGATGAAATAACGATCCCACTAAGAAGTAATTCTTTGGAGCAAGGGTATATTATGCAATGACTTGCAAGATCTTTCCACCTCTAAAAAAGAATTAAGTGGCAGATACGTAGAGAAAATTACATTTTAGGATTCCAAACAAAAGCAAAAGTGGAATGTTTCAAAAGGATTATTTGTGTAAAATTAATTTTCAATATATTTCATATGAAGGAAAAAAACACCCCTTAAAAAAACCATTGGGTGGGGTAATTTAAAAGGGAATTGTGCATTTTGTGTGACTCTTTTACATTTTTTAGATTTTTTTTCTCACCAGTGAATGAATTAGGTCTTTGCCCCACAGGCCTAGACGAGGGCCATGTGGCAATTAGGCTCAGGCACTACTTGAAAATGTCTCTAGTGAAATCCAGAGGGAAGTTTCAACCAAACCCAGGGAAAAAAACCCTCACTAGCTGTGAGGAGCAGGAAGGTCTAAAGATCCCTGGGCCTTTGTGTCTTTTAGTTGGAAGGGTCAAGGATAAAAGGTCCCTCCCTAGTTTTGGTGAAGAAGGATCCATTTTGAAGATATTATAGAGCCATCTGGCCATAGGACTTGGAAGTGAGATGGAGAGTTCTTTTTGATTAAATTCCTGTCACTTTTAAACTTTTGAAAATAAGATTTAGCAAATTAATAGCAGGGGTTGTCAGCAAGCTCCAGCTTGCCTCTATTGCATGAGCTTATGTTAACCTAAAAACTTTGTCCATCCCCCACTGCCGCCTGGTTTTCTATGCTGGACTCACAGTCCTTAATTAGCTTTAAGGTGGCCATAGACGCACAGATAATCATCATTTTCGTATGATATTCGATTCGTGTATGGTGGGAAAAGAGCCGACCAATATTGGCAGAAGACTTGGACATCGGTCGGCTCGTCGATTGAGCTGGACGGAAAATTTTGAAGGCACCAGAACATTGGCCATTGTTAAGTGCTGAATCATCAGAAACAAGTAGAATTCTATTGTTTCTACCTGTATATCTGATGATTCAGCTCTACACATGTAAAGAAAGATCGTATTCGCCAAGTCTATGGCCACCATTAGAGTCAAGTTTATACCCAATGTCTTAGTCTCCTTAACCTGTTTATGAAATAAACATTCTAGTGGCAGGGCAGTTGACTGGGAGAATTTCTATGATTCACAATCATTTGGGATCAGACATAATTGCTTAGCACATCATATAAACATCGTTTTATTGCTTAAGACTTGAGAAAAAAATGTAAATCTTGAGAGCTTGTCTATTGAAATTGATTGTTAGTGCAATAAAAAATGGAATCATCACATACTGCAATACAAATTGACTCCACGTCAATAAACTTCTTTAATATTTATGTCTTAACACTTCTTCAGTTAGACCTTATTTTGCATTTCAATCTAATTGCAGCTCTAGGACTTTACCTTCAAGGAGATGTCTTGGAATTAAACACTTTATTTTGGCTTAGAACATTCGCTAATGAAATCCTAAACTATTACTGGTGGTATCTCTTCTTTACACACTATGACAGATTATTTATTAAATATAATTTTAAAAACTAGGGATGAGTGATGAAGCTGTGCCGTTTCACTTTGCTGAAAAATTTACAAAACTGACATTTTGGAAAAATGCACTGGCATTAGTGATGGGCGAATTTGCGTAGTTTCGCCGAAAAATTCACGAATTGTATATATGAATGTGTATATACACAGTCGTGAGTATTATTTGAGTGGTATTATAATTAGTGATGGGCGAATTTGTCCCGTTTCGCCTCGACGAAAAATTTATCGAAAACCGTGAAAGATTTGCAATACACATTGAAGTCAATGGGCATCAACATTATTTTGACGCGCTACAATTTTTATATGCTCAGCTATTTTGTCCAAAAAGTCAATGGGTATCCGAATAATTTTGACGTGCGTCAGACGCATGCGCAAATATTTTTGACGTGCCAGATTTTTTAATAGTCATGAGCCCATGACTAAGTGCGAAATGCGTAGGGCGGATGGAGATTCAGATATAAATTTTTTAAATTTGTATAAATAAAAATATTCTTTTAACTTCTTCTCTCTGGTCCTGTGGATCCGTTTAAGTGCCGGTCGCCCTGCTTTTTCTTTACCATGGCAGATTTTTCTCCACGAATTTATTCGCTGGCGGAGAAACCTGGAAATTTGCCATGAATTCGCGCCTGGCGAATTTATTCGGCCATCACTAATTATAATTTTATAATATCTTGTATTTTCCCACTTTTCTCCCTTTACTAAAGCCTCAATATATTCCAATGGTACCCCAGAGCAGCAATGCTAGCAATGGGCTACTAGACAGGGAGTAAACTATGCATCTTACTACATTGCTCAAAAATATGTTGCTTACACTGTATGCATGTACACTACACAAAGATAATTTAGAGTCCATACTGTGTATTCATATAGTGTAGTGATCCCCAACCAGTAGCTCGTGAGCAACATGTTGCTCTCCAACCCCTTCGATGTTGCTCTCAGGGTCCTCAAAGCAGGGGCTTATTTTTGAATTCCAAGCATAAAAGCAAGTTTTAATTGCATAAAAACTAAGTAAAGTGTCAAATAGAGCCTACTGTAGGCTGCCAGTCCACATGGGGCTACCAAATAGCCAATCACAGCCAATAGTTTGCATCCCAAGGGACATTTTCATGTTTGTGTTGCTTCCCACATCTTTTTACATTTGGATGTGGCTCACTGGTAAAAAAGGTTGGGGACCCCTGTGTATAGACAACGTTCACTTTGTGTAATTTTGGGGACCTGGGCCCCCACCTGTGATTTTGCATAGAAAGGAAGCAAACCCCAGCATGGGGCTTGGCAGGGCCGGATTTACATAGCGTACACCCCTAGGCCCACTGCCATTCGTCACCCCTGTACCCTCGACTTCATTTGCACACATGCGCAAATTCTCATCATTGAGTCCGAAGCACTGGGTATTGGAGCATGGGAAATGTATAAATCTATAGTATAGTATCCAGTGCTTTCCAAACAACGTGGATGTGGCTGGGCAGCATGCCGTCCCCTAAAATCCTGCCGCCCTAGTCCAGGGCCTTTGTGGCCTTTCCACAAATCTGAGCCTGGGGCTTGGGGTCTGCTTCCTCTATAGTTATGCCACAGCAATGTGTGTATACGGTATGGTCTTGACATTTAAAACAACTCAGCATTATTTAAGTCTTTGGCTTATTTGAAAAATAATATTATATAAATAAACAAGAATAAAGTAAATTATCATATTAAGAAATAGGATGTGAAGCTGCAATAAAATCTAAGCTTGTACTCCTCCAGCCTTTTTATATGAATCTCAGTTACATAACTATTGGCTTCCCAAATGTGGTTCCCGCATAGCTTTATGGCTAAGAATTACCTGCAAGTCTGTCAATTGTAATAAATCTTCTGGATTCCTCTTCCTTGGAGCAATGACAATTACTGCTCCAAACAATTTATAGACATTGCTTTAATTGGAGCGTCTGTCAATATATTACTTGAAGGACTTCTTTGCTCAACTTCACATGGGGAAAAAAAGAAAAAGTGCAGACTGCAAAGCCCCTCCTCTTATAATTACTTTTATTATTACTCACTCTGCACACACACAAGTGTATCTACATTTGAAGCTGGAGAGGTATTACAGCATTACACTAGCTGCAAGTCTCACCTTCCATATATATGCCTACAATTTTAAAATTGAAATGAAAATGGACATATCCATACATAAAACAGCACATATTGACTGAACCATTAAAACATTAGATGAACTTTTTGCAAGTAGAAAAATATTGTGCAAAAGTCAGTCTTATGCAATTCATTTTTAAAAGCATTGCTGTATATTGAAGGTATAGGTATGGGATCAGTTATCCGAACACGGCCGGATTTTTATAGTGGGCTCCCCTAGGCCCACAACCGTTTGTTGCCCCTGTCCCCTCCAGGTGGACAGGAGCAATGGGGATTGGTGCATGGGAAATGAAAAAAAAAATATTGTATCTCCAGCACATCCCCAGTGTTTTTGAACAAATGTGGGTGTGGTTGGGAAGCATGCCGCCCCCTTAAAATCCTGCCGCCCTAGGCCCGGGCCTAGGTGGCCTTTCCACAAATCCGGGCCTGTATCCGAATTACGGAAAGGCCTTCTATAACTGCAAAAGAACTATGATGCTTGCTGCACTAGAAAGGCAAACTTTAAGTCAGTTGCAGATGTGTAGGCACAGCATTTAAACTGAACCACACAGGCCTAACAATCTTACCATACACTGTGTGTCTTCTTTCCACCACAGGTCTCACCTATTTGTTTAAGCTGCTTCTGAATCTGATTCAGAACTGACTTTAAAGGGGTCAGTTAAATTTATAAGATAAATCTGTCATGGGCCTCCTACAGCAGAGCCCAAAAAAGACCAGCTGTAGGCAGGAATACAAAGGGCAGCAAGGGAATATGAAAATAGTACTGCTTCATGTCCAGGTAGAAATGCAACTCCCAGAACTCACTAACTGCTGAAAACATGTATAGTTCAACAGCAGAATGGCCATAGAATGGACTTTGCTACTGTGTATAAATAAAGTTAAGAAATTGAGCCCTCAAATCGGTTTTAGTTTAGTCTCCACCACCAATATAAATGGCCTTGGTCTGATTATTCTGAGAGGGGCCGTGAAAGTTAGATTCATTGGTTGGCACTAGGGATGGGCGAATTTTTTTTGCCTTGTTTCACCGCAAAAATGACGCCCATAGACTTGTATGGCTTTGTGCGTCAAAAAAAAAATACGCCCCCTAGTTGGCACTGGATTCCTATTCTGATACTGTACTTTACAATATTGTGGTGTTTATAAAAATGGCCTGTGAGTGCCACTGTGCATACACAGGACTTTCTGTACAGCGTGAAAGTTACTGTTGTATAATGCCCGCATGACTCTGCTAATAAAGCACTGTTATACTCTACTCATCCTCAGCTACCCAAAACATAAAAAATGGCGACATTTTGACAACAGGGCAGCCATTGGAGGACAAGCAGGATTCAGGGGCCCAGTCTATGCAGGCGACCTCTGCAGCAGCCTGCAGCTTTTCTTCCAACCCCTGGTTAAGTCTACCATACCTGGGATTTGTATGTTTGAAAATTACATTATTGCTCCTGAAACCGGAAATTCGTCTCTTCTAGTTCAGAGATCACAAATATGCTCTCTGCACTAGTGTCCTGACCCTCTCTGCTTCCCTCGTGGACCCCGACCCCCTCTAGCGCAAAAAGGTAAATACACAGGGGGGGGTGGCAGCAACTGCAAGCTGCCTCAGGTGACGGAGGGGCCAGGATCACCCCTGCCAGGCTCCCCTGCATAGACTGGGCCCCTGAATCCTGCTTGTCCTCCAATGGCTGCCCTGTTGTCATGTGCGTTAAGCTGGTCATAGACGAAAAGATAAATTTGTATGAATTGAAGATTTTTTGTACCATGTGGGGATTGTCCAGACATTTTTCAGACCATGGCGATTGGTCATTTAGTTGATCTGCATAGAAAATAACCACACTAGCACGCGAGACTTGTGCACTTGTGCACCACCGCAGTAAAACTCTTGCAAGGGCTTGCCCTGCAGACACAAGTCTCGCTTGCTAGTGTAGTTATTTTCTATGCAGTTCACTGGGAGGTTGCCGTATCCTCCAATCACTGTGCACCGAGTGAACCCTAATATTTACACAACGGGTGTGCGAGTGTCCTCTTTAATTGAAGCATTTAGTTGATCTGACAGGTTAAGAGATTGATGTCGGCTAATAATAATACTGAATCTCTGCCTGTATTGCCTATCTGACAATATCAATGGGTGACTATTTATCAGACATGACTGTCATACGATTGCTGTCACGGCCAGAACATCATCTGATTTGTTCTTTAACTACTTTATTAAATCTGAATAGTTAGTGGCAGGTCAGTAGATTGCGTCGTTAATCGGATTCAAGGCTAAAATATGCATATCTATGGCCAGCTTTACAGCTGGTAGTAATCCATCTGTTTAAACCACATCAGCAGATACCATTTACTGTTCACCTTTTTCCAAGCAAACTTGCCAACTATTTGATATCCGATAGATAGGTGTAATGGATAAGATTTATATGAAATTTCCTTTGATTTATCCAGTGCCTCTCAAACATGAAAGCAAATAATGTGACTGTTACAGGTACCTGATATTAAACAAAGTATAACAATGTAACGACATAGGCTAGGAAGTGATATATCAGGGTTAGAAGGATAACAGAGATACAGTAATTGTAGAAAAAGCCTTTTCTTAGCCTAATGTTACAAATGATTGCCTGATACAGTTATATAATCAGTTCCTATTTCACTTCAAAAGAAGCTAACTGTGCATAACATTTTAAAACATACCCTTTAAAATGCCCACCAGCCACTGCAGATTGCTTGCCATTGACATAAAGTGAAAGCATTTTCAGGGGATCATCGACTTTGCAGTGGAGCATTAGCTTTTCTTATCAGTGAGGTACCCACTGCAGCAAGTAGCAGACATAACAGAAGCAATGCATTTTTTTCAATTGAAGCCCAAGCTGTACTTCATACCCAGTGCAAAAAAAAAAAAAAATCAAAAACAAAGCGCAACACAAAGGATGCAATGGATTTGTTTCAAATATGTGTGCCCAAATCGGGGGAGAGGTTTAAGGGAAGAATGGTCACACATTTCCCAAATAGATTCTAAAAAGTGCTAAAAAAAGGAATTGAAAGTGCCAAGATGAACCCCATAGAATGAATAAAGAAATAAAATCCTATTAAAAGATGCTGTGTGCAGTCCCAGGCTATCAGAGGGAATATAAAAAGTTGTCTTACCACTGTTACCAAAAAGCTGGGGTAAAAGAGCTTAGTGTTGCCAGCAATGGTGCAATCCTGTCAACTCACCCCAGTGGTGCAAAGCCTCAGCTCAGGCTTCAATGCAAAGCAACTCAACCCCTGACATGATCAAGTGATGCTCTGTTCCATCAGTGGGGTTGGCCCCTTCCTCGATAATAAACGGATAAGAACATGTACTGCACTTGATCTTAGCTAAAAGATCAAGAAGCAATGTGCCATAGCCATAAATGAAGCAAAAGAAACCAACACACTGAACTTTTCAAATAGATAAATATATGAAATCTGGAGAAAAAAAAACCCCACATTGTTGCAAATTACTGTAAAAAAAATGATAATTTTAAAATGCCTATTGTCTAATGTCAGCATCCCTTTTTGCTTTAAATGCAATACCATAGAGGTAAATAGGAATGTGACTGCCCACAAAACTGCAATTTGAAACAATTAAGGTAAAGTGCAACTCACTTGTGGAGCACAGACTCATAGGACAGTCGTAGAGAAAGATATACAGAGCTGGCATCAAAATCTGTACTGTTAAAGTGCAAGTTACCACTCACAGTGCACTAGAGTCAGGCCAAAGAACCTTGCCTCAGGCAGCAGCGAGCGGCCAGTTACAAGGGGTGGCAAAAAGCTGCGTCTTGTAACTTTAAGAGACGAATTTCAATTTTTTAAAGCTCCACTAGTGGAAAGAGCGCGATTGCGCTCAATGCGCTAGCGATGCTGCCCCCCTTTTGACCCGCTCCAACACTGATTTTTAAGCGTGGAGCGGGGGAGGGGGGCGGCTTCTGGGCTGCCTCCTCAGGCGGTAGCAGCCCCAGAATTGGCGCTGCCCTTGCCATTTGAAAGTATGATCAGTTTCCCTGCAGAGCAGTTAGGGACCGTCTGAAGTTTCCTATGCGCAGCAGTCATACAATCAGGGTTTTTATAAAAACTGTACACATTTTTTAATTGAAGTATATTGGAGATAGATAGGATTTTATTTTTTTGCCTTTACAGCCCCTTTAAAGGAGAACTAAACCCTAAAAATGATTATGGTTAAACATGCCATATATTATATATGAACTAATTGCACCAGCCTACATTTTCAGCTTCTCAATAGCAGCAATGATCCAGGACTTCAAACTTGTCACAGGGGGTCACCATTTTGGAAAGTGTCTGTGACACTCACATGCTCAGTGGGCTCTGAGCAGCTGTTGAGAAGCTAAGCTTAGGGGTCGTCACAAATTATCCATCAGAAAATGAGGTTGGTCTGTAATATAAGCTGATGCTACAAGGCTGATTATTAAATTCTGATGTTAGTTGCACTGGTTTCTTTGCTGCCGTGTAGTAATTATCTGTATTAATTACTAATCAGCCTTGTATTGTGACATTTATATTCAATGTGTACTGTATATTGTGAGTGGGTCCCTAAGCTCAGTAAGTAGGGTTGCCACCTATTTTAAAAAAAATTACCGGCCAGTGATGGGAGGCGGTAACGCCGTGATGAAAAAAAGGGGTGGGTCATGGGTAAATGGGCGGGGTGTGACGTAAAAAGGGGTGGAGCCACATGCAGCGTGACGCGAAAGGGGACGGGCCCCATCGCAGAAGACGAAGGAGGGGTAAATTTCTGCCTGAGGGCCAAGGGCTTTTGTTATAGGTATTACAAATTACCGGCAGCTAGGCTAGGCCGGTAAAATACCGGCCGGGTGGCAACCCTATCAGTAAGTGACAGCAGCACAGAGCATGTGCAGGGAATCATCAGAAAAGAAGATGGGGAGCTACTGGGGCATCTTTGGAGACACAGATCTTTACTGCTAAAGGGCTGTGGTTGCCTTGGGCTGGAACAGAAGCACAAAACATCACCTGCAACATTTCTAGCTACTTAGTTTTCCTTTAACTTCCTTCAACAGCAATTACTGCACATAGAAACAATGCATATTGTAAATTTGCTTAGGAAGATATTTTCTTTCATTAAGCACATTAGTAGTAGTAGTAGTAGTAGTAGTAGTAGTAGTAGTAGTAGTAGTAGTAGTAGTAGTAGTAGTAGTAGTAGTAGTAGTAGTGTTTATATTTCCTTTAACCTGGCTTGGTATGCCCAGAATAAGAGGGAAATTATTGTCTGGCCATAGAGGAATTCTGCTTCTAACCTGAGAAACTCCTTCTATGCACTAGAGGGCAGCAGTGAGAGCGCTCTGTTAATGGGAACAAGCTAGTGTGGCCTGCAGCCATTTGCCCAGTAATAGTGTGTGTCAGTTGTGTGAAAACTGACAGTTTGTTCTTTCCCTTCCCCTCGCCGGTCGCGTTGTGAGAAGGCGGCAGTTGCAGCAGTGGCAGCCGGCGCCGGGGATTGGATCAGTTGATTGCAGAGAGAGCAGCAGCAGCAGCCGCACAGGGAGGAGGAGGAGCAGCAACAGCAGCAGCTTTAGCTCATTCAATTGTGGAGACAGTAGAGGGGGCTTGTGGCAGCCTGGACTCTGCTTCTTCATCTCATCCAGGGACGGAGGATGTCGGGTAAAAGCAACCAGAGCTCCAGTGAAATGAGCGGAGACCCCCAAGAGGATGAAGCGCAGAGGAAAAAGAAGAAAAAGAAGGCATCGTGCTTCCTCAATATCAAGATCTTCCTGGTGTCCGAGTGCGCGCTGATGTTAGCGCAGGGCACGGTAGGAGCGTATCTGGTGAGTGGAACTTCTATGTGGCACATCTGCAGGGGAGGGCTCAGCTCCTTGGCTTCACTGCTAGGAGACACTCTGTATACTCAATACTTCTGCTCGGGTTACGATCATTCCCAAGGAGACAGGGGACTTTCCCAGCATGAAACTGTCACTTCCATACTCTGTGCCAGCCTGCACTTGCATGTATGTGTGGAAGCTCTGCAGAGAAGAAACCTATGGTGTATAGATTTATTTATAAGCCTTTTTTTTTTCTTTTGGTTGTCACTATCTGCATGTCAATTCTGCTGGGGGGAGAATGAGAGGATGATGGAGTGTTGCTTTATATAGTATTAATAGTAATGTATGGTTATGCACAGCATGGCACTGGCTCATTTATTTCTACTTACAGCATGTTACAACAGCAGGGCTAAATGCTTTCACATTGTTCTGCGCAGTTCTAAGTGAAACCATGCCGCATTATTCATTTACATAATATTACTGTGGTTCCTTCTCATCCCCAGCCTGGTGCTTTAACCCTTTTGGGCTCCTTGCAGAGTGTTGCTGTCCTGGTTGAGCAGTCTAACTGCAGGAGAGGCAGCAATGTGTCACTCAGTAGTGCAGTGTTTGTCCTTTAAGGGAAAAAAAGGGGTCACACTGTCATAGTACTATGCTCATGTTTAGTTTCCATGCTCTTGCTCGAGCCGGCAGTTTACAGTACAAGACTTGCAATGCCACAGTCCACACAAAGTTATGTCTAACATCCAAGCGCTCTCACTTGCTGCATTCGGCCTTTCTTGGGAGCAAATGACTAAGCTGCGGCAGCCGCCAACGTACCTGAGGGCTAAACATTTCCACTGCTACAAAGGGAAGGCAGCGCAGTATAGGAAGTGTTGGGGGGCGTCTGGAATGCCTCTCTGATGCAAAACAGGCTTCGGATTTGTATTGCATCAGGTTCAGCAGCTGACAAGGACTGTATCATGGGGGGGGAAAAAAAAAAGATGAAAAGAGTGCAGTGCTCTTGGAGATGAAAGGTGCTGCAGAATAATTCCAGCATTCCCTTAGCTCAGGTTTAATCACTAGGAGGAACATATTCCTTTTTTTTTTTTTAGTTCTTCTGTTCTCACTCTTTCATCCTAATCTAGACGTACTGGACTTTAGGGGTGTTTGTGTAACACAGCCACCCTTACTACCTAGTATAGAAGCAATGGTTTAACTGTTACCTGACATACTTGCAGTGGCAGCAGATATCCAGGTGGACCGGATATTTTATCCTTATTGCTGCCCATGGTGGACTCTCACAGAGATCCAGGGGGATAACCCACCTCTTGGGACCCTCTGTAGTTACACTGATATCACTTATTGACAAATATTTATTCTGTCCTTGAGACTCTGAGCTATAGCTGGAAAGACATACTGCCAAAGATAACAGCTTGTGGGACAGACATACTAGTGGAGGCAGTAATACACTAAATAGGGAAATGACAGACTACTGTTAACTATAAAACGCCACTTATGGGACAGATAAACCACTGAAGGCAATTGATTTCTGTTTGTGGAACCAACTTACTGCAGGAGGTTATGCCTCCCTTTCTGTACAGCTGACATAGTACTGGAGGTCCTGGCTGAGTCCTGGTGCTTGTAGGCTGGCACACTACTGGAGCCATTAACCCATTGTTTAGGGGAGGCAATTTACATACTGCTCGTGGGGCAGATAGAGTACTGGCTGCTGGAGGGAATAAGCACGTGTAAGCTGGCATATTGCTGCAGAAAGTAATGTACAGAAGTTGACATTGCTGGAGGTTATTAATCACTTCTTGTCTGGATGACACACTGCTGTCAATTTCCGCTTTGTTTGTGGGTTAGATAAGCTGCGGTGGCCCAAGACATAGTGCATGTGGAACTCACATATTTCTACACCCAATAAACCACTTCTCGTTTTCCACAATAGCATTTTCTGTTTAATGGTAGTAAGTTGAAGCGGGTAAAAATGCAGGTTGTTGATCCGGGTCGGGTCCGACGTTCAAAAATCGGTTCCTATAACAACCCCATAATATCACTCCTGTACCTGTCATGTCCTAATAAATGCTTTTGGAGTTTTAACTGCTTTTTGGGTAATTTGTTTTTTTGGAGAATACTCACAATTTCTGTTGTCATCTCATGATCACTAGCCTACTCCCAGCATAAAATGGCAGTGTGAGCCCCAGCCCATTATTGATCATCCAACCATGGAACATCCCATCCTAGCATAGATATGGACTGTGGCAGGGCTGGTCCTATCACATGTGGGGCCCAATTGGGACCATGTTGGCGGGGCCCCTAGACAAAGTGTTGCTGGCTACTGACACACCAAGTATTTAGGAAAATAAGGGCATACAGGCACAAAATAGAAAGGAAAGGGGCAGACAAGGTAACATAATAGGGGCACACAGGGTAAGAGAGAGAGGGAGGAAATAGGAGAGTGGGCTGGGCCAATTAGTTTGGGGCTGGGCCGATTCAGCTTGGGAGCAGGCTTGGTTGGATTGGGGGCAGGCAGGGCCTATCAAGGTTGGAGGAAAGCTGGGCCTATGAGAGTTGGGGGCAGGCTAGACCTATGGATTTGGGGATGGGCTGGACTCTCAAAGTTGGGGGCAGGCCAGGCAGCATCATGTGCTGAGGGAAATATTATCTGTGCTGCCCTGTGGTGCGGGGCCCCCCAGAGGTGCGGGGCCCAATTGGGCCCAATTGGTCCAATTGGCCTAAGGCCGGCCCTGGACTGTGGCCTCCAGCACCTAACAGTATGACATTACACTGTTATTCCCAGCACTCCAAATGTAGAAAAGCGCTGTGACTTCCATCACAATGTAACTACATGGAACCCCCAGAGCAGGAAAGAGTGTGACTCTCACACATACCATTGATCTCCTCCACAGAGAGATGAAGTCAAACTAAAATTTAGAACATAAAACAAGATGGCATCCCTCACTATTCCATCTAGAAGGATGGTCTTCTCCAAAAAAATTAAATAAAATAAGTAGCAAGAGCTATAGTATAGACTATAGACAGTAGTATCAGACTACAGGACATTTAGGGCTTAAGACCATCAGTCATATCATTGCTGCTCTCTTTCAGACTTGTGTTTACATTTTACTTAATTAAAAAAGAAAAAAAAAAAAACAAAACTGTTTCTCAAACAAAACTCTAGGCACTTTACAACAAATCAGCCTTCTTTCCTCATTATTTTGTCTCTGCTGTTTGCTAGGCATAATGAATGTACTTTACAAATCAAAGAAGTATAAATATTTACTGCTACTCTCTTTTACTCCCACGGGCTATAAATCTAATTTTAAAACATGCGGCACATAGATCCTTAAATATATAAATATTTAACCATAGCCTATAAATATGTAATGTAACGTTTGTTTTTCATTTACCTATCGGTTATGGGATAGCATTTAATTTGACGTGCCACATAGTGTGTTATAAGTGGGCAAAGATGCCTATGGCAGCAGCTATATACAGTATATCTCACTCAGCATTTATTGCCTGGATTTTTAATGGCTGATATAGTGCTACTGGCGTTTAGAAGAGGGGCTCATTTAAGGGAATGTCCACCAAAATAATTAAAACATTTTTATTGCAGATTATAGTACAGGTTTAGGGCATGTTATCCAGAATGCTCAGGAACTGGTATTTTCTGAAAAAGGGATATTTCTGTAATTTGGGTCTCCATACCTTAATGATAGCATTATCATTTGTACATTAATTAAAGCCCATACCTGTATACATTATAAAAAATTGTTTATTGATTGTAAAGTTCTTTGTAAATGAAGTTGCACTTCTAAACAGTCGCAGTATAATGTAGTTGGTGATATTCTGAGACAATTTGCAATTGGTTTTTATTTTTTATTATTTGTAATTTTTGAGTTATTTAGAAAGATGGGTTATAAAAAGTATCAATAACAATAACTGGGTAACTTTATAGAGCATTTGCTTTTTAGGTGGGGTCAGTGACCCCTTCTTGAAAGCCTTAAATGCAGTAATGAAAAAATGGCTTTTTAAAGGAGAACTAAACCCTAAAAATTAATATTGCCAGAAATCCCATATTTTATACATTATACAGATATTACTCCAACAGCTTGACGTTTTAGCGTCTCTATAACAGTTATGATTTGGGTATTCAAAGTTGTGCACAGAAGTACACAATTTTGGATTTTGTTAGGAGTGTCAGTGACACACACATGCTCAGTGTACGTTAAGAAGCTCATTTTAGGAGTCATTGTTAATTATTTGGCAGAAAATGAGGGGTGTCATATAAGCTGATGCTACAATGCCAGATATTATATTCTGGTACTCATTGCACTGGAGCTACCATGTAATGAATGTTATGTGACATTTATATTCTATATATACAGTATATTGTGAGTCGGTCCCTAGGCTCAGGTAACTGATAGCAGTACAGAGCATGTGCAATGAATCAGCAAAGAAGATAGGGAGTCATTGGGGCATCTTCAGAGATACAGCTCTTCACTACTAAAGGGCTTTGGTTCTCATGGGCTGGTACAGAAGCCTTAAACATAATTAACGGGAAGGCTTAGGGGGTCCCAGTGACTACCTGGAGGGCCCTTGATGTGGCAGTCCCATTGCTCTAGTTCGACCCTGCCCATGGCCACAAGCAGTTCCGGGGGCTGGGCAGCCAGTTGCACCGTGAAACAAACCAAATAGAATATTATTTTTGTGTCATATACAGCTGGCTGCATTCACCCCACCTATTTGTGTTACATAGTTCATTGCAGTCACATCATTTGGAAAGAGAATCGCTGCTGAACTTTTTTTTTTTATTACTGGCTTCTAACATATAACCAACAGAATGTTTATGGAAGATTGCCACCCAGTATGCCAGCAGATCCTGTGCAATGCTGCCGGCCCAGATTTTGGAGATGCCAGAGACTGACTCATTGAATAGCAAAAGCATACCTCCCAACTGTTACTTTTTTCGCGGGTCAGTCCTGATTTTGACATCTCAACCCATAGTCCCGGATTGTTACGGAAATGTTTCTTTTTGATCTCCTGCAACAGCCAGAAAAAGATACAAAATTTCTAAAACGGAGGCTTTTAGCAGAGAGGCCAGAATGGCAGGTGCACTTAGATACATTTGTAACAATTTAAGATAAGCTAAGAAACAATTGTAACTATTTAAAATAAGCAGGTCTCTTGGGGAAAACTGTGATTTGCAGCTTAAAGGGCAATTCACCTTCATTAGCAAAATTGTAATAGCACATAAAACCTGAACCCTAAAACCACCAGAAATGTGTTCAAAGTTTTTATAACCTGCCAAATTTTGTAACAAGGATGTAGTATTTAGAGGGTGTGGCCATAAAAGGGCATGTCATAAAACATTTTTGCCGCACTACCCACAGTATATGTTTTTGTCCCTCTTTCTATTTTCCAAATGTTGGGAGGTATGCAGAAGCCCATGCTATGGGGAAATGTTGTTAAAGGCAATAAGGAAATATTTCATACTTTAAAATTATTAGTGTAGTTGCTAGGCAGATCCTAACTTTTTCTCTCCTTCCAGAAGAATTTTTGTCCCATCTGGCACAGCATGTATGTTTAAGATAGCACTTGCCAGCTCTTCAGACTCCAGTGATTCTAATGTGTTATGCAGGCCAGGGCTAAAGGGTCCCTGGACATTATCTTGAAATTTTGGCAACTATAGATACAGGTATGGGATCCATTATCCAGAAATCCATTATCCAGAAAGCTCTGAATTATAGGAAAGCCATGTCCCATAGACCCTGTTTTACCAAAATAATCCAATTTATTTAAATGATTTCCTTTTTTCTGTAATAATAAAACAGTAACTTGTACTTGATCCAAACTAAGATATAATTAATCCTTATTGGAAGCAAAACCAGCCTTTTTTGGATTATTTAATGTTTACATGATTTTCTAGGAGACTTCAGGTATGAAGATCTAAATTATGGAAGGATCGGTTATCCAGAAAACCCCAGGTCCTGTGAATTTTAAATAACAGGTCCCATACCTATATCTATATATACATATATAAATTCCCATGCCAACTGCATTTATCAGGGAAAAATCAGCTGCAGGGGTACTTAGGATATGCTCAGTTTATATCAATGTATCTACTGCAATGGGGTTTTAGCAGCATTTGCACTTTATCCAAACTGCAATGCAACTCTGCCTTTATTATTTTGGCACCATCAGCTTCAGGTGAGAGCAAATGTAATTCAAAGTGCCAGATGAAAGCTGTTCCTGCACACAAGGATATCCATTATTTATTCATGGAGAGCAAGAAGTCCAAACATTAAATAATGAAAATGTTTCGGCATATTGTGTTCTTAATATGGTCATTTTATAGCTCAATCCCATTCAGCCAGGGCTCGTAAATAAATACTGTGCCCCAATGATATGTTAATACTCTCTTTACAGCGTCAAAATACACATGAAAAACAAACCGAAAAGGAATTTGAACACATTTAAAGCAGTCGCCAATCAAAAACTGCTTTCTGCATGATGAAATTGTAATTCTAAGCAGTTTTTCATCGAACATTTACAGTGGTTTTTAAAGAATTCAAATTTTGCACTCTGTTCTCCTTACCGACTGGTGCGCTTCTTTGCAGCACTGGCAACATCCCAGCATGCACCGCAAGGGTTGGCCAATGGTACATTCCCTTTCCCTGCCCCTACATAGTTCCTCCATTATCTGTTTGGCTGCTAATATTTTATGCACTAATGGTTCTGACTCCTGAAACAGCAGAAGGAAGCTGATTAACATAACTGGAGGATAATTGGCTTCTGCTATGTTGTTTCAAGAGTGAAAAAGTGAGAAAGGCATAAATAAACCCTGCTTTCAGTTGCAATTACATTTACAAAGAACCATTGAAATTGTATAATGGAAAGTTGCATAGAATTACATTAGGGGGGCACATTTACTATGGGTCGAATATCGAGGGTTAGTTAACCCTCGATATTCAACCATCGAAGTAAAATCCTTCGACTTCAAATATTGAAGTCGAAGGATTTACCGCATTTAGTTTGATCGAACGATCGAAGGAAAAATCCATCGATCGAATGATTTTCCTTCGATCAGAAATTACTTCGAAAGCCTATGGGGAAGGTCCCCATAGGCTAACAATGTTGCTCGGTAGGTTTTAGGTGGCAAAGGAGCTAGTCCAAGTTTTTCTTTAAAGAGACAATACTTCGACTATCGAATGGTCGAATAGTCGAACGATTTTTAGTTTGAATCATTCAGTTCGAAGTTGTAGTCGAAGGTCGAAGTAGCCAATTCGATGGTCGAAGTAGCCAAAAAAACCTTTGAAATTCAAAGTTTTTTTTCATTCTAATCCTTCACTCGAGCTAAGTAAATGTGCAAAAAATATTTTTGGATGGAAATATTTATTGACAAAATACCTTTATATATTACAATGCGGTGAAGGTGGGGGTGGTAAGTAAAACCATAAATATGCTATAAACAATTATAAATTAGTAAACTCGTTCTTCTTGTGTTTTATAGCTTAATTTTTTTTGGATAAGTAGAAAAAAAACTCCACACCCCTAAACTGGTAAAATCCAATGATAAAGCTTTTCTCTGGTTTATACCAATATGAACATCGACCTAAATGATGTGTCTAAATATAATCTTCTAATATCAGAAACATTGGACACGGGCCCTTTATGGAAGCATGCAAACACTGGGGGTCATTTATGGTTGAACAATGATGAATATTATTTGTAAGTAGAAAGGTTAACATGCTGCAGAGCTTCTAAAAAGGTCGGAAATATGTTTTGAATGTTCCATCACTCTTAGTTTCCTTTGTTTGTCTGAATGAAATTGATGCCGTGAAAAGGCACATTTGCTCCGTCTGGTCTGGAGTCGTACAAGGTTGCCGAAGGGATGGCAAAAACAAACGGCCCTTGTTCAAGGCCAAACAGAGCAGCCTCAAGCCTTAAATGGTGTCAAAATGCCATGGACTTCTGCTATCCTTTTAATTTAATGTTAAGGGAGCATTAACCCACACTGTATCATCTACTGCTTTATCTACTATTATAATCAAAGCAAACCATTTCCATTTATTGCAGTGGGTAAATGAAGAAGACTCAAGTTTTGCAACAGCAGCTGTAGTTAGCAACCATGGCATATGCATTTTAACATTCAGTTAAGGATTTGGGTTTGGTTTGCAGAATATCAAGCGAGCCTTTTTTTTGTGGCAATTCCGAGTGAATCACTAATTTCTGTTGCTCCCCAGGTGATACATTAGGGACTTAGAGACATCTGCACTTTTACAGGACAAATTAAATGAAAGCTCGGCCTTCAAGAGTGAGATGGCTTTGTAAAAATCTATATGCCGTGTTTAAGTCAATGCTTCTCTAAAACTGCCTTTGCTGACCCAGTAAAATGTTCAGTGCAACTCTAATACTGTAAATGTTTATGTTTATGTGCTGAAGAGTTAGACAGGAGCTGTGGCAACATACTAATCCTTAATAAATCACTGCTGCTGATCTTTTGGGGTTGCCTTTTACCGATTTCATGTCATTTTCACTTGTAGCTTACTAAAATCATATATATATATATATATATATATATATATATATATATATATATATATATATATATATAGCTAGCATCCCTTTGTAGCCATATTGAAACAATATTCAACTCTGTACACATTTCACAGTTCATTGTTTATCATGATTTTCCATGTCAAATACAAAGAACAATGTACTAGGGCATGCCGGGGGGGGGGGGGGGGGGTTATGTATTCGTTGGTCACTTCTGGCCAAAGGTCCCCCAGCTGGACAGCTTCATTTTAGACTTCTGCTTTATTCATTTGATGGCTTGGGACAGGCATGTACAGGCCTGGCTTAGGTTGTTTCCTAAAACTGGCCACTGTCATATATGTATGTTCATGACTACTCGTTCGTGCTCATCTCAGTTCATTTATTGAGAATTACTAGGGTTTCTCTTATATTTGACACACTAAAAGGCTGTGCAAGAGTTACTGTAGGTCCATAAATATTTGGATAGAGACTTTTTTTTTCTAATTTTGGTTCTGTACATTGCCACAATAAATTTTAGATGAAATAACTCAGATGCAGTTGAACTGCAGACTTTCAGATGTAATTCAGTGGGATTAACAAAAGGATTGCATAAAAACGTGAGGAACTAAAGGCCTTTTTTAACACAATCGCTTCATTTCAGGGGCTCAAAAGTAATTGGACAAATTAAAAAAAATTGATTATAAAATGTTAATTTCTAATACTTGGTTGAAACCCCTTTGCTGGTAATGACAGACTGAAGTCTTGAACTCATGGACATCACCAGATTCTGGGTTTCCTCCTTTTTAATGCTCTGCCAGGCCTTTACTGCAGCGGCTTTCAGTTGCTGTTTGTTTGTGGGACTTTCTATCCAAAGTTTAATCTTCAACAAGTGAAATGCAGCTCAATTGGGTTCAGATCAGATGACTGACTTGGCCATTCCAGAATATTCCACTTCTTTGCTTTAATAAACTCCTGGGTTGCTTTGGCTGTGTGTTTTGGGTCATTAAGAAACGCCTCCCAATCAGTTTGACTGCATTTAGCTGGATTTGAGCAGACAGTATGTCTCTGAACACCTCAGAATTCATTCGGCTGCTTCTGTCCTGTGTCACATCATGGATAAACACTAGTGTCCCAGTGCCACTGGCAGCCATGCACACCCAAGCAACCACACTGCCTCCGCCATGTTTTATAGATAATGTGGTATGGATTTGGATCATGTGCTGTTCCACGCCTTCTCCATACTTTTTTCTTGCCATGATTCTGGTAGAGGTTGACCTTGGTTTCATCTGTCCAAAGAATGTTTTTCCAGATTTTTTTTTTTTTAGCAAAGTCCAATCTAGCCTTTCTATTCTTGATGCTTATGAGTGACTTGCACCTTGCAGTGCACTCTCTGTATTTACTTTCATGCAGTCTTCTCTCTTTATGGTAGACTTGGATATCGATTCACTTGTTTGGCTGTTGTAAAGGGGTTTCTCTTCACCATGGAAATTACTCTGCGATTATACACCACTGTTGTCTTCTGTGGACGTCCAGGTCTTTTTACGTTGCTGAGTTCACCAGTGCTTTCTTTCTTTCTCAGGATGTACCAAACTGTGGATTTTGCCACTCCTAATATTGTAGCAATTTCTCGGATGTTTTTTTTTCTGTTTTTGTAGCTTAAGGATGACTTGTTTCACCTGTATGGAGAGCTCCTTTGACCGCATGTTGTCTGTTCACAGCAATCTCTTCCACATACAAGACCCCCCCTCAAATCAACTCCTGTCCATGAAAAAGCCTTTTGAGTCAATGGTCAATTGTTAGTCGATTACTTTTGAGCCCCTGAAATGAAGTGATTGTGTTAAAAAAGTCTTTAGTTCCTCACATTTTTATGCAATCTTTTTGTTCAACCCACTAAATTAAAGCTGAAGGTCTGCTGGTCAACTGCATCTGAGTTGTTTCATTTAAAATTAATTGTGGTAATGTACAGAACCTAAATTAGAAAAAAGTTGTCTCTGTCCAAATATTTATGGGCCTAACTGTATAGGACTCGGCTGCTCGTGTTAGCTTTCCAGCTGACACAAGGTCAACCATTCCGATTAGAAGAAAAGAGGTTCCGCCTAAACATTCGGAAGGGTTTTTTTTACAGTGAGAGCTGTGAAGATGTGGAATTCTCTCCCTGAATCAGTTGTACAGGCTGATACATTAGATAGCTTTAAGAAGGGGTTGGATAGCTTTTTAGCAAGTGAGGGAATACAGGGTTATGGAAGATAGCTCATAGTCCAAGTTGATCCAGGGACTAGTCCGATTTCCATTTTGGAGTCAGGAAGGAATTTTTCCCCCTGAGGCAAATTGGAGAGGCTTCAGATGGGGTTTTTTTGCCTTCCTCTGGATCAACTGGCAGATAGGTAGTTAATAAAAAAAATAAATTAAACGGTTGAACTCGATGGACGAGTCTTTTTTCAACCTTACTTACTATGATACTATGTTACATTGTAGGTAAAGCTGCCACCCAACAGCCTTCCAGTTACTTCCCATTTTATTCATCTTCACCATGTAAAAGGGCCATCGTGATGGTGCTTCGTTCGACACTGTTGCCATGCAGTAATGATATCACTTATTTATATAGTGCTAGTAAATTATGCTGGACTTACATTAATATTGTAGGAAATCAAGGACTTTGCATTAAAAAAGGTTTAAGAATGACACCGATAATTTAGAGGGACCTGCTCTCCTACAGGTAGCAGCACAAAAAGCAATGCTAATGTGAAGTGGCCTAAACATTATCATCTAGATCCTTTCCACTGTGGTTGTACCTGTGCTGGCTTGTACACTGGTTACACCATTTTTTGTATCTTTTGGTTGGAGGGCATTGGATTTATACGGTATTCATGGAGGAAGAATATGTGTCTGGCTGTGGGAAGCCTAAAGTTGCACTGGGGTTACAATGTTTGAATGACTCAGGTCATTTTTATGTTCCAATATTTTAAGGTCTTCAGGGTTTTCTTATCCAATATATACCATTAATGAGGTTGTGGGTGGTAGAATTATAGTCATTCTAAAGTTACAACTACAGTCCGTGTGAGATCTGAATAGGAAAATATCTTCTATGGCTGCGCAAATGCATTGAAGAGAATACAACGTATTTCAACGTGGCTGCCCAAGGAATGTTTGGTAACTGCTCCGCAAATGTCTGCTGATTCATTGATTAAATCTGGGGCTTAGCCACATTGTCATAACATAACACAGATGGTGTCTCTTTGCAGGAAACTCATTATTAATATTACTGGAACCCACTCAAGACTACACTAGATTAAATAGAGGAAGACCAGGAAGATCAAACCTGACAATGATAAAAACTGCAATAGCAACCAGAACCATATACAGTAAATATGTCTAGTTATATCACCTTATCTATGTTCAGTTGGGGGTGACTAAACTGTGATTGTACTTCTAGCAGCAACCCTTTAATGGTTTTGCTTTGCTTACAGTAATTGCCAAGTCCCATGGATCTGTATGCAAAATATTCTAATAGCGTAGAACACAGTTGCACTCATATACTATCAGAATGTTCAGGAGAATACATTAGTATTAATTAAACAGAATGGGTTTTCATACCACTTTATATGTAAGGCATGTGTTTCTGAAAACTGCATACCTGCCAACATTTTGGAAGTAAAAAGAGGGACAAAATGTTTTTCCGCATGTAGAACAGCATTTTTGACCACGCCCATTTATGTGGCCACACCCCCTAATTACCATGTTCATTTTACAAAATTTTGCAGGTTATGAAAATTTAAAAATATTTCTTCTTATCTAAACAGTTTTTTTGTGTCTCAAAATTGTTACAAAGTATCTTATTTGCACCTGTTAGCTGTTCTGGCCTCTCAGCTAAAAGCTAATTAAGTGAGAAACTTTGTTTCTTTTTCTGGCTGTTCAGTGCAGAGAAAATAGGGACTTTCCAGTACAAATGAGGGACTGCAGGTTGAGCTGTCAAAAGAGGGACTGTCCCTCCGAATAAGGGACAGTTGGGAGGTATGAAACTTAACTGTCGTTTGTAAGTGTCTTTATGGTGTTTAGGTAATTTTGTACCTAGGTATTTGATGTGGTGTTTAGCTTTTTTTGAAGGTGATGTCTGCGTGCCAATCTTGTGGTGAGGTGTCTTGAAGTAGAAGTGCCATTGATTTTTCAACATTGATATGAAAATGATCTATTTGTATTGTTGACAATATAGTTGGGATTTCTAATTGGGGATTTTGTATAAAAGTAGTTCCCTTCCTCTTTTTGCCTCCCCACTGCCGTTTTCCACCCATCTCTTTATTTCTTAACCCATTGATTTCTCCTTTTCGGTTGTTGTCTTTCTTCCTGGCACTAGCACCCACTAAACAGGGCTCATTTAACACTGCGGAATACCCACAAGGCGGTCTGGTTTTGGGAAGAAAGTTCTGATTACCTGACTGTGCAGGTAGTCAGTGAGTAACACGTTGCAGGACTGGCCCCCCCCAGGTTGTGCCAAAATTTCTCTATTTCTCTCCCTAGCCATCGGAATAGGCTCTGGCATGCCATCACTTCTGGTTTCATGGATCCTGGGTGGGGATGGTAAGTGAACTACTTGCAGGCTCAGTTTGGTAGCGGGTCTAGGTAGGGGAGAATACTGTGTGGCATGTGTGGGTTGGGTTGCAAGTCAGAGGGTTAAGGTCTTCTAATAAGAAGAGTAACATTGCAAAAAAAAAAAAAATATATGAGCAATTAGCTGACATCTTTTATTTCCTTATAAGATGGTAATGAAAGAGTAAAGTTAGTGAGTACATCCCTTTTCTTTGGACATCTTTAGATAGCACAGAATGTGAGTGGTACTTCAATCCTGCTTGCTGCACATATGTCACTGTCCAAACAGTCTGTCAGAGACCAGTCGTGTAATCACATCACACTTGTTATATTGCAAGGTTTTGGAAGTGCCAATCCATCATTACAACCTATTTTGTAAGCTCCTACCATCGGCAGGTTTCTAGGACTCTCTAGACAGATGGCCGCCTCTTCCCCCCCCCCCTCCAGCATAAATGATTTTACATGAGCAAAGAATGAAAATAACTGCAACAATGGCTGCTTTGTTTCTGCTGGTCAGGGGACATGGCAGTAGGAACAATGTATTTAAATAACACAATGCTCTTATGAGGATCTATTTGTCATTATTGAAACAACACAATTCCAAGCTAATCGGATACAAACTGTAATGCAAAAAAAAAAAAAAAAACATTGTAGGGCAGAACTGTGAGCAACTTATACAGAACAGCTGTTTCATTGTGAATTATTGCAGGGAGCATGTCTTCCATTAACCCTTCTTGATCACAGGGACTCCTAATACAGAGGCAGCTTTTTCAAGGTTAATGGAGAACCAAACCCTTAATTATAAAAAAATTCTACCCTATATAGACCCCTCCTCCCCCCCAGACTAGGTGTTACCCCCGGTAAATGCCCATACCTCTTTACTTACCCCTCTGTGCAGATTGTGTGCAACAGAGTTCATGGGCGCCATCTTCTTCTCTTCTGTAATCTTTGGGTCTTCTTCTGGCGCTTCAGCAATTTCCGACACTTTCAGCGCATGTGTGAACTGGAAAATTGCTTCAACTGTGCATGTGCCGAACATTACGAAGAGAAGAAGATGGCGCCCATGAACTCCGCTGCACAGAATCTGCACCCAGGGGTTTAGTAGAGAGGTTGGGGCATTTAATCTCCCCGAACTGCCTCCTTCATTTTCCAAAGTCACCCAAGGTTTCCTCATGAGGCAACTTCGGGAGACTTTGGAAAATGAATTGCTCCGAGTGCTATCCTGCCGGCAATTTACATTTTAGCAGGGAAGAAGGCAGGGGAGGCAGTTTGGGGAGATTAGTCACCCCGAAGAAGAGGAGATTTGTCACCGGGCGTCTAATGTCCCCGAATCTGCCTGTGTGCCCTGACCCGAAGGGTTGAGCAGAATTCACTTGGTTGAATAATGCTAATAGAAAAGACTGGTAATACAGAATCAATAGTGTGGGGGGAAATGGGTGTATGATGTATGACATTCCTCAGACCTAAAGCATCTGCAGCATTTTGTTGCTCTATTGATGGTGTTATGATATAGTGTTGATTGAATTCTTTATTCATGAAGGCAAAATGTTAGATCCCAGAATCCAGATAACCCAATAAGCCTTCAAACAGATTCCTTTTGTTTTCCAGTTTAAGAAAAAAAACACGAATTATATAAGAAATGATGTACCATGTATTGTAAAATATAAGGATATTAGAAATCTTGCAGATTCCACTCCCATATGATGGCACAAGACACTTCAGTGGGTCATTTGTCTTAAGGGACATCAGTGAGCAGTTGTATTTAAAAAAAAAAAAAAAAAGGCACCTATCTCTAAAGATGTGTTTGCCCTCTGACAAAGAATACACTCTGGATAGTGGGGAGCCCAGGGCCCACTGGACCAGTACAAGGAGGTATGGGATTTGTTATCTGGAAATCTTTGAATTATGGAAATGCCATTTCCATTGAATACATATTAATCAAATAATTCAATTTTTAAAAATTGATTTCCTTTTTTCTCTGTAATAAGGCAGTACTTGATCCCAACAACTAAGATACAATTAATCCTTATTGGATGGAAAACATGTTAACTGGGTTTATTTAAAATTTAAATGATTTTAAGCAAAAAAATTATAGAGATCCAAATAATGGAAAGCTCCCTCCAGTGGGGGAAGAGTGGGGCTCTGTCAGCCAAAATTTGGAGTGGGGGAAAGATATTTTTTGATATATATAGGCACCTATACATATATATTTTACAGTTTATGCATGGCTCTTGTGTATTATAAACAAAAAAGATAGGTGGTAGTGATAGAAATTGCAGGCAGAGTATTTATTATTAATGTTAGGTTACATGATCTGTTGAGCCATGGCCTCAGGCCTTATGATACAGGTCACAGGTTTTGTAGGTGAATCATAGTATATGGAATTACAGCCTGTTGCCTTGATCCACGCACCTCAACCTTTATATGCAGGTCATGGTTAAATGAATTCCATGTTACTTGTTATCATAATAGACAATAGTAATAATAGTAGTGTCTGAATAAAGTGATGAAAGGAAAAATATTTGGAATGGAGAGGTGTAATGTATGTCGTTCAAGCCTATCCACTCCCTTTATGCCTTTCCTAATTATTACACTTTCTCCTTGGTTTTTGTCCCTGCCTGATAATACAATGCTCTCCTGTATCCCCATAGGACTCCAGGCTGGATATTATCTGTTCCCATCGTCCTCCAGCATCCGAAGTCTGCCAGTTGTGTTTATGTGTGTTGGAGATCAATAGTAGCTGAGCTGGAATATTAGGCACAATAAGACACCCCCACTAAGCAGTTCTAGTGTCTCCAAAAAAGCATATCTTTTATTTGCCATTTGTGGTGTTGAGAATAAATAGTCTTTGGCTCTAAAAATGAATTCCCAATTTCCTATTGTTATGGAGAAATCTCTTTTCTGGGGTGGCTCTTGTTTATTTTTGGTCTTTTTCTGGATTTGTCTCAAACCCCAGGACAGAAAGTTCCCAGTTCACCCTCATTTGCGTTTCAGTTTATAACTTACTGCAGAACTGCACAATCCATAAATGAGCCTCATCGATAGAGATGTGCCTGAATAGTTTAGTATGTGTAACACTAAAGTGTTGTGGCTACTATGAGCATTAAAACTCTGTATTAAAATGATGTTGTCTTAAGCGAGGGCAAAACTGTGGAGGTGGTGGTCGTGGGGGTGGGGGATGGCAAGAGGGGTCATATTAAGACATTGACCCAGTATAATTTAATTCTTAATATCATTATTTTACATTGATAATCTCTTGCATTCATCATGTCCAGAATAAAGAATCCATCTAGTTGGTGGGGCCTTATAATTGTGCTAGGAGACTGCAAGAAGAGATCCTTAAAGGGATACTTTTTAAAAATAACACAAATCAGTTAATATTGCTGCTCCAGCAGAATTCTGAAATCCGTTTCTCAAAAGAGCAAACAGATTTTTTTTTATATTTAATTTTGAAATCTGACATGGGACTAGACATATTATCAGATTCCCAGCTGTCCCAGTCATGTTACTTGTGCTCTGATAAACTTCAGTCACTCTTTACTGTTGTACTGCAAGTTGGTGTTATATCACCCCCTTCCTCCACCCCCCCCCCCAGCAGCCTAACAACAGAACAATGGAAAGGTAACCAGATAGCTCCCTAACACAAGGTAACTGCTCCCTGGTAGATATAAGCATATAACAACACTCAATAGTAAAATCCAGGTCCTACTGCAACATTCAGTTACATTGAATAGGAGAATCAACAGCCTGCCAGAAAGCAGTTCCATCCTAAAGTGCAGGCTCTTTCTGAAAGCACATGACCAGGCAAAATGACCTGAAAAACCTAAAAAAAAATACACTTGCTGGTTCAGGAATTAAATGTTATATTGTAGAGTAGATTATTTGAAATGTAAACAGTGTAATTTATAAATAAAAACGACACCATAAAAATCATGACTGAATCCCTTTAAAATTTCAAATGCTTTTACTGTTTGCCTACCCAATGGCTAATTCACATAGGGGCCAGGGCTGCTCGATCATAGATCATGTACATCTGAGCTATAACATTAGGTAAAACAGTAGACTAGTTTCTATTATGGCTTTATTTACCCTGACATTAATCAGCAGTTTGGGTAATCAAATTGGAGTCACGTATCTACTTCTTTCACCTGTAAAAACATTGCAGAGGAGAATAGTCATGTAAATGTTACATTTCCTGAGATGAATATAGAATCAGATAACAATCACAAATTTATGACATGACTCACTATGGTAACCTGCCAAGCAGAAGGCAACATTCTAATATTTTCCAGTTGGCTAAAACAAACAGCACATGTTCTGTATCAGGGGGGGGGGGGGGGGTGTGCGTGTGGTGTGTGTGTGTGTATATTCCTTACTTAATTGTGCAGTAATACTAAATATGAATTTATTTAAAATTGTTACCGCTTTAAAAGTTATTTGTAAATGCAATTGCTGTTGGAAGCAGCATTTGCTTGACTGCTGGTTGTTCCTTTTTGAACAATGCTGCAAAAGTCTGAGATCCCCAGCACAGACAAGCTGCCTTGCCTTAAGGTGGCCATAGACGACATCGCCAAACGAGTCGATCTTTCCCCGATATGCCACTAACGGGCATGGCTATATCGGGGGTAAACTGAACTATGGCTCCGGCGGGATCAGTCGGGACAAAATCAAACCTGTCCGATCGACCAATCTCTGCAGGATGAAAAATGTCGGGACTCTCCACACACGATCCTCAATTCGTACGAGAGTATCTTTGCGTATATGGCCAACTTAACACTGTATCAACAGCCTGAGCCATCGGGGCGGAGAATAGAAAAGCAATACATATACAAATAACTTAAAAGTATGTTCATCTTCCAAACACTTTTTTTCAGTTCAGTTGTTTTCAGATTGTTCACCATAAACAAAGATATTTGCTTTCCTTTATTTTTTTACCATTCTCCCAAAATTTAAGTTTAAAGTTTTATGTTTGTGTCTTAGTCTGGCATCTCAGTGATCCAGGAGCATCTGAACTTTTACAGTTTGCTATATTTGGTTGATACTGTATATTTAGTTGATACATTTCTCAAGAGTATATGTGGAATATTAGCAACTATTGTATCAATGATAACAGCTGCCTTTAAATGGGTTGTTCACCTTCAAACAACTAGTTTTCAAATCACCAGAAATACCAACTTTTTCCAATGACTTTCTATTTTCTATTTGTCACGGTTTTTCTAATATTGAAGTGTAAAGTATCATTTTTCACCTTCTAAAGCAGCTCTGGGAGGGGGGGGGTTGCCGACCCTATAAACTGTTCTAAATTGATACATTTCTTATCTTTGTCCCTGCTGAGCAGAATCCTAGTGCTTCACTACAGGCAGCTGTTAAAATTGATACAAGAGTTACCAATATTCCAGAGATGCTGCTGAGGAATGTATCAACTAAATGCTGCAAAATTGTAGCAGAGTCTGCACCTGAATTACTGAGCTGCCAGACTCAAACACCAGAGACAGGAACATTCAATTTTAAACTTAGATTTTGGAAAAACAGTAGAAAATAAATAATGGAAAGTCATTGAATAAAGGCTTCATTTCTGGGGAACAATCTGAAAACAACTGAACTGAAAAAAGTATAAGGGAAGTAGAGCCAGGCACTTGCAAAAAGTTTTATTTCACGACATGTTTCCGGCAAAGCCCTTTATCTGTTCACTTCACTTATACTGATATATTTGCCTTTTATGGACAAAGGCAGGGCAGAAGGCACCTAAAATGCAACACCTGGAACCAGTTATTTATACAGAACTGAAAAAAAGTTTTGGAAGGTGCAGGCCCAGATTTGTGGAAAGGCCACCAAGGATTTTAGGGTGAAGCATGCTGCCCAACCAAACCCACATTGGTTCAAAACCACTGGGAATGCGCTGGAGATACAATAATTTTTTTAAATTTCCCATTGCTCTGGTCCCGATGATGAAAAGTTGTTCAAATAAAGGGGATGGGCCAGGGGTGACAAATAGCAGTGGGCCTAGGGGTGCCTGCTATGTAAATTTGGCCCTGGGAAGGTGAACAACGCCTTTAATGAAAATCAGGGACTCTGATCAGCAAGGACAAAGATAAATTTATCAACTAAATTTATCAATTTAGAACAGTTAGAGAGTCGGTGACTCCCCCCCCCCCTCCAGAGCTGCTTTAGCAGGGGAAAAATTTAACTTTACACTTCAATATTATAAAAACGATCACAAATAGAAAATAGAAAGTAATTGGAAAGAATTATTTATTGCTGGCTTTATAGCTGAAACCAACTGAACTGGAAAAAAAGTGTTTAAAGGTGAACAAACCCTGCTTAAAAATTTTGTTTTCTTTTATTAGGCAAACATTATTTTTTTGGGTTGATGTGTACTTTAACTTTGTGTTACTGGCACTGTTCCTTTTATTACATTCTTTACCTGTGATTATTCTGGGTGTGCACCTGTTGGCACATCTCTAGCACAGGGTAGGGTTCTTCTGAACTTTATCAGCAATAAACACTTTCTATTCTATTGTAAAATGAATTTAGTAATCTTTTCCAAACCAAGAGTGCCCAGGTCTCAGATTATCACCAGATTCCATCTGTTTGTCCATTGTGCATAAATATAGATCAAAAATGGCAGAAGGGCCACAATTGTATGTCTTTGGTCTCAATTCTGCTTCAGCAAGACTTCCTATGACTTGTTGCACATTAAAGGGATACGGTCATGGGAAAAAAAAAATAAATGAATCAGTTAATAGTGCTGCTCCAGCAGAATTCTGCACTGAAATCCATTTCTCAAAAGGGCAAACAGATATTTTTATATTCAATTTTGAAATCTGACATTGACATATTGTCAATTTCCCAGCTGCCCCAAGTCATGTGACTTGTGCTCTGATAAACTTCAATCACTCTTTACTGCTGTACTGCAAGTTGGAGTGATATCACCCCCTCCCTTCTCCCCCCCAGCAGCCTAACAACAGAACAATGGGAAGGTAACCAGATAACAGCTCCCTAACACAAGATAACAGCTGCCTGGTAGATCTAAGAACAGCACTCAATAGTAAAAACCCATGTCTCACTGAGACACATTCAGTTACATTGAGAAGGAAAAACAGCAGCCTGCCAGAAAGCATTTCTCTCCTAAAGTGCAGGCACAAGTCACATGACCAGGGCAGCTGGGAAATTGACAAAATGTCTAGCCCCATGTCAGATTTCAAAATTGAATATAAAAAAAATCTGTTTTCTCTTTTGAGAAATGGATTTCAGTGCAGAATTCTGCTGGAGTAGCACTATTAACTGATGTGTTTTGAAAAAAACATGTTTTCCGATGACAGGATCCCTTTAAGGATGCACCAAATTTAAGATTTGGTTTGGGATTTGGGCAGGAATCAGAATCTTCCAGCAGGATTGGATTCGGCTGAAGCCAATTGCTCGGCTGAACCAAATCCAAAAAAAATCACATGATGCTAAAATGTCTAACCACACATTGTTACACCACTGCATATTAATATTTGAGAAAAAAAAAAAAAACTTTCATCTGAAAAGAAAATAAACAGGGAGACATCTAATAAATGTGGTTTGCTGCATTATCAGTTTGGATGGTTGTGTTCCCTGAACTACTGGTTATAAATATTAAAACAATGTAGCAGAAGCCAACTGACTCATCTAAAGGAGAAGCATCATATCCAGGAATAAAAAGAGAGAATCAGGTAACCGAAAATAAATAAATACAGGAATGGGATCTGTTATCCGGAAACCTGTTATCTAGAAAGTTCTGAATTATGGAATGGCTGTCTCCCATAAACTACGTCCACACTATGCTTGACAAAGGGGCGTGCCACGAAATGTTGCACTGCATTAATAAAATTGCAAGGGCTTGCCCTGCTAACTGAACTCCTGTGTGCCGGTGATTCTTCTACGTGTCACCCATGGACTCCATTATAATCAAAGAATTCAAATGTTTAAAAATGATTTCCTTTTTCTCTGTAATGCTAAAACAGTACCTTGTACTTGATCCCAACTAAGATATAATTAATCTTTATTGAAGGCAAAACAAGGCTATTGGGTTTATTTCATGTTTATTGTTTTTTTAGTAGACGTAAGGTAGTGAGATCCAAATTACAGAAAGATCTCTTACCCGGAAAACCTTGGGTCCCAAGCATTCTGCATAACAGGTCCCATACCTGTACAGCCTTCAGGTTCAATTACATCTACAATAAAAACTGTAAAGCAATTGCAAATAATGTATTCTTGAAAGTTGCTTCAATTTATATTTTATTTTATTATGCAAACACACTTTTTAGGTGGTGTTCTGCTTCCTTTAATTCACTGTAATTATTGCAGTCCTGCTTGCTGGATTTCTTAGAAAAGCCCCTAATTCTTCACATGATCTGGGAACGTTACACTGGGATTTAGCCCATACGGAATCCTGGCTTCATGTTAATCCCCAACTGTAAGTAATGATTGCCTGCCTGTTCTGACTGTACTATAAATTGTTGTCACGAAAGGAAAAATGCAGCTTTGCTTCTCAAATATTACTCATCATAAAACTTGGGCGTCAGCAGCCTTATGTTAGATATTCCAGGCTTGAAAGAACACTTACAGCATTGCGGTAAACAATTGTAAAGCCACAATACCTGAGCCTGGCGCCTGCAGCATTGTACCTACTTTGGCTGATTATGCGTCCGTGTTAGGAAAGCGGTTGTTTTGTTATGTAGTGTTGACGTATAGAGATATACTCAGCATTAGACACCAGGTGCAGAATGTTATTTTTCACCCCCTCCTCCCTCTGTTTAGCCTTTTGTAAAGCTAATTTACGGAGGCACACTGTCCTTTGTAGGTCTCTGTCACTACAGTTCCTGGGTGGGACTTCCCTGTTGTTCCAGTTTTGATCCTCGGGGGCTTCTTTCATCTGTGCCGCTTGCCACCTGCCTTTACTGTTTGCAATCCCTTTGACTTCTAGTTTGCCTTACATTTTGGACTGTTTGCCTTATCTGTTGCTGACGCTGCATGCTCAACATTGCTTACTTTGTTATGCCTTAGCTCTAAAACTGGCCATAGATGTGCAGATTTTATTCTTTGTAAGACTAAAGGCCCCCATACACAGGCCGATAAAAGCTACCGACAGGCCGAGTCGGCAGCTTATTGGCCCGTGTGTGTGGGCCATCCGAAGGACTTCCCCGATCGGATTGGATCGGACCGCCCATATCGGATGGGTTCGGATTCGGTTCGGAATTCGGCTGAATCTTTAACTAAGGATTCGGCCGAATCCAAAATAGTGGATACGGTGCATCCCTAGTTTGAATCTACTGTCAAATCAGTCTCCAATGGAAGTTATCACATTGGAACAGTGGTGGCAATAGGAACTAGCAGGTGGATGAAAGGGAGTGGGGGTGCGAGCAGTGGGGGTTGCAAGTGGTGTGAGCAACAAAAATGTCCCTTTTTCAACATGAGTACAGTGAATAGGGCTTGTGCTGAACATACTTTTTGTCTATTTTTAGAATGATCAAATCCATATTCTGTTTCTTGCCTCTTACAAGCTCAATCAAAACACATCAGTGACCCAATGAGAAACCCTCTGTATAAACAAACCCCTCACACTCCCCAGTTGCAGCTGATTTGGCAGTGGGATAATGAACAGGTCAATATAAGGAGGTCTCTGAGGAAGTGTTGTATCACGAAATGCGTCAGACCTCAGGTGCTAAGTTTGTTTGATTGGATTGATTGATACTATGTCTTAATAAAGAATTTACCTTTTAACTATCTGGAGAAGAGCGATTTGTGTTTGATGCCCAGGAGTGCGCGGCCTCCAAATATTCTACAGGTCAATATATGTCACCACTTTTTTAGTGGGCTTAAATATAAAGTGTGTATTTATATGGAAGAGTGTGCAGACTGCCTTAGCAATCTGAGGTAACTGATAAGGACATTGCCTTAGGAATGAATTTCCTTCTCTACCATTAGAATGAGAAATCTTGCTAAATAATTAAGAATTGATTTTATATAAGACATAGGGCATCTGCCTAAATAATTAATGTGAATATCCAGGTGGGTCTTGTACATGAACAGCTGAACTTAGTCTTGGTTACTGTGCCAATCATGTGTCCTATATAAAAAAGATCTGAAGTAAAAGAGCTCTAATCCGTAATTATCAGTAACAGTCTAAAACTAGCCAATAGAATCACTGTATCATAGTCTTTGTGGCAGAATCTTGATTGGTACACTAAGCCCCAAAACTATCTATTGGCTTATTGGGCAAAACAAATATTGCAGCCTTTTCAGTGATTTTCAGTATATATGAGGACTAATACAATTTATGATACATATATTTTAGGCCATGCGTCTACCAATTACTTTTCTGACGTAAAAGTCCTGTGGAACATGTTGGCACCATATAAATAAAGGATGATCATTTGTCCTTTTAAAAAATATGCTTAAATAAAACAATTTTAATTGCAAGTCAGTAATACATGTTTTATCTTAGTGAACATGTTTTAGTAGAAATGAAATGAGATTCACAAGCATCATCATTACTGCAGAGGTCAACAGATCCTGATATTTATTTACCTCCAATGATGACAGACAAAGCATCATGAGGAGCAACTTCAGATCCACTCGACTGTAAATAATAAGCCTGATCTGATCTTATTAGAAGTATCATCAGCACTGCGATGTGTTCCAATAATAAATACTTCTAATTGCTCAAACTCTGACATTGTAAACACAAAACCAGGTTCACTAAGCAGAACATGGCATCTAGTGATGGGCGAATAAATTCACCAGGTACAAATTTGCTGGGAATTTCCACGTTTCAGCAGCGGCAAATACATTTCTGAAACTGCCGTAAAAATTTGGCGGCGTCAAAAAATATTGGACGCTCGTCAGAAAAGTCGCTCATGTCAAAACCGTTGTGCATCAACATTATTCGGATACCCGTTAACTTTAACGTCGGCATCAAAATTGACACGAGCGTCAACGTTCGCTTTTCGCAAATGTTTCGCCGCTGAAACTGGACAAATTGGCCCATCACTGATGCCATCTAAATGCCTTAATATCACTCGTTTTAAGTTTATTAATTCACTTTATCCCCAAATGTCCCTTTGTTTAATACATACTGTATAATGTATTTGTTTGCTGTCTACAATTCTAATTAATGCTGCTCAGTGTTTGTTACTAGATGTATTCAGTTTTCATAAAAGTACATATTTTATACTTTGCCTTCTTACCTTTTCTGCTAACCTTGTTAGGCAAGTGTCAATACAACAATGGTTAAAACAAAGTAGTGACTCAACATTCTGCAATGTGAGCAGTTAGTTACAGACAGGCTCTTTAAAGGCATAGTTCATCTTTAAGTTAATATTTTAGTATGTTCTAGATTGACTAATTCTAAACAACTTTTCAATTGGACCTTTTTTTTGTTTTTTTCTTCCTTTTTATAGTATTTCAGTAAACTCCTAACTTTTTTTTTTAAATGGAGTCACTGACTTCATTAAAAAAAAAAATCTGTAAGGCAACAAATTTCTTGTTATTGTAAATTTTTATTACTCATCATTCTATTCCAGAGGGTAATTTAGATTCTAGCGAATTAGAGAACTTCTGAATAAAAAGCTAAATAACTGAAAAAAACCTTAGTTAATAAAAAATGAAAAACTGCAAATTATCTCAAAATATCACTCTAAAATTAGCTAAGGGGTGAATTTGTCCTGTTTCGATTCGTCAAAAAATTGGCAAATTTCCCTCGAACCGGCAAAAAAATTCACGTAACACGAATGTTGACGCGCACGTAAATTTTGACGCTGACTTTAAAGTCAATGGGCGTCCTAATTATGTTAACGTGCAGCAGTTTTGATGCGAGCGACTTTTCCATCGCACGTCCAAAATTTTTTTACGCTGACAAATTTTAATAAAATGTATTCCCTGGCGGCGAAGCACAGAAATTCTTAACTACTACTAAAAGTGTATTACGGGTCATTTAAAGGTGATTTGGGCCCACAGCGTAACTGTGCCCAAATTCCAAATTATGTGCTGTCTATTTATAGACTTGTGTCGGCACAAACCCCTCTGTGACATCAGAGATGGGGGAGGGATGTATATATATAAAAATACACTGAGCAGTGGGCTTGGTCAGGAGCGGGTAGTACAACCCTGGGTTTGGGTCGAAAATCACTCTCACATCACTAGTCTGAATACTTGGTTATAAAGATAGCTATAACCATAAGGCATGATGGAATTGCTGTTGGAAAGAGATGTAATTGTTTTGTGACCATGAACAGTATCTGGAAGGAGCTGGCCTTTGATATAATTCTACAGAGGACTGCATTCAGAGCTGTTAAATCGGATCTATGTAGAAGGAGTTCTGTTTTTAGTGTAGGGCAGAGCCTTTGTCCAGAGCTGCAGCACGCAGTAGACAATGCACATTGAGAACTATTTACATGACGGCTGGAAGAGATTTTGGGGTCTGCAGAGGGCACTAATGGGACACTGGAGTGTAAAACAGAGCCAAGAGTACAGTGAATTCAAACCATAGTTTTGTTATTGTTCAAAAATGAAGAATTAACCTCATCCAAATTAGGGTGCTCTGAGATGATGGGAACCCCCATAGCAATACTAGTAGACCTAGTGAAAGAACGCCTGATATTAGACTGGTGCATTGAGAGTTTTTATTCTTACAAAGTATATCAGTTTTTTTAGTCTTTTTTTTTTCATATCTAGATGTCACATTTACTAGCCCCCTTCACCATTTATCATTTTCTGCTTAAGGTTATGGTTATTCTTGATCATCTGGCAGTTCTGGAACTCCCTTTGACTGAAATTTAATATGACATTAGATGGAATTGGTACCAGAGAAAAAAGACTGAATGAACCATCCCTGCACTGAGAGTTCTTCCCTAAAGCTACTGAACTGCAGGTCCTTGCTGTAACAGTGCTACTCATTCTAACCCTTTAATTAATATATTATACCATTGTAATATTTATAGAACATATATTTCTAAGAATGTATTCCTAAAAGACAGAGATTTGCATGATGTAGAAGGAGAGAGAATTCAAAATTAGAAACACACACACAAAATAGGCATAATGTCAACAATTATTTCTTAGCATGAACAAAATTTCCTTTTTGCAAACTTAATATAGATTTTTCAGTCTCAGAAAGTATTTAGGAATAAAAGATTGTGAGTGTTATTGCTTGTACTAGTGCCCAGTGTAAGTCACAACATTCTTATCGAAAAAGTTATGTTAGCTTCAAAACACTACCTTTAAGCAGGCCTTAAAAATGCTCAAATGTAATTAACGGTCTAATGAACATAACATTGTGAAATGCAATTTCTGTTCCTGTTTATGCCTTTTTAAAAAAAAAATTCTTGCCTTTTATTTCAATTGTACGGATAGTGAAGCCAACATAAACACACAGTATGCTATCGCCATCCAAGTCATTAGGCCTCAATGCAAAGCATTCTAATGTGATATCCACGAGTTGAGAAAGTGGTTTTGTAGTTGGGAGAAAAGGTGGAAATATCATTAACAAATAAATCCATTGAACCCAACTTGCATTTGATTAATTTAACACAGGAAGAAAATATATACGGCCTTGGGTCTGAGTCTATGTCATGACTTGGGTATATATAGAAATGGCAGTGTAATAATTACTACTGATTGGCTGGTAGCCAGTAACGTTTTTTGGGTTAGGCTTCTAAATTAAAGGAAAACTTTACCCCCAAAATGAATATTCAATATTCAAGCAACAGATAGTTTATATCATACTAATTGGCATATTTAAGAATCTTACCAAACTGGTATATATCTATATATATATAAATATCTATCTATCTATCTATCTATATATATTTAAGCAAATACTGCCCTTTTCCATCTCATGCCCTGAACCGGCATTTCGTGATGGTCTGTGTGCTGCCTCAGAGATATCACCTGACCATGAATACTACTACTGTAACAGGAAGAAGTGTGAAAGCAAAAGACAGAACTCTGTCTTTTAATTGGCTTATGTGACCTAGCATGTATGGTTTGTTTGGTTTGTTTGTGTGCACTGTGAATCCTACGATCCCAGGGGGCGGCCCTTATGTTTTAAAATGGCAGTTTTCTATTTATGATTACCCAATGGCACATACTACTAAAAAAGTATATTATTATGAAAATGATTTGTTTACATGAAGCAGGGTTTTACATATGAGCTGTTTTATGCAATATCTTATTGTTCAGGGAGTATAGTTTTCCATTAAGTATTAGCCAGATAACGGTCAACTGCAATATCCAAACAGATTCTCCCGGATGTTTCTGACTTTATGTTCACTAAAGGTAATCATAGAAGGATAGAGTTGTAAAACCAGGAACTTTACTAGTGCACTGGCGTATCTAAAGAAGAGGAGAAAGCAGCAGCAGAGTTAATTTCAATGTAACCTATGTGGTAGAGTGACCACATAAATCAGGAAAAATGTGTCTGGCCTTTGATTTTAACCCATTGATTGAGATACTGTATGCTCCAGGAATGGAGTTAGTTAACATTGAGTGCTTTCATTGTTTAATGATGGTAGGTGCCAGACACTCCATTCCCCAAATCCAGTATGGTTATTGGAGCTTACCTTCCACAGGACGGCTGTCCTGTGAAAGTATATTTAAGGGTAATTCGAGTGTCTCTTAGCAGGACACATCAGGTAGAAGACCTGGCTGTGTTGGGAAATCCCAGAGAAGCTGGGGGTGCTGCCTGCGTCTGCACAAAGCAGGAGTTGAGCGGGACTGTGAGCTGGTTGAGGTTCTGGATTGAGAGTCTGGGTAAGACTGTGAGCACAGCCAGGAGGCTGAACTAACAGGAAAGAGTCCTACAGGGATGAGCCCAAACCTGCATTTTGTTTTGCTTGGAAGTCCCCCTGTCTAGTTAGGGACTTCAATTGTGTGAAGGTAGTGCTCTATGGGCAGGTTTTTATTTTATGGTTTCTGTTTGTATGCTGTAATGCTCACTCCTGTGTATAATTAAGTGACCGTGTCATTTAAAAGCTGAACAATAAACGGGTGTGTTTCTCTGAAGAAGCTTGTGTCTTTATGCCCTCTGCATCCTCTACTTACTTGCCTACCTTTTGCTAAATCCCCCCATAAAATTGTATGTTCAAGCAGCCAGCTTCTAACACCTACAAGACAACATTCATTGTAAATTTAAGGAACGTCAAAAAAGGAAAGTTTTAAAGTAATAAAATTATAATGCAGTGTTGCCCTGCACTGGTAAAACGGTCTCAGAAACACTACTATTGTTTATATAAGTAAGCTTCTGTGTAGCCATGGGGGCAGCCATTCAAAGGAGAAACGGCTTAGGTTACACAACAGATAAGCTCTGTAGAACAAAATGGTGTTATCGGTTATCCACTATTTAGCCTTTTTTCAATTTCCACCATTGCTACACAGCAGCTTGTTTATATGAACTATAGTAGTGTTTCTGAAGCAATCACATCAGTTTTACCAGTGCAGGGCAACACTACATGATATTTTCATTACTTTAAAACACTTTAATTTTTTGGTGTTACTGTTCCCTTAAGTGTCTGTCATTAATGTGATATTCAAAAGGAAACCTTGGTTGGAAGAAAAAAAGTGCAAAACAAATCTATAACTATAACTCCTATCTCAACAAAAAGAGAACAGAAGGCTTGAAATGTGCTTTGCCAAAGATATGGCAGGTTAATGCCTGACAGGTGCCATGTTTAGCACCTTATAGCTGTAAAGTTGTGGCTGGTTTGGGAACGGTGACTAACTGAAAGGGAATGCCTCCTGTGTACTGTAAGCATGCAGATAGAAGCAGGTGCACCCTAAATCTCAAGGAACCAGCAGCTTTGATCCTAATGTGCAACTAAAATGCTCAGTAGGGAAAGAACAAAGAGTGACATGCATGCACTATTAGTCTATACCTATACTTGGCTCACAAACAGTGGAGGAAATGGTGTGTTATAATATTAAGATAACATTCATACTAGGGATAATAACTGTTAATGTTAATGTTAGTTCTGCAGCCTCTTATTACTGGATAGTCTAGAAAGTAAATTATTTCTCTTTACTGGAAAAGTAAGAAATGGTCATTTTCAGCTTCTCTTATTGGAAAATGCCCTAGTGTCACAGGGAAATACATTTGCACATTTTACAGAACGTTGGAATGTGCAATAAAATACATTAATAGAAATATCTGCTGGGAATAATAAGTATATGTCTTCTTAATAGTATATGACTAGTGACGAGCGAATCGCCGCACATCAACACTATTCGGGCACCCATTGACTTTTAACGCCTGCGGCGAAATTGACCCGAGCGACTTGTGGATTTGCATTGTGAATTTTAAGTGTCGTAATCTTTTGGAGCAAACATAACTTTACAGGAAGAAGTTGTATTACATTTACTGCGCATTGGCGCAAGCTATAAAATTTGCAAACAGTCTTCCACTGTTGGAAGTGGTGGCTAAACAGTTTCTAGGTTTGTAAAAGCTATATTAAATTCGCATTGTGAATAGTTTTTTCCGTTACTGACTTTTATTACATTCCCCTGGTAAGACTTTTTGCAATTGGTCTTTTTTCATTTAAAGGTATAACATGTACAGTATTCAATTTCAATTAAAATGCTTCTGTTTTGCTGCAGGTCAGTATGTTAACAACACTGGAACGAAGATTTAACCTACAGAGCGCAGACGTTGGGGTTATCGCCAGCAGCTTTGAGATTGGAAATTTAGCGCTGATACTGTTTGTTAGTTACTTTGGTGCCAGAGGACACAGACCACGGTTGATAGGATGTGGAGGAATTGTTATGGCCCTTGGAGCTCTTCTTTCAGCCCTGCCTGAATTTCTGACCCACCAATACAAATATGAACCTGGCGAGATCCGATGGGGTGCAGAAGGAAGAGACGTTTGTGCCATCAATGGTTCAGCGAGTGATGAAATTCCAGACCCGGATATAATCTGCAGCAATACAGCTACCACCAACATGATGTACTTGCTTCTGATTGGTGCCCAGGTTCTACTTGGGATTGGAGCTACACCCGTGCAGCCCCTTGGAGTTTCCTATATTGATGACCACGTGAGAAGGAAAGACTCTTCCCTATACATAGGTATGGTAAGACCTGGAAAACACACACTATTCTATATTTAATATTTTATAAATGCAGGACATTGCAGATTGGAATGTGATATTATATGTACCATAATACTGTAATGATATCCTTTGGAAAGACTACATGCCACCAAGTTGTTATGTAGCTGGACTGTTCCAGTGCTATGATTAGAAAGAAATATCTGTAATGGGATAAAGGGATTCTTGTGGTTACAATCAGGAGTGTAACCACAGAGGAAGCAGACTCTGTGTTTGCAGGGGGGGGCAGGCATGTAGAGGGCCCAATAAGGCTCTAAGTCAGAGCAATTTCAATATATCTTGGTTGCAATTCCCTGTGGCAACTCCTTGTGACCCTGGACAAGTCACTTAAACTCCAAGTGTCACTACTTAGGGGGTTATTTACTAAACTCGGAATGCAAAAATCACAAAAGATAGTGATTTTTATATATATATATATATATATATATATATATATATATATATATATATATATATATATATATATATATATATATATATATATACCTTGACGTGGTATGGTGGCTTATCAATTTTATGATCATAACTTTGTAACAAAATAACCCCTGTTTTGGGTACATATGCAATAGCATTTATTATACTTATATATACTTTAAAGCCTTTAGAGTGCTCCCACAACCCCCCTGTTTTGATATTGTGTATATATATATATATATATATATATATATATATATATATATATATATATATATATATATATATATATATATATATATATAATCAAACTTAAAAAAATCACAAATTTTTCGGACTTTATTAAACCCTGAGGATGGAAAAGTCAGAATCTGAGAATCCGACATCTAAGACCTGTCAAAGTTGCATATAAGACAATGGGTGAAGTCCCAATGATCTTTGATGTGCACTGGGTTTCATGCAATACCCCGAAGTTTTCTGAGTTTTCGGGTGAAAATTCAGAAAAAGAAATTTGAAAATCAGTTTTTTTTACCGCAAAGCTAATCTTCGGGAAAATGCAATAATAAATAAGCATAAAAACCCTGATCGGATTTGATCGGAGTTTGTAGTAGAAAATATTGAGATAAATTCGGACTTTGATAAATAACCCCCTTAGTGTGATTATGGGGACCTTCCCCATAGGCTTACATTGATGCTCGGTAGGTTTTAGGTGGCGAAGTAGGTGGTCAAAAGTTTTTTTAAAGAGACAGTACTTCGACTATCGAATGGTCGAATAGTCGAACAATTTTTAGTTAGGACCTCGGACGCTAGATGTTTGATCAGATGAGAAAATAAAGTTATACCTTTTTAACCATAACCTCGTGTGGGCGATTCCTTCGGGTGCCGGTGTGCGCTGCTACAAAACCTGTTGTGATTTGGCAGACATTAGTCAACAAAATCTATTGAGCAGGTTAGAATATTTACGTTGTTCACATTTAAATCTATCCATTGTCCCATTGTTTGTAGGGCCAAGCAGGCCACTACCCCCAGTTTTCCTAGCTTCAACTAGAAGATATCGCTTGAAATGGTAATTTTAGTTGATACACAAACTGCACATTTAAATGATAGTTTCAAGATAAGCTTGTTCTTACGATAGATCTTTTAAAAATCTTAACATCTATGGCCACCATTACAATGCAGTAAATTGCAGTCTATAGAAGAACAGTTGTTTTTATCCTAATAAACGGTGCTTAGTGATGTCATCGATTATAATCGGAGCTTGTGCATTATAATAAATAAAGTACCCCCTGTTGCAACATATGAGGTGTTTTTCACCTCGTGTTTTTATATATTCATGGAACTCCGTGGTAACTTATAATATTCTTATATTTTACAATAGGGGGTTCTTTATTTACTATATACAGTATTAAGGAAAACTATCTTCCATCCATACTCCACTGACTACTTTGATTCTGTAAGTTGTATTTCAAAAAGAGCTGAGTTTGCAAGCCAGCTATTTCCAATTTATTCAGCTGCCTTCTCTTCATTGCTTGTGGCTTGTTCATCTGCCTCTAGCCCACTCTATATCGGTCTCAGGTTTTCTTTACATTATATAGTAAATGTTGTTGTTAATGTTGCATTCGTCAGGTCAGGACTACAGACCTCAGCACATGCAACAGCTGTAATATTTATTTATGCAGATCAGCATCACTCTAGCTGATCATTATAAGATTTGAAGTACGGTTTCCAGGCACTTTTAAGCATTCTGAAGTGTATGCATGTATGATGAATAGGTTCTAAAGTAGCTCACAGTTGCTAAATGATATAATAGGTGCAGTGATGGTTGCTGAATTGCCATATACAGGTATGGGATCCATTAGCCCGTCTACCATGGACTCCATTATAATCAAATAATCCAAATTATTCAAAACAAATTCCTTTTTCTCTGTAATAATAAAACAGTAACTTGTACTTGATCCAAACTAAGATAATCAATCCTTACTGGAAGCAAAACCAGCCTGTTGGGTTTATTTAATGTTTACATGGTTTTCTAGTAGACTTTAGGTATGAAGATCCATATTAAGGAAAGATCCCTTATCCAGAAAACCCCAGGTCCTAAACATTCTGGAAAACAGGTCCTATACCTGTACTACAACATATAACACTTATCCCTGGTACTGGAGGGCACTGTGCTGATGTGCCAGTTGCCCCCATGTCATACGTAATGGGGATAGCCCCCACCCCAGTGCTCCCGTCAGAAGGACCCTCCCCAAAGCTTTAAAAGCCCAACCCAAATCTGGTGTCTTGTAATAAGCTGCTGAAACTACTGAAAAAGGGATGGGAACTACAACATGGAGTTGTCCATGAAAGGAAAATCACGGTAAGTATGATATAATTTTCCTTTTTCATTGGACAACTCCATGTCATATGTAATGGGACGTAGCAAGCCAATATCCCCAATGGGAGGGTAATTGTTCCACATAAAGACACCCGGCCAAGTGTAATCTATTCCAGATAAAACTTAGAAGAATGAAACCTCTACAGGTGAACAGAGAACCCCTTGTAGAAAACCTGTGAACTCCATTTCTTCAGAGGAAAATGACTGCCAGAGAAAAAGAAGAAACAGGACTCTTTAGAGGAAGAACCAACACCAAAGTAATGATAAGGAGTGTTAATCCAGCCAGATAATTCCACCTGAAAGGAGAGAACCAACTCCGCTGAAAGAAGTTGAAAGAGAAGTGGCTAGAAACCCAGAGTAACTTCTCCAGAGTCTCGCTCACACTACATACCAGCGCAGCTGTGACAACCAAGAGTGCCCAGAAGCTCAAATACCTCAAAAGATGAAAACGATGACTTAGTAGGGGAAAGAAACATTCAATCACTCGTATTCTACATGCCCCAGATATGTAGAACACTACAGATACATGGCATCACCTAGTGGAGCTCCCCGTCTCCTCGATACTAAAATCTACAGGGCACATAAGGAACCTGTATTTGTCCTGAACCATAACCCGTGCATTCTATCCATGAAAAGTCCATAGAGCGACTCATGAAGACTGACAGCCGCCACTACGGGCATACCTTACCTGCCGTGTGAGGTATCTAGGAGCATACAGTTGACTCCTGCATTTAAGCCAGTCTTAGTGCTACATTAAGCCTATGATACCCAAGTTGCTTGTTTGCAAGAGTAGTCCATGCTTTTAACTTAACTCAAAAGTTATATAAAACAAACATGACACGGGGCCACTAGAACATTGACTGATGTTACCATGCTTACATACCAACCAGATGGCTGCATAGGCACCATCTGGAAAATGCTTTAAACCTTCCCACACCAATCACTGACCATACCTTCAGTTTGGTTGTTATATTAATTGGTGTCCAAACCAGAGAAAAGTATACAATGTACCTTTATATCTGGTTATTGCCTTAGTTGGCCCCAAAGCCACTGGAAGCATACACAATGAGTTTGGTTGTAATATTAAAAACCGTGGCAGAACCAAAGAAATGTACACCCTGTGCCTTCATATATGGTTATTACTGCCAGCCCCAGAACTACTGAAATGTTTCCCCCTACATTTAGTTTGGTTGTAAAATTAAGAAGTGCCCGGGACCAAGGAAATGTATAACATATACCTTTATATTTGGATATTAAGCCAGCTCCAGAACTGCTGAAATGTTTCCACATATACATACAGTTTAGTTGTAGTATTGAACAGTAGCAGGACCACAGAAATATATAACCTGTGCATTCATATCTGGTTATTACAGCCAGCCCCAGAACCACTGAATTGTCTCTCCCTAAATTCAGTTTGGTTGTAATATTCAGCAATGCCCAAACCAAAAAATGTCTAACATATACATTTATATTTGGTTATTAAAGCAGCTCCAGACCACTGAAGTATTTCTACATATGTTTATATTGGTTGTAATATTAAGCAGTGCCCGGGCCATGAAATGTATAACATATACATTTATATTTGGTTATTAAAGCAGCTCCAGAACCATTGAAATGTTTCTACATATACATTCAATTTGGTTGTGATCTTAAGCAGTGTCGGACCAAAAAAAGTGTAACGTACAATTATATTTGGTTATTAAGCCAGTTCCGGAACCACTGAAATGTTTCCACATATACATTCAGTTTGGTTGTAATATTAAACAGTAGCAGGACCAAAGAAATGTATAACCTGTTCCATCATATATGGTTATTACAGTATGCAGACTGAGAGCACTCTGCCAAAGCCAAGAGTCATGAGGCCAGTCTCTGTCAATTCCCCACTAGCCCGTGTCCACACACACACACATGCATATACTGGCTGGACCGTGTTCTACTCCCCTATAGCATTGCCTTAGCTTCTAAGCTAGCTAGACTCAGAAAGCAGAATAAAAGTAGTACATGTTAATAGAACTAACAAAACTTTATGACAATAGAACAGAGTTCTAACAAAGAATCTTACCTGATGCTTCTGAGAATCACTCTGATCTGCTAAGGGAGGGAGTGAGAGGGGAATACCTGTTCATTAACTGCACCTGACACTGACCTCCAAAGTAATTACCTAATTATCTGCAGCTGCTGCTCCCAGAACCTGCAGATCCACATTACCATACGGATCAGTATAGGACATGCAAATTAGCATTGCATTAAAATTGCTCATAGAACATACAAATCAGCCACCATTTCCACAATGGCCAATCTAGTCCATCCATTCTTAAGAGTTAAGAGACTCCAGCATCAGGATGGCATTACCAGCTAAGCCTAAATGTTTAACTGCTAGTAGATCAAAGACCCCTTTTTATTTTTTATATGTAAACTACCTCAACCTTGGGAAAGACAGGCAGCTGTCTCTGAAACTAAATTCCTCCAGAAAAAAGAAAAAGAAAATAATACCCCAGTATGGGGAAAAAAAGAAGGAGAACATAAGGTTTAGGCCGCTAACTAAACATTCTGTTAACCCTACTCTCCAAGGCAAACCTGGGATTTCAACAGATTAACCTTAACTTACTGCCACCTCCCTCTCCCATCTGTAAAAATCATAAGGGGGTGTAGGGACCATATACCCCAATGCTGCTAGACACATTTTAGACATGCCCAGGTAGGCGCACGGATGGGGGGACATTAGCACTTGCCATCGGACAGATTATAATCAGGCCGTGAAGGCACGTGGATCAAGGACAAACCAGTGAAAAAAGCCACAGTAACACTGTGCCTACCTGATCCAGATGATGAAACATTGAAGACTTCATATCTGAGGTCACAAGGATCAAAACCCCAGTCCCTAGGACGCTTTCCAGCAAGCCCCAATGCTTCCGCAAGGTTAAAAAGGAAACTGCTTCTAACAGGAGCAAAAATAAAATGAAGCAGAAGAAAAAAAAGAAACCGGATTTGGGCGTGGGGTTGGGCTTTTAAAGCTTTGGGGAGGGTGGTTCTAACGGGAGCACTGGGGCGGGGGCTATCCCCATTATGTATGACATGGAGTTGTCCAGTGAAAGACCTTCCTAACACTCTCATTAGAAGGACTGCCTTCCTGTGAAAAGTAAGCTCCGATATGCAAACTGGACCACTAGAATGGAGTGTCTGACTTGCTTGTTCCTTCCAGAATCCTATAGGTTCCAGGATCTGGCAACGAAAGCCTTTGAACAGAGAACCCCTTTTCCTGTTTAGTAACACTCTTCCTGGAGCTTACCTCTCCTACTGGGGACAAATTAAAGGAAAAACGCACCTTTTCCCCATCTCTGTGGTCACTCTACCACAATATATATATATATTTTTTTCTTGTGGGTGTCATTTTGGGGGGCTGGAAGATTATAATGGAAGGCATTTTTCCTCCTTAGAGGAGAACTAAAGCTTAATTAAAGAAACAGGCTAGAAATGTTGTACATTATGTTTTTTGACTTCTGTACCAGCCCAAGGCAACCACAGCCCTTTAGCAGTAAAGATCTGGGTCTCCAAAGATGCCCCAGTAGCTCCCCATCTTCTTTTCTGCTGATTCACTGCACATGCTTTGTGCTCTTGTCACTTACTGAGCTTAGGGACCGATTTACAATATAATTATTTACAATGATTAGTAAATAATTCAGATAGTTACTATATGACAGCACAAAAACAAGTGCAATTAGCACTTATAATTTGCGACAACCCCTAAGCTTAGCTTCTCAACAGCTGCTCAGAGCCCACTGAGCATGTGAGTGTTGCAGACACTTTCCAAGATGGTGACCCCTTGTGACAAGTTTGAAGTCCTGGATCATTGCTGCTATTCACAAGCTGAACTTTAGGCTTGTGCAATAAATTTAGTATATAAAATGTGGCATTTTTAGCCATATTCATTTTTAGGGTTTAGTTCTCCTTTAAGGTAGAATAAATTTATGGTAACAGGGAATACTTTGCTTTTCAAATATAGGGTCAAATTTTTGAAGAGTGCCAGATACCTGAACACTGAACTGTGCTTGTTTGTTGCATAGCAGAATTGAAATCTTGGAAAGATAGATTGTTTTAATTTTTTGTCAAGGCAGAAAAACACTTGGCAGTTCTAAAAATGAAGGGCAGGCTTTGCAACATTAAGCAAAGCTCTAACAATATATCAGCTTTACAGTGGTTTCTCGCCTAGGAAATTATTGTAATTATGAGCTTGTTAGTGGCTGTTTTCTCTGTACGTAGCATCACTGTGCTGCCAATTACATTTACAGCTGGGGAAGGGGGATACATTTTCTCAGTGATGTTACAGCATTCAATAGCGAAATGTGCCTGACTGTTATCAAATGGAGCTGTGTATTTTACATGCAGACATGATGTTTCATAAGCTGCTGTGTAGGATTCACATGTTTATACACGGGTTGTAAGGAGCTCCCCATGCACTTATGCTTCATAAACACGAGTGATCAGTTGCACAATTTTATTATGGGATAAAGTTCTGCCTTTTCATCACTACAGCCTGGGCATAATTACATGCCATCAGATGCTGCTGCTTTCCATAAAATGATTATCCTGTAACTTTGAGTGTATATAATTGTGGAGAGTTGGAAGCAATTACAGATAGAAAATTGCAGGAGTAGTCCGTTTCCTGTTGTCAGTCAATGCCTATATCACAAGTAATATGGACTGCAGCTTTGAAAGATGTCACACTTGAAATGTTGTGCTATTACAAGCACAAGGTTATAAAAGATTGACTATTTGCACTTTTCATATAAAGAAAAAATCCAGTAGCAAGTTTTAATAACTAGAATAATCAGGCTACAACAGATAGTACATGCAGAGTACATGCATGTTGCGTTCACTGTGATCTACTATCGACGCACAATGTTCCAGTGCTTCACAGGCCTCACAGGCTGTTCAACTCGAGGGCAAGGAGACTCAGTGACTGACAATAGCCCCAAAATTAAGTGCTAAAATGGATGTAGAATGTTGTGAATTTACACTACTTTCTCCTAGCATGCTTTCCTTTAGCCTGTACATTTAAATGTAATTCATGAGAGCAGACTGAATGAAGGAGAGTTGGCTTAAGCAAGGCAGGCTAAGGGAAAGCTGGCTGGAGAAGACCACGACTGAAGGCGAATGGCTGGAGGGGAGTATGGATGTAGGAGAGCATACTAAGGGAGAGCAGGCTGGATAAGAGCATGGCTGGAGGAGAGTGTGGCTGAAGAAGAGCAGGCTAAGAGTGAGCAGTCTGGAGGAAGGAAAGCAGACTAAATGAAGCATGGCTGAAGGTGAGCATGGTTGAAGGAGAGCAGACTAAAAGAGAGCATGGCTGGAGATGAGAATGGCTGAAGGAGAAGATGGCTGAGGGAGAGAAGGTTGAGGGAGAGCAGGCTGTAGGAAAACATGGCTAAAGGAGAGCAGGCTGAAGGAGAACTTAGCCAAAGGAGAGCAGGCTGAAGGAGAATATAGCCAAGGGAGAGAAGGCTGAAGGAGAACATGGCTGAAGGAGAAGATGGCTGAGGGAGAGCAGGCTGTGGGAGAGCATGGCTGAAGGGGAACATGGCTGAAGGAGAAGATGGCTGAGGGAGAGAAGGTTGAGGGAGAGCAGGCTGTAGGAAAACATGGCTAAAGGAGAGCAGGCTGAAGGAGAACTTAGCCAAAGGAGAGCAGGCTGAAGGAGAATATAGCCAAGGGAGAGAAGGCCGAAGGAGAACATGGCTGAAGGAGAAGATGGCTGAGGGAGAGAAGGTTGAGGGAGAGCAGACTGTAGGAAAACATGGCTAAAGGAGAGCAGGCTGAAGGAGAACTTGGCCAAAGGAGAGCAGGCTGAAGGAGAATATAGCCAAGGGAGAGAAGGCTGAAGGAGAACATGGCTGAAGACGAGCATTCTGAAGGAGAAAAGGCTGAAGGAGAGCATTTTGAAGGAGAACATGTCTGAGGGAGAGCAGGCTGAAGGAGAATATGACTGAGGGAGAGTAAAAAAGTTAGACTTTGAAAATCAAAATACTGTCTCTTTAAAAAAGTTTGACTTTGACACTTCGCCACCTTAAACCTGCCGAATTGCTATGTTAGCCTGTGGGGACCTCCTAGAACTTATAGCCAACATTTGGCTAAGTTTTTATAAGTCGTACGATCGAACGATTTTACTTCGACCGAATATGGCCAAATTCGATAAAAAAAAAACTTTGACTTCGAATATCGAAGTAATGCAATTCGGTGGTCGAATTTCGAAGTTTTTTTACACTTCAAAATTTGACTCTTGATAAATCTGCCCCTTAATGTCCTGTGACATTTTTAAATACAAATCATGGGAGAATGAGTGCTACAACCTATATACAAATTAGTGCACAGACATTAATTTGTGTCCATATTGGTGCATTGTGCACAAGTTGTGGTGAGAGCAAATTAGCACGTGCTACAACTGCGGTGGAATTCTGGCAAACAATCAACAATCAACTATATCCCTGATCTGTAATGACCAGTTACAGTATCTAGATCATAATGCAATGTTTAAATCATCTTCTAGTTTAAATGTGGTTCCTTGTCAAAATTTTCATAAAAACTTGAATAAATATGCGTAACACTGTATTCGAAAGGACTGTATAAATAATTAAGACTGATATCAAATTTATTTTACAATAACTAGTAAAATGGATGCATAGTCCCTCAAAAAAAGATATTCAGATTCTGCACATAAAAATATGATTTATATTATTTGTATTGTTATGTATTATAATAATAATAATAGTAATATAATTTATATTTTAATGTGCAAAATCAAAATAAGTTTTTTTTTCTGTCTCTTTGCCTTTAGTTGATGCAATCACGCCCTTCTCCATCTGTAATATCTAAAGGTGGCCATACACGGATAGATCCGCTCGTTTGGCGATGTCGCCAAACGAGCGGATCTCCCTCCAATATGCCCACCTTGAGGTGAGCAATATCGGGCTGATCCGATCGTGGGCCCTAGGGCCCAACGATCGGATCCTAGCGTTCGCCAAACGGGCGGTCGGATCGCGGGACCGCATCAACGAACAGATGCGGCCGCGATCCGACGGGATTTTTAATCCCATCCGATCGAGATCTGGCCGACTTTCGGCCAGATCTCGATCGGGGAAGCCCGTCGGGGGCCCCCATACACGGGCCAATAAGCTGCCGACTCGGTCTGTCGGCAGCTTTTATCGGCCCGTGTATGGCCACCTTAAGCCAGTGACAGCAAATTGTACGGGGCCTGATTGTAAGGGTTGTTAATTGGCTGCAGACAGACAGTGAAGAATGAGTAGAAGGGATAGACCAGCCTGTCTGTCACTTTACTACTGGTTTATGTTCAAGTGCCGTCGATCAGCTGAGGTTTGCCATTAATTTCATGGAAATAGATAACCTTGCACTTCTTTTTATTCTGTTCTCTTGTTATTGGGTATTGCAGTTTTTTTTATAGAAATAATTCTTGTGGCAACTGCTGTGGCACCTTTTAGTGGCCTTTGACAAATCAATTGTTCTACACGTGGGCCTAATTCACTGAAAATTCTGTGTGCAGTGCTCAACATAATAATTATTATTCTTTATTATAGAACCCGACATATTATGCATTGCATTACCAAGATTGATCATTCATTGACCCATGCCCCAGAGTATCACACAATCTAATTTCCCTGTCACAGTTACAAATATACACACACACACTGTCAGTTCCAATATAATGAATTAGCTTACCTGCATGTACTGTAGTTGGCAGCTGGATTACTCAAAACACATGTAATGGTTTTGGGAAAGCAAGACATATCTGGCCCATCTGTGTTTCTCTATCAGTGCAGAATGAATGTTTATATGCACTTGCATGGAAGGTGTGAGATTTGTTAGGGTTACACTGGAACATGACAATGTCTTGACTTAGATCACAGTCCCATCATCTGTCTTAGTGGTAGTCAAAATAAAGATGATCCGTTGATCTGGTGCTTAAATTCATCCAGTCCTCATGGGAAATTATGAGTGAGTTGATTTGACTGATCAGACTGACCTAATGTACTTCAAGTCCCACTTTATACCGCCTGGACATTACAGGGAATTGAGATGAAACTAGGGCATTGTGACAGGGCCACTGCTGGGATTTATGGAGCATACTGTGACACTATGGTGCATGTATTGTAAAACAACACAACATGTAATAGTGTTCATTTCATTGATAAAAGAAGTAGTAATGACCTAATTAAGTTGATGTGGGGGGGACATGATAAGCCATATGAGCACCTAGGGGGCCCATTTACTTAGCTCGAGTGAAGGAATAGAATAAAAAAAAACTTCGATTTTCTAATGTTTTTTTTGGCTACTTCGACCTTCGACTACGACTTTGACTTCGAATTGAACGTTTCGAACTAAAAATCGTTCGACTATTCGACCATTCGATAGTCGAAGTACTGTCTCTTTAAAAAAAAAACTTATGTTAGCCTATGGGGAAGGTCCCCATAGGCTTTGCAATCTTTTTTTGTTCGAAGAAAAATCGTTCGATCGATGGATTAAAATCCTTCTAATCGAATTGCGGTAAATCCTTCGACTTCGATATTCGAAGTCGAAGGATTTAACTTCGACAGTCGAATATCGAGGGTTAATTAAGCCTCGATATTCGGCCATAAGTAAATCTGCTCGCTAGTGTGCTCTTTGTAAAACACCAAAAAATAGAAGAGGGAGCATTTAAAGCCCTTCCAGCATTCCACAACACATTTAGCCCCAAGAGACAGGCACAGACTTAGCGGTGACTGCCTCTAAAATGAATACTAATATTTTTTTCAGCTTCCAGTTTGTTGTTTACTTCACTGCCCAATTGACTCTTGTCAGTGGTTGAGACCCTCAGTTATCCCTTGCACTCTATAGGGGTAATTTACCAATTTACCTGTAAAGCTGGCCATACACGGGCCGATAAAAGCTGCCTACAGACTGAGTCGCAGCTTATTGGCCCATGTGTGGGGCCCTCTGATGGGAATTTGGGCAGATATCAATCGGGCAGTTCTAAAAATCCAGTCGGATCGTGGTGGCATCTGTTCGTTGATGCGGTCCCGCGATCCGACTGCCCGTATGCCATACATTATGATCCTAAGGCCCACCATCGGATCAGCTTGATATATCGGGGAGAAATCTGCTCGTTTGGTGAAATCAACAAACAAGAGGATCTTTGTGTATTGGCACCTTTAGAGCGCTAACTGGCACAAAATTACCTCCTTGTACTCTATTGCTTTGCCCCTGCCCACACATTCTAAATGAGACCTAATATGTTGCCCCCTGTTTGCTGCCATTACAAATCTACTAAACCTCTTTAGCATTCAGCAGTCTGTATCCTTGTCATGCTGTATATAAAACCACCGCACATACAATGTTTTCATTTTTAATTCTGCATGGTGGTTCTGTACTCATGGGAGTGGGCACCTCCAGTACAGAATGTTATTATTAATACATGCATTGCTGTACAGTGGAATATATATAAGTACAATTTGCATAGCAATTGTACATTTGCACAGCAGAATTAAATCAGTTAACACGTGTGCTGCTGTATGGTGAAATGAATAAGCATACAGTATACTGCATGGCAAGCCTACGAACCTACAGGGCACAAGGAAATCAGTTAAGTCATGCATTGCTGTGCAGAGAAGCGCATGAAAGCGCACTACGTGGCAAGCCTGTGGGTAGGTACCCCTAGGTCATAACATGCAAGGAGACTTCTCGTATTTATTCTTAGCAGCTTTTCCCAGGAAGAGACAGGAACTATCTTGGAGTCTGAGTACAGTAGAACCACAATTTTACATTTTTCCGGGGGCAGGAAAAAATGATGTAAAATCCAGGAAAATCCAAATCAGGGAAATGTATTATGCATTATATATTGATCGGACCACAAAAAAAGTGTAAAATGAGGGACGAAAAAAAAAAATCAGGATTTGTAAAATTGAGGATACATTGTGGGTTGATTATCAGGTTTTGAGATGATTTTCTCTGTGTGCCTTGGTACTTCCCGTTGTCCCATGTGTTCTAGGCTCACTAAGGAGATTGTGTACTGTCGTCAGAAGCCAGCTTGATTCTGTCTGATTATTTCTGAACAACACTGCAGTATTTCAACTGAGATCAGTCTGCACACAGTAGAAACATATGAACATTTAAATAGAAACATATGAACACTTAGGTGAATTGTTTGGAGGCAGCAATTTTGGAGGTGCTCCATGAATTAACCTCCCCCAGGAGGCTCAGACCAATTGCCTGTATTTGTATTTTCAGTTGCTTATTAGTGATGGGCGAATTTATTCGCAGCGAATTTGCGGGATTCGCTGCCAGCGAATAAATTCGAGAAACGCCCGCGAAAATTCGTAAAAAAAACAGGCGCAGGCGTCAAAAACGAGACACCGGCGCCGTTTCGCGAATTTTTCGGCGAGACGGCGCAAATTCGTCCATCACTATTGCTTATGTGCCCATTTGGCCCTTTCACAAGGAACAGGACTGTTGGCATGACCCAAGTATTACTGGCGCTGCTTGCAGTATTCCCCTGGGAGTATCTCTGGTATAACTACAGGCCAGCACTAGTTTAAAGGGGTTCTGAGCATCATTTTCAATTATATTTCCATTGTTAAAACCCTGTGAGAAAGTAGATTGTCAGACTCCAGGATTAAAGAGAGGGACACGTGATATATAAACCCAGAGATTTCAGCGCACCCTTGAAAGCAAGCAATATGCATAGACTCTACACACGCCTCAATGGGGATTATGGGAAATATAATTTACAGCGCCAATGGTTAGATGAGAAACAAAAAGGCATAAAAATATTTTAGAATAGTGTTTTAGAATAGTATCATGTTCAGTTAGAAGCAATTAAAAGAGGAAAATGTTCCAGACGGATGAAAAGAACGGTGTATATGACTCAAAGGGATTTCTTGGAAATGATTGGAATGAAGAATGTTTACAGTATCTTATTTCATCATCGAAATTGTCTAAGACATATTATGAGCATGATATCTTCACGTGTGTATTAGTAGAAACATGGCCACTAGGGATTGTGTCTCATCAGTGGTGTCTGCAGACAGACAGTGATAAGATTAAATTGCTTTGCTCTGCAAGGATCTTGTGATAATAGTCACTCTGGTATGACCTGCTAAAATGATGATAGCACAGCAATTCAGCTGCTACGTTTCTAGTGGCTTCCTCCTGAAATTCATTTGTCCATGCTTACAAGAGCCAGTGGCATAAAGGACACTTCACAGATTCACAAGCCATCATTTTCTGACCTTCCTAATATAGAAGGAAAGGCAACCGTTGTAGAACTACAACTACCAGCTTCCCCCAACACGAAACTAGCGTAGGCATGCTAGGAATGGTGATGTACTAGTTGATGGTGATTTTACCCTTTAGAGGTACAAATATTATAATAGAATGCAACAGGTCAAAATCATGATGCAGGTATGAGATCTACTGGGGCACGTTGTTTCAGTTCAGTTAGTTATAGTTTTTGCAATCACTTTTCTGTTTGTGACAGTTTTTCTAATATTGAAGTGTAACGTTTCATTTTTCACCTTCTAAAGCAGCTCTGAGGGGCTCTTTAACTGTTTTAAATTGACATGTTTAGTTGAAATACTTGTTATCTTTGACCCTGCTGAGCAGAATCCCTGAGTTTCATTAAAGGGGTGGTTCACCTTTAAGATAACTTTTATTATGTTATAGAACAGCCAATTCTAAGCAACTTTTCAATTGGTTTTCATTATTTATTTTTTATAGTTATTTGCCTTTTTCTTTGCAGCTTTGAAATGGGTGTCGCTGACTCCCTTCTAAAAATCAAATGCTCTATAAGGCTACAAATGTATTATTGTTACTTTTTATTTCTCATCTTTATATTCAGGCTTCTCCTATTCATATTCCAGTCTCTTATTCAAATCAATGCATGGTTGCTAGGGTAATTTGGACCTTAGCAACCAGATAGCCGATACTGCAAACTGGAGAGCTGCTGAATACAAAGGGGCACATTTACTTATCTCCAAAGTTGCGCCATTGTTGGCTTCGCCGTACTTCGCCTAGGAAAAGTTTCGCCAGGGTGCAGCTAATTCACTAAAATCCAAAATTGTGCTCATGGAGGCAAATGGTAGCGAAGTTGCACTACCGTTAATTCGTCAAGCAAAGCAAAGTTACGCTAGCGATGCCTAATTTGCATATGGCGCAAGTTAAAGTACAATGGACGTATATGTAGCAGCAAATACATTACACTAGTTAAGTCTGGGAAAGCTTCATAAAATAAAATAGAGTTGATATTTTGCCCTATACATGTGCCCACTGTATAGTTTAGGTGCCATATGTAGGGGAAAGGGGGGGTACCCCCAAAAAAATGTACAATCTTTTTCAGCCCATCACCCTTAAAAAAGTTAAAGACCCCAGCGTTTTTTGGGACAAGCCCTATCTACTCTATTGCACGTAGCCTGGTCTGAGGTGGCAAAGGTAAGTCTGGAGCAAGAGGTAACGTTCAGTAAAATCAGCAAATTAGTGAATTAGCGTAGTTACGTCCCTTCGCCATATCGTAACTTCGCCTGCCGTAAGTGTGCAAAGTAGCACTGGAGTAGGTCCAGTTCGCTAGCAAGTTTACACCAGCACCCATTAGTAAATCGGCGAAGTAACGAAATGAGGTTACGCTGGCGAATTTTCATTAGCATTAGCCACTTCGCCCATTAGTAAATTTGCCCCAAAGTGAGAGAACTCAAAAAACACAAAAAATAAAAAATGAAAAAGAATTGCAAATTGTCTCAGAATATCACTCTCTACATCATACTAAGGGGGTTATTAATCAAAGTCCGAATTTTTCTCAATATTTCTGAAAAAACTCCAACCAAATCCGCACGGGTTTTTTGGGCTTATTTATTAATGCACTTTCCCGAAAATTTTGTTTGCGGGGAAAAAATCTTGAAAAATCAAATTCTTACGGTTTTTTTCCTGATTTTTCATCCGATTTTTTAGATTTTTTTCAAATTTTTCACCCGAGAACTTCAGGCTATTACCAAAAACCCAGTGCACATCAAAAAATCATTGAGACTTCTGCTATTGACTTGTATGCAACCTCGACAGGTCTGAGATGCCGGATTCTCCGTTTATGACTTTTCCATCCTTGGGGTTTATTAAATTCCCAAAAATTTGTGTGTTTTTTTTTTTTAAAAAAAGTCCGGTTTTATAAAAAAAAAATCACGAATTTTTCGTGATTTTTGCATTCAGAGTTTACTAAATAACCCCCTAAAAGTTATCTCAAAGGGGAACAACCCCTTTAAAGGCAGCTGTTAGAATTGATACAATAGTTGCTGATATTCCACAGATACTGCTGAGAAATGTAGCAAATAAATGTAGCAAATTGTAACAGTTCAAAATGATCCTGCATCACTGAGCTGCCAGATTGAAACAATGTCAGGAACATTAAACTTTAAACTTACATTTTGGGGAAATGGAAAGTAATTGAAAAAAGTCTTCGTTTATGGTGAACAATCTGAAAACAACTGAACTGAAAAATGTGTTTGGAAGGTGAACAGCTCTTTAACAGTTTTATAAGGGGAGTGAAATAAATGACAAACTTGCATCTCCAATGTTTCAAGGGAAGGTTAGTGCATCTTGTTCTACTTGGCATCCATTCCAGCAGAGATTACATGGATCATAGAGGAGACGGCACTCCATGGTGGGGATGAAATTGATAAAATAGGACTTGTTTATTATCCCATGTCATGCTATTGTATCCTGTAGTGTGTAATTTGTATTTTAGTTCAACCTGCAAAGAGGACACAGCTGGAATACAAGTTGTCTGGGAAAAAGGTCAGATATTAACATTGATTTTGCGAAGGGCAGTGGCAGGTGGCAAATTTCATACAGATGCAGTAGGCACACTTACATGTCGGTTATGTGTCTAGAGGTGAATTCGGTACAAACAAACACTACTAAGTAACAGATGGTTGATATCAGAGCTGCAGATTTTTACTTGTTACTAAGCCTTTAATAATATACAGCAGCGGTCACACTCACCAGGGTGGGAGCTTTGTCTTACCAGAGCAGGCTGGTAGTACAATCGTACAAAGCTGTGTAAAAGGCATTTTTATGTTTACATAGGTTTTCTAAAATATGATATTAAAGCCAGTGCACACACCATATTCCTAGGCGTGAGGGTTAAATACCCCCAACAAATCATAAGCCTTATAAATTAAGTGCAAAATTCACAAATAATTGTAATTCTGCCTTATGGTGCACTTCTGCTTTTGCTGCTGGATGTGCAGATCCACAGATAAATTGCCTAGGGTTGAATGTTTCTTCTTTGTTATTATGATGTGCGTGGCGTTGCCCTGAAAACCATGTTTGTTGATGCAAATGACCTTTAAACAGCATCAGTGCTCTGTTATATGTTGGAGACGACTTTCATTAATATAAATAATAAAAAACGCTCTTTATGGAATTTGTAGTGGGAGTTTGGAGACTGTTGACAGACAAAAGAGGAGACTTACAGCTTGTACATGAGATTAGCAAGGCATTCCTAGTTGCTTTATTTACCATCATCTACTGGTTGCCATTTATGCACTTGTGCTTATTTATCATAGAGATTGTAAACATCAAGGAGTGTATCGTTATACCCAGAATGTTCAAATGTTTGAAGATATTTGCAAGAAGGTTGTCATAAAATACCCCATCCCCAAAAACATGGCACATGACAGAATAAGAAAGGCATTTATATAGAACTTGCACTTTGTACTAGTATTGCAACTACACTGCTCTTATATCTTCTAATTATTCTTTGTGTTTATTGCACTACCGTTTGTGTATTCTCATGTGCAACAGCTGCTTCTAGGAAGTAGCAGGAAATAAATGGACTGGTGGCTTTCAGTTTTGGCTATTTTTGGCTATTTTTGCAATTTTTCTGTAATTTTGAGTAGGGAACTAAGTTTTAGGTGGATTAGCTCTCACAAATATTAGATATTTTACCTTAGTGCACGAAACTGCCTCTCTGGCGAACAACAAAGCATCCAACAGTGCCTTCATATCAGTATGCCTTAAAGATATATATATATATATATATATATATACACAAACTATATATATATATATATATAGAGAGAGAGAGAGAGAGGGGCAAATTCACTAAGCGCCGAAGTGCCGAACGCTAGCGTTAATTCGCTAGCGTTTGGCATTTTCGTTACTGCGCAAATTCACTAATGAACGCTGGCGTAGTTTCGCTAGTGTTACTTCGGACCCTGACGCCAGACGAATTTTCGCTAGCGACGTAACTACGCAAATTCACTAACGCGCGCAGTGTACTGAACGCTACCTTTTATGCTAGACTTCCTTCGCCACCTCAGACCTGGCAAAGCGCAATAGAGTAGATAGGGATTGTTTAAAAAAAAATCTATTTTTTTTCTAAGTCCCAAAAAACGCTGGCGTGTTTTCTACATGATGGGTGATAGGCTGAAAAAGATCGAAATTTTTTTTGGGGCTCCCCTCCTTCCCCCCTACATTTCCTCACTCATGGCAACTTACCTAGACAGTGGGCACATGTGTAGGGCAAAATAAAAATTTTATTTGCTGATTTGAAGGTTTTCTAGGCATTTGTAGTGCTGATACGTATTCCTCCATTGAAATTTGAATTTCGCGCCGTATGCAAATTAGCCTTCGCTAGCGTAACTTCGCTTTACATAGCGAATCAACGCTAGCGCAACTTCGCAACCTTATGCTACCCCTGTGCGCAACTTCGGATTTTAGTGAATTTGCGGAGCGCTGACGAAACTACGCCTGACGAAGTGTGGCGAAGTGCGGCGAAGTTGCGCCTGGCGCAACTTCGCATCTTAGTGACTTTGCCCCAGAGAGAGAGAGACATATATATATATAGATAGATATAGATCGATAGATAGATGGGTGCATATTTTAGAGGAGGGAGAAGAAACCCCACTGTTTTTACAGTCTTTTACAGAGTGGTGTTTACCAAGTAACAGGATTAATCACATTTTAATATGAGTTGGTGAGCAAAGAGAGGAACGGTGAGACATTACACAGCAAGGTACTGATGTATTTTTAAAAGGGCTTTCTAATGGCAAAAGCTTAAATGAGCACTTTCCTTGTCCTTTAACACAATTGCATCAGGATTTCACCTATACAGTATTGGAATGCACACTAACAACAAGGGATTTTCCATTGCTATGTTACTTGCAGGAGAGGCAGTGCCAGTGGGCAAAGCAGGTCATTTACCTTAGTCTAATTTTTACTAGCGTTGTTTGCATCAAGTACAGGAATATGTCTTTGTAAACAAAAGGAGCGATTTACTGATAAATAAGGGCAATGGCTCATCTGGAGAATAATCGCCAGTGATAAATCTCTGCTTCTTCAGGTGACTCCTGTAAAAGCTCCCATAAGCAATAAATCACTGGTGGTAAAACCCATGTGTCTTTTTATTCTCCCAAAATTGCATGAAGTTGAGGAGGCAATAAGAATTATGCACATCTGCAGGGCTCTCCAGCACACCTGGATTATAGTTAAGTGGTATATGTTAAGTGTATTGTAGCTGAAAGGGCAGACAGTAAATGATTTGTATACTGAAGGGAAAACTGTTGCATGTTTATTAATAGGACCTAAAATAACATGTCAGACTCATCTTAAAAGCAAACAAACGGCAGAGGGACAGAGAAACAACAACCAGAGGGAGCCCTGGACATAGCACATTCTCTTGCCCATATGTCCTCTACTTTGCACCTTAAAGTGGAACCAATCAGTTTTGGCAGAAGTTTTAAATAAAGAAGAGCATGCAAAGGTGCAAGTACAGGTATGGGATCTGTTATCCAGAATGCTTGGGACCTAGGGTTTTCTAGTCTACTAGAAAATCATGTAAACATTAAATAAACCCAATAGACTGTTTTTGCTTCCAATAAGGACTAATTTTATATTAGTTTGGATCAAGTACAAGGTGCCACAGAGAAAAAGGAAATCATTCCTTAAAATCTGGATTATTTGATTATAATGGAGTCTATGGGAGACAGCCTTTCTGTAATTTGAAGCTTTCTGGTTAACGGGTTTTCTGGATAATGGATCCCATACCTGTACTAAAATAGTACAGTTTTGCCCTAATGTTCAAAAATGAGCTGCAGCATTTTCAATGGAAACCAAAACCCAAACTATGCTGTCTTTACTATGGTAAACTTTCCTTGGTACAACAGCCCTATACAATAGAAGTTCTATTTGTGGCCCTTCAGCTCTGGATGTGCTTCATCCTTAGCCAACAACCTCTTGATGATGCCTAAATCGACACTTACTTGTGATCTAAGCGCTATGATCCTGCCAGTGCCTCTGAGCTTTGTGGAAATAGATGTAGTCAGGAACATGGAGCTCACTAGAAATGTTGGGGGTTAGGGTAAGGCCACACTGGGTGTTTTGGGGAGATTTGGTCACCTGGCGACTAATTGCCTCGTCTTTGTGGCGACCAATCTCCCCAACGCCTTCCCTCACTCTGTGCCGGCTAAAATGAAAAAACGCCGGCGCTAATCACACACAGCAATTCGTTTTCCGAATTCGGTGACTTCAGAAAAGGAACCGCCGCGTGTGATTAGCGCCAGCATTTTTTTCATTTGACTGAACGCCCAGTGTGGCCTAACCCTTAAAGAATGCTAGAATTTGATCACATTAGTATGGGATCTGTTATCTGGAACAAACAAAATCTGTGAGAGCGGACGCACACTCTCACAGATTTGGAAACCTGTTATCCAGCAAGCTTCAAATTACGAGAAGGCCAACCCCTGTAGACTTCATTTTAATCAAATAATTCAAGTTATTTATTTCAATTATTTTCCTTTTCTCTGTTAAAGTCAACTAAGAAATAATAAATGTCCACCTTATTGGTTGCAAAACAAACCTATTGGGTTTATTTAATGTTTAAAAGATTTTGTAGCAGACTTAAGATATGGATGTCCAAATCATGAAAAGACCTCTTATCCAGAAAAACCCAGGTCCCGAGCATCCTGGACAGCAAGTTCCATACCTGTATTCAATTTTCTGCTTGTATATTTGTCAGTTCAGTCAAATGATTAATTCTCTATCCTTTCACAAAGAAGTGGCTCTGTCACTCCTTATGGCTGTGATTGTATCTGTATTTGCAGAAGGGCATTTAGACAACAGTGGTTAGAGGTCCTGTCGGCAAGATTATCAGCCCTTTACAAAATTAACCCATTAAATCAGCAGATAAACATTCAATTCCACATATATTTTAATATAAGTAATCTAGGAAAACTGGAAATTGCCTGCACTAATTAGAAAAGCATAATGAAAATGAACAGCATCTGGGATGATAGTATCCCTTTGAGTAAAACTAAAGGCAAATCCTTGATTTTATAGTAACTGTATGTTTTAAACATATGCAGAATGGCACATATCCTTTATTTGAGGCAAAACTTCACAACGAGTGTTATCTTCCATGCGATATCTGTCAATCACGATCCAAGAACAGGAAATTTTTACCAAGGAAATTCCGAATGTTCCCAAATGCAGTAATTTATATAGAAACATGTTCAAGGTCACTATGAATTTTCACTGTGTAAATAATTTACACCGTGTTGCAAGGTGACAATTTTCCTGCGTGTAAATAATTGCTTTAACAAATAGTAGCAATAAGGCAATGCTGATTTAAAAAATAATCTCACATGCACTTGTGGCTTCCCTGTTAACTATAACACTCTGAGGTGATATGGTAACCCTTCTAGCAGATGCTATATACAGTATATATATATATATATATATATATATATATATATATATATATATATATATATATATATATATATATATATATATATATATTGTAAGCTGCAGGATCCACGACAGACACTTTTCTTCCTTAAGGCAGTTTATTTACACACAGGAGTGACCATTTCAGGATACAAAACAAACCATAAAAATAAATCCTGCCCACTGGGCGCTACCTTCACACATAAAGCGTTCCCTTACTAAACTGGGCCCCTTGTGGACTACTAGTAAGCAAACACATAAGAGAGTTTCACTACCAAAAAGTGTTTTTTCTTGTGTGGGAAAAAAACGTGAAAAAAAAAGTCCATTGACGCCAATGCATATGGTGCAAAAAAAAGAAAACACCTATTGACGCCAACACAGTTGGTGCATGAAATAATACCCTTTCCCCCATATGTAATAAAAGGCACTAAGTTTTCCCAGGAGCAGTAACCCATTGCGACCAATAAAATGTTTGCTTTTAAACAGGTGATCAGTAAATGCTACTTGCTGATTGGTTGCTATGGGTCACTGCTCTTGGGCAAACTTAGTGCCTTTAATTACGTAACCCTATTTGACTCCAGTGCATTTGGTATAAGGAAAAAAAACACGAGAAAACATGGCCATTTACTCCAATGCATTTTCCAAATTTTGCCAAAGTTTCATGAATTTCTCAGCAGACCAAAACAGGGTAGTTATGCTCATCACTACTATATATAAATGTTTTTTTTAGTGTGATTCTACAACCAGCAGTGTAATTATAGTCCAACTTCCACCCCTGTCCAAGACAGGCTCCCCTACTTGCAGTTGCACTCTCCGCACTAGTGATCCTGCCCCCTATAGTGCCCCTGGTATAACAATTTCCCCTGTGGTTCCCATGGGGGGCTGCCTAGGTGCAGTCACACCCCCCTATGGTAGTTTATCCACTGCTGTCAATCAAACCTTCAGCTAAACCACTGTGTTAGCCAGTAGAGTATTTTAATAATTGCTGACTCTTGCTGAAATTAGCCACTTAGAGTACAGGAGATCCGTCAGCGACAAGATGAGAGTGTTGTTTGGAGCTGGAAAAAGGTTTGGTTAAGAAACTCACAAATAAATTAATATTGGACTGTAATAAAAAAGTAAGACTATTTGTGAAACAGATTTGTTAATCATGCACTATCATTTTAATTGTTTTATAACATTAAAAGTTTATCTCTCTTGAGCCATAATCTGCAACAGTGTTTCAATCAATCATTAGAACTATATGACTAACATGATATGCTTGTTAAAATGAACTAGGGGTCCAGGATTTGGCTGAATCCATACCCAATCTGAATCCTTAAAGGAGAAGAAAACCCATGCTAACAGGGCCATATTTATATAGCGGGCGCCCCTAGGCCAGCTGTCATTCATCACCCCCTCCCATCACTTTTATTCATTCAAATTTTCATCATCCAGACCAGAGCAATGGGGATTGGGGCACAGAAAATTTAAAAAAAACTATTGTATCTCCTGCGTATTCTCAGTGTTTCTGAACCAATGTGGGTGTAGTTGGGCAACAAGCAGCCCCCTAAAATCCTGCCACCCTAGGCCTAGGTGGCCTCTCCACAAATCCGGGCCTGCATGCTAATAAAAACCCTTACCCCTACCCTACATAGACTCCACTCCCTGCTCTCCCCCAGCCTAGGTGGTACTTCTAGTAAATGACCCTAACTCTTTCCTTACCCCTCGGTGCAGATTCTGGGCATCAGAGTTCACAGGCGCCATCTTCTTCTCTCTGGTAAGTTTCGGGAATAGAGCGGCGCATGTGCAGTTGGAGCAATCTTCTGTTCCGCATGCGACGAAAGTCATGGAAATTGCCTAAGCCCCGGAAGAAGATCCAAAGCTTACCAAAGAGAAGAAGATGGTGCCTGTGAACTCCGATGCCCTGAATCTGCACCAAGAGATAAGTAAAGAGTTAGGGGCAGTTACCAAAGGTACCACCTAGGCTGGGGGGGGGGGTCTATGTAGGGTAGTGTGTCTGGGTTTTTATTAGCAAGGGTTTACTTTACTTTAAAGGAGAATTCAACCCCCATCTAATAAAAACCCCTACCCCCTACCTTACATAGTCCCCTCTCCCTGCTCCCCTCCGCACAGGTGTAAACACCTGTAAATGCCCCTAATCCAGTAATTACCCCCCGTTGCAGAGTCAGTGCAGAGGAGCTCACGGGCGCCATCTTCAGCAATTTAGATTCTAGCCAGCAGGAAGGCAGTTCGGGGAGATTTAGATTCTAGCCAGCAAGGAGGCAGTTCAGGGAGATTAGTCACCCGAAGAAGAGGTGATTTGTCGCCGGGCGACTAATCTCCCTGAATCTTCTCATCTGTCTCTGCCCTAAAGCGAGTGTCCTTTTTTACTGTGGATTTAATAAGCATGTGTCCCACTCCCATACTACAAGAAATCTGCTAATCCATTACTTAAATTAACAAATGAATATGTTTGACATCTATTTATCTATCTAATTGATACAAGACGTTGCTGCCCAATCAGTTAAGGGTTGTGCAGGGAAGTTGTTAAATTCCAACTGCAACCTTATACATAACTTCCATTGAATCTCCAAAGGATAGTCAATTATTGGATTGCGCTGGGCAGTTAAAGCTTAGTCAATACTCAAATAAGAGGGTTTCCATTATTTTGTTTAGGCAAATGTTTCAAAGGAAACACTAACAATAGGAAAAATGTAATTGGTAAAGCCGTCCAAGCTGCCAGCAGAGCAGAAACCCTGTGTTAATGGTTAAGCTAATATAACATGTCCTATATCCATTTTCAGGAACAGAACCTTTGGTGTTCATTCCAAATTATACTTCTACATTTACTGAAAATATTTGCCAGCACATCAGTTTGTGACTAGAGCTATCAGAGCCAGAAAATGAAATACAAATCAGTTCTAACCTTTCTCTAATAAACTGTGAGTTAGATGGAAGAGACAAATGTAAAACGAAAAGCCAGGCAGAATATTTGACTTCAGTTTCTTTAAAGGAGAACTAACCACCACCGTAACAAAAGCCTCCCTTAACGGGCCAAGCCGACGGGCACCCTAGAACATGTCACCCTTCTTTCCTTTATTTCCAAGCTTAGAACCTATACCGTTTGTAGCTTGTTATAGATAAGACATAAAAAGAGAAAGGTCACCATCACACATTCATCACTTACTACATTGATGCATTATTAATCGAACAAAGATTCCAGTGTATCTTGGCCATACCTGCCATGCCCCTGATCCACCCTGCCCTATTCTACCCTGTCCCTGTTTAACTGCTTCAGATGTCATAGGGTTTTAGGTGACAATTCTATGCAATTCAGTGGAGCAGTTAGAATTTAGTTAGGTCTCAGGAGCAAATTCCTGGCAACAGATGATGGACCAATTACTGCAGGTAACTGAGAGAGGGGGGCTTAAATCAGAGTGAAGCCTGAAAAGTACAGATAAGTTGACACTTGGCAACATGAAGACCCACGAAGCAGTATGATGATGTCAAGATTTGCAGCCTGGGGTAGGAAAACTATGATACAGATTCAGATTAATTTGATTATATCACATCACTCTCTGAGTCTTAAAACTTTTAAATTTGTAGTTGTAGAGTAGAGTAGAGTTGTAGGTAGACAGACACAGTAATGTATATAATCAATAAGAGACAGACAGTAACAGGCCCCTGCTATTGCCTCTTGCAGGCAGTGCAGAGAGATTGAGGTAGACAGGGAAGTAAACTGAAGGAGACATTAGAAAGGCTGAGGGTGTGACAGAGGAAAAGCACAAGTGTTGGAGAATTACAGGAAGGAAATTGTGGTGTGGCAGATTTTTAGCACCAGTGTTTGTTCTGCACTTGCACTTCCTGTACAATAAATATTTTCTTGAAAATCAATGAAGTTAGCATGTTAAGCCTTCAAAAAATGCATGCTAGTAATTATTGTTCAGCAGAGCACAGAGAATTACAGTTGTCATTTATTGATTTGGGGTTTTTTGCCTGCAAAACTATGTGATATTTATGCCTTCTGGACTTAACCAGCTGACATTAAAAAATACACAGGAATTGTGTGTGATTAATACTTGAAACCTATATAAGGGCAATATATACTGTACATATATATATATATATATATATATATATATATATATATATATATATATATATATATATATATATATATATATTAGGAATGCTCCGGATCCATGATTGATTCGGTTCGGGATTTGGCCAGTATTTAGCCTTTTTCATCAGGATTCGGTTTCAGCTGAATACTTCTGCCATGCCGAACCAAATACAAACCCTAATTTGCATATGTAAATTAGGGTCGGGGAGGGAAATTGCTTGACTTTTTGTCACAAAACAAGGAAGTATATGCAAATTAGGATCCAGATTTGGTTCGGTATTCAGCCAAATCTTTCATGAAGGATTCAGGGGTTCGGCTGAATCCAAAATAGTAGATTCGGTGGATCCCTAATATATATATCTACATAGTAATATATAGAAAACAGTGCCATGACACATGTGAGCATAAGATATTATGTTTAAAATATTGTACATTTATACTTTTGTGATATGAATCAACTACTCCTCTATGTATAAATTATTTAGAGATGCAATCCAAAATATTCCATCTTGTAGAATTTTGACATGCGTTCCCATGGTATTTGACCTACAGTAACGTTCATCCATGAGACACATACAAATAATACAAATAAGTCTGTGGGGTAGTGATGTGCTAAAACCCGACCCACATCTGAACCCGCCCTTTGACTTGCAAGGGTTACACCAGGTATGAAGTCTTGTTAAGTAGTAGAGTAAACCACAACATTTGGATGTCTTCAATACAATGACTAGTTCTTTTTAATGGCTATCAAAACCGCCTGTAATTAGAAATACACTGCATTATAAATATGCTATATATTTTAAACAGTTTTTGTACACAATTTTTATAGTGCAATTCACTTTAAGCAGCTTTATAAATAGGCCCTAAAATAACAATAAACACTGGAGCTTATGTATAAAGCCGGGATTTTGATTGCACCATAAACGTAGCTGCTGCTTTACACATTAGAATTTTAAACTGGACTTCGTAGCAGCGTTCCAGTATAACATTTTATTTTCTCAAATTGTTGATTGTTAATGTAGTGACTGGTCCCAACATTTTCAGGTAGCGTATGGGACCTTTTATCCAGAATGCTTGGGACCTGGGGCTTTCCAGATAATGGATCTTTTCGTAGTTTGGATCTTCATACCTTACTGTCATGGGGAAAAAATTATTTTTTTTTCAAAATGCATCAGTTAATAGTTCTGCTCCAGCAGAATTCTGCACTGAATCCATTGCTCAAAAGATAAGACAGATTTGTTTATATTTAATTTTGAAATCTGACATGGGGCTAGACATATTCAGTGGCGGGACTACCGGGGGAGCAGGGGGTGCGAGCGGGCCAGGGCCCGCACCCCCTCAGGGCCCCCCGGCAGCCTGCACGCTACTGAAATGCGGGCCGTATGGAGGGGGCAGGGGCCTGGCTGTGCGTCACAAACCAGGCCCCGCCCCCCTCTAGTTTCCCAACTGCCCCCAGTCATGTGACTTGTGCTCTGCTAAACTTCAGTCACTCATATTTTTAAAACTGATTTCCTTTTTCTCTGTAATAATAAAACTAAGATATAGTTAATCCTTAAGGGATGTAATACAATCCTATTGGGCTTATTTAAAAATGCTTTTTAGTAGATTTAAGTCATGACAAACCAAATTACGGAACGATTGGTTATCAGGAAAACCCCAGATCCCAAGAATACTGGATAACAGGTCCCATACCTTTATTTGGATAAAATGGAGTCTGTGGGAGATGGCCTTTCTGTAATTTGGAGCTTTCTGGACAACAGGTTTCTGGATAACAGATCCCATACCTGTAGATCCATTTCCAATATTAGTAGCGAAGATGCACCCTGCCTTGACCAAATTCCAAGTGAGAAATGATAGCATTTGAGAACATAAAAATAATGGTTGTCTTAGGAAATGGACAGGGAACTTGAACGAATGAATGAATCAAACCTCCCACACATATCAAGAACCATTTAGGGCTTGCTTTATTGGAGCATGCTTTATTACATTAAAATCAGCAGAGGCGCCAAGATGAATTTTGCTGTATGACAAGAAGAGATTACTTAAGTCCAGTAAGTTAGTTGAAGAGACTACACAAGGATGAGACTACACCGGGCCTTACATTGCAGGTGGACTGGTTCATGTGCAGGATGCTAGAGGTTTAGTGATTAGTATAAATGTAGGATCTCTTATCCAGACTACTCTCTGTAGGGAACACATTTACCATAGGGAGAAAACACATTTTCCCTGATTTTATGCATTTCAATATTGTCTCTTTCACAAATGTATTGCAAAAAACTGCCTATAGCATTTCTCTCCAGTTTTTCACTCAACCGCAGTCCTGGATTGTTAGTCAACCCACAGTCCCGGATTGTTACTGAAATGTCCCGACTTTATCTTTGATCTCCTACGCGGAACAGCCAGAAAAATATACAAAGTTTGTAAAACTTAATTGGCTTTTGGCATAGAGCCCAGAAAATGTGTCAGGTGCACTTCGATACTTTTGTAACAATTTAAGATAAGCGTAGAAACAATTTAAGATAAGCAGGTCCCTTGGGGAAACTGTGACTTGCAGCTTAAAGGGCAATTCACTTTCACTAGCAAAGCTGTAATAACACATAAAAACCACAGAAATGTGTTCAAACTTTCATTACCTGCCAAATTTTGTAAAATGAACATGGTAATTAGGGGGTGTGGCCACAAAAGGGCGTGGTCAAAATTGTATGGCAAATCTTATTGTCCCTTTTTCTATTTCCAAAATGTTGGGGGGGGGGTGTTATAGGAGTGCTGTATCTAAGCCATTATTGTGTACATATTATTTAATTTATTCTCTTTGCTTTAAACAAATGTGATGTTCCTTTACAATCTTCCATGGCGTTGCGATGCCTTCCTGTGTTTCAGACATTAACACAAGCCACTTCACTAGCATTTAACTATTGATAAACCCAATGAAAAATGTAAGATTGCGCTGGGTGCACAGAACATTATTGAAAAGTGAATGCATATTACTCAAATACATTTACCCAATTTGCCCATTGACAAATGTTTTCCAGGATCTATATCCAACATACCCCTAAAGAATAATGCTGCAGCGCATATCAAATAAACTGCTGTGGTTTTTGTCCATTAGTGTAGTGAATTACAGCGTTCCTATTAATCATGTGGATGAAGAGTACTTTTGCTTGTCAATAAATGAGATTCCTCTTTCTGTGTTGGCCTCAGATTAAGGATATTACAGAGCCGAAGGTTGAATCCTCAGAATACCCACGTCTGAATCACTGAACCCTGTCACTATTGTTTTATAGAAATAACTGAAGTTGCATTTCTTAGAGTCTTTCTAGGATAGTCTTTCACTTTCCCCCTCTAACCTTGAATCTCCTCCACAGGAACATGCACAAATAGACAGAGGGACTGCAATTAGCTTTTTAGCACTGGGAAAAAAACATATCACATAGAAAATTTTGTAGACTGTAGGCTAATGTGTTTTTTTTTTGTGAAGGTCATATGGAAAAGAGATAGCAGAATTCAGGCTGGGGATTTGGCATGAAAAATTGCTAACCAATAGGGCTGATTCACAGAACTAACTTTGAACTTGCTGATAAAGGAGAAGGGAAGGTTAAAACTAAGTAAGCTTTATCAGAAAGGTCTGTATAAATACTCTAGTAAACCCTCAAAGTAATGCTGCTCTGAGTCCTCTGTCAAAAGAAACACACGTCTTTCCTTCTTTTGTGTACACATGGGCTTCTGTATCAGACTTCCTGTTTTTATCTTAAACCTCCAGGGCTTGGGCTTGAGCATGCTCAGTTTGCTCCTCTCCCTCCTCCCCTCCCTGCTGTAATCTGAGCTCAGAGCTATGAGTGAACAGAAAGAGACTCAGGCAGGAAGTGATGTCACAACAAGCTAATATGGCAGCTGCTATCCTAAATAAACAGAGACTGTCTAGAGCTGTTTACTAAGATATGGAAAAGCATTATGGTCAAACACTTTTGAAAATTTGTGAGTTTAGCCATGAAGGTGACTTTCAACTGCCCCATCAACTGTGTTGATTGGCCAGCTAAACCAACGAGAAGCCCTTCAAGTAGCATAATAGCCACCAAAAAGACATTCGCCATTGTGGTCCTCATTTCTTCAGGGAATAGTAGGGTTCTTTTACAGGCTAGTCTTTAATACTGTCTGGGACTGGGAATTTGCAAGATAATTAGGGATGGGCGAAATTTTTCGCCGTTTTCGCCTCAAAAATGACGCCATAGACTTGCGTCCAGACTTTAATGGGCGTCGGCGTTATTTCACCGGCGGCAAATTTTTGCCGAAATGGGTCAAATTCGCCCATCCCTTAGTACAACAATGTTGTGATCAGTCGTAAGCAAACAATTTTACAGCCTGTTTGTGGATTGCAGTAGCAGTCTGGGCTATTTAAAGGAGACATAGCGCAGAACTGAAAATACCCCCAGTCTTGTAGGCAATAATGGTTAATATATGGTTCTGATTTCACTTTGGGTTAAAAATAAAGATTGTCTTTAAAACTGGCCCAGTAATTGGCGCTCCCTATGGATCTGCTACAGTCCCTGTTTGTTTCAAATGAGGGGTGTCGCTGCTGCTGGTTATTATCTTACAGTGCAGTGTGTGGAGTGCCACTGGCTCCCTTGCACAGCCTGGGAAAGGAGGCAGCAGGAAGTAGAAAAGATTGGCGCGACTAGTAGGGTTTTTGAAAAAATTTTCAACTAATTAACCCAAAAACACAACTTTTCAAAGGACATGGAAAGTTAAAATAAAGAAGTAGGCTGGAAATGCTGTACATTATTTTTTTGAGTTTTTGTACCAGCCCCAGGCAATGAAAGCCCTTTAGCAGGGAAGATTTGTGTCTCCAAAGATGCCCCAGTAGCTCCCTATCTTCTTTTCTGCTGATTCACTGCATATGCTCCATGGTGCTGTCAGTTACTGAGCTTAGGGACCGACTCAAAATATACAGTACACATAGAATATAAATGTCACAGTATAAGGCTGATTAGTAATTAATATGGATAATTACTACATGGCAGGGCCGGAATTAGGGGTAGGCAGAGTAGGCACGAATGCCAACCTCATTTTCTGATTGATAATTTGTGATGACCCCTAAGCTTAGCTTCTCAACAGCTGCTCTTAGCCCACTGATCATGTGAGTGTCGTAGACACTTTCCAAGATGGTGACCCCCTGTGACAAGTCTGAAGTCCTGAATCATTTCTGCTATTGAGAAGGTGAAATTTTAGGCTGGTGCAATATGTGCAGTGTTTAAAACATGGCATTTCTAGCCCTATTCATTTTTAGGGTTTAGTTCTCCTTTAAAACACATTCCTTCAGTATTCAAAAGGACACTGGCACATTTTTGTTTTCAGCACAATATGTCCCCTTTCATTATAATATTAGGAAACTAATGTGACAAATCACTTTATTTTAATTTCAAAATTCTTAAACTGGCTATACAAAGTGCAATGTGGCTAGTAAATCTACCAGTTTCCTTCCATTAAAGAGGTAGTTCACTTTTAATTTACCATTCTGTATCGTTTCTTTCTTTTTTTTTAATTTTTACATCTCTTATTTTCCGCATCTGCGATCACGTTTCTAAAGAAAATAAAAATCTCCGCAGTGGGTATCTTGAAAATAAAAAAATGTAGGCAAATCACATCAAAACTCGAATGCGTAAAAAAATAAATCTGCCCCTTAGAGTGATGTTGATTTTTGTGGTAACGAGTTTAACCCACGTGAAGCCCTGTAGATGTAGTTTGATGCTGTTTAGGGTTTAAGCACACGGGGAGATTTAGTCGCCTGGCGACTAATTGCCTCTTCTTCGGGCGACAATTTCCCCGAACTACCTTCCCCTTGCTAAAATGGAAAAAACACCTGCGGCAATGCACTTGCGGCGCTTTGATTTTTGAAGTCGTCCGAAGTTTCCTTGTGAGGCAACTTCGGCGACTTCGGAAATCGAAGCGTCGCGAGTGCATTGGCGCAGGTGTTTTTTCATTGAAGCAGGCAGAAGAAAGGGGGAAGCAGTTCGGAGAGTTTAGTCGCCCCAAAGAAGAGGCGATTAGTCGCCGGGCGACTAAATCTCCACGAACCTCCAGGTATGCCCTTACCCTTATACTTGATAACAAAACATAAAGGTTACCGAGAATACAATAATTAAAACAGTTAATTGATATAGTTTGCAAAAGGAAATGACCATTGAACCCAAAACATCAAGAACCACACGGCCCACAGTTGTGTAATTTATGATGCTCGATTTTTATAAGAATACACCTAAGTTGTACATTGATTTTTGTCATTGCAGCTACCGTGTTGCTATAGGGCATTATGCAAGAAATATCCGTGCAATCGATATGCAAAGTCTGCAATGTACAGGAACCCTATAGCCTTAGGAATCGTATGTCCTGCCATGAATACTGAAATGATCTTGTATTTGAAATGAATTGGATCGAAAGCCTTGGCATAGGAGTACATTTAAAATGATCTTTCTACTGCAATTTACAACCACATAGGAAAATGTTTAGGCTTCACTGAAAATCAATGTCATTTCAATACAGCAGCCTCATATGTGCGATAGAACAAACAAGCCTGATACAGGACATAAGAGCACCCTGCTCAATAAAGCTTACAATCTAAAAGCGACTTCATATAATAACGCTAGGCTTCACTAGCTAAACCAGAGGGCGGCCTTTCTATTGATATCCTAGTGTTATTTACCAGTGTACACTTGTGTAATCTGTCTGCTTTGCAGGAAGCCAGGTCAAGGATAATAATCCTTGCCTAATCCACTGTCTAATTTCAGCCTCTTGTTGCTTTGCTATTCCTGTCCCTATGCCCAGTACAGATACCCATGTAGAGCATGCTGTGTCATACTATAAATGATAGATGTTATAGTTACAGTAGTCGTTGACAGTGTCAGAAAGGGTATGTGCAAATCCAGTAGTAGCCGTGTATAGCTGTTAATGACTTTTATATCAGAATATTTAATAGAAAAAATAATATAAAATTATAATATTTTAATGGTACACCCTTCAGTACTGAAAATTAAAAATAATAATAATAAGTGACAACTGTGTCCCTGCACGACTTGTAGCAACTGCACAGTGGAACCCTAGAACTACATTGTGCAGCATAATAAAGTATGCAGTACAAACAAAAATACAGGTGTGGGATCTGTTATCCAGAAACCTGTTATCCAGAATGCTCTGGAAGGCCCTCTCCCAGAGACCCCATTTTAGTTTTTACAAAGGATTTCCTTTTTCTTTGTATTAATAAATGAGTACCTTATGCTTGATCCCAAATAAGATCTAATTAATACTAATTGAAGGCAAAACATGTTGGGTTTATTTAATGTTGCAAGCATTCATAGTAGATGTAAGGTATGAAGATCCAAATTACAGAAAGATCCCTTATCTGGAAAACCCCATTTCCCAAGCATTCTGGAGAATAGTTCTCATACTAGTAGTTCACGTTGATGGTTTCCTGCCTTATCTTTGTACATACATTTATTTGGTGGTGGGACACATAGGGGGTTATTTACTAAACTCCGAATGCAAAAATCACCAAAAATTCGTGATTTTTTTTTTTATAAGATCAGACATTTTTAAAAAGTAACAAATTTTTCAGAATTTATTAAACCCCGAGGATGGAACAGTCCAAATCTGAAAATCCGGCATCTCAGACTTGTTGAGGTTGCATATAAGTCAATGGGAGAAGTCCCAATGATTTTTTGATGTGCGCTGGGTTTCGTGCAATACGTTTTTTGGGCAAAAATACGAAAACATTTCGAAAATCGGATGAAAAATCTGAAAAGTTTGTGAAAATAGGATAAAAAAAACAGAAAAAAATCGTGAAAATCTGATTTTTTTTTTCTGCAAGGCAAATTTTCGGGAAAACGTAATCATAAATAAGCGCAAAAAAATTTGCTGATTTGATCGGAGTTTGTAGCAGAAAATATTGAGATAAAAGCAGACTTTGATAAATAACCCCCAAAGACTGAAAATGAAGCAGACCCCTGACAACTCTTGAGTCCATGGGGCAAATTCACTAAGATGCGAAGTTGCGCCAGGCGAAACTTCGCCGCACTTCGCCGCACTTCGCCAGGCGTAGTTTCGCCAGGGCTCCGCAAATTCACTAAAATCCGAAGTTGCGCACAGGGGTAGCGTAAGGTTGCGAAGTTGCGCTAGCGTTGATTCGCTATATAAAGCGAAGTTACGCTAGCGAAGGCTAATTTGCATACGGCGCGAAATTCAAATTTCAATGGAGGAACACGTATCTGCACTACAAATGCCTAGAAAACCTTCAAATCTGCAAATAAAATTTTTATTTTGCCCTACACATGTGCCCACTGTCTAGGTAAGTTGCCATGAGTCAGGAAATGTAGGGGGGAGGAAGGGGAGCCCCAAAAATTTTTCGATCTTTTTCAGCCTATCAGCCATCATGTAGAAAACACGCCAGCGTTTTTTTGGGACTTAGAAAAAAAATTTACTTTTTTTTAAACAATCCCTATCTACTCTATTGCGCTTCGCCAGGTCTGAGGTGGCGAAGGAAGTCTAGCGTAAAAGGTAGCGTTCAGTACACTGCGCAAGTTAGTTAATTTGCGTAGTTTCGTCGCTAGCGAACATTCGTCTGGCGTAAGGTTGCGAAGTAACACTAGCGAAACTACGCCAGCGGTCGTTAGTGAATTTGCGCAGTAGCGAAAATGCCAAAACGCTAGCGAATTAACGCTAGCGTTTGGCGCTTCGCGGCTTAGTGAATTTGCCCCCATGAGAGTAATGGGGAGCATAACATTAGTGGAAATTATAGGGGGATACTTATTTATTGCCCTGTATACTGCTGTCACTATAACTATGTATATTTTATGTTTATGTCTCTGTAACCTTATTATGAAAAAAAGCATCAGTCTTATAGGGTGAAATCAGTGGCCTTCTGTGTATAGCACATGGACAGGCTTCTAGGAAGCACATTCTGGTTTTATCATCTTAAGCCATAACTATGAATACCTTAATTAAAAATTGATACGCTTTACAATGCTGCTGTTGAAGAGTTCCTTGGAAAAGATATCACGTAGATAGAAATGCAGAAACTGTGTCATCGTGTATGGGGGGGGGAAAGAGATTTACTGAGGCTGTTAGACATTATTGTCATTTAATGTGTGTCCCTGAACAGTATTTGATCAGTGTGAAGTGTATGTTCTACTTTTCTTTACATTTTTACATTAAGTGAATAAAGACGAGCATATTTTCAGTGGAAATTTTTGGAATCAGGAACTTTAACACGGTACATGTTACGATGCAAATACAGGTATGGGATCTGTTATCCAGACTGCTCGGGATCTGGGGGTTTCCAGATCCTTCTGTAATTTGGATCTCCGTAGTTTAATTCTACTTAATATAATTTAAACATTAAATAAACCTAAACAGGATTGTTTGACTCCAATAAAGATTAAATATATCTTAGTTCAGATCAAGTATTAGTTAGGATCAAGTATTAGGATCAAACTTTATTATTACAGAGAAAAGGGAAATAATTGATTCAAATGGAGCCATTGGGAGACAGTCTTCCTGTAATTAGGAGCTTTCTGGATAATGGGTTTCCGGATAAAGGATCCCATACATGTACCTTGTTCTGGAAATACAGTGATTTCCCTTTAGACCCCGAGCCTACTGATACCATAATGATTGGTATGTAGAATGTTTTTAGTTTAGTGATTTATTGCATTTCAGCCTCATGGTGCTCTATCAGGCAACATCTGTAATATGGCGGATGCCTTATTGCAGTCCTTGTCCAACGAGTCAATGCTTGTCTGGCAAGAAGAGAGGGGACAAAAGGTGTTTACCGTTGATTGAAAGCTTCTATAGAAGTCTCAGAGGGGCCTTTCTCAAAGAGTAAAATGGAATCTTTAATTTTGGTTGCTTCATGGAACTTTGCTGTTTTGCAGGAAACAATAACACATTTAAAGCATTTGCTGTATACAGACATAAATCACTTGCTATTGCTTAAAGCGAAGAGCAGAACGTCAGCAATAAAATCCAGTATGCCATTTATATTGCACAAGGGTCCGGAATGAGGGTCCGGAATGGCAGCAAAGTGCTCAAACAGGAACCCTTTTGTCAGAAATGGAAAATAAAAAGTAAAAGACTGAGTAACGGCTTGTGTTCCCATGCATTCCTATTGTAGCTTATTGGAAACCATGTTTATATTTCGATTCCATACTTATTACAGCAGAGAAAAATAACCTCATAGAGAACAGTGTACCTAGTGACCCATAAAAGGCAACCAGGAAAAAAAAAAAAAAAAAGGAACCGTTCTCTTACAAAGGCATTGTGGAAGAAATTAACTGCATATTTTGCTGCTCCTGAGTAATATGCATTTTTCTGTGTTTTACAGCAAACCAGAGGCATTTTATAAGGCCCGGGGCTATTTCTAATAGTGGAGCTAAGCGCAGCATTCATTGATTGAACATTGCTACTATAGTGAAGGGAAATGTGTGCAATGAGCCATACTCTCACACTGGGGAAGTATTTGTCATTTAAAGCCGTAATGCCCACCTTCATCAAGCTCACATATCTACATACTGAGAGCACATTTCACATACGTAGCTACGTTTTCTAATTTAGATTCCTAGGGGTTAATGTGATAATCTGCATATGTGATAATAATCTGCATATTCAGGCAATAGAATTAGTTCAGAATCATATCCAATGCCTCATATCACAGTTTGTATCTCCAAAGCAAAAAGCTGAATTGTTGAATGGCATTTACATGTGTTTGTAACCCGGTTGTCAGCTAAGGGGAACCTCTTCCAAATGTTACGCCTCAAAAGGAGCTTGACCCCAAAAATTTTAAAACACTTTCTCAACAGCTTTGTTTATTTTTCCACAGATATTGATTTTTCCTAAATAGGTGTAAAATAGGAGGATTATACCAAGAGAATATAGGTATTGGATCTAGGGATGGGCGAATTTAACCAGTTTTCGCTTCGCCGAAATGCAATAAACTCTATGGGCGACAAGTTTTTTTTAACGTGCGACACATTTCTCACATTGAAGTCTATGGGCGTCATTTCCGCGGCCAAACATGGTGAAAACATTCGCTCATCCCTAAGTTGGATCCATTATCTGGACACCTGTTATCCAGAAAGCTCAGAATTATGGGAAGGCCATCTCCCACAGACTCTATTTTAAAGGGATACTGTCATCAGAAAACATGTTTTTTTCAAAACGCATCAGTTAATAGTGCTACTCCAGCAGAATTATGCACTGAAATCCATTTCTCAAAAGAGCAAACAGATTTTTTTATATTCAATTTTGAAATCTGACATGGGGCTAGACATTTTGTCAATTTCCCAGCTGCCCCTGGTCATGTGACTTGTGCCTGCACTTTAGGAGAGAAATGCTTTCTGGCAGGCTGCTGTTTTTCCTTCTCAATGTAACTGAATGTGTCTCAGTGGGACATGGGTTTTTACTATTGAGTGCTGTTCTTAGATCTACCAGGCAGCTGTTATCTTGTGTTAGGGAGCTGCTATCTGGTTACTTTCCCATTGTTCTTTTGTTTGGCTGCTGGGGGGGAGGGAGGGAGGAGGGTGATATCACTCCAAGTTGCAGTACAGCAGTAAAGAGTGATTGCAGTTTATCAGAGCACAAGTCACATGACTTGGGGCAGCTTAGAAATTGACAATATGTCTAGCCCCATGTCAGATTTCAAAATTGAATATAAAAAAATCTGTCTGCTCTTTTGAGAAATGGATTTCAGTGCAGAATTCTGCTGGAGCAGCACTATTAACTGATTCATTTTGAAAAAAAAAAAAATATTTTTCCCATGACAGTATCCCTTTAATAACATTTAAATAAAATTAAATATTTCAACATTTTCTGTAGTAATAAAACAGTACCTTGTACATGATCTCAACTCATCCTTATTGGAGCCAAAACAATCCTGTTGGGTTTAATTAATGGTTACATGATTTTTTTCCAGTATACTTAAGTGGTGGACATGTATTGTGCTGACACGCAGGGGCAGATTAATGAACCCTCATAGTTTGGGTTCGTAGAAATGGATTGCAGAAATGGCAAGAGAAGTGATTCTATAGTACTGTTACTAAATAAGGATGATACTGGACTGTAGGTTAGCACTCTCACAACACATAATCTCTTAGTTAGATTTTGGTCAGGATACTCTCTACGACTAGATGTTTTTCCTGTGTAACTGTATGTGTGCTAGATTGCATTTCAAATTAATTGACCTAATTGTGTGACAGGCTTTTTGTTAACACCCAGTAACAGTATGCATAACATTTTCAGTGAATTCAGTTAATACTTTTAGGTTTATAAGCTGCAGATTAATGACATATTACTATCTAGTCAAAGAATGGAAAATGATTTATTTATAGGTATTGATGTATATTTTTTTATATACGTGAGCGGATAGGTATGTATATACTTTATATATGCAGACTTTTGTCTTTTTTTAACCCATTTTAACTGTTTTAGTAAGATTAAGGGACAGATTTACTAAAGGGCGAAGTGACTAATGCTGGCGAAGATTCTACAGCGTTACCGCTTTACCGTTACTCGCTAGTGAAGGAGATAGACACTAGCACTGATTCGCACTCTATCGTCAGGCGAATTTTCACTCTGGCGAATGGACGTTACTCCGCAAAATCACTAAGATGTGGATTTTAATGAACGTTTACTCTTTCGCCAGACTTGCCTTCGGCAGCTCAGACCAGGCGAAGTGCAATGGAGTGGCGTCTTTTCCTTTTTTTTTCAGGGTGATAGGCTGCAAAAGTCTTACATTTTTTTGTTTTTGAGTAACCTGTTTCCTCCATATATTTTCTAACATATGGAACATTATTTTACAGTGGGCTCATGTGTAGGGCATTATAACAACTCTATTGACTATTAAGGTTCCCTGGGCTTGTGTAGTTATCAGTGTAAATGTAATGTATTAGATGCACCATGTAACATAAAGAAATGCCTACAACTTTAAATTTCCCTCCGTATGCAAATTAGCCTGAGCTGACCTCTAACGAAGTTGCACTCGGCAGAATTGAACACTAGCGCATCTTTGATTTGATTTCCTCACACTGCCGAAGTAACGTTATCGAAAATTTGCCAGCGTTCGTCGGCCGAGGCAAAACTTTGCATCTTAGTAAATTTGCGTTGTCTGAGCAAATTTTTGCCTGGAGAAATGTTGCGATGGCAAAATTTTCGCCGCTTAGTAAATTTACCCCCAAGGGTCTTAGGGACACGAGACGCAGAAGGCTCGAGATTTTTTCTACTTTTTAACCAACTTATTTTTGGTCTGATCTATGCATGGCTTCCTAGAGTGCCCTAAACCTTTCATTTTTAGCCATTAATGAGATTTTATTGCACTCTATATATATTGCAGACTATACTTATTCACTTGAGGCCCTTTTTTTTTTGCTTAGAAGGAGCGCTAGCTAACCCTCCTAATATCCACAAGTAGTAGTCAGATGATTCCTGCTCAAATTGGATTACACCAATATCTTTGTGAATACCTTGACTTTTTTAGATTTAAAACACAGGCTAGAGACATCATTGATGATGGGTCGGTGTATGTAATGGGAGTTCCTGTCAAGTGAAAGGGGAACAGACATGCCAAGAGGGTAGTTACACTTAGTTTGTAATATGTATGATGTGTTTTGGTAAATGTAGACCTTACAACAGTTTAGTAGAAGGAAATTTCACAGCTCTGTACTGACTTGGCTAGGATATTTAAGAGTATATTTATCAAATGTTGATATATAGAAAGATAGAATAAATATGTCCTTAAAGGGGACCAGTCACCCTAATAAATAATTCCAAATCCTATTTCTAAAAGCTAATCAGGCAAAATAAACTTCACTTTTACCATCTAAATCACTTAAAGCGGACCTGCCACACAGATAGAAAAATCTGTATAATAAAAGTCCTTTTCAACATGAAATCCAATTTCTATTTTTTATTAAAGCATTCATAGCTGTTGTAAGCTCATTTAAACATCTCAGCTGTCAATCAAATATTGTCTGTCCCTCTATGCCTTAGGCATCCATTCAGCACGATGCCATTGCTTTCCACTAATTCACCCGTTCTCTTCACTGTTTAATTGTGTAGCGAGGGCATGGGGATGCACATCAGGTCCCCCATTCTGGTGCACAAACAAGATTCTGAGATGATACAAGACTTGTCTTAATAACAGTGTCCACAAAATGGCTCCTGCCTGTTTCCTATAATTATGAATTCCCAGACTGAAGGAAACAGGATTCAAATAATTTATATATCGTAATTAAAGTTGATTTTGCTTGACTTATGTGATAAAATAGGATTTCGAATTTATTTTTTGGATAGTGGGTCCCTTTTAAGTCATGTTTCTTTTAGGCTTGGAATTTACAATCACATCAAGCAGGTAGGCACCATTTTCTGGACACTAATATTAAGGTTTGCGTCATGCCAAATTCTTGTTCATGCACCAGAATGGGGCACCTGATAAAAATGCCCATGCACTGGCTACACAATGTTGAGGAAGGAGGGGGGAATGTGAGAAGCGCAGAGACATTGAGGAAGCGCAGAATGCAAAGTGAAAGTAATACCTGCTTGCCTTTATGCGTAAGATGCGTAAGGGATAGAGGAGGTGCAGACAATATATGATTGACAGCTGAGCTTTTTAAAAGAGTTTATAATCCATAAACTATGTTTTATTAAAAAAAATAATTTGGGTACAGGTATGTTATCCAGAAAGCATGAATTAAGGAAAGGCCATCTCCCATAGACTCCATTTTATCCAAATAATCCATATTTTTTGAGAATGATTTCCTTTTTCTCTGTAATAATAAAACAGTACTTTGTACTTGATCCAGACATCATTATTGTGAGCAAAACCAGCCTACTGGGTTTATTTAATGTTTAAATAATTTTCTAGTAGACTTAATGTATGAAAATCCAAATTACAGAAAGATCCATTATCCGGAAAACCATAGGTCCCGAGCATTCTGTATAACAGGTCCCATACCTGTACCATGTTTAATTTGACTTCTGTTTTACAGCTTTTTTTCTGTCTGGGTGACAGGTCCCATTTAAATATCTCGTACAAGGGAACTGAACCTTCTGCAAAAATTCTGTGAATAGTGATGGGCGAATTTGCATCTCGTTTTTGACGCCGCCGTCCGTTTTTGACGCCGGCGCACATTCGATGGCGAAAATTTTCCTGGTGCAGGGTTCTTGAAATAACGCCGATGAATTTTCGTGGCCGTTTCACAAATTTATTCACCAGCGGTGAATCGCGCAAATTCCCAGAGAATTCGCGCCTGCCGAATAAATTCGCCCATCACTATCTGTGAACTCTTATTCCACACATATGCATCATAGAATTAAATTAATGTTGTACTGTTCACTTCCATCATCATTTCCTACTGAATTTGAACAACGAAGTCTCTGCTAGTAAACCTAAATCTGACCCTAAAAGAGGTAGAGTCCTGGTCCTCACCTTGCCCTCAATGTAAAAAGTACCATCACTTTGATCAGACAACAAAAAGACTCATTTTCTGCTCCTTATTAGCAGATACTTTCTACCATCACTGGTCTGAACATAATAGATGCACGACTTACACTGAGGACTACGCACCTGAATATAGCAAAAGCCTTTTTCCTTTGAAGTTTTTGAACTAGAATCCATGTGATAGAAGCAATTAGTGTCATATTATACAACGGTCACGGCTTTTATTTAATGACTATAGACATTTTTCTGTATAGTTATATTGCTGATGACATGGGTCACTGCACATTCTTCCACTGAAACTGTATCTTGAAGGCTGAAGTAATTGTCATAGGTTTCTGCAGCCAGGCCAATTTGCCAGGGATGATTCTTCACTGAAGGAGGTGTAGGTCTATTATTGAAGAGAATAGTTAAGGCCAAAATATTACACAGCAGAGAAGCAAGAAAAAACACTAAATAGTCAAATTCGACTATTCGACATCTAAAACCTGCCAAATTGGTGTTTTAACCTATGGGGAAGTCCTACAATCAATTTGGAGTCGTTTGGTGGACTTTTGAGATTCAATTTTTTTTTGGGAGAAAAAACACAAATCAAATTTGATCGAATTCGATTCAAATTCGAGTTTGCCGGTCTATCCTATTCACCCAAATGTAAAAAAATTATATATATATATTTTTATAAATTTCGATTGGTCGTTTTTTTCGAATTTCAAGTTTATGGGAGTTTTTAGAAACTCCCCTAAACTTGAAAATCGACCTTTGATAAATCTTCCCCTAAGTGTAGTGAAAAGATAAAGTGTAGTAGAAAGTGTAGCACACCTCCCAACTGTCCAGTTTTCTGTGGGACAGTTCTGATTTTGACAGCCAAGTTTTGGGTTTCTTATTGCAATGTCCAGAGTTTTTTTTTTTGACCTAATGCACTGACACCAGAAAAAGATATAAAGTTTCAGAAACTTAATTAAAATAAGAGACTTTTTGGCAGAGAGCCCAGAACAGCTGCACATTACATTTGTAACAATTTAAGATAAGCAAAGATATAATTGTAACTATTTAAGATAAACAGGTCTCTTGGGAGAACTAAATCTAACATCTTAAGGGCAGAGACACACGGTCAGATTCGGTGAGATTAGTCGCCCGTGCGACAAATCTCTTCTTCGTGTCGACTAATCTCCCCGAACATCCTTCCCGCCGGCTAGAATGTAAATAGTCGGCGAGGTGGCACTCGGAGTGCTTAGTTTTCTGAAGTCATCCGAAGTTGCCTCACGAGGAAACTTTGGGCGACTTCGGAAAATGAAGCACTCCTAGTGCCATCCCGCTGGTGATTTACATTCTAGCCGGCAGGAACGCAGTTCGGGGAGATTAGTCGACACGAAGAAGAGATTTGTCGCCGGGCGACTAATCTCCCTGAATCATACTGTGTGTCTCTGCCCTTAAGGGAAATTTTTAGTTTCATTAGCAAAACTGTTATACATAAAACATCGCCCTTAAATTCCCAGAAATGTGTTCAAACTTTCATAACCTGCCAAATTTTGTAAAATAGGTTGTTAGGGAGTGTGGCTATAAAATGGGCATGGTCAAAAAATGTAGCCACATTACATGCACCTAATGTTTCTGTCCCTCTTTAGATTTTTCAAATGTTGGGATCTATGAGAGAAAAACATCAATAACTAAAAAACGTATGTTTCATGACTGATAGGGCCACTAAATGTTGTCAGCCTTCTAACTGCTGGGTGCTACTGGCTAGATCTAAGTAGTTTGTTACGGCAACAACAATTACGACATGTCTGTGGTACTATGAAACTTATTTCTTCTTTAGTTGTGTTTTTGTGTTATTGTTCAACCTTTTAGGTGACTTAAAGGAAGAAACAGTAAGCAGCCAAGGTTTTATATTTAGTACGGCAGAAAGCGCTGTGCATGAAGTCAGTCATTAGTGCTGCCCTGCGGAGCAAAGCAATGTCCCAAGAGGTGCTTGAATTATAATTATGCTCACAGGGCATCACTCCAGCATGAGAGGTCCCTCTTGTTTGTTGAACAACGGTTATTTCAAGAACCCTGCACCAGGTAAATGTAAGTGCCCTTAAATGTCTAAAATATAACGTAGTGTTTGCTTACTTTTGTTCCTCTAACTGTGTCTTGACTAGAATTGAAACAAAGCCAGACTCTGCAGCCTATATCTCTCTCTCCTGTAGTTTTTAACAATATCATGCCCTAAATATGCCACTCTCACAAGAGAGGACTTGCATTTTGTGTCATTTAGCCAATATCATTTTCAATCTGTTGGAGAAATAGTTACCCCCATAGTTCAGTACAATATGCAGTTTTATATTATACAGTTCCTCAATGCATTGGCAGTAGTGATGGGCGAATCTGTGGCGTTTCGTTTCGCTGAATAATTTGCGAATTTCCTGTGAAATTCGTGAAACGGCAAAAAATTTGTGAAACGTTGATTTTTGATGCCGGTGCACATTCACCGGTTTCGCAAATTTTTGCGCCGGTATCGCAAATGTATTCGCCGGCGGTGAATCGCGGGAATTCGCCGTGAAATTGTGCCTACCGAATAAATTCGCCCATCACTAATTGACAGTTTAGACAGTGGAATCTCTGAGATCTTATTCATGGACTGCGCTTTAAGGTAGTTCTGCCTTTAAAATAACATCAACCAGTCTGGGGTTTCTGGAAAACGAACAGATACATCCAGATAGAATCCATTTTAATCAAATAATTAAACATTTTAAAAATGATTTATTTTTTTCCCTTTAATAACAATAAGGAAGTACTTTATACCTGAGATATAGTTAGTCCTTTTTAAAAGGCAGAACAATCCTATTGGTTTTAATTAATGTTTAAATCATTTTAGGTGCCTTAGGGAGACTAGAAGACTTTAGGGGGTTATTTATTAAAAGCCAAAATTTTCTCACTACTTTATGAAAACCACTCTGACCAAATCCGCACAGACTTCCCTCCTATTTATCAATACATTCTGGATAACAGGTTTCATACCTGTATTTCATTTACTTGATGTGTAGATTTTTGGCAGCCGTGTAGGGACTGATGTGAACGATGAACAGTCTCTGCTTACTATTGCTTTAACATGTTGGTTTATAAATGAAGAATAATATCAGTGCAGCTGTCGGTCACTGACAATTTTAGGAGTACTGTACTATTACGTCCACCATCCTTCATAATTGTTCTAAGATGGGAGTTGTTGCAAAACTTGCAACAGTTGCATGTCACCTTGGTTTCCAGATGAACCAGGTTAAGTTTTTATGTAGCCATAGTTTCCAGATTGTGAGCTATGGACCCCTGCTGGTCTGTAAGGATACTGCAAGCAGCCTTTAGCCTATTAAATGTTTTTTACCCATGTATTCTATAAATACTACTATTTATAATACATATTGTATATGTTGTCTGTTTCATGTTTTCCTTTAAGTTCTTTACACTAATTGGTCAGCCAAATATTCGATCATTTAAAAGGTGTAGTTCACTGCATGGCTTATTATAAGCAACCTTTTCAATTGGCCTTCATTTTTATATATAGTTTTATATATATAAAAAAAGAGAAAAAGAAACCCCACCAATAGTTGTGGTTATAAAGTTGACGAGGAAAATTCTAATAGGTAATGCATCTTACTTATTTAAGGACAATAATTAATTAGATAATGTACTCCAAAATTAATTAAAGTGCTAGTGCCGTTATAATAGCATTAACTTATCCTAGATACTTTAAAGTGAGAAAAATTGATATAGCGAATCAATTCAATTCCTCTGTGAATTAATATTAATTTCTAAATTCATCCATAGATAGACAAAAAATTCATTGTTTAAATAAAGTGCGGTGCAATAATTTAAAAAAATCTGTAGTCACAATCCATAAAAATAGGTAATAGAAATAGGAAAAAATAGATGGTGGAGTTGTCCCGTAAACTAGCTACCTGATTTTTTTCTAGAACCTGAGACACCACAAAGGTAAGGCAGGACAGGGTAACCGGGGCTGTGGCCTTGGTATTTAACTTGCCCTGGATGTTTAGCGAGGCTAAGTAACCCTAAAAAGCCACAAACTCTCAGCCCCTTAGAATGGAAAGAAGATTTTAAGAGGTTGTATAGAATAGTAAAGGATTTGACCCAATAATTCTAGTTTTATATAGTTCTTTTTATAACGTTTTTGAATTATTTGCCTTCTTCCTCTCCCTCTTTCCAGCTTTCAAATCGGGGTCACTGACCCCCATCTAAAAAACAAAACGAATGCTTTGTAAGGCCACAAATGTATTGTTATTGCTACTTTTTATGACTCATCTTTCTGTTTAGGTCCTCTGCTATATATATATATATATATATATATATATATATATATATATATATATATATATATATATATTCAATTTTCTTTAAATCAATGCATGGTTGCTAGGGTAATTTGGAGCCTCGAAACCAGATTGCTGAAATTGCAAAATGAAGAGCTGCTGGATAAAAAAAAGCCAAATAACGCAAAAAAACCCACTAATAATTAAAAATAAACCATAGTTGCAAATAGTCTCAGAATATCACTCTCTACATCATACTCAAAGTTAACGTAAAGGTGAATAGCCCCTTTTAAGAGCCGGAAGAAAAAAAATATTGCTCGGCTACAATGCTTTAGGAGGTTGTTTCAGTGTATTGCTAGTGAGACTGAGAAACAGTGTAAATCCATCACGTTGATCCATTAACAGATTGAACAGATCCCTTTGATTGAAGAGGACGGCTAGTTTAGAGTAAGGAGTGGTTAGCTGGAGTGCTGGTTTGTCAGGCTAAACAGACGTGCTAGTGATTTATTGATAAATATCTGCATCGTAATCGCAGTGCGTAGGCTTTGCTCTGGCAGCACTGAATCATTTATATTGACAGGGAAATGATACAACGCTGGCAAAGCTGGACGGCAATAATTAATGTTGCTAATTTTATCCTTTCCTGCTTCCGTCAAAGAGGTTTTGTTAATTGATTTTTTTTTTTTCATTTCAAAAACTCTGGCTATGTGGAGCAATCCATGGGGCACTGCAAGTGCATCATTATTGTAGGGAAAAACAAGAGTCCCAGATTAAAAAGGAATGTGTATGAAAAGCTCGTCTGCGCTGTTTTTTAGGAATCGTTATAGAATATTAAAGAGAATATTAAAGCAGAGAATTACAACAAGGCTACCATGTAAAATGAAGTAATAAACTAGACACAGTGACAAGTACTGCAGTGCTCTTAATGGGAAGCATTAGCCGGGCACATAGCCACCTTCAGTGGGAATAAAGTGGTTTCAGTGCTATCATCTATTGTTTCTCATAATTTCTCAAAATTTAGGATAATTAGGAATTTTATTACATTGATTTTATTATGCCAGGGCTAATGTGACCCTTCAAATATTTTTTAATTGCCCTTTATTTGCCTCAGGGTCCATATACTGCTTTGCATAATGCCATTCTTTGAATCTAGTCTTGCCTATTAAAATGTATGTGAGTCCAATAATCATCTACCTACATGGGAAACGCTGTACAGCTCTGCATTATGCTATAGCAAAACTACAAGCAAACCACCTGCATTGAACTCTGCTGACCTATGAAGTTAGATTGGGTTCTTTGAGCATATACAAACAAACAAGCATTCTAGGGGATGATTGTAGAGATTGTTGTATCAGTAGAATACGAGGGCTTTATTCACTATGTACTATAGGTTTGGGATCCATTATCCAGAAACCCGGAAAGGCTGTCTCCCATAGACTCCATTTGATCCAAATCATCCACATTTTTAAAAAGTATTTCCTTTTTCTCTGTAAGAATAAAACAGTACCTTGTACATGATCCAAACCAAGAAATATGATTAATGCTTATTGGAAGCAGAACCAGTCAATTGGGTTTATTTAAAATCCAAAAATGTCTCATTATTTATGTAAAACCACTTTGATCAAACTCCCATCCATATTTTTACCCCATTTATCAATAAAAGAACTCGAAAAGATCTGGTGCAGGAAAAGACTTGATAAAATTGTGAAAAAAATCCGAATCGGACGATCCGAATCGGCTTCTCAAACGAAAACCCAGCGCAGATTAGGATATCTTCCAATTGTAAAAGGGACATCTGCAATTGACTTCTACATGACCTCAGCAAGTTTGAGATGGAGTATTTTTTTATTTGTACTTTTAGCTGCATCAGGGTTTTTAAAAATCACAAAAAAATAGTTTTTCCCTTTAAAACTCCGGAAAAAATTTAATTTTGTATGAAACCTATTACTGAAAAACGTATGTTTGCTCCAAAAGAGTATGACACTTTCAAGCACTTCTTAAAGGTGGGCAATGAGCGATTAAAATTCGGAAGACTATTACATTACGAAATGCAAATTTTTATTCTTATTTGTGCAATTTGTTTTCCTTTTAGAGACCTTTATTACATTTCCCCATAAGACTTTTACAACATTGTTCAAAAAATAACATGCAGGAGTTAAGGAGATACGGCTTTCAGTAGCAATTGTTTTTACAAATAACGTTAAAAGAACTAAAACATTTTAATAAATATATATTGGAAAGTTGCTTAGAATCATGTTTTCTCTAATTATGCACAAGTTTATTTTCAGGTTAACTTGTCCAAGTCCAATTGCTGATCGCCACATCATCAGTCCTGCCCCTGATGTCATCTGCCCCGCCCCCTTACATCACTGATCCACCCTCGACATCATCCGCCTGCCCCTTTCCCCCGATCGAAAAAGGTGGCAACCCTATAAGGCAGGATCAGTCAACCTTTACCTGTTAGCTAGTAAATATTTACTACACTGCTGCTTGGAGATGTCTATGAATTAGCAGAAAATGATTTATATAATTTATGCAAAGCCATCTGGAGGCCATAGGCAGCCCGACCAACCACCTCATTTCCCCTGTGCGCACACATGCGCAATAGCGTCGTGCAGGGGGCGTGTTAAAAAGTGAAAGTCGAGAAGAGGGAGCAAGCGAACCTGGACTAGGGGTAGGCAGAAAACGCTTCTAAATGGTACCTGCACCCTAGGCAAGTGCCTTTTCTGTGTATCCTTAGTTGTGGCCCTGTCTCTACAATTTATTATTGAGAGAGATACAATTCTTAGAGTAAACATAAGCTTGATATTTTTGGCTATAGCACGCATGGAGTTTACATTTCTGCTACACACCCAGGATCATTTCCCAGTCACTTGTAGATCCAATCACAATGCGGCGTGTGCCATAACCTTATAACTCTAAAAAATCCATTTGTTAAATGTCACAGTAAATAAGCCAGCAGTGCCAATGTTTGTTAAAGACATGAAATGGTATTATAATAAATCGGTTTGATGGTGTTATCACATCAGGAGGTTTTTAGTTATAGGGATGTAGCGAACGTCGGAAAAAAAGTTCGCGAACATATTCGCGAACTTGCGCAAAAATGCGAGCGGTTCGCGAACCCCATAGACTTCAATGGGAAGGCGAACTTTAACATCTAGAAAAGACATTTCTGGCCAGAAAAATGATTTTAAAGTTGTTTAAAGGGTGCAACGACCTGGACAGTGGCATGCCAGAGGGGGATCAAGGGCAAAAATGTATCTGAAAAATCTGCCTGTGTGTGCTTGGAAGAGATAGTGTAGGGGGAGAGCTGTTAGTGATTTCAGGGACAGATGATAGTAAGCTTGCTGGCTAGTAATCTGCTTGATACTGCTCTGTATTGGAGGGACAGAAGTCTGCAGGGATTTGAGGGACATTTTAGCTTAGGTAGCTTTGCTGGCTAGTAATCTACTGTTCTCTTTAAACAACTGCCATACGTTGACCTTGTAGGCATTGTTTGCCCAGTTTTTTTGGCCGCAGCCACTGAAGCACAGAGGCCAGAAAAAATATGCCATATAAATGCTGAAAATAGTAATTTTTTTGGTCGCAGCCACTGAAGCACAGTTGCCAGAAAAATTATGCCATATAAATGCTGAAAATATAAATTTTTTTGGTTGCAGCCACTGAAGCACAGAGGCCAGAAAAATTATGCCATATAAATGCTGAAAATATAAATTTTTTTGGTTGCAGCCACTGAAGCACAGAGGCCAGAAAAATTATGCCATATAAATGCAGAAAATATGCATTTTTTTGGTCGCAGCCACTGAAGCACAGTTGCCAGAAAAATTATGCCATATAAATGCAGAAAATATGCATTTTTTTGGACGCAGCCACTGAAGCACAGTTGCCAGAAAAAATATGCCATATAAATGCTGAAAATAGTCATTTTTTGCCATACGTTGACCTTGTAGACATTGTTTGCCCAGTTTTTTTGGTTGCAGCCACTGAAGCACAGAGGCCAGAAAAAATTAAACCAGTAGGGTTTGCACCCTAGTTTGTAACGGTGGCAGAGGGAGGAGGAGGACGCTAAAGGACAGCTGTGTGTGGAGTCATGAGGCTTGAAGAGAAGGACAGCTGCATAGAAGTCAGAACAAGTCTTCCGGCGTGCAGTAACCCTCCGAGATCCACCCCTCATTCATTTTAATAAAGGTCAGGTAATCGACACTTTTGTGACCTAGGCGAGTTCTCTTCTCAGTTACAATCCCTCCTGCTGCACTGAAGGTCCTTTCTGAGAGCACACTTGAGGCTGGGCAAGACAAGAGGTTCATGGCAAATTGTGACAGCTCTGGCCACAGATCAAGCCTGCGCACCCAGTAGTCCAGGGGTTCATCGCTCCTCAGAGTGTCGATATCTGCAGTTAATGCCAGGTAGTCCGCTACCTGCCGGTCGAGGCGTTCTTTGAGGGTGGATCCAGAAGGGTTGTGGCGCTGCCTTGGACAGAAAAACATTTGCATGTCTGACGTTACAGACTGGCCAAAGGGCTTTGTCCTTGCAGGTGTGCTCGTGGCAGGATTACTGGCACCTCTGCCCCTGGAATGTTGATGAGTTCCTGAAGTGACATCACCCTTAAAAGCATTGTACAACATGTTTTGCAGGCTGGTTTGTAAATGCCGCATCTTTTCGGACTTGTGGTATGTTGGTAACATTTCTGACACTTTATGCTTGTACCGAGGGTCTAGTAGCGTTGCGACCCAGTACAGGTCCTTCTCCTTAAGCCTCTTGATACGGGGGTCCTTCAACAGGCATGACAGCATGAAAGACCCCATTCTCACAAGGTTGGATGCAGAGCTATCCATCTCCGCTTCCTCATTATCAAGGACTGCATCATCCACGGTCTCCTCCCCCCAGCCACGTACAAGACCAGGGGTCCCCAAAAGGTCACCACTAGCCCCCTGGGAAGCCTGCTCCTGTTGGTCCTCCTCCTCCTCCTCCACAAAGCCACCTTCCTCCTCTGACTCCACTTCTGGCACCTCTCCCTGCGTTGCAGCAGGTGCCTGGGTTCGTTCTGGTGATTCCGACCAGAAATCGTGCGCTTCCAGCTCCTCGTCACGCTGGTCTACAGCCTCATCTGTCACTCGTCGCACGGCACGCTCCAGGAAGAAAGCGAAGGGTATTAGGTCGCTGATGGTGCCTTCGGTGCGACTGACCATATTTGTCACCTCTTCAAAAGGTCGCATGAGCCTGCAGGCATCGCGCATAAGCACCCAGTAACGGGGGAAAAAAATCCCCAGCTCTGCAGATCCAGTCCTACCACCCAGTTCAAAAAGGTACTCGTTGACGGCCCTTTGTTGTTGCAGCAGACGTTCCAACATAAGGAGCGTTGAATTCCAGCGAGTCTGGCTGTCAGAAATCAAACGCCTGACTGGCATGTTGTAGCGCTGCTGAATGTCAGCAAGGCGTGCCATGGCTGTGTAGGAACGTCTGAAATGGGCCGACACCTTTCTGGACTGGGTGAGAACGTCCTGGAATCCTGGGTACTTGGAGACAAAACGTTGGACTATTAAATTTAACACATGTGCCATGCAGGGCACATGTGTTAAATTGCCTAGTCTCAACGCTGCCAACAGATTGCTTCCATTGTCACACACCACTTTTCCGATCTGCAGTTGGTGTGGGGTCAGCCACCGATCGGCCTGTGACTGCAGAGATGACAGGAGTACAGATCCGGTATGGTTTTTGCTTTCCAGGCACGTCATCCCCAAGACAGCGTGACAACGGCGTACCTGGCACGTCGAATAGCCTAGGGGGAGCTGGGGGTGCACAGGTGTGGAGGAGGAGAAGGAGGACCCAGCAGCAGAGTAAGAAGAAGAAGAAGACGAGGTAGAGAGCGATGGAGGAGTAGAGGTGGTGGCAGAACCGCGTGCAATCTGTGGTGGTGACACCAACTCCACTGTTGTTGTTGAGCTACCCATTCCCTGCTTCCCAGCCATTACCAAGTTCACCCAGTGGGCAGTGTAGGTGACATACCTGCCCTGACCATGCTTGGAGGACCATGCGTCAGTAGTCATATGGACCTTTGGCCCAACACTAAGTGACAGAGATGCGGTAACTTGGCTCTGCACATGTTGGTACAGGTGTGGTATTCCCTTTTTAGAAAAAAAATTGCGGCTGGGTACCTTCCACTGCGGTGTCCCAATTGCTACAAATTTGCGGAAGGCCTCAGAGTCCACCAGCTGGTATGGTAAAAGCTGGCGGGCTAAGAGTGCAGACAAGCCAGCTGTCAGACGCCGGGCAAGGGGGTGACAGTCAGACATTGGCTTCTTACGCTCAAACATGGCCTTCACAGAAACTTGGCTGGTGGCAGATGACTGGGAATGGGAACAGGTGGTCAAGGTGGAAGGCGGAGTGGAGGGTGGTTCAGACGGGTCAAGGAGAGCAGAGGTAGAGCAGTAAGATGCTGGACCAGAAGGAGTGTGGCTTTTAGTTTGCCTGTTGCCTTTGAGGTGTTGCTCCCAAAGTGCTTTGTGCTTGCCGCTCATGTGCCTTCGCATAGAAGTTGTACCTATGTGGCTGTTGGGCTTACCAAGGCTCAGTTTCTGACTGCACTCATTGCAAATTACAATGCTTTTGTCAGAGGCACACACATTAAAAAAATCCCACACTGCTGACTTTTTGGAAGTGTGCGATCTGGCGGTAACAGTAGAAGTTGGCGGAGTTGGCGGTATTGGCGGCAATGGCGGGTGCGTTGGCCGGCTGAACACAGGTGCCGATACATGTTGTTGCCCTACTGATCCCTGCGGGCTGTCCTCCCTGCTTCTTCTAAGTCTTATTCTCCTACTGCCTCTCTGACTCTCCGTCTCTCCATCTGAACTACCCTCCTCTTGCTCTCTTCTACTAGGCACCCACAAAACATCAATCTCCTCATCATCATTCTCCTCAGATGCATCAATTTCTTCTGACACATCACAGAAGGAAGCAGCAGCGGGGACCTCCTCCTCATCACTCATTATGTCCATCTCTATCGTGTTCTCTGCCAGAATTAAATCTGGTGTAAGGTCCTCATCTCCTTCATCTTCTTCTGGCAATAATGGTTGCGCATTACTCAGTTCAAGAAACTCATGGGAAAATAACTCCTCTGACCCCAGTGAAGAAGGGGCACCGGTGGTGGAGGAAGTGTTACGTGGGGTGGCCATAGCAGTGGAGGATGAGGAGGATGTTGTGGTAAAGTTAGAAACGGTAGAGGATGGGGTGTGCTGTGTAAGCCAGTCAACTACCTCTTCAGCATTTTGGGAGTTCAGGGTCATTGGCTTTTTAAAACTGGGCAATTTGCTAGGGCCACAGGATTGCATAGCAGCACGGCCCCTAGCACGGCCTCTGCGTGGCGGCCTGCCTTTGCCTGGCATTATTTTTAAAAAAACAACAACAACAACAAAAACTCAGTTGGTTTTTCTGGAAACGATAATACACACAGCTAGATGGCGGGTTGAAGAAAACAGTGTGCAAATAATGCCTACAAGGTCAACGTATACACTACTACAGCGGTGGATACGGATTACGTAAAATATATTATGGCTGCTTGAAAAAAGTCACTCCGGTGTTTTTTCTGGAGACGGTAATATTATGGATATTTAGACAGAATGTGAACAAGGTCACACAGCTAGATGGCGGGTTGAAGAAAACAGTGTGCAAATAATGCCTACAAGGTCAACGTATACACTACTACAGCGGTGGATACGGATTACGTAAAATATATGAATGCTGCTTGAAAAAAAGTAACTCAAGTGGTTTTTCTAGAGACGGTAATATTATGGATATTTAGACAGAATGTGAACAATGTCACACAGCTAGATGGCGGGTTGAAGAAAACAGTGTGCAAATAATGCCTACAAGGTCAACGTATACACTACTACAGCGGTGGATACGGATTACGTAAAATATATGAATGCTGCTTGAAAAAAGTCACTCCGGTGTTTTTTCTGGAGATGGTAATATTATGGATATTTAGACAGAATGTGAACAATGTCACACAGCTAGATGGCGGGTTGAAGAAAACAGTGTGCAAATAATGCCTACAAGGTCAACGTATACACTACTACAGCGGTGGATACGGATTACGTAAAATATATGAATGCTGCTTGAAAAAAAGTAACTCAAGTGGTTTTTCTAGAGACGATAATATTATGGATATTTAGACAGAATGTGAACAAGGTCACACAGCTAGATGGCGGGTTGAAGAAAACAGTGTGCAAATAATGCCTACAAGGTCAACGTATACACTACTACAGTGGTGGATACGGATTACGTAAAATATATGAATGCTGCTTGAAAAAAGTAACTCAAGTGGTTTTTCTAGAGACGGTAATATTATGGATATTTAGACAGAATGTGAACAATGTCACACAGCTAGATGGCGGGTTGAAGAAAACAGTGTGCAAATAATGCCTACAAGGTCAACGTATATACTACTACAGCGGTGGATACGGATTACGTAAAATATATTATGGCTGCTTGAAAAAAGTCACTCCGGTGTTTTTTCTGGAGACGGTAATATTATGGATATTTAGACAGAATGTGAACAAGGTCACACAGCTAGATGGCGGGTTGAAGAAAACAGTGTGCAAATAATGCCTACAAGGTCAACGTATACACTACTACAGCGGTGGATACGGATTACGTAAAATATATTATGGCTGCTTGAAAAAAGTCACTCCGGTGTTTTTTCTGGAGACGGTAATATTATGGATATTTAGACAGAATGTGAACAAGGTCACACAGCTAGATGGCGGGTTGAAGAAAACAGTGTGCAAATAATGCCTACAAGGTCAACGTATACACTACTACAGCGGTGGATACGGATTACGTAAAATATATTATGGCTGCTTGAAAAAAGTCACTCCGGTGTTTTTTCTGGAGACGGTAATATTATGGATATTTAGACAGAATGTGAACAAGGTCACACAGCTAGATGGCGGGTTGAAGAAAACAGTGTGCAAATAATGCCTACAAGGTCAACGTATACACTACTACAGCGGTGGATACGGATTACGTAAAATATATTATGGCTGCTTGAAAAAAGTCACTCCGGTGTTTTTTCTGGAGACGGTAATATTATGGATATTTAGACAGAATGTGAACAAGGTCACACAGCTAGATGGCGGGTTGAAGAAAACAGTGTGCAAATAATGCCTACAAGGTCAACGTATACACTACTACAGCGGTGGATACGGATTACGTAAAATATATTATGGCTGCTTGAAAAAAGTCACTCCGGTGTTTTTTCTGGAGACGGTAATATTATGGATATTTAGACAGAATGTGAACAAGGTCACACAGCTAGATGGCGGGTTGAAGAAAACAGTGTGCAAATAATGCCTACAAGGTCAACGTATACACTACTACAGCGGTGGATACGGATTACGTAAAATATATTATGGCTGCTTGAAAAAAGTCACTCCGGTGTTTTTTCTGGAGACGGTAATATTATGGATATTTAGACAGAATGTGAACAAGGTCACACAGCTAGATGGCGGGTTGAAGAAAACAGTGTGCAAATAATGCCTACAAGGTCAACGTATACACTACTACAGCGGTGGATACGGATTACGTAAAATATATTATGGCTGCTTGAAAAAAGTCACTCCGGTGTTTTTTCTGGAGACGGTAATATTATGGATATTTAGACAGAATGTGAACAAGGTCACACAGCTAGATGGCGGGTTGAAGAAAACAGTGTGCAAATAATGCCTACAGGGCAAATAATGCCTAAAAGGTCAACTTATACACTACTACAGCGGTAGTAAAATAAAAAAAAGTAAAATAAAAAAAAATGAATATTAAAAAAAAAAATTAAAGTTGGTGCTGCTGAACTACTAGGAGCAGCAGATTAGCACACCAGTCCCACTCCCCAACACTGCTAGACTAATAGCACTGGGCTCTTATAGTAGTAGTAGTAGTAGTAGTAAAACAACAAAAAAATAAATAAAAGCAGTCCTTACAAGGACTACTGTTATTGCAGCAGTCAGCAGATGAGATCAGAAGCAGGACAGCTGCCCACTGCAGCTACATACAGAGCACTGCAGTAGAAGGTAGATTACTAGCCAGCAAAGCTACCTAAGCTTAAATGTCCCTCAAACCCCTGCAGACTTCTGTCCCTCCAATAACAGAGCAGTATCAAAACGATTACTAGCCAGCAAACTTTCAACTGTCCCTGAAATCACTAACAGGCAGCAGCTCTCTCCCTACACTATCTCTTCAGCACACACAGGCAGAGTGAAAAAACGCTGCAGGGCTTCGGTTTTTATAGGGAAGGGGAGTGGTCCAGGGGAGAGCTTCCTGATTGGCTGCCATGTACCTGCTGGTCTGGGGTGAGAGGGCAAAAAAAAGCGCCAACAATGGCGAACCCAAAATGGCGAACGTCGCGCGACGTTCGCGAACTTCCGGCGAGCGCGAACACCCGATGTTCGCGCGAACAAGTTCGCCGGCGAACAGTTCGCGACATCTCTATTTAGTTATATGTGTGCTACACAATATTCAATCTTTAAGATGTAAGTCATGTTTTTACCTTGACACTTTGTCTTGTTAAAATACATTATGAAAAGTATAACAATAATAATGGTAGCTACTATGAAGCTCAGTCATCTGATCTCTTCTATCAAAACTGATCATTAATAAACAACTTAATATTATGCCAATTGTTGAATTAGATCTAGTATTTCTCACATACTTTTCTTCTTAAAGGAGAAGGAAAGGCTTTCAGCACTTGGGGGTGCCAAATGTTAGGCACCACAAGTGATTGTAGTTACTTACCTGAAACCCCAGGCCGGTGCTCCTATCAGCAGGAAACTGCACTGGACTGGACCAGTGAGCACCACGGAGCTATATTTTTTCTGTTTTCCTCCTTCTTCATGCAGCTGTGCATGCGCAGTAGAATGAAAAGCTGAACTTTAACTAAAAAGTCAGCTATTTTGTTTAACTGTGCATGCGTTTGCCCCGGGAAATTTTAAGACAGAAGAAGTGTATCGCTCCATGGTGCTCACTGTTATAACCCCGGGCCGGTGCAGTTTTCAGCTGAAAGGAGCACCGACCCAGTGTTTTAGGTAAGTAAATACAATCACTTGCGGGTGCCTAAAATTTGGCAACCCCAAGTGCTGCAAGCCTTGCCCTCTCCTTTAAGGTACTTTAAAATGATTCAGTACATATTTTAGGGTTGCCCCCATTGCCAGCAGCAAAAGCCGAAAATATAATAAAGAGGTACAGGCTGGTAATGTCAGGGGCCAGCCATTGATGATTGGGGACCTTGTTGGTGGTGGGGCAATGACATCACATGCCATGTGTGTTATATTTTGGGTAGCCGAGGATGAGTAGAGAATAACAGTGCTTTATTAGCAGGCTCATGCAGGCATTACACAACAGTAACTTTCACTTTTTAAACTGTCCAGGAAGTATGCTCAGTATGTCTGAACACAGTGACATCTACAGGCCATTTGTATAAACACCGCAATGTGGTTTAGATAAGGAGGGTATTTTGTACTGGACAGTCCTCGAAAAGCCAGTATTAGCACCAGAGCTCTCAACCCCCCTTATATTTTGGGGAGTTTCCAAATTTTGGTCTATGTCCCCTAGTCTCCCATCACTTTTAATCATTCCCCGGTCTTCTGCTTATGTTAATTCTGGGAATGTTAATTCTGAAGCATACCACATATGCCCCAGTAAATCCTCTTAAAAAGTTGACAACTCTGTAGAACACTCCAAGGTGATACAAATTAGGCAGATTAGCTAGATAGTGAAGTCTGTGCTCCACTGATGAGATCTATTGTGGGGTATTTCCCCAGATGATACTCACCAGGCATATCTACTCAAATGAGTGAGACTTAGGGAAGTCTGTTTTTAATCTCCTGGAGCACTCCTGGTCTGCGTCATTGGGAAAAAGTACCTGTAGTATGTGAGTAATACCCCTATGTGAACCCAGAGTATGTTTTTCCACTGTTTCATATTACACAAACTCTTGTTCAATAAAGCATTCCTTTGTTTAAAAACCAGTTTGCTTTCCTCCACCTATTGCAAGGACTCAGCTGAGACAGAGGGTTGCACATGTAACGGTGGTCTGCCTTAGAGTTAATACAGGCATGAAAGGGTTGCATTTACAAAAAAAAAAAAGAGAGCATTGAAGTGTATGAATATAAAGTATGTAGAAAGAGAACAGCTGCCACTACACTATCTGGGGGTTTTATGACCTTGTGAAGTGTAAAGTGATTTCAGCAGATCATAAGCTGAGTCATCTACAAAAATAAAGAGAATATTGATCTGGAGACTGACAGATCGGTGGCCCAATTTAGCTTTATACTCGGCAACCCTCAAATATCAGGGATGAGCCGATTAAAGTGTCAAGACCTTCTCTAGTGAGCCAGCGGTTTAGTGAATTGCTGCGCAGATCTACTGTACTGTGTGGAGAAATCAAAACACACTAGAAAAAAAAACAAAAGCTGAATTCTTCTTTGATTTATTAGTAAGTTGGGGAGGGGGGAAGCACCTCAAAAGTGAATTAGAGCCGATAATCTCATAGTTGAAATACCTGGACCTGATCTGAGCATTAGAACTGGAAGCTTTATTTTATTTTGTAACTCATTTTTTTTTTTAAATGCTTGACACATGTATACAATACATGACTATAACTAGAAAAAATGAGGAGAGCAATCCAGGGCAGAAGATCTGCAACAATGTAGTTTATTAGCAGCTACAAAACACACAACATGTTTCGGGCCTCAAACGCCCTTTATCAAGTGTCTTGATAAAGGGCGTTTGAGGCCCGAAACATGTTGCGTGTTTTGTAGCTGCTAATAAACTACATTGTTGCAGATCTTCTGCCCTGGATTGCTCTCCTCACTTTTCTAGTTATAGTCATGTATGCTGAAGACTTGCGGTGAAGTCTATGAGGAAAGAAGCACCACTGCATAAAAAACTGGGCTGTGCGCTGAAGTAATTCTGTTGAGTGATGTATACATGACTGTTGTGATGTTATTATCAGCTAATCAAGCTTAAGTTGGCCATAACAACTTAGGGGCAAATTTACTAAAGGGCGAAGTGGCTAACGCTGGCGAAAATTTGTCAGCGTGACGTCATTTCGGCACTTCACCCATTTACTAACGGCCGCTGATGTAATTTCGCTAGCGAAGGAGATAGACTCTGGCGCAACTTCACACTCGAACGCCAGGCAAATTTTCGTCTGGCGAAAGAGTGTTACTACGCAAATTCATCAAGTTTTTGATTTTACTGGCTGTTACCTCTATGGCCAGACTTGCCTTCGCCACCTCAGACCAGGCGAAGTGCAATGGAGTAGATAGGACTTACTTGAAATTTTGTTGAAAAAGTCCCAAAAAACGCTGGCGTCTTTTTCTTTTTTCAGGGTGATAGGCTGCAAAAGTGCGTACATTTTTTTTTAGGGTACCCGGCTTCCCCCCTACATTTCCTAACGTATGGCACATAAACTATACACTGGGCTCATGTGTAGGGCAATATAACAACTCTATTTTATTTTATTAAGGTTCCCTGGGCTTGTGTAGTGTAATGTATTTGCTGCATATACGTCCATTAAACTTTAACTGCACGCTGTATGCAAATTAGCTAGCGCAATTTCGAAATGCTAATCGTATTATCGCTAGCGCAACTTTGCTAGCGTTCAGAACCCTTTATGCAACTTCGTATCTTCGTGCATTAGAGTTGTCCAGGCATATTTACTCCTGGCAAAGTGTTGTAATGTGCGCAAAGCCATCACCATTTTCGTAAGTAAGTAAATTTACCCCAAAGATACAGTCATGTGAAACAAAGATTCCTACGATTTTCGGATCATGTGGTTCCCATTCCAGTCCAATGGGTGCCACCTGTCCATTTTATTCTATAGACTGCCTTTGTTTTTGAATCTCTGCCACGGATTGTCTCTCCCCCTCGACCAACTGTACACACTGTATTTCAAAGACACTATGAATAGACGGCAATTAGAAATGTCTTCTCTATTTCAGTAATTTACAGTTATTGAATGGGGTATGCGGTTGGAGCAATTATACCGATTAGTTATGTACGTGTGGTGTGGTAGCAACGACAGGCAGGACAGAGTTGATGAATTGACACAGTTATCTAAACAGATTGATGTGTCAGTTTGTCCAAATGATTTGATTTAAGCAGATGAACACCCATCCAATGCAAATCACAAATGGGAACACAATTTGCACAATGAAGTTATAAATGCAATGAATTGTTACATAGGGGAAACTTCTTTTCCATTCATTAGTTTAGTCCCATAAGGCCTGCATATTTTTAAATCCCAAGTGCAAAACCTAACATTTATGCACAATGACTCTCATCTGCCACTAGAATGTCAAGATCCTCCTGCTACAGAGACACATCCTGGATGTATTCGATTTTCGTACAATGCCCTGCTCTAAATCATTAAGAAATGGACCCGATACAGATCCATGTAACATAACAGTAAGAACAATAGTACAATATATAGAGTATACGATTAACAACTAATATTTGTTCTCTATCCTTCAGTAAGTTATATGTCAATGTTGACATAGCACGCCAAAGAGCTACAGACATAGTAAAAGCAAGTGAATTTGTTTGGTATGATCTGTCCTTTATAAACCTTGCTGGTTACAACTTACAACTGATAGTACCATGCCCTGTGGCAGTCATTGGCAATTTCCATGAGCTAAGCTTTCTGTGGGCATTGTAAAACCAGCTCATCTAATGTTTATACTGAACAAATGTGATCATTAAGCACATATGCTTTTTTAGAGTCAACTGTAAACAATATATATTCTTTTTACCGTCAGCTCAAATTCTAAGCTCCAACATATCTATCTCCTTGTGATATACTTACAGTAACGTCTTGAAGGGGAGCAGTCAGTCCTTTATTTGCTATTTTAGGCTTCTTAATGTTGCTTATCAACACTTGTTATATTTATAGGTCCTAAAAGATAAATCTGTCCCTTCTGACTTGTAGATTTTAAATACTCTCTTCTGGTCCTATTGGAGAACAGAAGTGGTTTAACATACTGTAGCATTTTCGTTCTGTATTGTCTATATCTATTAAATAAAATCATTATCTTATAGGGGTTTTGTTTGTTGTTGACCCAGTATATGTTTGTTTTACACATTGGAGCAAATTCACTAAATAGAAATTTTCTCCAGCCACTATTTTGCCACACTCCGCCAGGTGCAAATTCATTACCACTACGCTAATTCACTAAAATGCGAAGTTGAGTCTCAGCAGCCGAACGCTGGCGAATTTTCACTTGCGTTACTTTGGCTGGGCGAGCATTTGATAGCGAATTTTCGCTAGCGTTCATTTCAGCCTAGCGAGACTTTGCTAGCACTCTTGCGCTTAGGTTCATTTGAATAGGGCCGGTACCTAAAAGTCGTATGGGCGTCTTTATTAGTAATATTGGTGCAAATCCTTGAAGTGGCCACTTTTTCAAATACATGTCCAATGAGCCATAATAAAAACAGAAGAGATCCTCTAATGCCCTAGACATGAGCCCACCCTTAAACAAATGCGGCATGCCCCTCAAATTAGTTTTAAAAAATTCCTCACAAATAAATCTTTAATAGTTCGGACTTTCGAAGGCAATCCCGCTTTAAAAAAAGAAAAGTCGCCAGCTTTTTTTTACAACTTTAATGCATTTCCAGCATACAGGATATGATGTCACTGACACGAGATTGAGGAAGATTTAGCTTTATCTTATCAGTTCAGCTGGTCTGAGGCTGTTAGTGAATTAGCGAATGAGATTTCTGGCGAATTGTCGATAGCAACGGCCACTTCGTCCTTTCGTGAATCTGCCCCATTGATACAATGAGGCAACATGGAAACCATTCCAGAGAGTACTAGGCAAGTAATCCTGTATCTGGATAATTATAGGGTTATAAAACTTCATGCTACCTGTAATGGAGTTTGATAGCACCATGTATCAGCATTAGCATGTGTTCACAATTTTATGCATTTGTCTGCTTCATTTAAGTGACAGGTCTGATTAGTCATACATCCGGCCTGTCCAACCTATATCTCGCTATTGTCCTTCTCTGTTATCTGCTGAAAGACAGGATAGTAATTCTCAGATACATCTTGCCTGGTGTTAATTCTTCATGCCTTGTTCTTTTAATTTCCAGCATTCATAGAGAAAACCTAGGACTTTATTCTGTTCTCAATGTACCGAACCGCTGTCATTACTTGAATTGATGAATTTTTTTTGCATTTTTAACTCATGCTCAGTATTTCCAGCACAATGGAAAAATGTCAGTTTATATAATGAAAAAGAGCATCTTATTGATTGCAAGGTCATGGGAAAATTATTTAATGTATACTGGGCCCTTTTTCTAAAATATACAGTAGTTTCCTTTATTTCTTTTAAATATACTGTATTTAGTAAGCTTGAGGACATAGTATTTCTTTAGTCCATATTTGCTGTTAATGCCATAATGTAGAGTGGTATTTCTCCATCGTATGCATAAATGAATATTATTATCCATTATTTATGTAAATGATGTAGCGCCTTACGATCTCAGGTCTAGTGATGGGTGAATCTGAACCGTTTCGCTTCACTGAAAATTCGTAAAACTGCGAAAAATTCACCAAATGCATTGACGTCTATGAGTGACTCATTTTTAAGCTTCCTATTTGTGTTTTGGATGGTGGTATCAAACGGGAGTGCCTGGAGAACAACCTAGCTAGTATCCTCTTAGAATTATCTATTGCACAAATATAGGGCTAATCGAGCTTGCTCTCTTTTAGGGAGAAACAGTTGTTCCTCCCCCCCCCAAGCACAAAGTCACCCTTACTGAGAGGGAGCTCCTGGTGTGGGCAGCCATAACAATTTTGGGTTGATAGGTGTCATTTAAAAAAAAGACATTGAAATCCTAATAAATTTAGGCAACATACCAGTCCATATGTGTTTCCTTTCTGCAGTCATGTGGAAAATGGCTGAAGATCTATAAAAGAAATGACCCAGAATATGAATGTGCATCATGAATATAATGAGTATAATAAGCAGCAGCAGGATGCAAGTAAGTAGGAAAGCACCCAAACCTGCTAAATGCATATTTGAGGTAAGCAGTACAGTATGTCATCACTTTCTCATTTAATTAAATGCTGTTTAACTCACAGGCTGTTGGAGCAAATGTATATTTTGTTGAACACTTGCCTGAAAGCTTCTTTGGCAACAGTAGGGCTCATAAAAATCTATCCAATTCTGTTCTATCTTGGAAACATAACCAGCACTGTAATCAGCCGTATTGATCTATTGAATCTCTACAGTGATTGTTATTTAAAGATTAGATAAATATGAGCCCACAAGACAAAACTGTACTCAGCGTTTACCCAGCTCCCGTTCAAAAGTTTGGTGAATTTCTAGTAGAAGCAAAAAGGCCAACGCACGAAGGCCATGAATTCTATACACGAAGCATTTTTATTATACCAAATATCTGACATTTTTATTGCACAGTTTATTGTAAAGCAATGCTTCAACCCTGTATACAGCTTTTACCCTCTGCAAAAATGATGAGCTTTCTATAAGCCAGGCCAGTAAAATCTGAAAGAAATACGTGTTCCCTTTCATTTGCAGCATTTTATCCCCGTAACAATATTCAGGGCAGTCCTTTCCCCATTAACCAATTTTAGAATATAATGAACCTCTTTGCACTTTGTGCTTTTTTTTCCTGTGACTGAATCCCCTCATGAATTCTACTTGAAAATTGTTTCTAGCGAGGGTGCCCAGTCAGCACTGATTTCGAATGGAATTCAGCCAGAAGAAACATGCAGGTGGTGCTCCCTCGGCAGACTACAGTTACCCTTTTAACATGCCCGTCCTAGATTACCGCTTTTGCTTTTCATAGCTCATTAGAAAGGTGGCACATTTGGAATAACCCCAATTTCAAACGTGCGCGTTTATTATAATGCAGTCTGTCTTAAAAGAGATAGTGTTCCTCTAACGTTACTGATGGAGAGAGTATTGTAGAGAAACTGCAGAACAAAATATTATGCAAAACCCTCAAATTCTTTTGGATACTATTTCCTACTGAAAGTTAATTTCATGAATGTAGAATGTGAGAATCAGCACTGGTTTTTTTTTCTTTTTTTGATTCCCATCCAGTCAATTTAAACTCATCACCTGGGTCTCTTTGTAAAGATTACGCACTGCAGAAGGTAATACGGAATGCTCACTATTCATATATTATGGCTTACTAGATCTGGTGGAAACCTTGCATCTAATATTATTGCATATAAGTATGAAATTGTTACCTCTGAACCTCAAAGTGCCACCTCTATGCTGTCTCTATGGTTATACCACTGCCAAAGTCAATTTGTCTCTTTAAATTAGTATGTAGTGTTATGCAGTACTTTTCTAATGCACAGTAACTTACCTTCCCACCCGGGACCTGCGAAATTGGAAGTGCCATCATCGTAGATCAAAAGTGATGCTCCTCTTGCGCCAATTCAGCAGGACGGAAATTTGCCTGAACCTGCGGACTGCCCACATGGTCAGTAAATTGGGGGTTTCTGCCCAAACTCCGACGGCTTTGTGGGTATTCCTTGGGTTCCTGTGGGTACCCAACATGGTGCAGCACTCCACTGCATGGCTTATTATGCATAAGCTGAAACAGCTTATAAATGATATCTGTACCTCTGCTGACTGTTTATAAGCCATGCAACACATTGTTTTCATATATGGCCATTTTAATGTGAGCTAAAAAATGGGTTTATTGATATAGAATTCCTAAAACCCTCAATGCAGGAGGTGAGCCATGTAATGGAAACCCACAAGGTAAATAGTGTAGGTTAAACAGGGGGGGAGGGGGCTGTTACTTAGGGCAAGGCCAGATATGGCGTTTTTACGTTGCGTTTTTAAATAAATACGCCACTGAAACAACACGCGACCTTCAACATGCGTTTTTCATGTGTTTTTCAGCACGTAGGTTTCTTTTCCCACCATGCACTTCTCATTGTTCTCGTTCCCCATAATTCCGCTGGCTGGAAATAGAAAATAGAAAAGCTATTTAGAAAAAGAAAAGCTATTTACATGCAAAATGGAGAAGGAATGTAATACGCAACGTAATTACGTCACCGGCCGTAAAAACATATATGCGTCATTTATATAGTGAGAATTCGGACGCCACATTTAAATTACGCTGCATATTTACGCAAAGTGTGGTTTACAACTTGCAGATCTCATAGAGTCTATAGTTTTGGTAGTTTCTTGACGTATTGGCGTTTCGGCTAAAAAAACGCCAATACTGGCCTCCCGTGGCGAATTTCAGCTGTGAGAACTAGCAAATTGCCATAGTGTGTTTTCCATTAGTTTCAGTGGTAGTGCAGTTTATGCCCGACAGAGCTTTATTAAAAGCGCAACGTAAGAACGCCACGTCTGGCCTTGCCCTTAAGAGTAGTGAACAGAGGCATGGATCAAAGAGAAACCCAGAAATGTAGAATCTACAGCATCAGCTCAGTGTAACTTTTATACCAGTGCTGTCGATTCAATGGCAGGTGCCACATAAAGGGTTAAACTGACACTTGATCAATGAATTATTTACTTGCCACTTGACATAAACGGTTTTCATGTTGAAGTGTTTAAATCAGTCACACGGCTGCCTTGTGTCTGGATGTGCTATGGGGAGCAGATGTCATCAGAGGAGGTTCATGATGTGACAGCAGTCTACTGAATAGATATATGGCCCGAATGTTCTCCTTTACGAGCAGCATGTTGCACCAGCCATATCTGATGTGTCACGCAGTTACTTACCTTAGGCTTCTGGCAGCATGCCTAGATCTGACATTTATCCCATTAACTTAACAGTTTTCATTTGCTGCATATTATATTATACATAGCTTCTACTTGCAACAGGTTTAGTCCTGCTCAGTCTTAGACTAAGGGGCAAATTCACTAAGATTCATAGTTGCGGCAGGCGTAACTTCGCCGCACTTCGCCAGGCGTAGTTTCGCCAGCGCTCCGCAAATTCACTAAAATCCAAAGTTGCGCTCAGGGGTAGCGTAAGGTTGCGAAGTTGCGCTAGCGTTGATTTGCTAAGCGAAGCGAAGTTACGCTAGCAATGGTTAATTAGCATACGGCGCCAAATTTCAATGGAGGAATACGTACAATCACTACAAATGCCTGGGAAACCTTCAAAACATCAAATAAAATGTTTATTTTGCCCTACACATGTGCCCACTGTATAGTTAAGTTGCCATGAGTCAGGAAATGTAGGGGGGAAGGAGGGGAGCCCCAAAAAAAATTTCGATCTTTTTCAGCCTATTACCCATAATATAGAAAAAACGCCAGCGTTTTTTGGGACTTAGAAAAAATTTGAACTTTTTTTGAAGCAATCCCTATCTACTCTATTGCGCTTTGCCTGGTCTGAGGTGGCGAAGGAAGTCTAGCGTAAAAGGTAGCGTTCAGTACAATGCGCATGTTAGTGGATTGTGCGTAGTTACGTCCGTTGTGCAAATTCGCCAGGCGTAAGGGTGCGAAGTAACACTAGCGAAGTTACGCCAGCGCTCGTTAGTGAATTTGCGAAGTAACGAAAATGCCCAACGCTAGCAAATTGACGCTAGCGTTAGGCGCTTCGGCGCTTAGTGAATTTGCCCCTAGGACTTGCAAGTTGCACTTAAAGGGATACTGTCATGGGAGTTAATAGTGCTGCTCCAGCAGAATTCTGCACTGAAATCCATTTCTCAAAAGAGCAAACAGATTTTTTTATATTCAATTTTGAAATCTGACATGGGGCTAGACATATTGTCAATTTCCCAGCTGCCCCAAGTCATGTGACTTGTGCTCTGATAAACTTCAATCACTCTTTACTGCTGTACTGCAAGTTGGAGTGATATCGGCCCCTCCCTTTTTCCCCCCCAGCAGCCAAACAAAAGAACAATGGGAAGGTAACCAGATAACAGCTCCCTAACATAAGATAACAGCTGCCTGGTAGATCCAAGAACAACACTCAATAGTAAAAACCCATGTCTCACTGAGACACATTCAGTTACATTGAGAAGGAAAAACAGCAGCCTGCCAGAAAGCATTTCTCTCCTAAAGTGCAGGCACATGACCAGGGGCAGCTGGGAAATTGACAAAATGTCTAGCCCCATGTCAGATTTCAAAATTGAATATAAAAAAATCTGTTTGCTCTTTTGAGAAATGGATTTCAATGCAGAATTCTGCTGGAGCAGTGCTATTATATGCTATATGGATTCATTTTGAATTTTTTTTTTCCCATGACAGTATCCCTTTAACAAGGCAGTTCCCTTTGAAGCTAGAAGGGCCCTGATAGGCATAGGTGTATCAAATTGTGAGAAACTGGTGCATGCGTGACAAAGTTAAAGAGGCTAAAATTAAAAATAGAGGTTTTTCTTTAAAAAATAAAATATTTTATAATGAGCCCTCTTATTAAATGACTAGATAACGTTATACCCGGTTATTGCTTACAATCCATGTATACAGTGTGTGCTAGAGAACCATATTCAAACAGGCTTAGGTATAAAGTCCACCCATCAGGGATCACTGTACAAAGCTTTAGCCTACTAATCAAATGTTACAATGGATAAAAGCCATAGCAATCACCAGGAAGTCATCTATTTTCTATTAACTGTTCAACAAGATAAAACCTTCAGTTTTATGGAAACCTGTCTCTTTTGTCAGCTGGAAATCAGCCAAGGATTTTTTTTTTTGGTTCATCTTTCAAGGCCCAGATATATTTAATCAAAACACTGTGAGCAGTGTATGAATTGTCATACTTCTAAGAATATTTTTATCACAATGACTTTGATGTAATGGCTTGCTCTTACTATAGTTATTATTATTATTATTAGTATTATTATTACTATTATTATTAGTATTATTATCATAATCAGTATTGTTATTATTATTGTTGTTGTTGTTATTATTATAATTATTATTAGCATTATTAATAATAACATGTATTTATAAAACCCCAAAATATTCCTTAGCATTGGGGTTATTATTCTTGATTGCTGCATTACAACACTTCACAGGTCCTAAAAGAAGCACCTGTCCCCTGTGAATTTAGATTATATCACAGTATGTACTTCTACCTTCAGTCAACACATAGCCACATAGGGGCAAGTTTACTAAAGGGCAAAGTGACTAACGCGGGTGAAAATTCGCCAGCGTTATGTCAATTTGGAGCTTTGTCGATTTACTAAAGGTTGCTGGTATAACTTGTAACATGCTAGTGAAGGAGATAGACTCTAGCGGTACTTCGCTCCCTACTGCCTGGCGAATTTGCGCTCTGGCGAATGGACGTAACTATGCAAATTCACTAAGATGCGGATTTTACTGAACGTTACCTCTTGCGCCAGAATTGCCTTCGCCACCTTAGTCCTGGCGAAGTGTAACAGAGTAGATAGGAGTTCCTAAAAAAAATAGTTGAACATTTTTCTAAGTCAAAAAAAAGCTAGCGTCTTTTCCTTTTTCAGGGTGATAGGCTGAAAAAGAACGTAAAATTATTTTGGGGTAACCGGCTTCCCCCCTACATTTCCTAAAATATGGCATATAAACTATACACTGGGCTCATGTTTAGGGCAATATAACAACCTTATTTTATTTTATTAAGGTTTCCTGGGCTTGTGTAGTGTAATGTATTTGCTGCAACATATACGTCCATTGAAATTTAACTTCCCGCAGTATGCAAATTAGGCAACGCTATTGCAACTTGCTCCGCTTGGTGCAATAACGCTAGCGCAACTTCGCCAGCATTCGGTGCCCTGGACGCTATATCGGATTTTAGTGAATTAATGTTGTCCTGGCGAATCAACACCCGGCAAAGTGTTGCGCTGTGAGCGAAGCCGTCGCTGGCGAATTTTCCCAGGCAAATGGCCATCTGCTTGTAAATATTTCAATGTTCCTATAGCTAGAAAATAATTCTCAGCATCTTTCAGTGTCTTTTTTTCATTATGTCTGGTTAGAGTTATAAAATACAGTAGGTATGTCATCATCTTAACATGCACATTAGCCTCGGTCCAATACAATCACATTAAGAGCAAATTTTATCTGGTGCATCGATAAAGAATCCCTGGAAATACTTTTCAAATGTTGGTAAGATGCTTTCACCACATTGCATATTTGCATCACATTGACCTTTTTAAATTCTCCCATATGGCTTTTAAATATAATTTTTATCCACTCCGTTAGATTGCAAGCTCGAGCAAGTGGGGGCCTGAGGGACCAATTTTTTCTGTAAATATGTTAACACATCTCATTTTTTTTATAAAGTTTTAGTAAAGCTCTTTGTAACACAGTGACTGGAAAATCCTTAGAGGGTGGATATGTCTCTCCCAGAATCAAAGATGAGACAAAGCAAACGTGGAGAATAACAAAGGCTATTTTCACTCTGGTGGAAAAAGCCAGTACAGGTATCACCTGGATATAGGGGTTGCCTATGAGTAAATGAACCAAGAGGCACAGAATGTGTTAGGCACACTCTTTATGTCCTAATAAATGATTTTAGCATTTTCAATTTACTTTTGATTTTTTATTGAAGACTTTTATGGTAATTTTTAATTTGCCTTTATCAAGTTGTATTGTGCAGTTTGAAAGGTACCTGAGAAATAATATTTACTAACAGAACATTTGCATCTGATTGAAAGCTATTTTATTATACCCTACCAAAGTAGGGGGAAGTGGAATCATATGTATGTACATATGATTATATCATTACATTTTTATTTCTAGTGTTAAATTATAATTACAGTATTAAATGATAATATAATAATATAGTATGGAAATATTTTAGAACATATACATACCTTTTACATTTTTGCTGATATACTAATAAATCTTCTGCAGAGTTGCAGAGAAAAATATTATTTACATTAAAGCAGAAGGAAAGGCCTTTTTACTTGGGGGTGCCAAGAATTAGGCACCCCCAATCGATCGTATGTACTTACCTGAAACTCCAGGCCGGTACTCCTATTAGGAGAAAACTGCACTGGCCCAGGATTATACCAGCGAGCACCACGGAGTGATCGTTTTTTGGCTTCTTATTTTTTCTTGCGGCTGCAGTAGAGCGAAAAGCTGAACTTTAATGAAAAAGATCGCTATTTTCTTCTATTGCGCATGTGTCTGCCCTGGGAAATTTGAAGAAAGAAGAAGCCGGATGACGATCACTCCGTGGTGCTTGCTGGAATAACCCCCGGGCCGGTGCTGTTTTCTCCTGGGGTTTCAGGAAAGTACATGCGATCACTTGGGGGTGCCTTACTTTTGGCACCCCAAGTAAAAAGACCTTTCTTTCTCCTTTAAGACCATTTTTGCAGCATTTTTCATGTTGAAACCTGGTGACATGCACAGAGACTGTTTCATGCAAATCCATTAAAAATTATTCAGCAAAATATCCATAGAATGTGGCAGGTTCAATTTATCATTTTACCCTGGCGCTCAAGTGAAAACCCTTGTCATGACAGTCCATGATGACTATTTATTAAAAATGCCATAGACCGTGGTTTGGTTTAGCATAAAAATCTGGAATCTGAGAATTTTGTCGGCTGCATGGACATAGTGAACCGTTATCTGTCAAAAGGCAATATTTATTTCATATTGGTGGGAATTTAATGTATCAGCTATTATCCTACTGTATTTTAAGCAATGATGCTTTCATGAATTTCCTATACCCAGTTGTAGAGGTACTAGAAAATGTTGCCTTGGTCTGTATATTAATACTGTATACACAGTTAGAGAGTCAAACAATAAGGGCAAAAGCACACTGTGGACTGACTACTGATAATATAATTTGTTCAGCATGGGACTGGATTATCTGGGTAACCAGAAAGACTGTCAGTGGGTTCTCATGCTGACCCAACCATATTGCCTTGTATGTCAAATATATGGCCATTACCAATTTATGTATGAAACAGAACAGTACAAATGGGGGCAGGGACATATGTTATATGATAGGAAATAAAGTCTAGAGTGGGGGCTGGTGGTCTAAAGTTTTCTGATGGGCCCCTGGCATCCTTATCAAAGATATTGCAAATATTTAGTACCCTTTAACTGACAAAGGAAACCCATTGAGTAGTGATGGGCGAATTTATTCGCCAGGCGCGAATTCGCGGCGAATTTGCGCGTTTCGCCGTCAGCGAATAAATTCGCGAAACGGCCGCGAAAATTCGCGGCAAAAATTCGCCGGCGTCAAAAAAAAATTTTTCCGAAAAAATGGACGCCGGCGTCGAAAAACGGGCGCCGGCGTCAAAAACGGGCGCCGGCGTCATAAACGAGACGCCGGCGCCGTTTTGCGAATTTCGCGAATTTTTCCGGCGAAGCGAAACGGCGCAAATTCGCCCATCACTACCATTGAGGTATACATACTCTGCCTGTACTGTGGTACACAAAGGACATTATTTAGCATGTCCCTCCTATTGTAGATGTCATAGGAATGTTAATTGATAGGTTGCAAGACCAAGTGTCATAGTGAAGCTTCCTGTGTTTTATGATTAGCCATAGATATGAGCACATTCATGGGTGATTACTGAAGTCCCATGTATACTAAATTCTGCATCTCTGGATAAGGGAACCCGTAAGAATTTAACTCCAAATATTGAGCACTTTAGGCATTTAACATTTTATTGGGAAGCAATTGTGTCAATATTGGGTGCTTCTCAGCTGGCTGGAAATACACTGGTAAGAATTTACCTCCTGATCTGCAAAAGAGGATAATTTTCAATTATATGTTTGGCAGTGTTTGAGGGGTTTGATAGGTACTCCTACTTTGTAGAGAGGAATGAGGAATGATAACTGGCTCATTAGTGAAGTACCCTGAAAGTGGCCATACATTAAAAAAGATCCACCTTGTAGTGGTTGATATGAGGTTGATTGAGGTTGAATTATCGGATACCAACAGCGGTTGTACAGGCTTTCCATAGAGATTTTTAAAACCCTCCTATCAATATTTTGGTCAGAGTGGCCCATACACAGAAAGGGGCCTTGGACCCTAGTGAAAATGCTGGTTACCTTCATACACCCTTAAACCCAAGCCAGCATTTTACTGAAACAGCTCCTATTCCTTATACTGTAAGAACCCTTATAAAGTGTTGTTTTTCCTTTGTGGCCATTGGTTCCTATCAGTTTGGGCCCTCTTAAGTGCAAAATATAGTACAATGTTGAGTTCATACTACAGTGTTTATCCATGCATTACGGATATAACATTTCGCTGTGCTTAGAACTAGCACAATATGCAGAATAGCAACATTTTAGTTACCCATAAAGGAGCAATTATCTGTTGTAGTCCAAACTCCCTAGAGGGCACCTAGACTAAATCAAGAACAAGTGTTTTTCAATATCTAATCATTAAAACTCCGTCTTACGACTTACTTTTTATGGCACCTATACAACATTCATTTGTATATCCCTTCATACAGTTTAAGCATGCTTTTTTTTCCTATGCAAAAAAAAAAACTAAAACAAAATTCCTTTTTTTGAACATTGGCATATTCATCGGTGAAAAGAAAAAAGGACTCTGTTGTGTCCAAACACTTGCCTGGCCCACGGCATTGTTCTCCTAGAGAACAGTGGGCTAAAGAAAAAGATATGGTTCATTACTCTGTAGTAAGCAATTTTATACAAACTGACGTGATCTGTTAAAAAACTAAATGCGTTTGTGCTTTAACAAAATCTCCCAAATTTTCTCCCAGGAATTCTGAATGTCCATAATTTGAGACAATCTGTTGCAATTCCCTGTGTTTTGCCACCACAACATTTCTTCATCTCGATTTGACATTTATCTGGCTTAGATGCATAACAAGAGCTCCACGATAGAGTCCTGCAGTGGGTCGGGTATCCACGGGTTACCTGCATAAAAAAGTGGGTTCCCTGCGGAATGAAGGTAGGCTTTTCAGGTGCGAGTATAGATGTGGGTCGTGGGTCTGTGGGTGTGCGAGACGTGGGTCAGGCTGCAGCTCTCTCCCTGCTGCTTTCCCTCCACTCATCTCTCATCTCCAGATGTCACGTCTGGTTTGCAGCAACACCACTTCCGGTTTGATGGTGGTCGGCAGGTTACGGGTCAGATTGCGGATAAGGCAGTTGCGGGTCCGGGTCGGGTAGCAGTTTAAAGTGGGTAAATATGCAGGTCGCGGTTCAGGTTGCGGGCTGTGGGTTGCGGGTTCAGGTCTTAAAAAATTGGTTCTGTGCAGGACTCTACTCCATGAGACTGGTATATCTTGTATGCCTGCTCTCCTGTGTCTTAGTCCCACCTCATTATGCCAGTTGACTGCCATTTTTATAAATTAGTCGTCATTTCTGTTATTCTACTGAGAAATATATCAGCCTGTGTTTCAAATTATTCCTGTATAAAAAGGGTGCCAGACACACAAATTCAGGAAGGTAGGTCATAACTGAACTTTGTTAACAGCCTTCGAGCTGCCACAGTGTAGAGTTGCACTCCTTTCCGACACTTGGAAGATCAAATATAGGTCCAGTTAATAGCACTCCATCTTAGGAGCAAGGGCTAAACTCCATAGGATATTTTGTAGGATGGTGTCGGATAGATAAAATGCATTTGACTACTCTGATGTATTTGCATGGATCAAAATATAATGGGGCTGATACGAAAATCTGATGCGTAAACTGCATGTAAAATATTTGATCCGACACAACATGCCCGTTTGATGCAAATGCCTCATACCTTTTCTTTTAAATGTTTACTGCAAAAATAAGTGAACTAGTCGTTAGATTAGTCCAAAGAATGATATCTACATCAGTTCTGGTGCATAATACAGGTATAGGACCTGTTATCCAGAATGCTTGGGACCTGTGGTTTCGGGGTAATGGATCTCTCCGTAATTGGGATCTTCATACCTTAAGTCTACTAGAAAATCATGTAAACGTTAAATAAACCCTATAGGCTGGTTTTGCTTCCAATAAGGATTAATTATATCTTAGTTGGGAACAAGTACAAGCTACTGTTTTATTACTACAGGTATGGGATCCGTTATCCGGAAACCCGTTATACAGAAAGTTTCCGAATTATGGAAAGGCCGTCTCCCATAGACTCCATTATAATTAAATAATCCACCTTTTTAAAAATAATTTAATTTTTCTTTGTAATAATAAAACAGTGCCTTCTACTTGATCCCAACTAAGATATAATTATTCCTTATTGGAGGCACAACCGGTCTATTGGGTTTATTTAATATTTTCATGATTTTCTAGTAGACTTAAGGTAGGAAGATCCAAATTACAGAAAGACCCATTATCCGGAAAGCCCCAGGTCCCGAGCATTCTGGAAAATAGGTCCCATACCTGTACAGAGAAAAAGGAAATCATTTTTAAAAATGTGGTTTATTCAAATTTTAATAATATTTTGATTATATTGGATTCTATGGGAGAAGACCTTCTCGTAATTCAGAGCTTTCTGGATAACAGGTTTCCGGATAACTGATCCCATTTCTGTACTAAAAAGCACCATTATTGTAGAAGATGTAAAAGATCAAAGCAAAAGGAATCTTTTGCTTTGATAAGTTACCCCTAGGTTACTGCAGGATATTCCTTGTCATTTACAATGAATTTACTGAGCTTCCAATTCTCTACTGTAGTCGTATTTCTCAGAACATTCCCATTCGTCAGATGGTGCTTTCGAGGTCATGGAAGAGAATAGTGCAGATAATGTCTCTCTAAACACGGGCCATATTTAAGCAATAAATAACTCATTACCTCAGGCAGTCAGTTAAAATTTATTTTAATTCAAATGTGAAAAAAAAAAAAAAAAAAAGAAATATATAAATAAAAAAAAAAAAATATTTTAATTGTTCCGAGGGTTTAATGCTTTAATGATCTGTTCTGATCTGCTTGTTAATGTTCTGGAATATAATCTACACACACTTGTACCATCAGTCTTTCTCCCACCGGAATTTGCATTCCCAGAGTCCATCTAATTAGGACACTTGCAAAAATATCTTAGTTATTTTATTATTATTTCTAGCATATATATTTATAGACATCAACATTGTAAGAGGAATTTTCAGAGGAATTTTTAGCTAGGCTGCTACTATGGCTGTGTGTCTGTTAACCTGTTATGCCCCAAACATGTCCCAGAGTACAGATTGATAGCTTGACCTTAAAGGGTGGTTCACCTTTAAGTTAACTTTTAGTGTGTTATAGAATGGCTTTTTTCTTTTTTTATATATTTTTTTAATTATTTGCCTTCTCCTTCTTCTTTCAATAGGGTGTCACTGACCCCCATCTACAAAAGTATTGCTACATTTTATTACACATTTTTCTATTCAGGCCCTCTCCTATTCATAATCCAGTCTCTTATTCAAATCAATGCATGGTTGCTAGGGTCATTTGGATCCTTTGCAAATAAATTGCCAAATGAAGAGCTGCTGAGTGAAAAGCTAAATAACTCAAAAACCACAAACAATTACAACCAATTGCAAATTGTCTCAGAATATCACTCTCTACGTCATACTAGGGGGTAGATTTATTAAGGGTTGAATTGAAAATTCGAATTCTCCGTTTTTTTTTTATGGTCAAAACTCTCAAATTCAAATTGTTAATAATCCAAACTTCATTCGAATTTTAATTTCAAGACTTATCAAACCTGGTCCCTTTTAAAAATTTGCATTAGACTATTCGCCACCTAAAACCTGCCGAGTTCATGTATAAAGCTGGCCATAGATGTTGAGATTTTTAAAAGATCAGATCCTGAGACCACGATCTTCTCGGAAGGATCGTACGAACGTACGAATTTACCATCAACTAAAAAGACCAATTTGCCAAGAAAACGGGGAGCTGCCTGCTTGGCCCTGCAAACATAGATAGATTGCACTGGGACCGACAAAGATTTTTTGACCTGGCCGATCAATTTCCTGACAGATGTCGGCCGAAAAATCGTAAGATGTACGATCGTTTGAATGCCACTAACCGCACGTTAATTTCGAAGGATTGTCGGACTTCCCTAAAATAGGTCGTACGGCAAGAAGAATCGCCGCGTCTATGGGGAGCTTCAGTCAATGGTAGTGGTCCAGTGACCAATTTGAAAATGTTACTAGCCTTCCTGACATTCAAGTTTTTGGGTTGGTAATATTCGTTCAAATTTTAGATATTAGATTTTTTTTATTAAACAACCCCCAATGAATTTAGAGTATATTAGAATTTATTAGAGTTAAAAAAAATTCACATGAATTCGAAAACGGACCTTTGATAAATGTGCAAAATGTGAAAAAAATTGTTGCACAATTTGTTTTGCATCAAAAAAAATGTATTTCGGCTAATTTTCTCCATTTTGCGAATTTCGGTGAAGTGAAACAGGTGGTTTCGCCCATCTCTATTAAAAGGTAAACAATCCTTTTAAAACATAATGCTGTAGATACTTAGGACAGGAAAACATAGACTTGGCTCCCAGATCATTGACAAAAAATAATTCTAATAAATGGATATTGCTGAGCTCAGCTGCAATGATTACAATGTGATTGCACTTTAATTAAATGCAATCAGAGCAGCCATTGTGGCTGGAGTTTTATGTGATCAGGTAACCTTAACTGAAGGACCTGCCATTTGTGTTCCTTGTGTAAGAGCCACTATATCCAAAAGTTGCTGCTTATACAGAAAAGGCACTTTAATATATTATGCAGAAATACTGTATCCCTGCTGCAGTGCATCACGGAGCCCCTTGTAAGTAGAGCCCTTCTGTTACATCAGCACTAAAAAGAGCAATATTGTAAAATCACAGTAATCAATTTAATGACTAAACTGGAACAAATCATGGCTGAATTTCCTATCTTCCTTGAGTGATCTATTTTCAAATGACTCAACACAGCAGATAACTGTGCCATTGTCACTTGCGCATTAATACAGCAGTGCTCGCTCATAGCAAAGATTAATCTCCATTTCCAAAACATTAAAACAAGCAGCCAATAAATTACTGCTGCGATTGATGCAGTGCCAGCACTCGCATATGTTGTCCCCAAATGGCTGCAGAACTTATTATCACCCAGCCGGGCACAGGCCACACAGCGGGAAAGAGCAGTTCTGTGGGTGAGCAGATGACAATTGCGCAGTCAAACATTAACATTGCCCACTGTGGTGTAAGGGTGCGCCCAGGTTTTTGGGAGGGGGGTTTTACATTTTTATTCCCCATTTCACTGCAGGTACATGGCTGCAGCCTTCTTCCTCTAAATGCAGATATAGTGTTTTTTTTCTTTTTGGCAGGATTAGAGGCATTGGAATGAGTTACACTGCAGGCATAGCTTGGAATAAGGTGTTCATATATTCTTTTTTTTAATAGTTATAATTTAGATTAGGGATGCACCGAATCCAGGATTCAGTTCAGCATTCGGGCAAGATTCAGCTTTTTTCAGCAGGATTCGGTTTTGGCCAAATCCATCTGCCCAGCAGAAGCGGATCCGAATCGGCAGGTAGTGATGGGTGAATTTATTTGCCAGGTGCGAATTCACAGCGAATTTGTATGTTTCGCCACCAGCGAATAAATTCGTGAATTTGCAGCGTAAATTCACTGGTGAAAATTCATCGCATCCAACGTCCGTGCCAATTTTGACGCTGGCAAAGATTAATGGACGCCCATTGACTTAAATGGGCGATGGCGAATTGTTGCCGGCGTCAAAATCAGCGTTTCGAAAATTTTTCACCAGTTTCTCAAATTTCTCGGGAAATTCTCGAAATTCGTGGTGCATCGAAACGGGACAAATGTACCCATCACTAGCAGGGAGGGAAATTATGTGGCTTTTTGTCACAAAGGAAGTAAAAAAAATGTTTCCCTTATATGCATATGCAAATTAGGATTCAGATTCGATTCAGGATTCAGGGGTTTGCAGAATCCAAAATAGTGGATTCAGTGCATCCCTAATTTAGATCATGTATATCATATTCAGGGCTATCCTTAGTGGTGGTGGGTTGGCAGGAAAGATACCTCACAGCTGTTAAGGAATTTTGACTTCCAGCATAAACAACGGATGGAGAAAAGCAAGCTGAGTTGAAAATCTGCATGTACTGAATAGAGAATCTTTACTTTTGCACTGCTTCCATAGCAATTGCTGTTGTCTGATTGGCTGTGTAATTGGTTGCAGTGGTGGCAATTGTTCATAGTTCTTTATCTGATACTTTAAACCCCACTTATATTTAAATCGAACTATACGGTCAATAGTGGAATTTTAAACAAAGAAAAATTAAAATAAAAATGCTTTTCACCTTCTACTTGAGACATCTGGATGCCAGGAATAATTGTGATGCCATCAGAAACGATATTGTACATTAAAAATTGTGCAAATAGAGGATAGGAAGTCTATAATCAGTTGATAATAAACTAGAAGAGAGTCTATATCTAGTATAAGTAATTCTAAAACAACTGGACTTGCTGAGTAATCATTAAAGGGATCCTGTCATCGTAAAACATGTTTTTGTCAAAACGCATCAGTTAATAGTGCTACTCCATCAGAATTCTGCACTGAAATCCATTTCTCAAAAGAGCAAACAGATTTTTTCCCCTCCCTTTTCCCCTGGCGGGGAAAAGGGAGGGTGGTGAAATCACTCCAACTTGCAGTACAGCAGTAAAGAGTGATTGAAGTTTATCAGAGCACAAGTCACATGACATGGGGAAGCTGGGAAATTGACAATATGTCTAGCCCCATGTCAGATTTCGCAATTGAATGTAAAAGAATCTGTTTGCTCTTTTGAGAAATGGATTTCAGTGCAGAATTCTGCTGGAGCAGCACTATTACCAGATTAATTTTGAAAAAAATTGTTTTTCCCATGACAGTATCCCTTTAAAGATGTATCACTACTCATCTGAGCAGCTTCTTTAGTTGAACTGAAGAAGCTGCTCGGATGAGTAAGGAAACGTCTTCAATGATTTCTCAGCAAGTCCAGTAGTTTTAGAATTACTTATACTAGATATAATATGTCCTGGATGAATGAAAATCTTCATAGTCATAGAAGAGAGGCTAATATCACACATTAAGGCTCATTTACCACTTCAGTCTTCAAAGTTCTCGTTTGTGTATTTGCTACTACCACCATACTTTTCAGTGCACCTTGTTGTGGTTCATTTGCACCCACCACTGTCAGTTTCAAATCTTTAGGCCTCTGGTCTGGTGTGTAAAGATTTGCACCTGCCTGCTAATGACATGGCACATGGTCAGCACAATGGCATCCCATTGCTGAGATATATTAGGAGCAATAACGACCATTACTTGGTCAAGTTGATGGAAATGTTTCAGAGTTGATGGATGCTTTTTCAAAGTTATTTACTCTTACAGTGTAACACACATTAAGGCTCATGTATGGTGGTAGAGTTATTCTAACTAAAAGGAACGAAATGGTCCTGCTAAAAGGAAAATACTAAATACTGAATAATAACCATGATTTCAGTGAGAGTTGAATGGGGCACCCTTGTGAGGGTTAGTTCTTCTAGATACAATAGGGTACCACATTAAGAAAGCAATTCATTTATCTGAGCTATTTAAACAGCTTTATTGTGCAAAAGTCACCCATAAGTAGGTAGAGTACAAACGGTATTGCAGTCAAGATTGGCCCCAGGGTGACCAAGTGGCCCTTCTACAAATAAGAAATTATTATTTTAAAATATAGAAACAAGCTTGTATAATATATTTTCTCTTTTAGAGTGTACCAACACTGATACAGTAATTGGTTTCGTTCTATGTCCAAGTATCCTTTGCTGGGCAGATGGCTCTTGGAAGGTTTCAGGTTGGACATTGTTGGTTTATACAAAAAGATAAATTTGTCTGTAAAGTCAAATACCCCCTTGCTTGTAGAATTTTGTTTGCCATTTATAGATAGTTCCCTTTGTGTGTAGCAGTGATATTATAGTTAACTGAATGAAGCTGAGCACCATGTTTTCTATTTTTGGCACCAACAAATGCCATTCTTTATTGGTGACATAACATAGTCTCTCTCTCCGGCTCCCTCCTTTCTCTGTTTGCTTTCAATCATACAATCTGTCACTTCATGCTGGGCTGGAACATTGCTTCCTCTATAAATGGTTCCAGTACTGGTGGTTACCTGGAAGCGTTCCTCTTGGTCACTATAAATTGTTCATATTTGACAAAGTCTTTTTCCATTCTCATGACTGAAACCAGAAGGGAATCAGCGTATAAAATAAACACAAAGATTTTTCCTGTATGAGGCAATGTGATGTGGGAGATACAGTAATTTTAGTACAGTGTATTGTTATTATATTATGGAAATAATTCCAAATCAAAGAAAATAGATGACAGTCATACCAGCTGTCAGTTTGTGGATCCAAAAGGAACGGAACTGGGTTGGGTGTAGCTCAGAGCTGGGGGTGTCTGGGGAAGAATTTGGCATTGTTTATATTGATGAGCTCAGTAAACTTGATTCTGAGTTGCTTCTGAATCAGTGTTGCTTGTTTGTTGAGGTTTGCATCTTATGGCAGTGGCAAACATGACACCCTAATACACAGGGAGGTCTGCCTGGGTTACCCATGGGTCAGATGCAAAAGTATGGGTATTTTACCTGTTGTGGGTAGGATTCTTGGTTGTGGGTATGGGTTAAAAGGATCCTGTCATCGAAAAACATTTTTTTTTTCAAAATGAATCAGTTAATAGTGCTACTCCAGCAGAATTCTGCACTGAAATCCATTTCTCAAAAGAGCAAACAGATTTTTTTTATATTCAATTTTGAAATCTGACATGGGGCTAGACATTTTGTCAATTTCCCAGCTGCCCCTGGTCATGTGACTTGTGCCTGCACTTTAGGAGAGAAATGCTTTCTGGCAGGCTGCTGTTTTTCCTTCTCAATGCAACTGAAGGAGTCTCAGTGGGACATGGGTTTTTACTATTGAGTGCTGTTCTTAGATGACAGTATCCCTTTAAAGGGTTAGTTCCCATTGAAATTAAATTAACATTAGTATAAGGTAGAGAGTGCTTTTCTGTGGTAATTTGCAATTGGTTTAGTGCAATCGCTCTTCAGTTTTCAATTTCAGCAATCTGGTTGCTAGGGCATACCTCCCAACATTTTGGAAATAAAAAGAGGGACTAAAAAATTACAGCGCATAGCGTGGCAAAAAAAAATGTTTTGCCCACTGCCATTTTTGTGGCCACACCCCTAAATTTTTTTTAAAATTTCACAGGTTATAAAAATTTGAACATATTTCTGTGTTTTTTTTATCCCAGTTATTACTGTTTTGCTAATGAAGGTGAATTGCCCTTAAAGCGGTGAGTCTAACCTCTCCCAAGGGACCTGTTATCTGATATTGTTACAATTACTTATTTGCTTATCTAGAAATTGTTACAAAAGTATCTTATCTGCAGCTGTGGCTGTAGAAACTTTGTTTCTTTTTCTGGCTGTTCAGTGCAAAGCGGTGAGTCTAACCTCTCCCAAGGGACCTGTTATCTTATATTGTTACAATTACTTATTTGCTTATCTAGAAATTGTTACAAAAGTATCTTATCTGCAGCTGTGGCTGTAGAAACTTTGTTTCTTTTTCTGGCTGTTCAGTGCAGAGAAAAATGAGACTTTCCAGTACAAATGAGGGACTGCAGGTTGAGCTGTCAAAAGAGGGGAAGTCCCTCTAAAAACGGGACAGTTGGGAAGTATGTTAGGGTACAGATTACCCTAGCAACCATGCACTGATGATTGGAATAGACTAGAATATGAGGTGAAGAGGGCCTGAATAGCAAATGATGAATACAAAGTAGTGATAACAATACATTTGTAGCCTTACAGGGAATTTTGTTTTTTAGATGGGATGAGAGACCCCCAAGAGTTAGAAAAATAAAGCAAATAAATAAAAAAACTATAAAAAAAGAAAAAACAAAGGCCATTTGAAAGGTTGTTTAGAAATAGCCATTACTGTGCTGCGAAATATGTTTACGCTATATAAATACATGATAATAATAATATTATATGCTAAAAGTTAATATAATGTTGAACCACCCCTTTAAGTCACAGGATAAGTTTAGTTTACTACTTTTTCCTCTTTCTGCACCAGGTCATCTCAAATGCTGTTTACTGTATAATACTTTAATACTGCAGTTCTACTTTACTCCACTGCTGTAAATAAGCCCCCAGCAACGTCAGACTGGGTTTGCTAGAGCACACCTGAAAACCTGACATCCTGGACCCACTCTCACAGCAGATAGTGCCAAACAGCATGACAAACTTTGGAGATTTCTCAAGTGATGTCAGAGGAAGTGACTTCAGAGGAACAGCCCATTCTGAAGCCACAAATTCCATGCATACGTCGCTCTGCTGAGGTCACTGTACATGCGCACATTGGATCTTTACCTAAAAATCGCATTTCAGGGAAATGCTTAGGAGAGACGGGAAACCAGGGGATAGAGGCCAAAATCTAGTAACTACCAATAACTAGAGAGGGTTCGCAGGTCCTTTACGTTTGCCATCTGGCTTGTATATCAAAGTGGCCAGAATATTTCAAGAAAAAAGTGGCAACAATGTAGCAAACAGTAGAAATGAGAATTGGCTATGGGAATTCCCCTAGGTTGGAGCCCACTAGGATATGTTAGAGCCAATCCAACCCTGTTCTCCAGCATGTTAAAGACACTTCTATAATTATTCAGAAAACCTTCTGCAGCCGTAGTAACACAAAATGTGGGGCAAGCAGCTTTATTATTATCCGCACTAGACCTGCCAGCTTTTCTTTTGTATCCCCATAGAAACTTGAGCTTTGATTTTGAACACAGGAGAAAAAAAACCCCCAGAGTGTAAATGACATCTGATATTCTCATTCTCTTCAGATGGTTTATTTGCCCCAAGGTTGCTCAGGCTACAGGTATGGGACCTGTTACCCACAGGGCCGGAACTAGGGGTAGGCAGAAGATGCAGCTGCCTAGGGCGCAACAATTAGGGGGCGCTGGGCAGCTATCTCTTCTGCCTACCCCTAGACCAGACTCACCTGGAATTCAGTGTACAATATGCGCCCCGAACACTATTGCGCATGCACGTGAGCAGTGTTACTGCGCATGTGCGAGCGTCGTTAATGTGCACACCAACATCGTTACTGCGCATGCGCACCAGCATCGTTATTGCGCATGCGCATGTGACGGGGGAAGGGAGGGGGCGAGCTGGCAGCTGAGCTGCATTGGGCGCCTGGCTTGCCTGGCCCGCCTCTGGTTACCCAGAATACTCGGGACCTGGGGCTAACCGATGCTTCTGTAATAGGATCTTCACACCTTATACACTGGCATTTTTTGCTGCGCTCATCTGCCTTATGTTTTCTTCTGTTCATCTGCAGGGGAGCGCAGGAGTAGACGCACTCAATTATTGTAAAGGGGGCTGCACTCACACAGACGCATGTAAGCACCACACGCAGGTGAAATGCAACATGCTGCGCTTCCCTGTGGCTGAACGGAAGAAACCGCAACGCAGGGGAGCGTAGAAAATCATTTAAAACATTAAATAAACCCAATAGGCTTCCAATAAGGTTTACTTATATCTTAGTTGGGATCAAGTACAAGGTACTGTTTTATTACTACAGAGAAAAAGAAAATAATTGTTTAAAATTTTTTAATTATTTGGATCAAATAGAGTCTATGGGAGAAGGCCTTTCTTTAACTTTGAGCTTTCTGGATAACTGATCCCATAGCTGTACTAGGAATGGTTGCCTTTGCACTGTTCCCGTATGTGAAAAAATGATGGTCCCTGCGACACCATAGTGCCAGTCTTATTTTGTGTGTCCCTGGGAGTTACTTTACAATGAAAATGCACTTAGACTAAAGAGGTCACCATTTAAACATACTTCCACCTTGAAGCACCATCAGTGCTTTAAAGGTCAAGTCAATTTCAGGTCCAGACTGAGAATTAAAATAGGCCCTGGCATTTCAGGTACACAGAGGCCCAATCAGCCCACACAGAGGCCCAAACAGCCCCACCAGCCCACTAAATACTGACTTTCTATGGCACCTTATAGCAGCCCGACTTTCTATGGCACCTTATAGCAGCCCCTCTGGCATTTGCCAGAACCTACAGATTGCCAGTGCGGCCTGGTCAAAGCCAAAATAAAAAAAATGGCTAATAGAAGAAACCATAATTCTAAGCAAGTTTCCAATATACATTTATAACAACTTCTTTCTATAGTTTTTAAGTTATTTGAATATGTTTTGTCAGCGTCGGACTGGCCCACCGGGATACTAGAAAAACTCCTGGTAGGCTCAGATGTCTGTACTGGGGAACTAAGACTTTTGCAACATTGTTTAAAAAGAAACAACCAGGACTTAAGCAAATGCTGCTTTTAATAGCAATTGGTTTTGAAAATTATTTGAAGAGCACTGAAAGTTTTTAATAATTGTATATTGGAAAGTTGCTTAGAATTATGTTTTCTTTTATTAGGCAAATTTTTATTTTAGGCTTGACTTGCCCTTTAAAATTACCATGGCCTCAATTTACTAACCACAGTAATTACATGTTTGGTCAGAGAACTAATCCAGATGCCTGCTTGCGTTACTCCATACCTCCCAACATTTTGGAAATAAAAAGAGGGACAAAAATATTTGTAAAATAGAAATTCGTTGTTTGCAGTCTAGAATAATCTGCATCTATACAAAGAGCCTTCAATGTGACACAGGCTGTTTTATCAAAATGTGTAGCCTAGTGTCTATTTTGCCAAAATCATATCATTGGTAATGATTTAAAAAAAAAAAAAAAACGAAAACCAACTGCAGAACTGCTTTTATTATAATTCATTTGGAACGCTCCAACATCTTAGATTGTTTTTTTAATGTTAGAGTGTCCTCTGGTGGCAAAAGCGTATTATTGCATTAGCTTATCATTTACCATTATTGCTGATATCAGTTTGGAGTGTGGCATGAATTAAATGAGCCCCCGATACATTATATATTTATCGTGCTAGATTAAATCCAGTTAATATCCACTGAAGGATTAACACATCTTCGATTGGTGCAAATAATATTTATTTTTAATCTCTCTTCATTTCGGTGCCTTTATCTTTGTAAGTGAACAACACACACTAACTCAGGTCAAAAAAGCACCAAAATGTCATATTATTAGCATATATTGAGTGCATTATGATTATTGCTATATTTATTACTATTACACCCTCACCACTAGGTGTCACCCTGTGTATCACAGTATTTAAAATAAATATAAAATTTACCCTTTAGCTTGTGCTGACAGTAATCCCCTGCTGTCAATCGAGGGACAGTTTTGGACCAAGCAGCTTAAACTTTTTATAATGTTTATTATGAAACAGACCGAGTCAGTGAGCTTCATGTAGAGCTTGTGCTCCCTCTGCTGGGCAAACTGAGAAACATTGCAGCAGCAAAGTAAATTGAATGGGCCTAGCCCAGAAATCATATGCTATTAAACTAGTACATGCTAAGTCCCATTGTTTCATCACACAGTGCTAATGTCTCTCTTTAATCACTTGCAGCAATTCTCAGTGCAGTTCCTTTAGACAGATCAGGGCTGTTAGGTGACACACAGAGATTCTCTCTGCCAATTCAGGTTATTGTCTCTGAAATCTTCCCAACTGCTTGTTTCAGAGTCAGATGAATATCATAGACGAGATGCAAATGATTAGCCTCACTGGCATGCATCACCTGAAACTCCATGTTAATCTCCTAGGCAAGGATTTTAATTGGCGCTGCTAAATTGCTTCTGCAGTCAGTACAGACAAATCAACATGCCTCATGCTGAGAGAGCGCTATATTAATTAAAATCAAAAGGGCTGTCATTTTGTACTAACAGCAGCCTGTTAACAGAAAGTTTATTTGAACCTACTGGAAACCAGTCAGTGATTGGTCTCGGGGTTCCTTCACTCCAACAAACCAATTATTACCCTTGTGTCATAACTGTCAATTTTTTATTACTGGTTTATAGCGAACAAATCTTAAAAAGACACTACGCACTAAACATGCCATTCTTAAATTATACCAATTAAGGGCTATCGTTTTTGTTATCTCTCTGAGCAAACTAAAGGGTTTCTCTCGATAGGGCAGTGGTTTTTCTGTTTAAGACCCCTTTGGAGGTCCAGTCTTTGCTTGGGTGCCAAAAATGAGAAGGATTGGTGCACAGTGCCAATAAGAGTACCATTATTAGTCAAAAACAAATATCCAATATAAATGATGTAGGGGAAAGAATATACTCACAGCTCACCCCAGTGCATAAAGTCCAAAACAAGTAAAGGCCAAAAATATAATTAAAAATATCAAATCATTTATTAGGACCTACTAGTGACAGGCTGACACGTTTCGTGCCTACTGGGGCACTTACTCATAGGCTTAAACCTATGAGTAAGTGCCCCAATAGGCATGAAATGCGTTGGCCTGTACTTTTGGAGAAAACTCACAATTTTTGCTGTTTTGGACTTTGCTTGGGTGCCCCCAGATATTGTATCAGTCATTTAGACATAGCCCCAAGAATATCTTTAAAACAGATGAGCAGAAATGTGTTTAACCCAAATCTTACCCCAAGTGCCTTTCACCCTTGGATTTTAGGTGTATGTGATGGCATCTAGTAGTTTTTCTCTCTAATAATAACCCCCATTGCCACTGCTTCAATGTCCTAGTCTGGGAACCAGTGCCTTATGATTATCAGATAAAGACACCTTGGTGACTTGGCTATTCCGCTACATTGTAGGTGCATATATTAGATGCCAGTTGGCTTCTTGAGGGATAAGGAAGAAAGAAAAAAAATACAGTGGGTCAAAACAAGAGACAGACAGAAAAACACAGGCAAATGATCTTTCCTCCTTTACTGCACCCAAGGCTCATGCCTTTGCTGCCCATCCCTGGTAAGATCTACATAAAAGCAGGGAGGGAAGTATTAGAATAACACATATTATACAATCCTGGACCTGGAAACATAGAATCGGTTGCGCTCGCACAAGGTCACTTTCATGTAGGTGCCAGTTACTCCACTTATTAAATGCACCTAAAGGGTTCAGTGACCATAAAATAATGCCAATTGTATCATTGCTCTGGTAGAGGGAATAGAATTCCTATACACAGATCAGCAACTGCCTTCAGATGGCAGTAACATATGTTTGTCATTTATGCAGGTGCCTGTTGCTGCTGACTGTTATGAGCCCTGGCAGTGTGATCTTGATAGAGAGTGACAGGACACAGGACAGCAGCTAATTGTTGTAGGATAGGTGATAATATGAGAGGAATTGTGCTATATATTATTACCCAGGCGCAGAGCTGCATCTGTAATCATCACTGTCCTTTATATAAGAGGAAGCTTTCAGCAAGTGCAGTGTTGACACAGCCTATTTCAGTTATGAATATGGATGGATCTAAATCAAAAGAGCTTCGTTCATATGATATTCTAATGATGCCCAGGAAAAGCTGGGGCTCACAAAGAAACCTGAATTTTAAGCAGCTCATTTGATGAGTTTGCTTCTCAGCCCTTCACTCGCAAGGCTCAGTAGAACTGAAAGCCAGGGTCCAGATTGCATCTCCGCACAGTATTAGATTAACGGAGTCTTCACTTCTATTGATGTTACCTTGTGCAAAATGGGAAACAGCTCACATATTATTACCTGCCATTTAGTAAAGACATACATTTAAACATATTTAAGAAAGAAAAAAGGAAAGGACCTTATGGACAACCATAACGTCAGGCATTTACTACCCTGACTTTTCACTCCACTGTATAGTTGCACAGTAGATAAGGCTGGAGTAGGCAGGGGAGCCATGTGTTTCGGGCACAGCTGGTGGGATGGTACGATTGGATAGGAGTGAGCAGCAAGCATGCAGAGGGCAATTTGGGTTGCCGTCTGTACTGTATTTAACAGCTTAGCTGGTAAAAATGATACTGACTAGGGAAAAAATATAAATAAGCCAATATTTTTTTCCATAAAAGGTGGCAACCCTAGAGGCCATGTACAGTGGAGGTATGGAGGGGGGGGTTGTTGTGCAGGCTGAGCGTAGAGGGATGTGAGGTGGCAGGGAGAGAGCCAGGCCAAGTAGTATTTGTCTTGGGCACCAATACTATTGGCCTGACTGCAGGGGACCAAGGAGGTATAGGGCCCCATGAGGCCCTAATATACAATTTCAATAAATATTGAAAAAAAACAGGCCAACCTCATTTTGGGGGCCTTTAAAAATAATTTGCTGTGGGCCCAGTAATATCTAGTCTCGCTGTGCTTGAAGGAGGTAGACCTGCCCCACTGATGATATGGTCCTTGACATCACCACTGCCCCCCCCCCCCCCTGTTGGGCTTTCAGACACCAAAATGATGGAAGATAATTTATAAATCATATTGAAAGTATTAACTTTAAAACTTTTGAAAATGAAAATAAATCTTAATTTTATAATTTGGTCAGTAGATGGCAGCATGTCCTAAGGCTGGTCCTTGGTTAGGACTTCCCTAAAAGGTGTCCTGATAATGGGAAATCCAAAAGCCTATTTAAGGGAATTTGAGGGATTTAAGGTACAGCCTCTTTGACCTAAATAATATAATGTAATACACCCTTTACTGTACAGCACAGCGGCATAGGGTTGGTGCTTAAAAATAAGAGTGTTAATAATAAAAATAATAATAATCATCATAGATGTGCCTCTCAAGTATTCTAAGAAATGTCTCAGATGTAATTAACAATTCCTGTTTTATGTATGTATGAAATCGAAATCTGAAAGCTGAAGAGAGGGTGTCCCTTTAAATAGACTAGCACATCCTCAGGTGGCTTGTAACCTCATACCCCGGAAGAAATATGTAATAACATAAGCCCTTGCTGTCGCTAATTGTTATGTGCTACCAGCCTCACACTGTCTGCTTGTGAGTAAATAAGCTTTGCTCATTTCACGGATGATAGACACCTTTCAGATAATAAAGCTCCTCCAATACAATTTAGCAAAAAGCAGCACATTGGTGAGTAAAGTGTGCAAATCATCCAGATTAGAAATGCAGGCACGGTGCAAAGCTATATAGCTTTATCCTTAAAGGAACAGTTCAGTGTAAAAATAAAAACTGGGAAAATAGATAGGCTGTGCAAAATAAAAAAAATTCTAATATAGTTAGGCAAAAATGTAATGTATAAAGGCTGGACTGACTGGTGTGTAACATAACAGAACAGAACACTGCTTCCTGCTTTTCAGCTCTATAACTCTGAGTTATTCAGCGACTTGAAGGGGGGCCATATGGGACATAACTGTTCAGTGAATTTGCAATTGATCCTCAGCATTCAGCTCAGATTCCAAAGCAACAGTTATGACTCATGTGCCCCCCTCAAGTCTCTAATTGGTTACTGTCTGGTAACCAATCATTGGAAACCAAGAGAGCTGAAAAAGTAGTATTCTGGCTATTATGTTAGACATCCAGTCACTCCAGCCTTTATACATTACATTTTTGGCTAACTTACAATATTGGAAACATGTTTTATTTGCACAACCTATCTATTTGCCCAGTTTTTATTTTTGTACTGAACAATTCCTTTAACCCCATCCATAGGGCTGGCAATAAGTACTGGGGTTCCTATGCACCTTGAACCCACCAGATGGTCCTAACTTGTGTGTCTTATTGATGTGCAAGGTATAAGATGTAGGAGATGGGTCTATGTGCACCGACCTATCTCTCTTCAGTACAGTGCTGCAGGACATCCATTTAAGAATGGAGTTCAGGGAGCCCTCAACAATATAATATGTAACTCGGGCACTGGTGTAACTATGACTGGCCGGGCCCCCACAAAAAAAAAAAAATCTTATGGGGAGTTAGAGTGCCCATAGACGCACAGATAATATCATACAAAACAAATTTTCGCATGATATTCGGTGCGTGTATGGTGGGAAAAGAGCCGACCGATATCGGCAGAATAGTTGGATGTTGGTTGGCTCGTTGATCGGGCTGAATGGAAAATTCCGATCGGGTGCCTTTGAAGGGACCCAAACATCAGCCATTGTTAGTGCTGAATCGTCAGATACAGGTAGAATTCTATTGTTTCTACCTGTATATCTGACGATTCAGCTCTACACGTGTGTATTGAAACAAACAATCTTTCTTGGAAAGAACTTTTCCAAGAAAGATCTTTATTATAACGTCTATGGCCACCTTAAGGGTTGCACCTGTATGGATTTGACCCAGACAACCCAGAAAGTCTGAGTAGGTTAAAACGGCATGCCTGGTTTCCAAATTAGGAAAATTGGGCAGGAATCTCCTTGACTGATGTGGCAATTGGTCAACCGAAATCGCTACTCCCCCCTGGGATATCCCTGCCCCATGACATCAGCTCCTGCACCCCCTGCCCTGATTTCTCCATGAAGACTGGTGGCAACTCTACAGGGAGCCTACCTCACCTACTTCAGACAGGCAGCGAATTGTACGTCACGTTTGAGGGGGTTTTCAATAGAACGCAGACAACGACACAGTCACCTCCATAACCAGGGACATTATAAGAACTCTAATCTGTTTCTTATATCCCAAGGAGGGTCCCCTGACACCGTAGGGGCCTGGGGCAAATGCTGGACATATGCTGATGACTTTTCTGCTACAAATCATCTAATATATAGATATATTATAGTATAGCACCGGAGGGTTCTGGAGGAACGTCATTTCGTTTCTACTATGTACTTTATTTACTGTATATGGCTGAAATGACAATAAAATCCATTTGACTTGACTTGACTAATATTGGGAATGGGTACAGGTTATTATATCACATCACAGACTAGCCCCCGATAAAATGTCCTTCTTAATAAGTAACCATGACTTTTTGTTTGGATCACGTCAGCCTGTTTACTGCTGCTCTTTCCAAGGGCAACGGGACTAAGCAGAATGTTAGCAGCAGAAATTGCTCCTTTCCCCCCTCCTCACATTATGATAATGACAATCTATTCCTGAGAGCTCGCGACTGATCATTTCAAGGCTGGGAAATGGAATCCTGTCCCTGATTATCACTATACTTCAAGCTCATTCAAATCAATTTACTTTAAATTGCACGAGAAATCAATGCATTCTGTTAGTTAACAATAGCATTCTTATGCCGGTCAGGTAGGACTTAATAATGAGAGAAAAGGGGAATTAAAGGCAGCGGCACTGTTACAATAAACAAGGCAAGTAGCAAATTGTATTTACAGGTTTCTAGGGATGTTTCAGGCATGGAATGCAATATGCTTTGTGTGAATGTATCATATGCAAGCCAGGACCATGCTGAAATATTACTTTTGTCTTTGTAATTATAGTACAGGTATGGGACCTGTTATCCAGAATGCTCGGACCAGGGGGTTTCCGGATAACGGATCTTTCTGTAATTTGGATCTTCATACCTTAAAGTGATACTGACACTAAAAATTTTCTTTTCAAAATATTACTCTACATTAAGGGGTACATTTACTAAGGGTTGAAGTGAATTTTCAAATTCAAACTAATTTTTGGGTACTTCGACTATAGAATAGGCCTAAATTCGACTTAGACTCGAAGTTAAAAAGCTCGACTTCGAAAATCGAAGTACTGTCTCTTTAAAAAAGTTCGATTTCGACACTTCGCCACCTGAAAACCTGCCGAATTGCTATGTTAGCCTATGGGGACCTCCTAGAACCTATAGCCAACATTTGGCTAAGTTTTTAGAAGTCGAAGTAAAATCGTTCGATTGATCGATTAAAACGTTCGATTCGAAGGATTTCATCGTACGATCGAACGATTTGACTTCAACCGAATATGGCCAAATTCGATTAAAAATAACTTCGACTTCGAATATCTAAGTAATGCAATACGATGGTTGAATTTCGAAGTTTTTTGCACTTTGAAATTCGACCCTAGATAAATCTGCCCCTAAAAGTTATATATGTGTCACATTGATAGTTTTTTGCTGATTGTTCTGCTTGTGTAAGTAATTATTACTTGAAATTCCTAAACCTGACTGTTTTGCCAACCTGACTGTCCCATCTCAGTCTGTTTCTAATGTTTCTAATGCTAACGGACTCCTGCTGCACAAAAATGGCAGCCCCCTCATAGAGGAACATGGGGGTAAGAAAGGTCATGTAAAAGCATCAGGCAAATACTTTTATGTCAAAATTATAAATAGCATTCAAAGATAATGTTATGATGGATGTAAAAAAGGTTATTTTCTGGTGTCAGTATCTCTTTAAGTCTACTAGAAAATCATGTAAACATTAAATTAACCCAATAGGCTGGTTTTGCTTCCAATAAGGATTAATTATATCTTAGTTGGGATCAAGTACAAGCTACTGTTTTATTATTACAGAGAAAAAGGAAATCATTTTTAAAAATTTGGATTATAAAAATGGAGTCTATGGGAGATGGACATTCCGTAATTCTGAGCTTTCTGGATAAGGGTTTTCCGGATAATAGATCCCAGACCTGTTGTCAGAATCCAAATTTGTTTTATTGTCCCATACCGGAGGTCATTTCTTGTGCCAGTCCCATGAGTTATATGGCATAGTGCCTAGTTACCAGCCTGGCTGATGTTAGATATTAGTCTGTATTAACTGGTCCTGCATCAAGCTAACTGTATGAAAGATATTATATGAGAAATATCACATTGGACATATATAGGATATACACAAGGCGTGTTGAAACTGTGACCCTCCAGGTTGAACACCCCTGATTTAAGTGTATAGAAAAAGTTGAGAGAAAAGACTGTGTATGAAAAGAACTGCAACTGTATGCATGAGTGAACACAAGGTGGCAGCATAGATGCCTGTTTGAATGTTGAGTTAAATATATTGATTCTATGGGTTCTATTGCTTCTATATAACAGGTTAATTGTATATTTATGGGAACCAGTGACATAACTAAAACGTACTTAACTTCACCGTAAAATGTTTGCTGCTACATAAGCATCCTGAAGAAGGTGATTCCTGAACAATCTTCGAGATCTGTTCCCCCATCCAATTCCCCCATTTATTCCATCCTGCAGCAACCAGGTTTTCGAGCCCCGCTACATTATGCTGAATCTGCTGCATATGGGATATATAAAGAAAAGAAAAAAATAAATAAAAATAAAATATATATATATATAAAAAAAAAATATATATATATATATATATATATATATATATATATATATATATATATATATATGTGACATATATAGGGAAATAATTTGGCCACATTAATTACAGGCCAATGAGTTGTAAATCAATCAATCTGCTCAAGGGAAAATTGCCTGTAGCATTTAGTACACAGGGCTAGGTTTGCAGATGAGCACTTTTCAGATTGACTAGCAATTTAGGGAGACCGATGCCATTCAGAGTGTGTCGTGAATCATTTGAATATTTTAAAAAATCAACAATATGATTGATCCAAAAATGCTAAATTTTCTTAACTCAATATCTTTGCTGTCAGACCTGTTAGACTGCATTAAGATTAAAGAATTTTGCCAGCATCTGGATTTAGCAAGCATCCTAATAAAACTCTATTTTATCATTCTTTTATTCAGGAATACTCTTCACCATGTTAGTCTTTGGACCAGCGTGTGGTTTTATCTTGGGCTCCTTCTGTACGAAGATTTACGTGGATGCCTTTCTTACTGACACAAGTAAGTTTCGTGTGACTGGAGCATGCATTTTGTATTGTGATTGAAGGATCTTGTATTCTAAGAACTGTAAACTCCACTTGATGTCTGCAAAGACTAAACCCCAATAATGTTAGCAAATATAGAAAATGACCATAGGATCTGGTTGTAGATTTGTTTTCTATGCTACACAGCACCAGCATGAGAAGTGTGAAGTTCATGGTGAAGTGTGTGGGCCCTGTTTGGCATTACACTGATATTCTTCTGCTTCTTCAGTATATCTCACCACCTTATTGTCTTGTGCTCCTGTTGTGCTGTAGGTAAGCTGGACATCACACCAGATGACCCACGCTGGATTGGAGCCTGGTGGGCTGGTTTTCTTCTCTGTGGCATCTTGCTCTTCTTTTCATCGCTCCTGATGTTTGGCTTCCCGCAGTCCCTGTCCCCATGCATTGACCGTTCAGAGGAGAGTGAGCAAACCATGTTGCCTGACGCGGAATATGAGAGACCCAAGCCTAGTAATGGGGTGCTGGGACATTCCTCTGAAACAGATGACAACACTACCTGTTTTCAGCAACTTAGAGGTATTTAACAACAAAGGTGGGATCTGTTATCCAGAAACCTGTTATCCAGAAAGCTCTGAAATTACCTGAAGGCGGCCTCCCATAGACTCCATTATAATGAAATATTTCACTTTTTAAAAAAGTTATTTGCTTTTTCTCTGTAGTAATAAAACAGTACCTTGTTCTTGCATCCAGCTAAGGTATAAAGAATCCTTATTGGAGGTAAAACATGAACAAATCTGATTTGGTTTATTTAATATTTACAGTAAATTACAGACAAATTACGAAAAATGTCCCGGACATTCTGGATAACATGTACTTGCAAATCTGCCATATTCTTCTAGAGCAGTGATCCCCAAACAGTAGCTCGTGAGCAACATGTTGCCCTCCAACCCCTTGGATGTTGCTCTTGGGGTCCTCAAAGCAACTTATTTTTGAATTCCAAGCTTGAAAGCAAGTATAGTGCCTAATATAGAGCCTCTTGTAGGCTGCCAGTCCACATAGGGGCTACAAAATAACCAATTACAGCCCTTATTTGGCATCCCCAGGGACTTTTTCATGCTTGTGTTGCTCCCCAACTCTTTTTACATTTGAATGTGGCTTACAGGTAAAATAGGTTGGGGATGCCGGTTCTAGAAGCTCAGGTTTAATTACTTGAGTATACCAATGGCCTTTTTCTGTAATTGCCATGTGATATAGAGCAAATCAATTTGCCTCAATCAAGATTCTCTATGAATCAGTGAAACTCTGCCCCGTAAAAGACAGCTCTGAACCAAATCTATGTGATAGATGACGATTTGTGCTTAATTTAGTTTGGAAATGTGCAGACTTGGCAATTCATGTCCCATTGATTCCCATGTGCCTAATTAGATTTGGCACGGACCCAGGAGGGATTCAGAAATCATGTTCAGTTTTTAAATTTGTTTTTCAACTTAAATTCTAAACCACTTGCTTGGGCCACCCATTCAATTTGTCTGTCTGATAAACACTGCATATCCACTTCTACTCTGGCTGAATTATGCTAGTGGTACAAATGAAAATCAATGTCAGTGCAAAATCAAATCCACATAAACAGAACATGAAAGCAAACAGAGAACATCCACAGGTAAGGGATGAATGTTGCTTTCCCAAGGATTTTATAGACCTCCGTCACAGACAGCAGATGCCTGATACATGCTAATATAATGGCTCTTGGTGCTGTTGTAAGGTGAGCCATGTTTAGCTAATTTTTTAGTTTTCACCTTGAGTAATTCCAGGCAGATTATATGTTTCAAACCAATAAATGAAATTGATTCAAAGCTCTCTCTAAAGGTTCAGTGCCACTTTGATGTGCCCTGGTATTTCTTTTTGTTGATTTCATACATTTTCCAAACGGTCGGCCGTGTTGAAAGGAAAGTACCCAGCATGGGAGAACAATACAAACACAGTTTGTTAATGAACGGCCCTGACTAAATAAGGAAACCAATGCTAGTGCAATTTAACAAAACAGCCAAAATTTACTGTAACCTTGCATTTAGCACCGCCAAGCACACAACTAGATAGTATATGTTAGAAAAAGTGCTAAAAGGCAGCTAAACATAATAGAAATGAAATAATGTAGTGAGTGATCCTCTGAGCACTTTAACAATTCAAATGAATGTACTGTTTTAGTGGTTTCCAAAATATTACCCATTTGAGTCATTTTTAGGCTACTGACAACTCTCTTTATAGGTCAAAGCGTCAGCGACTGTAAATAATAAATATTAATAGTTTATAAATAACAGTCACATTTTTGCACAGAAATGTAAAATGGAAATGATACCACCTAAAACTTGTCAACATACCATAAAGGTCAGTGGGAGGTGTATCTTCTCCATTCAAGCAATGGATTGATCAATATGGTGGTGTCGCAGTGGCAAATCATGGAAAAAGCTGCAAATCTCATTTTGCCATCCATTTTCAAGTTGATAAATTTGTGAATTTTGCAAAACTCTGTAAAAAAAACCCCTGATATTTGGTAAATCTGTCCATAATTTTCTATGTACTTTGATCGTTCATTTTACCCTAGGGTTTCTGAGAGCCGCTCAGCTGCATACCTGGTATTATCAGTGGCATAACTACTGAGTAGGATCCCCTTGCAAACCATTTCTGAGGGGCCCATTGCATATCTACTTCTACCCCAATCCCACTTCCCACTTGCAGGTAGGAAAGTAGCTGGGGAGGGTTTTTTCTTTTCAACTATAGAGGAAGCATGTTGCTCTCCAACTCCTTGGATGTTGCTCCCAGTGGCTTCAAAGCAGGTGTTTCTTTTTGAATTCCAGGCTTGGAGGCAAGTTTTGGTTGTATAAAAACCAGGTGTACTGCCAAACAGAGGTTGTCAATCCACACAGGGGCTACCAAATGGGCAATCACAGCACTTATTTGGAACCCCAAGAACATTTTTCATGCTTGTGTTGCTCCCCAATTCCTTTTTCTTCTGAATGTTGCTCAACGGTTCAAAAGGTTGGGGATCCCTGGTCTAGAGTGACCCTCCATGACCACAGGGTCTGCATTCTCTATAGTTATGTCAGCAACATAAATCCTAATATCTCAGAAACAGCTACAAATAATATATCAATGCATATTATAAAAGTGCTAAGCCAAGTCAGCATGCGCATCAGGGATGCATGTTCGCATGTGCGCATAAACGCACACACTGTCCATACAGCAATTGCTGCCACACAGGTGGGGGACAGAAGGGTCCAAACTAGAAGAGGTACGTGCCTGGCGCCCCTCTACCTTTGCGCCCTAGTAGAACTAAACCCTAAAATTGAATATGTTTAAAAATGCCATATTTTATATACTGAATTTTTTGTTCTAGTTTAAATTTTCTGCTTCTAAATAGCAGCAATGATCCAGGACTTCAAACTTGTCACAGGGGGTCACCATCTTGGAAAGTGTCTGTGACACTCACATGCTCAGTGGGCTCTGAGCAGCTGTTGGGAAGCTAAGCTTAGGGGTGGTCGCAAATTATGAAGCAGAGAATGAGGTTGGCCTATAATATAAGATGATGCTACAGGGCTGATTATAAATTTCTGATACAAATTGCAATGGTTTCTGTGCTGTCATGTAGTAATTATCTGTATTAATTATTAATCAGCTTGATATTGTGACATTTATATTCTATGGGGCCCATTTACTTAGCTCGAGTGAAGGAATAGAAGAAAAAAAACTTTGAATTTCGAATGATTTTTTTGGCTACTTCGACCTTCGACTACGACTTCGATTCGAACTAAAAATCGTTTGACTATTCGACCATTCAATAGTCGAAGTACTGTCTCTTTAAAAAAAACCCTATTCGACCCTATGTAAATCTGCCCCCAAGTGTACTGTATATTGTGAGTGGGTCCCTTAGCTCAGTAAGTGACAGCAGCACAGAGCATGTGCAGTGAATCAGCAGAAAAGAAGATGGGGAGTTATTGGGGCATCTTCAGAGACACAGATCTTCCCTGCTAAAGGGCTGTGGTTGCCATGGGCTGGTACAGAAGCCCAAAATATAATGTACAACATTTGTAGCCTACTTATTTAGTTAGGCTTTAGTTCTCCTTTAAAACACAGCCCGGGCAGTTTTTGATCAGATCCTGGTTTTGCCCTTATTGCGGCTCATTAGTGTAGCCCCAGGTTTTCTAGTTTAGATCCAGGACATGGAACCATATAAAAAGTGACGAGGCCCACTCTAATATGATTGAAAAGAAACTTTGTTTTCCTCCTATAATCTCTAATTTCATGGAATATCCTATAGGGGTTTTCAAACATAGCCAGATACCTGTTTTGCCCCTATTGTGTCTCATTTGTGTAGTTCAAGTTCAGCATATCTAGATCCAGGGAAGTGAATGATACAAAATACTCTCTTCTCTGTATTTATCCTTCTTTTTCAAACTTGATTCCTTGTTACCTTCCCAATTTACGATTCTGGAAAAAGTGGCAAAAACCTCACCAAGGAGTTCAAAATAAACTGCAAAGAAATGCTGTAGCACACAAGTGAACAATCTCTTCTAAAAACCCATTTGGAGGATTCAAGTGTTGCAGAGTTGCTTGACAGAAAGGCAAATATTTGGCTAGATGTCTCCCCATGTTTTATTTATAATCTTATTTTAGCAATGTTTTCCCCTTGCTGTTGAAGACAGCTTCACAGTCTTGGAGGATGTTTAACTCCCACTGCGGTTTAAACTGCAGTGAGAATACACAATAGAGCCAGTAGTTTTCTAGTCTCGACCCTTAGAGAATTGTAAAGAATAAGAAAAGGAAGAGAGAAAGAACATGATTGTTACAGTGAAAATTCTCTTTGTGACCAATTTATTCTGTTCTACATTTTAAGTCCATAAAAGTTCACTGGTGGGCAAAGAGGGAACCTCTGGGATATGGACTTCCTAAAGCAATGTACAACTGTGCAAGTAGACTTTCTATGAAAGAGCAGTTGTGCATTTAAAGCATGTTCTTCTTTAATCTATTACTGTTCAGTGATGATTTGAACTAGATGTCAGGTTCTGTTTATAATTCATAACTCCTTTAGAAAGTACAATCACATGAGCCCCAGTTCTCCATATAAATACAAACAAGAGAATGTAACTTTGTACATCTAAATAAGAATTCTCTAAAACACCTCTGCTTTACATGATACATAACTTTTTACAGGAATAAAAACTTAACAGGTAATTTACAGAAACCTCAGACACAAGTACAAAGGGGGCAGTGTCGGACTGGCCCACCGGGATACCAGGAAAACTCCCGGTGGGCCCAGGTGTCTGCTTCTAATTATTTGGCCTATACACTTCAGGGCCGATTCACTAAGGGTCGAATATCGAGGGTTAATTAACCCTCGATATTCGACTAGGAATTGAAATCCTTCGACTTCGAATATCGAAGTCGAAGGATTTAGCGCAGATAGTTCGATTGAACGATTCGAAGGATTTAAATCCAACGATCGAAGGAATATCCTTCGATCAAAAAAAGTTAGCCAAGCCTATGAGGACCTTCCCCATAGGCTAACATTGACTTTGGTAGCTTTTAGATGGCAAACTAGGGGGTTGAAGTATTTTTTAAAGAGACAGTACTTCGACTATCGAATGGTCGAATATAGTTGAACGATTTTTACTTCGAATCCTTCGATTCTAAGTCGTAGTCGAAGGTCGAAGTAGCCCATTCGATGGTCGAAGTAGCCCATTCGATGGTCGAAGTAGCCCAAAAAAAACTTCGAAATTCGAAGTTTTTTAACTTCGAATCCTTCACTCGAAGTTAGTGAATCGGCCCCTTCATGTTTATTGCAGTATCCCGTTATGTTACTTCAAATAGAGGAAGTCTGTGTTTCCGTTTTTAAGAGAAATGTCTGTCTTTGTTGGAGAAAAGGGAATGCAAAAATATTCTGTAACCACCAGATTCTGGCTACAGGTTTTAGGATGTAGAAGAAGGGTTAAAACAATTATTCCTTGATGGAACAAAGAATTAACTGTACAGATATTTGTGATTATGACAAAATTCAACAAAGAACTGCCTGTGTTTGCAGAAGCAGTTGGTCACCTTTGCCAAGGATATGGTCTAAACTCTGAGCACAGCTTGTGCCAGTCCCACTCTGGACCAGTATTCGGCAGCACACATTTTCTTTCTATTCATTTTATCTTAAACATTCAGGGAAGATTTAGCTTGATATTGTTACACTGGATGCTTTTTTGAAGGTTAATCAGCAGGTAGCCTCTAAATGACACAGTCCCAGCAGGGTATCGCCGGACTAATGAGGGTCTGGCTCATATATTATTTTTATTCTATCTGGATGATGATAGTAGAAAAATGCTTGGATCCTCATTAATGTAGCACCCCAAGGATCTGAGAGAGTCTATTACTTGATATAGCTGTAGATTGTATCCAATAAGATGGGATGCTGAATCAGGAACTATTAGAAATTTGTTTTTCTGCTGGCTCCCGAGTTTGGTGTTGCCATGGAAGCCTGGCAATTGTTATTATTGTTATTATTATTTAATGTAATACTTATGTTATGAATTACATTTTGTACATTTACTGTTCGCTTTCTATGCCTTATGATTACTTTGAGGCATGTATGCCCTTTGCAACAATGCTTTATGTATTATTATTATTTTTATTATTATTATAAACCAGCATTTGTAAAGCACCAACATATGCCACACAGCTGTTCAATAGAAGGGCTTATATGTAAAACATCCAAATACCAAAAGACTAAAGAGTGCTTTGTTCGGTAAAGCTTACAATCTAGAACCATCACTGGATCTTATTTACTTTTAACAGTAACAGTAACTATTTAACATTAAGGAAATTTGCACCCCATGGAATCTAATGACATTTGTTGCTTTCATTATTCATACTGCAGCTGATTGCACAAAGCTAATTGCTGATTGGTTACTGTGCAAATTTACCCAGTTTTAGTACATGAGCCATAGTGGTTCTTATTTTTGAAAGCTGGGCAATTATGTAACTATGGTGTATTTTCCCATAGCATCCAATCAGGTATTCCCTCTGTTAATCTTTGATTGGTTGTTATTGGTTGTTGCAGAGATCCATATTTTCCCAGTGTCAGTAACTGAGTTGTGGCTCATATCTTGTGGACTGCACAACATTCTCCTTTTTAGCTTCATTTTGGAAATCTTCATTGACATCTGACCATTTTATATGCCTCAATCACCAATTCACCAGGAATATGTAGCATTTTTCTGAGGTCTGATAAGTTTTCTTTAAAATGCTGAACTTTACAATATGCAATGGATGGAAGCACTAGAAGCCCCAAAATGTGTTTCCGTTAATTAAAAACACCAGGGCACATGTACATTTGCAAGTGCAGTTTTAAGTGCAATCACCACGTTCTTTTCCCCACAATGCAACATTTTCCCCAATATTGCACCATCATTGCATTTGCAAAAGGGCAAAGCTTGTGATGCAGTTGCACTGGACAAACTGCAATTGTGTCCAGTTCACCAAACTTGATGCAACTGTGTGTGCACTTCATTGCATACCTGGCTCAGTTGTGTCAAATATTTCCAAAATTCTGTTGGCGTGTTCTGTGTGCAAATGAATGCTAGCGACGGTCCAGTTCACTAGCGAATTGTCTCCTACACTCGTAAATTGGCAATGTTCCTGCGGATGGGATTTCTGGTGTAATGTCGCTAGCGTTAGCCATTTCGCCCTTTAGTAAATATGCCCCATTGTTTCAGGTCAGAAGGCATATTATAATACACTTGGGGGTACTCTGTACCCCAAGTTTAGCTCAGATACAAATAGAATTAAAAAAATCTTCCTTAAACTAAGCAAATGTTGGATAGAATGGCAAACCTAGCTAGATAATATACCCTGTACAACCCCATTATGGTAATGTATCACTATTATTCTGGTGTATGTCGGATTACTGAGTTTAAGAACACTCATATCATTGTAAATATGTTCCAAGTGCTTTATTTACTGTATTTGAGGAGAATCAGAACACAGATGATTAACTAAGAAATACGTATTTTGGTAATAATTGCATTATATTGCATTGCCCTGAGTAATGAGTTTTGCTGTGCAAGAGGCACGTCAGAAGCACCATCAAGTATTCATCAAGCCCTGGAAAAATTGTTTTTGTTCTATTCTATAAATATTGTTGAATTTAAAGCATGTTGTTTCACCCACCATTAAAGTAACCTATTGCGTATGCAGCACAAAGTACCATGGCTGCAGATTACCATATGTTTGACAGTCCCCAGTTAGTTCATGCATGGAAATTTGTAGGCTTCTGTGTCTTCTGTGACTTTTTTCCACCCCAGAGAAAAATGGCAAGCAGAGAAATCACCAATACCTCCATGTGTCTTTAGGCAGTGGCAATAGTGGCACCCACTGGTCACTGCACATACGGGATGGATTTCGGCATTTCGTGTAGTTTTGGCACCAAAACGGTGCTAAGTGACAGGTGAATGCCATTGAGGTGACTGCCTACATAGACAAGGTGGTATCAGACATAGTTGGTGCCAGTAGAGAAAATACCAAGTGTGACATTAGCTGGCATATGGCATATGTTTTTAAAGTCAGTAATGGTTTATCATAATGCCAGAGAGCAAGAATCTATAATGCAGTGCTTTGGAACTATAGTGATCTGCAATGTTCTATCTCAAATAATCAAATCTATATCTGAAATAATGGCCTGGAAATGTGTCTGCAGGACATAATATATTTTATATGAAATATGATATCTTGCTTTATCTTTATTACTGCAAATACATTTGTGTTGTTACTACAGATGACAAGTGATGGATGTTGTATAAATTATATGATGATATAAATTCTCTTTCTGACCCTTAATGCGGTAGGTTAATTCAAAAAGAAAATATGAGATGTTTCAGATTTGAATAATATAACATCTCCATTGATGATATCCATAAAGCCCAAGTTCTTGATATTCAACTTAATGCCTCAAAGGCCTTGTCGACACTTTATTGAGATAAATGTTAAATAGAACAGATTATAAACATTCAATTCTGTGTGGAATTAGTCCCCACTTATTAAGACGGAGCAGATGAAGCATACAAGATGCCTCTCGTGTCAAGCTGTGTTATGATTAGAAAAATTAAGATGTTTACTGATGTAGAAAATTTGATATCCAAACCATTTAACCAGATTCCTTGTTTCTGAGTAATCACTTAAGAATTTATGTGCACGATTAGGCTCTTGAAGACCAGAGGGGTTAAAATATGCAGAAAGAAATTAGGTCACTTCAGCAGGTCTTGTATATTGGATTCATTCCAGAAGTAGAATATACCAATTCTTGGTAGAAGTACCAGCATGCCCTTGCAGCTGAGAGGATGCTGAGAGTTGTTGGTATGTGAAACCAGGAGAGCTAATGATTGTATATAGATTGTTTAGTCTATTGAAACAAATTACAGTAGACTGCTGAAGACATCTATAGATGTAGGACAAAGATGATAACAATTACCCTCTCCAAACTTACACCATGCTGCACAGATATAATGCTGGAAAACTCACTGCTTAAAATCTGCTCTGTTCTTCATTTTCCTCCAAAAAAGTTTGGGGTGGACAAACATTTTTCCTGGGGTTCCTTAGAGCTCATTTCTGGTGTAGAGCTAAGTAGTGGATGGCAGTCATACGTGATATGACTTGTCACTGAATGCCCAATAACATAGTAACATAGAAAGTTAGGTTGAAAAAAGACCATCAATTTCAACCTTTTACATATATATATATATATATATATATATATATATATATATATATATATATATATATATATATATATATATATATATATATATCCTGCCTAACTGCTAAACTGCTAGTTGATCCAGAGGAAGGCAAAAAAAAAACCCATTTGAAGCCTCTCCCTAAGATGGCAATCGGACAACTTGTACTATGGATCAACTTGTACTATGAGCTACCTTCCATTTCCCTCACTTGCTAAAAAACCATCCAACCCCTTCTTAAAGCTATCTAATGTATCAGCCTGTACCACTAATTCAGAGAATTCCACATCTTCACGGCTGTCACTGTAAAAAAAAAAACCCTTCCAAATATTTAGACAGAACCTCCTTTCTTCTAATTCTAATGGGTGCCCACGTGTCAGCTGGAAGGGAAAATAAAATAAAGCATTAGAGATAGTATTATATGATCCCCTTATATATTTATTCATTGTTATCATATCACTCCTCAAGGGCCTCTTCTCCAGCTTGAACAACCTCAACTTGGTCAGTCTTTTCTCATAGCTAAGATTTCCTCTATCTTTTACCAGCTTAATTGCCTTTTTCTGGACCCTCTCCAATTCAATAATAGCATATTCTAGATGGGGCATTACCATCGCTCTGAACAGTTAAAGAATAACCCCCCCTCCTCCCTCAAATGTATGACCCTTTTAATACAGCTCAAGACCTTATTTGCCATTGATGCCACTGATTGACATTGCTTGCTACAGCCAAGTTTATCAACTCCATTATGGATTTGAATAGTGCAGTCCCATTAAGGGTATAAGTGGCTTGGATATTTTTACATCCCAGGTGCATTACTTACAATAACCTCCACTAAGTCATTAAAAAACAAGTTAAATAAAAGTTGGGGCTATTCTTCCACTGTACAGAGCAATGGTAATGCCCCATCTAGAATATTCTGTACTGTTGTGGTCTCCAGCGCTCAAACTGGATAAACATGGACCCAATACAGAGCTATGAGGGACCCCACCAAGAACCTTACTCAAAGTAGAGAATGTAGCCAATTTCCTATCCATGTGCAGACTTTCTCATTAAGCCCAACAACCCGTAGTATAGAAAGCAGTTGTTTGTGGGGCACTGTATCAAACGCTATCCTTCATAAAGCTATGATTGCTGCTCATAATGCCATTCACCAGAAAATGTGTTACCAAGCCTTCAAATAATTTGCTCACCACAGATGTGATCGTAATTCCTTTTTAAATAGCTTTCCACCAGTCCATAGGTACCATACCAGATGAAAGCAAGTCTGAGAAAATCAGAAATATAGGCCCGTCTAAAAGAGAATTAAGCTCTCTTATTACCCAAGTGTGTACTCCATCTGGCCCTGGCACCTTGTTCACATTCATTTTTAGTAAAGCTTTAAGAACCATATCCTGAGTCAACCACTGATTAGATTGAGCTGAGCCAACAGTGCAGCTATAAGATGGGCCTGGGAACTCTGACTCATCAATTGCATATAATTAAGAAAATAACTGATTTCCATTATCTGGTAGAACCATACAGGTACCATTATTTAAAGGAGCCACACTCTCAAACCTCATCTTTCTACTATTAATATACTTAAAAAATACTTTATGGGCTCAGTCTTAGCCTCTGCTGAAATACACTCGTCACTTTTTATCTTTGCCTTTTGGATTGCTGTTCTACAACATTTATTATAGTATTAATATTAATTAAATGCAGCTTCTGTCCCCATAGACAGTAGTTTTTAAATACCTTTCTCTTATTTTCTATTAACTTATTTACTTCTGTATTAAACTTCATAGGTTGGTTCTTAGTGCTTAAGTTTATAAATTGAGAACATTAACAATTTTTACAATTTTAAATGACAACCGTTTGTGGTTTTTCAGCAGAAAACGAATGAAGAGCAGCCCTTAAGGAGCTAAAATGTGCTTTTCTGAAATTCATGGGTTTTTGTTGCCCCAGTGTATATTTGCTTTTTGCACCAAACATTCAATGAGATCATATTATGGTCACTATTACTCATTTGTTAAATTACTTGCAAATTTGCTATACGTTCTGGTTCATTAGAGATGACTAGATCCAGTATAGCATGGTTTCTGGTTAGCTCCTCAAGAACCTGTGCCATAAAATTGTCATGCAACAAGTTTATAAACTTGTTCCCATTAACTGTTATAAGAGTACTGTTGCTCCAGTCAATATCAGGGTAATTAATCACCCATTATTATTACTTTACCCAAACTATCAGATTTTTCTGTTTGCATCAGTAGCTTAGACTCCTCCTCACTTACATTAGGGAGTCTATAGCATACTCCTACAATTAATTTTCTGGACACTTTACAGTGAAGAACTTCACCCACAAGGTTCCCTCATTTTCTAACATCACCTCTTCCTTTGTATTAACTGTTAAATCCTGCCTAACAAACAGACACACCCAACTCCTTTTCTATTGCCTCTGTCCCTGTGAAGCAATGTATAGCCACTTATAGTAATAACTCCTCCTATATGTGAGCAAGCGTGGGTGTTTTCTCTGAACCATAGAGTAAGAGTGCATCAGGGGATTTCTGTGTGTAGATTCATATATGCAGAAGACATGTCTGAGCTGTTTCCAAGGTCTTATAAGTGTTTCTATACATGCATTTTCTATGGCCCCAATAGTACGTGACTTGTAAAGGCTACAGTATTCTGTGTACTTTTAGTTGTCATTAGGGCTGTGGCACATTTTCTCAGCTGGAGAAGCTGGAGAGCTGTTTTTCAGCTGGAGGAGAAGCAGTAGGAGGCAGATTTTGGTCATAATGCATTAAACTGAATAACAGGCTGAACAGCCCACAGAACACTCTCATCTGCATGTTCTCCAAAGTGCCAGGGTAGGGGTTTCTCAATCACATTGTTTTTTAACCTATTGGAGACATTGCAGTGTTCATATCTGCTATCTGTTATATCTGAAACCAACACTCACAAAAGTAACACCGATAGAGCAGCAGACATAGGTTATATGACTTGTGTAAAGTATTTTTAAACTGCACAGTTCAGGGGTAATTTCATGCGTGAAAACATTATGGATATGGATTTTAGTAATGAGCCAAAAACATGAGTTGCTTTACCCCTCAACCTCTCTGCCCTTTCTTTCAGTGATTCCAAAAGTGACAAAGCATTTGCTTTCGAATCCAGTCTTCACCTGCATCGTTCTTGCAGCTTGCATGGAAATTGCAGTGGTTGCAGGCTTTGCAGCGTTCCTGGGGAAATACCTGGAGCAGCAGTTTAACCTGACCACTTCTTCTGCCAATCAGTTGTTAGGTAAGAGCTCCTCACACTCTTATTCTGAACCTGTGATTATAATGGATTACATTATACTATTCTATTCCTAAAATCAATATCATTGTTTTAGTACCACTAGTAAAGTGAAAACACACTATTTAAATGAACCTTTTCGGCTACCTTGTTCTTACAGTTTCAACATTCTACCCAGGCATAACTTTATTTATCAGAACATGAAGAATTTGGCCCTGTAATTCAGGCTGTGCTGGGGCGGTGCCATCCTTCTGTAACCTAGAATGTTACTAATAGATATAAGCTAGCCTTTAGATTTATTGTATGCCCTTTGCATGCCCCCAGCATGAATGCCAGAACCTGCTCTCTAAACCCTGTAAGTTAAACCATGTGAGTTATTTATGTAAAGGCAAGATTTGGGGGAATTAAAAAAAACAAAAAAATATATGATGATATAGAATGTCCTATTCTTAGCAATTTTTCAATTGCCCTTCCTATTTTTTTTTTCAATTTATTTGCGGTTATTTGAATATTTCTATCTTTCAAATATGAGTCACTGCTAAACATGTTTTGCTCTGGGAGGCTACAATTCATTGCTAATGTTATTTTATTCTATTTGGACCCTCTCCTATTTAAACTCTAGTCTCTCCTTGGTAGCTATGGTAAATTGGACCCTAGCAACCAAATAGCTTCTGAAATTACAAATGGGTTACTGCGTTACTGAATGGGTTAAAGAGTTACTGAACAAAAAGCTAAATAAATCAAAAGATAAACAATGAAGATCAATTGGACATTGTTTCAGAATAGTCTTGCTAACATCAGAGAAGAAATTTGGTACCAGTACAGGGGCGTAACTACAGAGGAAGCAGACCCTGCGGCTGCAGGGGGGGCGCTGGAGGTATAATAACGAATAATGTCAGCATCTAGATATGTTGGGGGCCCTAATTTTAATTTGTTGTGGGGCCAGTAACATCTAGTTATGGCACTGTATCAGTAGTTAATTCTTTAAGCAACTTAATCCCAGAATTAACAGCAAGAGACCCCTGCAAAGTCTCCAGTATAAGATGTAATCTATTATATTTTAGCACACACAGTGTGTAGACACGCAACATGTTGCAATTAGAATGGCCATTAATCATTTACTTCAGAGCTGCCTTATGGCCCATAGTGTTACTTTAACCACAGTTCTAGTGCACAATCATTTAAAGTAAAATTGCAAGATTCAGTTTGCTCCTCAATGCGCACGAAGAGTTCTGTCCTTAGTTATAGTGCCCTTGTGAACTACCGTATATACTCGTGTATAAGCCGACCCGAGTATAAGCCGAGGTACCTAATTTACCTAAGAAAACTGGAAAAATTTATTGACTCGTGTATAAGCCTAGGGGTGAGAAATTATTTTAGGACATGGCCAATTTAAAGCTTTAACGTTGCTGCTTACTCACTGATCTGAAGCATGCACTGACTCCTCCATGCTGCTGCACATACTTCTCCCCCCTCCTCGCTTAATTCTGCTCCAGCCCCTCCCCTCTCAGCTCTTGTCAATCAGTCCTCCCTCTTCAGCCCTTCCCCTCCGTGCTCAAAGCTCAAATGACAATGGTAGCTCACAAACTTACACGGAGGGTTAAAGGAGAAGTAAACTGCCGCCTCCTTTACCCCTATTACGAGGCTGCAGCGTCCCAGGGCACGTCACAAATGGAGAAGACGCGCGTCTCCGCTCCCTGTACAGGTGCGTGCTCGTATCACAGAGTGAGCGCGCACCTCATCCACGTCTCGAGCGCTCCTCTTCTAAACTCTTGTGCGCTCCTACGCGCAATACGGTAATGCGCACACATTTTCCCACATCTCCTGCGCAAAAAGGGGAAGGGCTGAGGAGTACTGAGTGACGAGAGCTGAGAGGGGAGGGGCTGAGGGCTAAGGAAGCCACGAGCGGGGAGAAGTATGGGCAGCACGGAGGAGTCACTGCACACTTCAATCAGTGAGTAAGCGGCAACCTTTTTTAGCTGACCCGCGTATAAGCTGAGGTAGAGTTTTTCAGCACATTTTGGGTGCTGAAAAACTCGGCTTATACGCGAGTATATACGGTAATAAATACAAGGCTGCTTGGCACTTCATGATGGTGCATTAGCACAGTGTTAGTGTTTCAATAAATTAAGCCTTTACATTCTCACTGAATTATTATTATGCAAGTTGTGTACAGCCTTTGCATTTAGCATTAAATTATACTAATGTGTTTTTTTTTAGGAATGACAGCTATTCCCTGTGCCTGCTTAGGCATTTTCCTTGGTGGGCTTCTTGTGAAGAAGCTAAGCTTGTCTGCACTTGGGGCTATCAGGATGGCTATGCTGGTAAACCTTGTGTCCACGGCTTGTTATGTATCCTTTCTCTTCCTGGGATGTGACACAGGCCCTGTGGCTGGAGTGACTGTTCCCTATGGAAACATGTAGGTAGTTCTTTTGCCCTCATTTGTATATAAGGTAAACATTTTCTGTTAAATGTCAGAAAGAACCATCAACATTTCCATATAAAAAGTATTCTGCATTCTAGAAATGGGGCTAAAGTGCTGACTCGGTGGACATAACATATAAATTCTGTTTAAGTTATTTTATTTCCTGGTGTTATTGGCCCTTGAACTAATTTTAAGACTTCTACAGGCTCCAACAAAAAAAAAATCAGAGTTTCAATGCCTTTTGTTCCAGATATTTTTACAGCTTGTTGCCAGCTCCTTATTACAGGGCTGATGATTAAATGGGAGGACCTCTATAAAAACTCCAAAACATTAATACGCATTTATTTGAATTGATATTGAAAAAATCCAGTGCTTCCCTAGGCGAAGATGAATAATGAAACCCTAATTATTTAAAAGTGACCCTTAATTATATTATGCCTACATAGGGTGTGGACCCTTGGGCAATTAAAGCTGCATTTATGTGTTCCGCCACACTGCAACACAAGTGGTAATTCATTTCAGTCCTCCCTGCAGGTCTGTACCCATGGGAAAAGACAACAACGCTCAGTACTGAGAATATAAAACTTGTTTTCAATATCAATGTATTCTTTGGGCAGACAGAAATTAGTAGCCATGCTATGGAATGCCTCAATATGCACTTCAGGAGAAACTCAGCTTCCACCAAATGAGGGTACATGCCCCTAGTGGTTTCCTGATCTGTTTCATTGCGAGAAAATAATCAGTTCAGGGGCGTTGAGAACCAAGCAGTGTGGTGTGTAACTTAGTGGGATGGGGAAGAGTAATTGGGTGTGGGGAGGTCTGTCAGCGTTCCAGGTCAAATGGTATTGATACTTGGCCTGGTTCTGCTTATTAACAAAGCAGGGGGACTATCAGGCTTAACAGACAGCTACGTTTTGTAGGTGGGGGCTGCTCTGTCCCTCCACAGAAAGGACAGGGCAAGAATATATGGCAACATTTTAGGACTGAATATGGTTCTGCAGTAAGATTGCTCTGCAGAATTCCGAACAGACAATTTTAAGACAATCATTTGAGTTTTCGGGAAAGAAAACCTTATAATACACAAAAGCCATGAATATCTTGTAAATTATATCCTTATAAACGGTGAGTTCTGATGTCATCAGTTATAAACGGTGAGTTCTGATGTAATTTCTATCACATGACTCCCTTAAACTTGTGTATTATAATAAATAAAGTACCCCTTTTGCAATATATGAGGATATTAGAAGTTACCTTGGAGTTCCATGACCTGTATAAAAACACTCGGCCTTCGGCCTCGTGTTTTTATATGGTCATGAAACTCCTCGGTAATTTATAATATCCTTATATTTTACAAAAGGGGGTACTTTATTCACTATATTAATTCCCCTGAAGCCAAAATTGATACTTATACTTATTATAGAAGCCCCAAAGTTAAAAAAATAACTAATGAAAACATGTCAGTGCCTTGTTCTGTATAAAGTTTAACCATTACAAGACGAAAATTCATCATCTTTGTTCTTCGCATCTAGCTCCATTCCCGGTGCCTCTGTGGATCTCTATGCTTCCTGCAATACTGACTGCGAGTGCCAAACAGACTCCTTCGCTCCTGTGTGTGGTGCTGATGGAATCACATATCTGTCTGCTTGCTTTGCTGGCTGCAAGAAAATGGTGAGCCCACAACTATGAAGCTTGTAACTATCTTTCTACATACTATAGTTTATTCCATTTGTTGCTAAAGAGACACATTGGTAATTTGCATTGATGACATTTGGCGAGTGCAAGGTTTTTATGCAAACGGCATATGTATGTATGTATAACGTTATTTGTAAAGCGCTGTTAAGGATCCGCAGCACTTTGTAATGCATGAAATACAATAATTGTAATGTATAAAAATACACACAGGGAGGACAAGTCGCATAATAAATGCAATAAATATACACAGTACTCAGAGCTTATATAAGGACACAGAGTCCTAAGTGCTATGTAATAAGAGGTAGAAAGGTGTTCCCTACCCCGTAGAGCTTACAATCTCAGTGGGTGGGTGGCTAACCTACAGGCACAAATTGGAGGGGAACGTGCACAATGTAAAAGCATTGTCCAATAGACTAATGTTCTAGTGCCCAAAAGGTAGACTCTTGGGGGGTTATTTACTAAGCTCTGAATACCCGAAATTCACCGAAATCCGAAAAAGTTTTGATTTTTTTTTTATAAAATCGGACGAATCACGAAATTTTCGGGAAATTTATTAAACCCTGAGGGCTAAAAAGCCACAATATAAAAACATGGCATCTCGAGGTTGCATAAAAGTCAATGGGAACAGTCCCACTGCTTTTTGGTTGTGTCGGTGGTTTCAGGCAATTTCACAATGTTTTCGGAGATTTCGGGGAAAATGCACGAAAAAATCGTGAAAATCTGAGTTTTTCCCGCAAAGCAAATATTCAGGAAAATGTAATAATAAATAAGCGTTAAAAACCAGAGCAGGTTAAATCGGAGATTGTAGCAGCCGACATTGAGATGAATTTGGACCTTGATAAATAACCCCCTTGGTTTTTTCTCAAAGAGATTGAGAGAGCACTCCTTACGGAGGAATTCAAGGATGAAATTCCAGAGCTAAGGAGCAGCAAGATAGAAAAGTTTAAGACAAGAGTTGGCAGTGGATGTGAATGATGTGAAAAGAAGCTGGTATATATGAATTCCCAACAGATGTTCTTATATAATAATTTTTTTCTTTAATTTTTTTTTGTGAAGAAGATATGGATCTTGTGGCAACTATGCAGATAGATTTTCTGTGATCTAAATCTGGGCCACAAAATATCTAGAGCAGTGACCTGGACTTGCCACAGGGAGGACATATGTGTAAATGTTTAATTTATATTTATTTTGGCTCAGTGTTTTAGTGCATATTACTGCATTGCACACACTGTACCACCCTATTTACATTAATAGACAGAACCATTGTATTGCAACGGGGCAGCTTATTTGCAACTGCATTGTGTATGACATTTTAATACATGGAAACTTGGTTGCATTCACAGAAGTAAATTAGACATATTATTTGGACTAAATTTTAATTGGATTATAATGTATTTTTTTTACCATTCTTATCGCTTATAAAATTGCAGTTTTACTACCCACAGGCAAGCAGAATTGAAAAAAACATTACTATTGTGGTCCTTCCACAGTACAATCTTCGCTTTTTTTCATTAGAATTATGTTTCTTTCTAACATGTAAGTGCAGAAGTACAACTGGCTCATTTTAAGTACAGCATTAGCCTAAGGAAGCAATTTCCTTCTACCCATGTCCTATTATTACTGAGAGAATTACAGACCTGAGAATGAAAAGTACGCTGATTTACTGATAATTCTTTTATATCCTATTCATTAAAGAATCTGCATTCATCAACACACTGTATTCCATTAAGGCCTGGCATATATCTTATGTAGATAGTGTTTTTTTTTTATTAGTGAACTAAATGAAGAATTGAACTGTACACGAGTTTTGTCTATACTGGCACACATAAGACACAGACAATGCCTAGTTTTTCTGCTTTTGAAGAAGTCTGCAGTGCCTGGCATAGCCTAAAAGTGAGCCATTAAAGTTTAACTTCCATTAATATTTCCTTACAAAGAACGTAAAATAGCAGAGCACGCTTAGGGGCATATTCATTAAACTTTGCAAAAATGCTGCATAATCTAAGCAATAGGATTGCAAACCTTTTATAAAGTGTAACGCTACTCTGGGCTATCCAGACCACAGCTAATGGTAATGAGGATGGGTTACATTGGACTCACACATCAGGATCAGGGCCTTCGCTAAGTGGAAGTTTCCCATGAAGGTGTAGTGTGACTATAACACACAGGCTACTGTATACACAGCTTTACTCACGTATGAGGATGGTGTAACAATCACAAAGGAGGGTAGATAGAGGAGGATGATACAGCAATTACAGATGTCACTCCCATAAGTCAAATAGTCAAGCGTACGTCAATTCCCTCAGCAATACATCTTTAAGTGGTCCAGATCCCATCCAGTGGAGTGGTTAGGGAGAAGAAGTCCAACCTAACACCCTATCCGCTGTGGTCCCTTCACTAAAGGCATACAAGGAAGCCTTGTGGAAGCTACTCCCTGCTATTATCCTTGATGGAGCACACAACTGCTCTTTCTATATAATCTGACTATCTTACTCTCCTAGAGAGTCTATTAAATAAACTACTCTGTGCTTTTTAACCTCGTTCACGGGGTTTCCTGGTCCCTGACTTAATTTCTAAACGTGCTGTCCCTTTAGGGAGGTGGCTTTACTGGACCCTGGTATACCCAGGCTCAATGGGAACAACCAGTCGATCAGGACACCAGCAGCCAAAGAGGAAGATCCACCCCTTTCCAAACACTATATGGAAGTGTGGCAGGAAGTGGTCATTACACCCTTTGGACAATAACTACTGTTTATGCAAATAAAGGAGAAGGGTAGGGATTTAAAGCTATAGGAGCCTAGAAGAACCTATAGGTCCATGCAATAGTTTCTGTGAACAGGAAGGAGTTTTGATAACCCTATACATTTTTAAACCTTCTAAAAGTGAGATGCCCTTTTCTTCTGTAATGTTGCTTTTGCCAGCACGTCTCGTCTTAACTGAGAAACTGCTGATAATTCACTTTTTATTTGTGAATAAAACTTCTATAGGTAGGAGTTCTCCTTTTCAAACGCTTAGCTTCAAATGTTCCTATTTGCCATTTTATCTCATCTCTAAACAGTGGCATAACTAAAAGTTACCAGGTCCCATAACAAAATAAATGTAGGGTCCCCCAGTTGTTGGCAGTAAGAATGTCTACCATAAACAAATACTTAGCGGGCCCCTTATATCTCTCTCTCAGGCTGAACATTTATCTCCTGTCCTTTCCCTGCCAGTAATAAGTCTGCTGCATACTTTTAATACTGAATATATGGTTGCATGAGAATGACGACTGTAGTGCTACAAGAGGGAGAGTGCTGTGAGATTGAGTATAACTGCTGCAGAGCTATTCCTGAAGGCTGCTGAAGTTGGCAATTTCTTCCATCTCAAACAATAATTTGCCTTAATCTCTTGCATCTGATATCAGCAACAAAACTAATACTTAAGAGAGAGAAGCTAGAAAGTAATGTTTATAAAGTCGGATGTAAAACTCCATTTGTTGCCAGGAAAGCTAGCTAGATGTATAAATGAAATTGCTGTATTACAAATAATTCTTAAATCACACGCACCACTATAACGTCCAGACACTGGAGATTATTGTTGTGTCCCTGTAGAGGACTGGTTTTGATATTCATGTCATTAACAGTAATTTTAACTTGTTGAGCTTGAAATAAAGAGCACTCTACAGTGTGAGGTTTAATACCGTATATACTCGAGTATAAGCCAAGTTTTTCAGCACTAAAAATGTGCTGAAAAAGTCTACCTCGGCTTATACTCGGGTCAGTATAAATCAGGCATTGTCAAAGTATGGTCTGCGGCCAATTGCGGCCCGTGTTTAAACTTAAACCGGCCTGCAGTATGCCTAAAAAGATTAACATTAATGCGGCGTCCAGCCGACCACAGAACAGAGCAGCCGCATACTCACAGTAAATGCGAGCATGATCCGATGCCGCGAGCAGACCCAGTGACTACCCGCAGTGCATCCAGGGAAATAGACGGCAACGCATCGCCGCCGGAGCGCCAAACCAATTTGCAGCCTACCATAGATGCGGAACCCGGGGACTCGCGTAAATGCGAGCATGATCCGATGCCGCGAGCAGACCCAGTGACTACCCGCAGTGCATCCAGGGAAAGAGCCGGCAACGCATCGCCGCCGGAGCGCCAAACCAATTTGCAGCCTACCATAGATGCGGAACCCGGGGACTCGCGTAAATGCGAGCATGATCCGATGCCGCACCGGAACCACAAGGCACTCAATCACTAGGACCGCTGAGACTTCCCTGGAGGGTGCTACATAGGGTGAGTGAACCATGAACCCTGGGGATGCCCCGTTTCAGGCCCTGGGAATCTTGCAACCCACCCTGCAGCCCAATACCTGGTGCAAAAAGGCTATTGTGCACCCTCACACACATCACCCAGACCTCTGTTGTCCAGGTTGATCCAATGCAGTGACTTAAGGAGCAGCAGTAGGGGCCCCCAAGGAGGAAGGTCCCCTGCTGCTGAAACCCAGGGGGCACTCCTGCCAACTTACTCCCCTGCAGCCTCAGGCCCTCACACAAACAGGCTGAGAGGTATTTGAAGGCCCAAGGTGTGAACACAAATGAGGCCATCAGCCCTGGCAGCTTCTAACAGCCCTGCATAGATTCTAACACTGAAACACTGAACCATTTTATATGTGTTTTACAGCATGTTATTAGATACTTTCCTATGTGGGCAGTTTCTATTTTGGTTGCAATTTTGCATTGTACACCACAGTAGACTTAAGTTTCCAGTGGCTGCTGCATATCTCACCCTCGGCTTATACTCGAGTCAATAAGTTTTCCCACTTTTCATAGGTAAAATTAGGTACCTCGGCTTATACACGGGTCGGCTTATACTCGAGTATATACGGTAAGCGGTAGCAGCCTTGCGCAAAGTACTTGTTCTTCACACCCTACAGTGTGAGGTTCGATAAGAAGTAGTAGCCTAGTGTGAGGAACTTGTTCTTCCTTCCATAGTAGCCAATTTTAATCTACATATAATATTTATAGTATGTTAGGACTTCCTATGGTGTATCTGTATATATCAAAATGACAATAAAAGCCACAATGAACTCATCAAGTTGCAGAAAATCCACACGACGATTGATATTTCACCAACAAGGGTTTCTGGTCAGTGTAGGTGGTTACAGTTGTACCCACAAATGAAAAGATCCAGCTTGGGCTCCCAATGCTCCTGAACAAATACCTTCTTCTGGTGCATCCACACATTAAATGGATCAGCCCTGTGTTTATTGCAGCATCGTGTTCGGCACTACATATAAGGGAAATGTGCAGATTAATATGGTGGACAGAAAAGATCTTCTTGAATGCTTTTATTTTATAGAACTTAAAGTAATCATCCTTTTTTGCACTTTAGCAGACTTCTCTTTTTACTCTTGTTTTCTGGTGTGTAGATTTTAATCTGTTGTAAAAAAAAAAAAAAAAAACTGGAAATAAGAAGTAAGGAGGACAATTAGTTCCCTTGTTCTAAAGAAAAGCAAAATGGAGAATGCATCCATGATTCATGTAGCATTTTCCATTGTGTAGGTTTCAAAAAAATTCCAAACTGCCCAGCTGAATCTGGGCATTTATGGCTAATTTTAGATATTGGCAGTAAATAGATCTGGTTGGGGGAAGGCTAGAATTGTCTTTTAACAACCACTATAGGGCACCATGTTGGCGATTGTGAGTTTAAATATTCTCCTATTCTTACCTTAAAGGAAAACTATACCCTCAAACAATGTAGGTCTCTATAAAAAGATATTGCATAAAACAGCTCATGTGTAAAAACCCTGCTTCATGTAAATAAACCATTTTCATAATATATTTTCTTTTAGTTGTATGTGCCATTGGGTAATCATAAATAGAAAACTGCCATTTTAAAAAATAAGGGCAGCCCCTTGGGATTGTATGATTCACGGTGCACACAAACTTACCAAACAAACCATACATGTTAGGTCACATGAGCCAATTAACAGAGTTGTGTCTTTTGCTTCCACACTTCTTCCTGTTACAGTTAGAGTTGTAGTATTTCTGGTCAGGTGATCTCTGAGGCGCCACACAGACCATCACAAAATGGTGGTTCAAGTCAAGAGATGTAAAAGGGCAATATTTACTTAAATATATTTTCCAGTTTGATAAGATTCTTTAATATGCCACTTAATTTGATTTAAACTATCTGTTGCTCAAGTGTTCATTTTGAGGGTATAGTTTTCCTTTGAGGTCTATCAATAAACTAACTTGTTGAGTCGTTAAGCCCTGCATTTGCACTTTATTTATGGAATATGTAGCTGCATTAAGATTGTGATTATCAAGAATGTAAATATTAAACCACCCAACCCAATACACAATGGCACATTTCTAGGGGAAAGAAATGCCTTTTAGAACTTGCAGGGTAACAGCTTACTAGTTAGTACAAGAACTATAAAATGGTTTCTTTGTCCATATTATCTATAATAATGTGCTGCAGCAGTAAACGTGGAGGCTTATTTATCGTACGTCGAATTTTAGTGGTTTTAGAGATTTTGGAATCCACAATTAAACTCTAACAGGGGAATGTAATAAAAGTTGCAAAGAGCAAAACAATTCACACCAATAAGACTAAAAATCCACATCTCGCAATGTAATATTGTTCCTTAAACTGTTATTGCATTGCGAATTTTAATTGCGCATTGCGAATTTTAATTGCGCACTCATAAGAAGTGCTTGAAGGTGTCGTAATCTTTTGGAGCAAACATAACGACTTTTTCAGTAAGAAGTTTTATTACATTGACTGTGCATTGGCGCAAACTATAAAATTCGCAAACGGTCTTTCACTGTCGGAACTGGTCGCTAAACAGTTTCTGGGCTCGCAAAAGCTATATTGAATTCGCACAAAGCATAACTTTTCGCATTGTGAAAAGTTTTTCAATTAGCGATTTTTATTACATTCCCCCGAAAAACTCTACAACCACTATTGTCATTGAGATATAGAAAACCACACATTTTTCGAGATTAGCGGGAAAAAAAACCCAAAATTTGATTGTTAGTAAGTTGCTTGCTCATTGCAAGTATGTAATCTCGAGGGAGAAGAGGAAAGAATGTGCTATAGACATGCCTCTGTGGGGTAGAAAGCACAATTAAAGTTAATGCTTTTAAATGGACAGATTTAAAAACAGATGGGAAAAGGAAAGAAAAAAGAGAAAGGAGAAGAAGACTTTAGTGCTTACAGAAAGAACGAAAGTGCAAATTTCACTGCAAAATGAAAGGAAAACTAGCAAATAACTAAGGAACAGAATATAGAATGGCAGCACAGGCAAAATGTGAAGAGTGTTGAAAAATAGGTTAGGAGAATAAAAACTGAACAGGGAAGGAGAAGAATGAACGAACGAACGAACGTATGAAGGTAATCCATAAGGAGAAAATGTACGAGTGGTGGTAGCACCCCAGACTGCATAGCTCTTATAGTGAATGGATAAAATAAAAATATTTTAGGCTTAGTTTCCTTTTTCAGGTTTTTTGTTCAGTGTGCAACAAGATGGTTAAAGCTCTGCTGCTATTATTATAATGGGAAGAGTGTAAAGACAGTAAAGCAATACATTCATTCAACTACCGTTACCAAATTAGATGTGAGACTAGGATTAGAGGTGAGGCTATGAGGAACGGGTTATTTGGCTTTAGGTACGGGGCCAATTTACAGTTTTACTTGGTAAACTGCCTGCATGTGACAATAAATAGGACACATACATGCTCACGTTGCAAATGAGATAGAGGGAAATCAAGCGCATAACCTCTGTACAATGTGTTTTATTTAGAATCTGGCTGGCTGCTCCTGTCTCACTTCGGTCCCTGTGGAGAATACCACCGTCGTTCCTGGAAAATGTCCCAGCCCTGGTTGTCAAGAGGCCTTTCTCACATTCCTGTGTGTGATGTGTGTCTGCAGCATGATAGGAGCTATGGCCCAGACGCCGTCAGTTATCATTCTCATCAGGTGAGAAGCAAAAGCTGCTGAAGTGTCCGCTGGGTTTCAGCCTTGGAAAGGCACTGTGGAGCTTATTGAAATATTGGGAAGCTCCTCCTTAGCATTATCTGATTTAAACGCCTTTTTATTGCTCTACTAAATCAAGAATTCACAAAGGAGGCAAAAGATAAAACTGCTCCTCTGTGCCTCTGGATTTTATGCAAGGCATTTGCAGTTTTATTAATATACATGCTGTGTGGTTTGTTCAATTCCAGGGATCAGCTGGGTTTTACTAGTCGTGGGATGAAAGGTATTTTTATGGTCTGCAATGTATTTCATGTTCCTGTGCAGTGAATAAGGAATGATGCACAGCCTTTGGCCCACCTGGAATAGTACATTAGTATAATACAGTACAATAGTACAGTACCCTGCCAGAAGCTAATTCCAGGGGGCCCTACATTCACACCTGTCATATGCTATTGCTTTTCACTGAAGCATCCCCCAGAAATAACAGACCCTTCAATTTAATCAGCTGGGAGAACTCTACAACATAATCACTGTCATTTGTTTTCTTCTTTCTTTAATTTCTGTTGGGTCTGGACCTCGATGTGAGTGTCTTTTTTAATGATACAGCCAATGCACATACAAAGTTTCAATCAGAGAAGGAAATTTATTCAAGCACAGAATACAAAAGCATTCAGTAGCTCGGGAGAATTCTCTACCAAAACTCAGTGTTAAATATATCTTTATAATATTACATCAGCATAGAAAATATTAGCCATACATGATTGGTTACACTCAGCAAAATAATTTTAGTTTGTTAGTTTTTCTAAGTAACCTTAAAGCCCAAGGTTGTATCATAACACAATATATTGTTTATAGAACCATCTTCCACCTTATCTAGCCTTGAGACTCCGCATGTTCCTGTGCAATAATAATTTTCTGTCTGTCTACATAAGCAAAATATCCAATCTGAAATATATGCTTTAGAAATAGAAAATGGCATAGACATGAACCAGAGTTCAGAGGTTATATAGGCCTCAGAGACCTCAGACTAATTAGGATCCAACATTTCATTTTCTATTAGTACAAAAATACCTATGGGATCTTTCCAATAATAAGCAGTATTTGTGATTATGATTTATCTGCGCCCAAGGGGTAGGTTTAGGGCGGGGTTGTAAGGGGCCCGAAGGCTCAGCCAGGGGTATCGGACCAAGAAGGAAGCACAGTCCAACCAGATCGAGGTATCCAAGGGGTTAAGAGAAAGGCGAAGTCAGGTCCAGGCAAAGGTTCAATAAACGGTTTTACAGGCAAGGTCAAGATCAGGATCAATAGTAGAAGTAATATAGCGCACCCAGGAAGTTTTTTCTGCCCCCTGCCTGCTAACATAATATGAACCCTTTCATCCAGATCACTGTTGAAATTCCAAACTAGTATAATAAATAAAAAATAAAAACACAAATAATAAAAATGGAGGACCAATTGTAAAATGTCTTAGAATATTACGGTACTCTCTATGTGAGGCTACTGTTAACAGTTATTCATCTAGATAAATGAGAGGAAATATGGGAACGAGCATTAGAGAAGTAAATCATATTCTGCTATGGAGTTTATTGTTTTCATATAAAACGTGTAGTTATTCACTTGCCTATCGCTTGCTCAAATACAAATACAGTGAAGTTACATGGTAGTCATATGCTTTCATCCTCTAGTTTGATATGTAGTGGTCACAGTTGGAATATATATATATATGTATCTCCAAGGGGCCGATTCATCAAGGGTCGAATATCGAGGGTTAATTAACCCTCGATATTCGACTAGGAACTAAAATCCTTCGACTTCGAATATCGAAGTCGAAGGATTTAGCGCAAATGCTGCGATCGAACGATCGAAGGATTATTCCTTCGATCGAATGATTAAATCCTTCGATCGAATGATTAAATCCTTCGATCGAACGATTAAATCCTTCGAATCGAACGATTCGAAGGATTTTAATACAACGATCGAAGGAATATCCTTCGATCAAAAAAACTTAGGCAAGCCTATGGGGACCTTCCCCATAGGCTAACATTGACTTCGGTAGCTTTTAGCTGCCGAAGTAGGGGGTCGAAGTTTTTTTTAACGAGGCAGTACTTCGACTATCGAATGGTCGAATAGTCGAACGATTTTTAGTTCGAATCGTTCGATTCGTAGTCGTAGTCGAAGGTCGAAGTAGCCCATTCGATGGTCGAAGTAGCCCAAAAAACAAGTTTTTTTACTTCGAATCCTTCACTCGAGCTTCATGAATCGGCCCCCAAGTGTCAAATTTTAAGATTTAAAATCTCTAACACTTTATTTTTTAAAAAGATTCTGTATAAACTAGTATATAATATATTTTTTGGAAAAATTGCTGAATTCTTTCATTTCAGGAATTTCAAATTCAGACACCTGTAACTTGTAGACAAATGCCTTTTGCTGTGTCTCTGCCAATGTTCTTCCTGTGTGTCCTTGACCGTAGTGAGTGAGCTAGGTGACCATTATATTGCGGTCTCATTGTCTTCAGTGGAATCTTTCCCTCTCTAGGGCCAAAAAACACAGAGCCCAGAGGACTATGTTAAAATGCAAAGTGTGACCTTTCCTGTCTCTGCATTTGCCTGTCACCTATTGAACTAATAAAAAGGGACTGGAGAGAGCAGACGGGAGAAAGCTGTGCAAGCCGAGTCCTGCACAGCTGTGTATATTGCTAGAAGAAGATTGAAATGAATCACTGGCCCAGTGGGACGCGCTGAAAAAATAAACAAGCTCAGATTCAGCCCCGACAGATACAAAAAGGCACAGTATTTTAATTCTTACATGACTAGTGCAGACTATAGTTTGGCAGACTATAGTTCTGCTTTGGGGGTATAATCAGAAGATATAAACAGCAAAAAATCAGCCTTCCCCTGTGAAGGCACGTTAGAAATGTGACTAGATTCAGGCTCAAAACAAAATTGGAATTGGAAACAAAATTGGAATGTGTCGGGAGATATATATAGCTATTTAGCTAGCCCATGTAATATATGCTAAGGATACATTCAGTGTGACAAGCATGTCAGTGCAACCTCTTTCCTACCCTATATTCACCCCCACAATATCCAGCAGCAAACTTTATTTTTATTAAGTATTTATAAAGCACCAACATATTCTGCAGCACTGTACAATAAATAGCAAATGCAAGCAATGATTGCCTGACCCACAGGTATAGTGGAATAGACAGGGCTTTTACCATGTTCCCTGCCTGCTCACTGAGCTGGAAATCACTCAGGGGGCCTCGTGAGACATAACGTTTATACTGCCCTACCTACTGTGTAGCTGCCAAAATATAATTTATATACCATCCATATTGTTATGGTGAAATGGGTCTCTTCCGTAGCTATAGGCAGATCTTATACATAGACAGAAACACATAGAAACACTACTCCCTCAGGTCCTATAAAGTGTTTGTTACCCATTAAAATAATTTTTTCAGGCTTCAAGGTAGGTAAAAGTTACTTCTGAAAATGGATAACCTAGTTCTTCAGTTTAGTAAAACTGGCATAGAGTGGGGGAAATACAATAAATGGTCCGGCCTTATACAGGTATAGGATGTGTTATCCAGAATGTGGGGACCTGGGGTTTTCCAAATCCATAATCTGGATCACCATACTTCATGCATGCTAAACAATAATTTAAATAAACCCAATAATAATTAATTTTAGCTTATTTAGGATTAAGTTATAGAAGAGTAGGCTACATCTCATGCATTCAGTTTTGGGTCCTCACCTTATAACTGAAGTGCTGCTGCATATCATTTTCAAATGTTGGGCGCTATGCCATTGCATCTGCTAGCCATCCAAAGTAAATGGGCAAGTCTTAAGGACAAATTCAATAGGATCCTCCGGTCTAAGGGGCAGATTTATCAAGGGTCGAATTTCGAAGTGGAAAATACTTTGAAATTCAACCATCGAATTGAATACTACGAAATTTGAAGTCGAAATTTGTAGGATTTTTTGCATTGTACGATCGTATTCCGATCGTAGTATGATCGTACTCCGAGTGTACTTCGAAACGTACGATTCAAAGAATTTTATACGATTTTCCTTCGAATACAAAAAACTTAGAAATATGCTCTGGAAGGTCCCCATAGGCTGACATAGCACTTCGGCAGGTTTAAGTTGGCGAAGTATTGAAGTCTAAGTTTTTTTTTAAAGAGACAGTACTTAGATTATCGAATGGTTGAATAGTTGAACGATTTTACTTCGAATCGAAGATCGAAGTCGTAGTAGCCTATTAGATGGTAGAAGTTTTCAAAAATTACTTCGAATTTCTCATTTTTTAACTTCGAAAATTCCCTTGATTTCACTTCTACCCTTGATAAATCTGCCCCTAAGTATTGCCAACCGGCAATATGGCAGTTTATATACTGTTGCTAACATCAGAATGGCAGTTGTTCATATATAGATGAAATATGATTAATGCCTCTAATGATACCTGGATGAACACAGAACATTATGTTGTAAGAACAACAGTTGCGTTCCCTTTAACCGTATAAATAAAATAAAACAGAATATTAATCTGAAACATCCGTTATAAGGCTATGCTTCTAAAAGCCAGACAGATCCAAAACCTGCACAGCTTCCATTATTCTGGCAATGAAATAGTTAGCCCCAAAACCTAGCGACTTGCTGCATAATGGTAGCCCAGTGTCATTAACTAAAGTCTAGACTGATTTGTTTCCAAGTCCCAGGGGAAGAAGGATGATTACATGGGCGTTGAGGGTTGACATACTCTCCATTCATGCTGTAAGCTTCTGCAAATCTCCTCTTATGAAGGATGGTGTATACCTGCCCACACAATATTTCAAACCACATTAGCTGGGCTGATTCAATAGAGATTTGCAATGACAAAGCCTTGTCAGTGCTTCAGAGCTTTTCCATGCTGACATTTCACTCCGGATTTCAGTGGTTTCTATTTGATTCGCTGCAGGCCATGTAGTATTATATTGCTGCTGTTATTATTATTATTGCTGCACTTACCAAATTCACGATACTTTACAATTGTCAGATATACAAGGGTGATGGATCATGTACCTCGCTGGTGGAAATGTTTATCACCTATCCAAGAAAATTGGTTTTTAATTCCACATCTTGCCATTAGATAATCCCTGCTTTTGAATATATTTCAAATTGGCTTGAGGCTGCAGTAAGCATTACATTTAGGGGGTTATTTATTAAAGTCCGGATGCTCGAAACTCGAAATTTTGAGTTTTATCGACTATGAAATCCAAAATTGTAGTGAAAAAAAATATATTTTTATTATACCCCGTGGATGGAAAAAGTTTGAATCTGAAAATCCGGCATCTCAGACCTGCCGAGATTGTATATAAGTCATTGGAAGAAATCCTGAAGATATCCCGATCTGCACTCGGTTTTGTGTAAAAAAATCCATCGATTTCATGGTTTTTCGTACGTTTTAGTACGATTCAAATTTTCATATGATTTTCAAGTTTTTTTCCCGCAGTCAAATTTTTCGGGAAATAACCCATCTAAATTTGGTCAGAGTATATTTCTGAAAAATATGAGATAAATTCGGATTTCGATAAATAACCCCCTTGGTGTTCACATTTACAGTATATATGCTACATATATCTGTTTGACTGCCCCTTTAAAAATTGACAACTGTTGAGCCCCAGCCACTTCTGATACATGCAACTACAGTATATGTATTTCTTTGGACCACGTATATTACGTTACCATTTATTCTGTATTATTTATAAACATTGCCTTCGTTCATCTGCATGGGATGAAATATTTGAAAGATCTTAATTTAGAAGAATTCTGTTGATTTCGGTTTCCATTGATAATGTTTTGGATGTTTTAAGCCTTACAGTTGGAGGCCAGGAGCTGCAATGACAAAATTAACTTATGTTCTCACTCTCAGGTGCCAAAACTTATTGATTTTTTGGGTTTATATGCAGTCAACTTTAGAATATTTTCACTTTGTAAATGTTCCTTTAACTTATCAGTAGATGATTTGCCAGTGCCTGCAATTTAACATAGATACGTTTAACCGGTATGAATTGTGTGTGTGCATCACAATGAACGTGTAGAAAAGAGAAGAGAACTGTCTAAGTTGGTGTAATAAGTGAAGAGTCCCAGCAATGGCTGTCCACTGAAATGTAAACAAAGGATTTGCAAGGAAAAAGGATCAACTGTAATCGGAGGCAGGCAGAACTCAGGAGGCAGGCTGAGATCAAACGTAGTCGGGGACAGGCAGAGATCGGTAGGCAGGCTGAAGACGAAAACAAGAAACAATTCAAACAGTTCAGGATCAACAACAGCAAGGGAAATAACCAAGCGCTGTTTACTTGCTTTGATGTCTATTCAATGGGAAGGCTTTGGCGTCAAACGTATCGCGACCGCATGTGAAGCGACACGTGGGTGTACGAACAAACATGCGCGAGAAGACGCACACTGGCAGCAAGCGCAGAGGTCCATTGGCGCCTTACAGTGTAAGAAAGCTCGGGCAATCTTAAGGTGACAAGACTTCTGGGGGGGGTCTGCTCTATGCAATGTTACACTGCACCGGATGCGGACACACAAACAAAACAATTGTTCTAATGTTACATAGAAGATTGAATTGTGGTGAAAATTCAGCTGCCAGACAGATTCTAGCCGACCTTACGAAACAAGGTGCAAGGTTCAACTCACATCATCCATCATTTTGATTGAAAGAGTGCTCTGTGCTGTTACACCCAAGAAGACCCCACTTCTAACAGAGGAACATAAAAAACCTGACTAGAGTTAAAACACACCTGAACAAGCCAAGGTCCCTCTGGGTGAATGTCCTGGAGACAGATAAAGTGAAATTGGAGCTCTTTGGTAAAGCACAACATCTCCTTGCTTGCAGAAAAATGGAAGCCTACAAAGAAAAGAACACCATCTTTACAGTCAAGCATGAAGAAGATTCACTGATTTTTTGGGTTTGTTTTATGCCCCATAGCATACAATTGTGAAATCTGGAGAATACCAAGGAATTTTAGAGTGCAATATTAAACCCATTGTCAGAAAGTTGAGTCTTAATACTGAGGTGTTTGGAGGTGGGCAGCATCGAGTCCATATCTAAATTCCATTGAACACTCATGGAGGAGAAATTGCAGCTTAGAGAAGGCATCTGAGAGAACCGGAGCAGTTTGCATAAGGAGAGTGGTTCAAACTGTCCGCAGAGAGACGTAGAAAGCTCATTCATACTTTAGGAAGCACTTGGACTCCAGTTCTTCTTTCCAATGGATCCACTACTAAATATTAGGTTTGGATGTCAATAATTTTGTCTGTTATACTCTCTGAAAAAATATTTAGAGACATATTTATTATGCTGTGTAGAAGAAATTCACTGTGAAATTCACTGTGTAAAAATCTGTTCAAAATAAATGGTGAGTTTATCAATTGTGTGTGTAATTTTTACGCCATGCAGATTTGACGCTATTTTACATTGCTTCCGCATAAAAAATGTGCACTTTTTTTTTACACATCGAAGCCTGGCGATGTGTGGTGTATTATTCCGCTGTTTTTTACATAGCATAATAAATATGCCTCCCAAAGTTCTCTGAATGGCAGGGTCGGACTGAGCTGGGGGGACAACGGGAAAAAACTTGGTGGGCCCCCGGCTCATGTTGGCCCTCCCGGCCCAGATCTGCACCCAGATCTGCTGCTGAATGTCGCAACCTCCCTTGATCAGTAAAAATAATTGTGTGCATACTCGGTGCAGTGTGCATGCTCACAAACGCAGTGCGCTGGCATACCTCCCAACATTTTGGAAGTAAAAAGAGGGACACAATTTTTTTTTCCGCACATAGCGCACCAATTTTTTGCCCACACCCCTTTCTGTGGCCAAACCCCCTAATTACCATGTTCGTTTTACAAAATTTGGTAGGTTATGAAAGTTTGAAAATATTTCTCCTTATCTAAACTGTGTTTTTGTGTCTCAAAATTGTTACAAAGTATCTTATTTGCACCTGTTAGCTGTTCTGGGCTCTCTGCTAAAAGCCAATTAAGTGAGAAACTTTGTTTCTTTTTCTGGCTGTTCAGTGCAGAGAAAAGAGGGACTTTCCAGTACAAATGAGGGACTGCGGGTTGAGCTGTCAAAAGAGGGACTGTCCCTCCGAAAAAGGGACAGTTGGGAGGTATGCGCCGGCGCGGCTGGTGGGGCCGGAGGGGGCCCTGTGGCAGTAGTCCAGGTGGGCCCCGGGCCCCCCAGTCCGACCCTACTGAATGGTATAAGTTATGTACTCTTAATAATGTAAAAAGACATTTTTCAGATTTCAAACTTATTTTTAAGTTAATTCATTAATTGAAGGAATAAAATGCCAAGGTGGCAATATTTTTGATCACTATTGTAGCTGACATACCACTGATCAGTGGCTGCCCTCTGCCCACTCTGCTGTGATATTTTCTGCCAGCTTGTGTGACATAAGCCTTGTTTCTTCTATAAGCTCAGGGGCGCGCCACCAATGAGGCGAGCTGAGACGCTCGCCTCAGGCGGCAACGCCGGAGCGGTTTCCAGGGGCGGCAAAAAGCCGCTCCTGCACCTTTAAGAGCCGAATTTCCAGTTTTTAAACCGGAAATTCGGCTTTACGAATGCGAGAGAGCATAATTGCGCTCTCAGCGTTAGTAGTGTTCCTGCCTCCCCTCCCGACAGGTAAGTCGGCGAGGGGGGGCGGCATTGCAGGAGCCGCCTCAGGCGGCCCTAAGGTACGAATCGGCGCTGCATAAGCTATATACATAGTTTAAAAGGACAGTATAATGAGGTTTTCAAGGAAGCATTGTAGATGTCTTTTAAGAAAAGGGAAATATTTTGAATACATTCTGCTAGGTTTAAGCTTTCAGCAGTGTCACAAACAGCTGGTAGCAGACGCAGGGAATATTCACAGCAAGGAATTTGCGGTTTATAGCTGTGGAAAGAAATCACATTGCTTAGCTAAAAATAGAGGAGATTTGTAGCAGGACAAGGCACAATTGTTGCGGAAGAAACCAACAGAATGTAAAACCTTAGACACATGTCCTGTGTTTCCTCGTGCTGACATTCCCCCAAACCACATGCTGTGTTATATGATGGAATTGGTAGCACTGAAGGGAGTTTAATGCAGGATTTCAGGGGATTTAGAAGCATCATACTGCATAAGATGTTGTTTGTATATTTAAAATATGAAAGGAGATCTTTTACTTCCTTGTTTTGTGCCATAAAGTCACGCGATTTCCCTCCCCACCCCTAATTTGCATATGTAAATTAGAATTCACATTCGGTTCGGCCGGGAAGCATGATTCCCCCGAATTTGAATCCTGCTGAAAAGGGCCGAATCCTGGTTGATTCAGACGCCCATTGACTTTAATGCATTTGGACAAAATGACGCGTGTATAAAAATTTTGACGCCCATTGACTTAAATTAGTTTCGCCAATCACTAGCCTTGAACTCTATATATATTTATATATTAATATTATATTAGATATATCTCTTAACAGTATTTCCACCTCTTGCCATCGTATTTATGTTTACCATCAACTGTATCATTGTCAGTCACCGTTATTGTAAATCTATTAATCTCAGATTCCTTAGCGTGGCCTCTTCTGGTCAGGTTGTGGTTTCCATAATTAATGTGTAACCCAAGCATCCGATGTGAATCCTCCAACAGAAACTCATTCTAAGGACAAAGTATTAGGGCTAGGCATTTAGATTCAGTATGAGCTGGATAATTCCTTTCATTACTCTCAGGGCTCGGTGTGTCGATAAACAGTTTTATCACCAGTTTAGTATGAGAAAACCATGCAGAAGATGCACAACCGCCCCAAACGTAATGAAACGACTATTTATTTCCCAGTGACACCATTATCTGGTGTTAACAATGCTACTCAATTCCAGACATTATTATGCAGCTCCAGGCATCATTATTTCTCAGGCACGAGGCGGCCACAGCTAAAAACCCAGTAATGATTTCTGAAGAGATTACAGCCCCACCCTGGCTGAAGGGTTCAGTTAATTTTGGTTAAAAGACAACAGTTCAACCCCTCCAAATGATCCCAATTGCAAATACATTATTTATATATGTGCATAAACATATCTATCTATCTATCTATCTATCTATCTATCTATCTATCTATCTATCTATCTATCTATCTATCTACACACACACATACTGTACATACATATACGGTTGACCTTGAGATTACTGCTATTAGCCCTGCTTATTGTGCTTGGCTAAAAGTCACCAAAGCGCCTTCTAAACGTATTACAGTCTTTGCAACATTATAAGAGCATTTTGTCTCTTTGTGCCATATTTTTTCTTTATATTCCTCTCATCAAATGTCTCCCCCAAGCCCTTGGTGTTCAGCTCACCATCTCATTTTTCTTTTTACAGGGCAGTAAGTCCTGAACTGAAGTCATATGCCCTGGGGGTTCTATTTCTTCTTCTTCGTTTGATAGGTAAGTCTTCCACAGCTAGTAGTAAATGAATTAACTTGTGTAGCCTAGGGTGGACCCTAATTGGTTAAAAAAGCTTATCACAGAATAATTCACTGCAAAAAAAAAAAACAATATGTTATGGTAAGTTATAATATTTGTGGTGGAAAAATAATGTATATTATTTGCTATTATTTTATTATAATTACTATTTATTTTCTATTTCTATGAGAATATTTATTCTACCTCATTTCTGTCATAGTATTCTGATTATGTCTAGCACTGGGCACAATAAGTTGTAGAAGATGCATTGGTGCTATAACTCTGGAAAATAAAGCTGCATTGTAGGGAAAACATGTATATTCTTTGCTCTTAATAAATGAGAAACTACCCCCTACATGGAAGGCGTGAAGTATGTGCTGGTTCAGTATAACGACCAATAAGATGTTGCATTCTCAACAAGGAAATGCTACCTGCTGATTGGTTGCTAAACATTACCATACCTCCCAACATTTGAACAATGTAAAGAGGGACAAAAACATTGGCCGCGCTACACTTGGCAAATCTTTTTTGACCATGCCCATTTTATGGCCACACCCCCTAATTACCATGTCCATTTTACAAAATCTGGCAGGTTATGAAAGTTTTGCCCTTTAAGCTGTCGAGTCTAAATTCTCCCAAGCTTTATCTTAAATAGTTACAATTGTATCTTCGCTTATCTAAAATAGTTACAAATATATCGAAGTGCATCTGCTGAGTGTTGGCTCTCTGCCAAAAAGCTTCTTATTTTATTTAAGTTTCGGAAACTTTGTGTCAGTGTAGGAGATCAGAGAGAAGAAACCGAGGGCTGCTGGTTGAGCTGTCAAAATTAGGACTGTCCCGCAGAAAACAGGAAAGTTGGGAGGTATGCGTTACTAAAGCTGAACATTGGTGTCTGATTAAAGTGATACCGACACTAAAGGGCAGATTTATCAAGGGTCAAATTTCGAGTTTATGGGAGTTTCTAAAAAACCTCCATGAACTCCCAAAAACTCTAAATTCGAAAAAAATAATAACCAATTGAAATTTATTAAAAAATTCTAATTTCGGGTGAATATGATCGACCTGCAAACTTGAATCAAAAGCAAAATTTTGGCAGGTTTTAGATGGCGAATATTCGAATTTGAATTTTTAAAGGGAGAGAACACGATAAATTTAGAAATCATCATCACATGCATGTGCGTAATGAACAAGCTGGGGCACTCTTTCACTGTGCCTCAATATATGCTTGCCAGGGGGCTTTTCTTAAAAATATACTTTTGTTTTGAACATCTGGTTTGCAGGCTCTGTTAGTCATAGCCTTGTGTGGGGGAGGGGCAATATTTATGTGATAGGCGCCTTTTAAATATAAAGCAAATTCTAGAAGCAAAGCTTGAACTGTTTGCTTTTAGTGAGCCTGCTTTTTATTCATACAGATAATGTGTCTGAAATGGTTCTGCTCCTGTCGCATTTGATGTACTATTCTCTCCTTTTTATAACATTTTTTCATAGCACTAACACCATTTTCGATTCACAAAATAATTTGTTTTGCCTTTGTGTTTTGCAAGCGACATTTCTATAAGTGAATTAGAAGGTGGTACCATTAGCTTTGTTGTGGGATGTCACAGCCTTGGGAAGTTTAATGGCATGTATCCCTTCTCTCACACATCCATCTTCAATATCATTTGTTTATTCTCTTAATCTGCCATTTTTCTGTTCTCAAGGTCAAGGCAGGCATACTATAGAGACATTCAGCTAGAAAGAACTGTATACAATAAGCATTTTTTGGATGGCTCAGTGAGGAGGTTTATATCTATAGAACTGTTTAAAACTCATTGAAGTCAATAAATTTGACATGCAGCTATTTTTTTGACGCAACTATTTTTTATATTTTATCTATAGGTGAGCATTAAGCAAATAATCCACAACATCATTAAGCAAATAATCCACAAAAATGCACAGTAATTCACTATTTCTGCAAATTCACCACAACAAAAAATACAAAATAGTGAACATTCAATGTAGAAACATAACCTCATAACATACCACAAGGCATTGTTTTCCCCCTGTCCGCATACCTCATGTCACCCACCTCCCTCCAATCAAACTACTGGATAGTAATCTTATTTAGTCATGGACAAATTTGTCCCGCAAAAAATTAGCGAAATGCAGATTTTGACGCCGGTGACAATTTGCCAAAATGAGCACTGGCGTCAAAGTTGATGCCGGCGCCCATTTAAGTCAATGGACGTCCATTAATCGTCGCTGGTGTCTAAATTTTCGCCATCGTCAACTCCGGCGCCTGAGTCAAAAAAAAAACAAACTTTTACGCCGGCGAAAATTTTTCACGAATTTATTCGCCAGAGATGAAACGGAAATTTGCCACAAATTCGACTGGCGAATAAATTCACCCATCACTAATTTAATTTTTTTTGCTATATCCATTCTTAGTTCTAACATGTATGTCATCTATAATCTGATTTACTTTAGGGTCGCTAGTGATGAGCGATTTTTTTCTCCATGCATGAATTCACTGCAAAATACCGCATTTCACCATCTGCAATTTTTTTCACAAAACTGCATCAAAAATTCTCTGGGAACAAAGTCGCCGAGACAAAAAGGTCACCATAAAAAAAATGTCCATTGACTTTCATGCATTTGGACAAAAATGGTGCAGAGACAAAAAAAAAGTCGCCACAAGAATATGTACTTTAATGCATTTGGAGTTAGAAAAAAAAAATTGCCAGTGTAAAAAAATTTTCGTGCATAGAGAACTGTTGTTGCCTGTTGACTTCAACACGTTTTGCAAAATGTTCACCGTTTCAGAAGTTTTGCGATTTTTTTTCAGCTCATCATTTGCTCATCGCTACAGTTATATATATATATACAGGTATAGGATCCCATATCCGGAAACCCGATATCCAGAAAGCTCCGAATTATGGAATGGCTCCCATAGAGCCACTATTTTATCCAAATAATCAAAATTTTTAAAAATGATTTCCTTTTTCTCTGTAATAATGAAACAGTACCTTGTACTTGATCCCAACTAAGATATAATTAATCCTTATTGGAGGCAAAACCAGCCTATTGGGTTTATTTAATGTTTAAATTAATTTCTAGTAGACTTAGGGCATGAAGACCCAAATTACGGAAAGGTCCGTTATCCGGAAAACCCCAGGTCCCGAGCATTCTGGATAACAGGTCCCATACCTGTTAGAGAGATATATATATACCCTTTTCACCAGGGTTTCTTTGCTTTACTCACGGTTTTCTTCAAATGGAATGATCTTCTATCAAACAGATTAAAGTAAAAAAAGAAAGAGTCACTGAAGCTTAGCTGGAAGAATGCTTTATATTATTTTATTCCTTTTGGGGATATTTAGCTCTCAGGCTGAGAGAGGTAATGCAACTGTCAAGAAAGGAAGGTATACATTATTATACTCTTTAGTAGACCAATGTTTGCTTACGGCAGGAGAAAATTTATTGGCATTCTTTGTTAAAAAAGGTTTTTCACAAACGACTACAATGCAATAAGTTGGGGTCCTCCAGCACTTATCTTTCTCATGCACATGAAGCATAGAAACAACTCATCAATAGACTACTTACTTCCCCAAGCTCCCAATTCCCATAATGCCTTGCACATTTTTGTGATTCTGATTCTTTACCTCTGCTACTTATGGAGGACATTTTGGCAGTTAGACTCCTGGCTGGAGAGTTGACTAATGCTCCATATTTGTAATTAACATAAAGGTATTGTAAAATTTTATTTTTGAGTTTCCATTTCATTGTAATAACTGTCAAGCTAAACCTGACGTTTATATAAAGGGATGAATACAGACAACATTCATTAGCCTTTATGGTAACACATTCAGAAGTTTTATTTTAGCTGTGCAGATTTTTTTCCTCCTTTGTCAGTGATGTTCTCTCTAACAATAAAAGAGCAATAATGTTAAGATTTATTTCTTCAAGTATGATATGAAAATGTAATGGTAGAACACTTGCACAGACTTTATGCCCTTTTGTATTGCTTTTTACCAAAGGTGAAGTAAGTATCCATTTCAATAATAGTCGTTTACATGAAGCCATTAGTGTCATTGTTAAGTAAACATGAAATTATGAATGAACATCCTTATTTGCCAAACAAGGATTAAACTGAAATATTATTAGTGCTTGGGTTTATTAGCTATAAATCTTGACAAATACTTTCCCAAGGCTTTGCCGAGGAAGCAAGAAGCAAATGCATCTTTTTATGACATCCCAACCGATATGTTTCGAGGAAACAATTATTTTCCGGGAGAAGGCAAGTTAGAAGCAAGAGCAGGGTCTCTTTATACAAAGGCCTGATTTGCAATTTACTGAAAGGTCACTAAACATTGAATTACCTTTAAAATTATGTCATTGGTCTAATGGACTGTTATTTTAGATAATTAAATGGGTTGGCAATATTGAATAGCCCTGGAGATAATCCCACAGTGTGGATCACGTAAAGCTTTAATTTTACTGATCTTTAGTTAATGGTTTCCTTCAAATGGTATGTTTTTTCATAATAAGCACCAACTGATCATTTTTAAGGTAATTAAGTCAAAAGACACAAAAAGGGTGTTTTAAGAAATACAGACATAGAACGACAGAAACACCTCAATAAGCCCATCTGGTCATGCAGCTGAATGACTGCAGGGCTGCCAGGAGGGAGGAGGGATATATACAGTATAGAATCCTCATTGGAAGGTGATGATAAGTTAGACGATTCTTCCCTGGGGAAACTTGAAGAACAGGGAAAATGTATGGAAAGAAAAAAAAAGCTTATTTGTATTAATTTGCTATACAATTCACAAGTGGTAAAACTCTCCCAATTAACTTATATTCTTTTAAATACACAATATGGAAAATATCTGGACATGTTTTAGCCAAAAGTATCCGGACACTCAATCTCAAATGATATGTCCTCAAATATAACACAAGAGATGTTAAAGTCATCACCATAGGACTCAGGAGCTATGGAAGGTGAACTATGGAGGTATAAATGACATTTCATTATCTGGCAGCCTGATGGAAACGTTTGGGTTTGGCAGAATCCTGGACAACACTACCTGACTGAATACTTAATGCTGACAGTAAATTTGGAAAAATGAAGGGAAAATAGTGTTTCTTTTTTCTATGTTTTGAGATAAGACCCCCAGTTCTGCTGAAACATTAAGGCTTCAGCGTACAATCACATTGTTGACATTTCCAATTACTTTATGGCTAAAGATTTTGGGAAGTCCCTTTCCTATTTCAGGACAATAGTGTCTCCATGAACACTGAGGTCAATACAAAATGGTTTTGCTGAGATGGGAGTGGAAGAATATGACTGGCCTGGGCAAAGCTCTGACCTCAATCCAACGAAACATTTGATTGGATGAATTGGAATGCCGACTGTGAGCCAGATGTGGGAACCCAACATTGGTGCTTAAATTCACTAATGTTCTTGTGACACTCACAATGTTCAAACATCTAGTGGAAAGCCTTCCCGGAGCAGCAAAGATCAAAGGGAGGGCCAACAGCAATCAATAGCCTTTTGGGAATGAGATGTTGGCCTGGCAAGTGCCTGGATACTTTTTGGCCATGTAATGTACGTCTCTTTTAGGGCATTACACTAGTCTAGTATGTCTTTTTAAAGCAATAAAAATTGTATATAGCTGTTTTTCCTTAAGTAAAAATGGCCCTCTCTTGTCTGACTGAACCAGTTTTCAAGAGTGATTTTTTGGTATTGATCAATAAAGAAACAACCACTCGTTCTATCAATTTGGCAACTGCAAGACATTTTTTAGTAGTGTAAACTCATATAACATTAACTGGAAGCTTTATGTTTTCCTTGGCAGATCAATCTACTGTGTTATGCTTTACAAAAAGGTATCAAGTCTCTTTAATTATGTTAAAATCAAACTTGACTTTACAATTAATATAGTAGTGTTACTGGATTGTCTGTATTATGTTATTTGCAGTATGGAGTCATTAATTTACCACAATAGACTCTTGCTGGGAAGGCAGCTTTCTAATCATTCAGGTATCTGACATGCTGTTCTGTCTCACCAGCAATTTACAGCAAACTAACCAGAAAACAAGATTCACAGGAAGAAGTACATTAGATCTATACTATGATGAAAGACAGCACATGCAGTCTAAAAGCATTCTGTAAGCTAATGTTTTCCTTAATAAGAGGCACCCTCTTATTCCAAATCATGCTAATAAAAAGACTAACGGGTCTGACTGCATGATGCATAAAACTGTTTGGCAGTTACAACAACCAGGTTATATATAGCAGATTATGATCTGATTTGTCTTGTTTATTTAATTTATTGACAAGAATTGAACTTTTGCCTGCGGAGACCTTGTCTATTGTTATTTAGCCCGAGGCAAAACTGCGCTGCCTGTGTCTTTGAAAGAGTAACATTTTGAAAGGAAACCATTTTTTTTTTTTGCATTAATTAAGATCCTGAATTCTGAGATTTTGTATCTGATTTCTCTCTTTATATGAAGTTCAGAGTCCATATGGCTAAGAAACTCAATCACCAGCTGTCATTTGTTTTCCAGTGTTGAGCCACAGGCACAGCACATCTAATAAGATCTCCTGGAATTGACTTTCCAGCACAATAGCTGTACTACTGCAGGGTGTTAGGAAACGCAATCACTCCGCAGGATTCATCCTCTTTCCCTTGCCAGCCCCTCCAGCAGTGAATATGTTAAATGCAGGATTTCAATTGATTGAAAGATATGAGGCACCATGCCAAGCTGATGTTCACTTACTGGCAAAAAGTCTTGCTCATAGGTAAAGAATACAGTCCCAGGAGAGCCCCATACAATTTCATCTTTCCACTATCAATTAAGTTGCTGAGTTCTTGAAAGATTCTATCATTGCTGACAATAAAAATAATACTTAAAGAAGCCCAAACTCAATTATAGCCAGTGTAATAGCTAAAGCTGATCAGCTGATCACGTGCAACATGAAGAAAACAAGAAATATTCCAGCTATTATAATCTACAGCCATCGGCGCTGCCCTAATCTTCTTTTGTGGCAGATATAAGGAGCTTCAGTCCACAATAGTTGAAGGAAGTATAGTTTGATATCGTCCATGCAATTTTTAAGAAGTAATATCATAGCAGGTACCATTTTTTGCTTCTGTTCTAGTAACTCATACCAATCAGTTGGCAAGTAGCTGATCAGCTGTTGAAAGAAACATCTGATGGTTTTCTCTGGGTTATATTAAGGTGTTAAGACTTCCCTGGTAGAAGTGTGAGGTCCAGGCGCTCGTTCGCCAGACCAAAATCTTAAGGAGGTAATTCATACACCAACAAATGTATGGGAGGCACTTTACAAATCCCATGAACAGGCATATAAGAAAACAGAGTTTTATTGCAAATACATATAAGAAAATATATGCATTTCGTACTAGTGTCCTTCAAGTCTATAGAGCACAATGCCTAAGGCTATTTTTTTTGTACTTGAAATGTTTTTGCAATAGATGACTCTTATCTTTTACACCTGTTTGTGGGATCTGTGAATGCCTGCCATACATTTTTTGGAGAATGTTTTCTGTGTGTTACCAGACTTTTGGAAAAGATGTGCCTATATTTACATTGCTCTAAGGTTTATGTTTGGATGATTTATGCATTGCAATATTTTAAGTTATTCGTCAACGCAAAATAGGTGAGAAAATAGTTTTGTCCAAGTCAAGAGGGAATTTTGAAATAGTTTGTTAATACAAGTCATTGTTTTATATTTTTCAGGGTTTATTCCTCCACCACTGATCTTTGGAGCGGGAATTGATTCAACGTGCCTCTTCTGGAGCACATTTTGTGGAGAGCAAGGAGCATGTGCACTGTATGACAATGTGGCATACCGATACTTGTATGTTAGCATTGCTATAATTCTGAAATCATTAGCATTCATCCTGTATACCACAACATGGCAATGCTTAAGGAATAACTATAAAAGATACATAAAAAACCATCAAGGAGGACTCAGTCCAAGTGAGTTCTTTTCCTCTACATTGACCCTGGACAACCTGGGGAAAGACTCTGTGTCCCAAAAAAAAACTCATAGGACAAAATTCATATATAATCTTGAAGACCACGAATGGTGTGAAAATATGGAGTCTGTTTTATAGTAGCAGGTGACTGAACGAATTCTATAGTGTCATTTGAGAGTTCTCCTTTTTTAAAGGAAAAAAGACATTATATGCTTCTATCAGACTTACCCTGGGCAGCCCTTGATATTAGCTACAAAATGGCCTAGCAAAGCAATGAATATGTATTTATTGTAGCTAAGGCCTTCAACATTTGATTTTCCACCAGTAATGGTAATGCTTCAGATGACGAAGGCTGGTTCAGAACTCAGTAGGCTGAATAGGTTGGAGAGAAGTGGATACAAAGCCAAACAGCCAGTGGGATGCCAGTACAATATATAAATTTGTATCATTATGCAATAATGCATTCTGATTGTCACAAGCGCTAGCGGTTTTCCTGGAAAATGGCACACCAAGAATGCAATAGTCCAATACCAGCTCTCTCTTTGCTATGAATGACAACCCAGAATCGAATACATCATACTCAACTTTGTTGCTTTCTAAACATGAAACAACACAGTTAATTTTGTTGCGCGTTTGTGTGTGTGTGTGTGTGTGCGAGTCATGGATTTAAATGCAACCCTCTACAACCACAAAAACATGTTATATTCTTTTGTTGCCAGGAGTCCTTTCTCAATGATGTGTGCCACATTCTTGAAAAGTATTTATTTTTAACCATTGTTGACTTTAGTAAAGTAAGTAATGTTGTTATATAGTCACACAAGAAATCAGTTGATTGTGGCTACTTTTGCTAGCCTTGGTCAAGTATCAGCATTCATTTGTATGATAAGACATATTTATCAAAGACCCAGACATATTACAAAACTGCTTGTACTGAGAAATACCTAAAATTCCTAAGTTCATCCCATTTTAATGTCTTCATTTCTTCTTTCTTCTGTACCCTGATTGTGTCTTCAGTATAGCGTATCTGGAGTATAGAAATAAAACTTCTTTATTGTCCCTTACACAAAAACCCAAAGATAATAATTTACAAACCTTTAATTTAATTTCACAATCAAGAAAAAGTTCTGACAAATTGGAATTAACTGGCACAAAAACAGAAGACAGAATGGATTTTTCCTCTGCGCAGTGATTTATAGTTTCAACTCTCCTAATTCTTCCCAATAGGATTTGGCAGTGGTTCAGACATCACCAGCATGTTGGTTTGTACATTTACTGATACCATTTTAACAGAAATGAGCAGGAGTGAGACTGCTGAAGATAAACAGATGCATTTGAAATACATACCCCCATATGTAATAAAATGCATAAAGTTTGCCCAGGTGCAGAAACCCATAGCAACCAATAAGATGTTTGCTGTTAATCAGGTGACCAATAATTGCTACCTGCCATTGGTTACTGCTCCTGGCAAACTTAGTGCCTTTTAATACATAACCCCCATAAACAATTACAGACCCTAGACACATTATTGTCATGGCTTGCTTAGCAGTTTTAAGGGTCTACGTCATTCCATTCAACCTACCCCCTTTCCAGGTGATTTAAAACTAAAGACTTCAGTGCAGATACATTTGTTTCCACTGGTATCAGGTTATGTCACATCATAACAAATACAAAAAAGTAGGCAGTAAATGTTAGCCTGAAATATACTTTTAGTGGTAACTCTTGCTATTTATATCACCATTATCAGGGCATTTCAGTGGTAGGTGCCCCTCATACTTAGTGTTTATGCTTTCTGCACTAGCAAATGAGTTTTAATAATTTCTTATCTAAGATATGCCACATAGCAAACGTAAGTGTACACCTGCCAAACCAAGGGTATTACTATGAAGTTGTTCTTCATTTGTTGTAATTACAGTCTTGGCTCTTCTGGGAAGGCTTTCCACTAGATATTGGAACAGTGTAGGTGGTACTTAATTTCATTCAGCCACAAGAGCATTTGTGAGCTTGGCAATTAATGTTGGGGGTCAGGCCTGGCTCACAGTCAGAATTCCAGGTCATCTATCAAGTGTTCAGTTGGGTTGAGGTCAGGGCTCTGTTTAGGCCAGTCAACCTCTTCCACCTCCATCTCAGCAATCCAACTCTTTATGAACCTTACATTGTGCAGGGCCTTTCCAGAACTGTAGAAGCATATTATAGTCATTGGATAATGGCACATATGTCAGCAATTCTGGCTCTGGCATTAAAAATTAATTCTATTAATAAGAAGAGGTGTCCACCGACTTTTGACCAGAGTGTACAGGTGGTGCTTAACTGTATGAAAGAGAGCAACAATCCAGCCATTTGGGAACATTTGCAATGTTTTCAGTGCTTAGCATTAGTAAAGCTGCTTTTCTGCCACTGGAAAATACTGGGATATTAGATTGATAGGAAAAGTACATTTTATAGTATACATAACCAACGTGCCAAAATGGCCCAAAAGCTTTCATTTTGCATAGCTTGACGTTATTGGTCAAACAATATCTATGGCCAAATGTACTATAGAACAGAATTTTTATTATTCTTTTTTTTACCTTCTTTTCCACCATGTTTTCATTCTTCAAAAACAAAAGGATTGTAATTAAGAGTAAATATGTATAAGATTAATCTCTCTCTGGCTCTTCAATCTTGGTATTAGAGGGTCTATTAAAAATGTTATAACATGCTTAGATTAACCAGTAATGATCTTTGTACTTATTAATTTCCGATAATTATAGCTTGGTTTCATTTAGTATTTTGCAAACTGTACATTTTCAAAGATGATTTTTATTTACTTATGTGTCCGATAAGTACTCATATTTCTAATATGAAATCATATCATTTTTTAAAACAGATTTTTATGTTTTTATACATATGAAAACTATGTTATGGAAATGATATACTTACACCATACCTGTCAGTAGATCACACTGAAGACCATAGATGCATTTAAACGGAAATTAATATGGCTTCTTTCCATTATAAACAGGCATGATTTGAAATAGGGATTTGATGTGCAGGAAGTGATTTTAAAAAATGCTTCCTGAGACTTGGTTTAAACTCTTGATACTTTCATCTGGGATGAGATAAAACAGCCTCACTTGATCATCTCATAAACCAATCTTGATTTTTTTTTTTATTCAGGTAGGAAGAGATAAAAACATCCTCATTTGAACTCCTCACAAACTGAGACAGCTCTGCTAAGTTTAGAACCTCCAAGAAATCTGCCCTGTGCGCTCTGAATTGGCAGCGTAATCACCATTACAGATCTCAAACACATATTTCAGATTGGCGAAGTATAAATATATAAAATAAGCCTTCTGACAGATCAGAAGAACACATTTGTAAGAAAGTTTCTGTTCCTAAGTAAAACAACTTGTAGAAATTACATTGTGTATTCTAAAAAGGAAAAATAATACAGGGATTTTTAATCAAGAATTCAAGGGTTCCCATGATACCCGTAAATAAAGTAAATGTCATCCTACTGTAGAAAATACAGGTATGGCCTCTCTTATCCTGAACCCAATAACCAAAAAGCTCTGAATTACAGGAAGGCTATCTCCCATTATAGGAAATGATTTCATAGTTTAAAATGATTTCATTTTTTCTCTGTCTTAATAAAACAGTAGCTTGTATTTGATGGTAACTAAGCTGCATGAATCCATATTGGTGACAAAACAATCCTATTGGGTTTTGGTAATGCAAATTATTGAAATGCTCCTTATTTGGTGAACCCCAGTTCACAAATATTCCGGATAATAGATCCCATATCTGTAGCAATAATAAGGTCATGATTGTTTCTAAACCAGTACTTGAGTTGCAAAGCTAATTCATTGACCTACCCTGAAAAAGATACTAAATCTGTGATAATAAAAAATAAAGTGGTCACGCTCATAAAACTGCTTTTACCATGTTATTATATTTAATAATATTTAATAGTCAGGACTGTTCCATTTACAGGAGTTATATAAATAAAGTGATAGTTAAATGGCATTTATTGCAAGCCAAATACTGTAGATTTCATTCATTTTGCTTATAATGTGACCTTAAAGGCATGTCTCTTTTCTTTAAAAAGGTCTATTTATGGACACTGCATCTACCTCAGGGGTTAGTGGCTTTGTGCCTGCTGAATGCTTGAAAGTGCAATAAATAAATAAAAAATAAATACTAGTAATAAAGACTAGTTGTACATAGTGTGCCTGGTTGAATCTGTGATTGTTTGGTGCTGTAGTCTGCAATTGGCTGATACCTGCAGAATCGGACCGAGTGGCCCGGGGCCCACCAGGGCTGCTGTCTCGGGCCCCCCCCCGCGCTGCGCTTGTGCATGAAATGTGCTTTTGCTGCGATTGGCCCGAAGAAGGGAGGGAGTGATCCCATAAAGTATAATATTATATTTCCTAAAATAGCACTAAAATTGTTATTAAATATGTGTTACCAAAGAAGTAACAGAGTTTTAATATTGAGAATCCTATAAATACTATTTTAGTTAGATGATTAATATAATTATTGTAATGATATTGTTATAATTATAATGTAATGAGAATGAAGAATGAGAAGAGAAAATAATAATGTTTATCTTGTTCCGGTTATTGCTTACAGACAACTATTCTACACAATCCCAAGCAAAATTTGCCAACTGCTAACTTAGAGGCTGAGTTGGTACCTACAGAAAAAAACATGTTTCAAGAGCAAGTACAACCATAGTTTGTGCAATTTATACAAAGGTACCAGAGGGTCTGTGTCTAGGGTGTCAGCTTTAAGGCGGAGGCCCTCAGTTGCCTATATAATCAATATAATTTTTTTTAAGAAAAATAAAAATATTCACCAGTTGTCATCAGAGAGTACCTGCATAAATCTGGTAGCAGACCTAGGGGGTCTGGTTGTTGTGACGTCACTTGTACCAGTGACATCACATGCAGCCATGTGCATGACATCACTTCCACAAAGTAGGAAGTGCAGTGAGAACTGGGGCCTAAGGTGGCACTGGACCTAAATACAGCAATGATTATGTGTCCGTTTCAGTTCCTGTCCAATTTTTATAAAATGTGACGGCATTTAAGATTAATAATTTTGTTTTTTCATTCCTAGTAACACAAAAAAAGCAATGTTTTTACTTTTTGGGGCTTAATGAAATGGTAGGGTGCTGCTGTATATTCATTCCTGTGGTACTACAGCATTTTTGTTTGTGCCAATGCAATATAATGCTTGTCTTGACTCATATCCACAGTGCAACAGAATGGTGTTTGTACGTGACATTAATCTTAGTGATAACATGAATAATTTTAGATTGATATGACAGCATTGAGATAATTAAGGAGCTACAAAAATCATGTCAAAATGTTTATCGAAATAACGTCTGTCAGTTTTGCACTGATAGTAAAACTTTTAGCTCTGTTTTTCTTACTTTATTCACCGGTACCATGGTTTGCATAAACCTGCAGAACAGTGGTCATGGATTTGATTGAGCTTTTGCACTTGCACCACCATGGGTCATGAATGACCCCTTATATGTTTAGTTCTGGAGCAAATACTAAGTAGAATTCAGGAATTTACAGCAGAAAGTCTAGTTGACTGTTGATATGCAATTAGAGGCACATTTATCAAGGGTTGAATTTCGAATTCATGAGTTTTTATAAACTCCCATGACTTTGAAATTCGACCAATTGAAATTTATTATAAAAATAGGATCGACCCGAAAACTCGAATCGAATTGGAATCAAATTAGAATTTTTAAAACCCGATCAGAGTTTTTTTTCTACAAAAAAAACCTTGAATGTCAGGAAAGCTGCAAACAACTCCAAATTAATCCCTGGACATCTCCCAATGACTTAAACAGCAATTTAGTAGGTTACTCTTCTTCTACAGTATCTCTCCTAGGTGGCACCATTGACAGTTATCCTACAGTATATTATTTTATGAAGCTAAAGATGGCCATACAAAAGCCAACCAGGAACCTTTTTCACCCATTCATCCACTGGGCTGAACAGATGGAGAGTATATAAGGGGCCACATATGTTATGGCTGGCTTCATATTGTGCAGTTCCCATCTTCACTGGCCAACACTGAATATCAAATCAAGGAATCTATCACTTCAATGTGAAACATTATCAGGGAAGTTGGATCACTCTGTAAACCCAAGGGGCAGAGGATATGAACCATGTCAGTCATTGGCAGACTATGATGTTTTCCTCTCATTCTAAAGAGTCATTATAATTGGTGTCCTTTAGACATAGTACAAAGCAGAGCAATGTGAACTCCATTAACTTACAGTCATATGAAAAAGTTTGGGAACCCCTCTCAGCCTGCAAAATAATTTACTCCACTTTCAACAATAAAGATAACAGTGGTATGTCTTTCATTTCCCAGGAACATCTGAGTACTGAGGTATATTCTGAACAAAGATTTTTGAAGCAGCATTCAGTTGTATGAAATTAAATCAAATGTGAAAAACTGGCTGTGCAAAAATTCGGGTAACCTTGTAATTTTGAATTTGAATGCATGTAATTGCTCAATACAGATTACTGGCAACACCAAATTGGTTGGATTAGCTTGTTTAGCCTTGAACTTCATTGGCAGGTGTGTCCAATCATGAGAAAAGATATTTAATGTGGCCAATTGCAAATTGTGCTTCTGTTTGACTCTCCTCTGAAGAATAACATCATGGGATCCTCAAATTGTGAGAATGGTTACAGACAACCCAAAAATCACCTCCAAAGACCTGCAAAAGCTCATTTAGACAAGCCACAGTCATTTTGGAACAAAGTGCTTTGTCCTGATGAGACAAAAATTGAGTTATTTGGTCATAACAAAAAGCGATTTGCATGGCAGAAGAAGAACACTGCATTCCAAGAAAAACACCTGCTACCTACTGTCAAATTTGGTGGAGGTTCCATCATGCTGTGGGGCTGCGTGGCTAGTTCAGGGACTGGGGCCCTTGTTAAAGTTGAGGGTTGAATGAATTCAACCCAATATCAACAAATTCTTTAGGATAATGTTCAAGCATCATTCACAAAGTTGAAGTTACAAAGGGGTTGGATATTCCAACAAGACAATGACTCTAAACACACTTGGAAATCTAAGGCATTTATGCAGAGGGAGAAGTACAATATTCTGGAATGGCCATCACAGTCCCCCTACTTGAATATCATCGAAAATCTATGGGATGATTTGAAGCAGGATGTCCATGCTCGGAAGCCATCAAATTTAAGGGCAGAGACACACGTGGAGATCCGGGGAGATTTAGAATCTAAATCGCCGGCGGGATGGCACCCGGAACGCTTAGTTTTTCGAAGTTGCCTGAAGTTGCCTCACTAGGGCAACTTCAAAAAACAAAGCACTCCAAGTGCAATCCCATCGGCGAATTAGATTCCAGCTGGCAGGTAGGCAATTTGGAGAGATTAGTTGCCCAAAGAAGAGGCGATTTGTCACCACTTATCTCCCCGAATCTCCACATGTGTGTCTGCCCTAACTGGAGAGATTTTGTATGGATGAATGGTCAAAAATAACGCCATCCAGAATCCAGACACTCATCAAAGGCTATAGGAGGCGCCTAGAGGCTGTTACATTTGAAAAAGGAGGCTCAGCTAAGTATTGATGTAATCTGTTGGGGTGCCCAAATTTATGCACTTGTCTAAATTTGTAATGCATATTTCACATTTTCTGTTAATCCAATAAACTTTGTCACTGCTGAAAAACTACTGACATGATGTATATTAAAAGGAAGTTGCTACTTTGAAAGCTCAGCCAATGATAAAACTACAAAGAATTAAGAGGGGTTTCCAATCGTTTTCATATGACTGTAATTACAAGAAAATAATTTAACCCTTTAGATGCCACCCCGGTGAACATGGCAGGACTAGGCATACCTTGGTAACATGTTTTTTTTTCCATAGGCCACATTGTAACATAGAAGTATAGTATCTCCAGCATCGGCATTCTGGTACTTTCATGTTAACGCCATTGATTCTAAAAGCTACATACAGTATATGGGTAATTTAAAAAGGACATCTAATACAGGACTAAATAAAAAAACAGGGATAAGAAATAATGTTCACACCTACTGTAAATTATAAACCACTGAAAGCTATTTTTTTAAATCTCTTTGAATATGTGTTCACTCAAATATGTGTGCAGACTCTTAAATGTCTTGAGAACCGTTTACTGACTGCTCAAGATATGCAAGGTCATTTGATGCAGGTTTCCCTTTATACATATTTAAAAAAATGAAATTAATTGCAAGGTGGGTGACATTTCAATAACAGATCATAAACTGTGTACAGTAGTCACTGCTATAGATGCAATAATGGAATGTCAAAGGGGTAATGAACTGGTTTGTTTCAGTAACCAAATAGTAACCAAATATTTGTCAACATCAGATATATGGGAAACATCAGTGGCTTATATTGTAATTGTAGCCAAAATGTCCCAATCCAATCAAAATACAGTCTGCCGTGACAGTAAAACAGATACAATAATATGGTTCTAATTTAATGCAAAGTGCCAGTTTTACGGTGTATATAGAAATCAGTGTGCGTAATGCTTTTCATTTCTTTCACTGCTTATATTGGCCTTTTGGATCTTGGATTCTGCAGATCATGTTTGTTGCAAGGGTGATAGAAACAGACGGATAACAGTTGTATAAATGCTCAAAATTGATTTACATTCATATTACCTTTGTTTAGCTTTTTCGCCTAGAAAAATGCTACTATAGGATCCGTTATCCAGAAGCTTTGAGTTGCAGGAAGGCTGCGGATCTCCCATAGACTCCATATTAGACAAATAATTATTTCCCTTTTCTCCGTAATAGAACAGTACCTTGTACTTGATTCAAACTGAAATATAATTCAGCCTTATTGGAGACAATCTTATTGTTTATTTAATGGTTAAATAATTTTTTAGAAGACTTTTATATGGAGATACAACTTATCCTTATCAGTAATCCTCCGTGTCCAGAGCATTTTGGATAACAGGTCCAATACTTGTATTTAAAAAACTGTAGCAGTCCTTAAATCTGATGTTGAAGGTTATTATCTAAAGCCACAAATGACTGGCAAATAAGTTATGAAGCATAGTGCTATGTTTGTGCTCTACCACAATTTAGCATTTAATGATTAGTTATTTAAAGGCAAACATCTGATTTGTTTCTCTGGGGTATGATCTAACGTTGTGCCTGTTATTAGAATACCCCCATGTATGGTAAATATAATTCTCCCTTGCCATTCTAACATTACATTAAACCACTGAATGCTTCCAAAGTATTTTCTTGCAATAATAGTGTGGATTAGCCTGCACTCATTCTACTTAAATGGAAGGTGCAAATCAGAAAGGGAATCTCTGCCTTGTTGCCCCATATGTATATAGAATCCATTATCCGGAATCTTGTTATCCAGAAAGCTCCAAATTACGGGAAGGCCATATACTCCAATTTAATAATAAAAGAGACCTTGTACTATACCCCAGCTAATATCTCCGCTATAGTAGGGCTTCTGCATACAAAACATTAATATTGCCTCTCAGAGGCAATCTTGTTAGTTAGTGGCAAATTTGTAACACGTGCGTTTGAATGATTAATGTAACAAGACTACACCTTAATTAAAAGAAAGGGTACTGTAACGGGAGACACTGTAACAATGGAACAAATCTGCCCATTCATTCTCCTGGAAAGCAGTTTCTGCAATTTTGTGGTTCCTACAGCAAAATCATTACATTGCTGAGAGTGACCACTTGGGACTACGCAGTGTCAGAAAGGAATTGATCTCCTTCCATGTTTAGGTGCTGGATTTTAATTAAGATGTCTGTCCACTTGTTTTCTCCTTTGCACAAATTAAATGGAGCGTCTTGGCCTAATATGTACTTCATTTTTCAAATGCTTAATTTGTAAAGCAATAAACTCATTCTAAAAATGCTCCTGTTTGAGGTCCTGTGTTTTAATTGCTATGAATGTATTGCTATAAAATGATTTTTATGGTTCTTGCCTGCTTGCCATATGGATCTGAGCATTAGGCTGCTCTTTTTATTATCTCCTTACAACAGGTAAGCAAATGGCGAAGTGTACAATGCCAAGAAATGTGCTTATTAGCTACTGCACATCAAGCAAGCTTGTGATATTGTGGGATATGTATACAGACCTGTTTGTGTGTGCTAGCATATTGAAAACAAGCTTTTGCTTTTGATGATGGCAAATAAAAATGACAGCAGTTTTCTTCATTCATCCTCCTGCCAATGCAATATTTCCATATACTTGATATATACAGATAGAGCATGGGCTATCCAAAATAATGTCTTGAGATATCACAGTTAAAGGGATACTGTCATTTTCAAATCACATCAGTTAATAGTGCTGCTCCAGCAGAATTCTGCACTGAAATCCATTTCTCAAAAGAGCAAACAGATTTTTTTATATTCAATTTTGAAATCTGACATGGGGCTAGACATTTTGTCAATTTCCCAGCTGCCCCTGGTCATGTGACTTATGCTCTGCTAAACTTCAATCACTCTTTACTGCTTTACTGCAAGTTGGAGTGATATCACCCCCCTCTCCTTCCCCCCCCCCAACAGCCAAACAACAGAACAATGGGAAGGTAACCAGATAACAGCTCCCTTACACAAGATAACAGCTGCCTGGTAGATGTAAGAACAGCACTCAATAGTAAAACCCCATGTCCCACTGAGACACATTCAGTTACATTGAGAAGGAAAAACAGCAGCCTGCCAGAAAGCATTTCTCTCCTAAAGTGCAGGCACAAGTCAAATGACCAGGGGCAGCTGGGAAATTGACAAAATGTCTAGCCCCATGTCAGATTTCAAAATTGAATATAAAAAAAACAGTTTGCTCTTTTGAGAAATGGATTTCAGTGCAGAATTCTACTGGATCAGCACTATTAACTGATGTGTTTTTTAAAAAAAACATGTTTTTCCATGACAGTATCCCTTTAAGTTACATTTTCTATGCTGACTTTCTAAGGGTTACTATGATTAATGGCTCAGAATCCATAGAATTTCATATTATTATCAGCAATCTTAGTCAAATTTTTGTGGCAAAATTACTAAAGGGAGAAGTGACTAACGCTGGCGAAAATTCGTCATTTCGGTACTTCGCCGATTTACTAACAGGCACAGGCATAACTTCGCTAGCGAAAGAGACTGACGCTGGCACTCATTCACACTCAATCGCCAGTTGAAGTTGCGCTCTGGCGAAGGGACGTAACTGCGCAAATTCACTAAGATGCAGATTTTACTGAGCATTACCTCTTGCACCAGACTTGCCTTTGACACCTCAGACCAGGTGAAGTGCAATAGAGTAGATAGAACTTGCTCAAAATTTAGTTGAAAAGTCCCCGAAAACACCGGCGTCTTTTTGTTTTTTCAGGGTGATAGGCTGCAAAAGAGCGTACATTTTTTTGGGGTAACCCACTTCCCCCCTACATGTCCTAACATATGGCACATAAACTATACAGTGGGCTCATGTGTAGGGCATTATAATAACTCTATTTTCTTTTATTAGGCTTCCCTGGGCTTGTGTAGTGTAATGTATTTGCTGCAACACATACGTCCATTAAACTTTAACTTCCCGCCATATGCAAATTAGCCAACGCTAGCGCAACTTTGCAACTGTGCCCTGGACAACCTTGTCCTTACTGCTTGCCACAATGTCCTGGGGGTGCTCCATTGTGGACTTTAACCCCCCAGGGCTCCATAACTTGCAAATTAGGAGACAGTTATGGGTTGATGGAAGATATCTAGGTGCCTCCTCCTGCCCCCACCCCTCATTAATACAACACTGCCAAATGCAGGCTCTATTTAACAGGGACCAATAGGATCTGTTAGGCTCCTATAACTTTAAATCCCTACCCTTCTCCTTTATTTGCATAACCAGTAGTTATTGGCCAAAGGGTGTAATGACCGCTTCCTGCCACACTTCCATATAGTGTTTGAAAAGGTGTGAATCTTCATCTTGGCTCCTGGTGTCCTTCTAGCCAGGTGTTTCCCATTGAGCCTGGGTACACCAGGGTCCAGTAAAGCCACCGCTCAAAGGGACAGCACCTTTAGAGATTAAGTCGGGGACCAGGAAACCCTGTGAACGAGGTTAACAAGCACAGGATAGTTTATTTAATAGATAGACAGGTTATATAGAAAGAGCAGTTGTGTGCTCCATCAAGGATAATAGCAGGGAGTAGCTTCCCACAAGGCTTCCTTGTATGCCTTTAGTGAAGGGACCACAGTGGATAGGGTGTTAGGCTAGACTTCTACTCCCTAACCACTGCACTGGATGGAATCCGGACCACTTAAAGGGAATATATGTACGCTTGACTATTTGACTTATGGGAGTGACATCTGTAATTGCTGTATCATCCTCCTTTATCTACCCTCCTCTGTGATATGTTACACCATCCTAATACGTGAGTAAACCTATGGTCAATTGCATTTTGCTCTTTGTACAATAAACCATCCACTATGTTTTCACCATAAGAACCTCCTGGCATCCAATTTATCCTATTTTTGCTATACAGTAGCCTGTGTGTTATACTTACACTACACCTATTTGGAAGACTTCCACTTAGCGAAGGCCCTGATCCTAATGTGTGAGTCCAATATAACCCATGGTCATTACCATTAGCTGGACATTAACTATCTGTGCATTACAGCAGACACCTGTGGCAAATCCCCCTATCTGCAGTGCAGGCCAAGGAGCATTGTGTAAAATATATGGTGACTAGTAGATGGGGTCATTTATTAACTGCAGGGCAGGGTGCAAAGAGCAAAATACAGGCACAATTCCACTGTACCAGGTTCAGTTAGGTGACACAAATATGTCTGCTAATTTAATCCCAGATTTCCTCATAATTCAGTAGAGTTTCACGTGATAAATAATAAAATATTTTTTTTCACTGAATGCAGCCTGACCTTATATATTAAAATGGTTAATTTCTATAGATGTTATGTCATCTTGCTACTGTACAGTACTGTACAGTATAAGGGCTTTGCCATGTGTATTGCTCTCTATCATTTATTTTCCTTTATCAACAAAAGCATGCTATGTACTAGAGTTATCAAGCACCATTTGCTAACTCCAGTAGTCCATTGTGGACATTATTAAGAGCCCCCAATAAGCAATGTGCCCACACCCTGGGTAACTTGAAAAAAGCAAATAAAATACAATTCCATTATTTATTTCATTATTGTGCAGGCATATATACAATGTTATCTGTATTGTAACTCTCTGGAACTAATGTTGCATCCAGTTCCACACATGTCATGATATACCATCTGCTCTGTGTTGAACAGGATTGTCTGGGGTCTGCCAACTCAGGGGCTCCCCGGCCCAATCACACGCTCTGCCTGAACATTAAACCTGGTGCAACCACCCACATACCATGTACCTTTAACTTCATGCTTGTGGCCGCTATGGGGGGGGGGGAGTGGACCAGGGAAAAGGTCAAAGTTTCAGAACTGTTGAGCAGTTTCACCCCCCCCAAACAGCCCATTAGCAGAACAATAAGAAGGTAACCAGATAACAGCTCCCTGACACAAGATAGCTGCCTGGTGGATATAAAAACAGCAGCACTCAATGGTGAAATCCAGGCCCACTGCGACACATTCAGTGACATTGAATAAGAGAAACAACAGCCTGCCAGAAAGCAGTTCCATCCTAAAGTGCTGGCTCTTTCTGAAAGCACATGAGCAGGCAAAATGACCTGAGATGGCTGCCTACACACCAATATTACAACTAAAAAAATACACTTGCTAGCTCAGTAATAAAATGTTATATTGTAGAGTGAATTATCTGCAGTGTAAACAGTGTACTGTAATTTAGAATAAAAACGACATCATAAAAATCATGACAGAATCCCTTTAAGCATTCCATGTTCTGGAATTGTGCCTAATGCTGTATCTCTGCAAATTGACCCAGAGGGCTAATTACGACTCTTATCTTACAGTTCATGCATGTCCTGTGTGGAACTAGGATTATTAATGGCTCTATTGGAATTTACATGGCAGGATAGAAAATTATAAGGGAATGTAATTAAAATCGCAAGTGTTGTTTAAAATGGCGTTTTTGCGAATGTTTATTGCTGCTTGCAAAGATAAATCATTCGCTGTCAAATATTACATCACTCATTATAGCTAAGCAAAAGTTAGTGTTAACATTTGCTCTGGATTTTTGTTAACTATTTTGTCACAAATAACACTTTGCTATTGAGAAATGTTATTACATACACTGTACATGTTCACAGAAGGCATTAATTCACAAACTTTGTGAGGAAGTTGTTGAGGTCTCAAATCAGTCAAAAAGGATGCAACCAATAAAAATCTTGGTCACTAAATTTTTTTTTTGCCTTAACTAAACATATTACATTCCCCCAGAGGCTATGTTGTGGGCTAGTGATCTTGTGGCTCAGGGTAGAATAAAACACAATTAAAAAACTATATTAACACAAGATGCTAGGTTTGTACCAGATTGCACCACTTAACTTTTGCAACTCTTAAGTATGCCCTAAACACTCATGCCTCCCAACTGTTTCACTTCTGAAATTGATCTCTGATCTCCTGCAATGACGCCAGAAAAAGATACAAAGTTTCTGAAGACAATTAAAATAAGAGACTTTTTGGCAGAAAGCCCAGAACACTCAGTGCCTGTGCTTAGATAGATCTGTAACTATTTAAGATAAGCAAAGATGCAATTGTAACTATTTAAGATAAGTAAGTCTCCTGGGAGACCTGCCGCTTAAAGGGCAATTTCACCTAAATGAAACGCATAAAACATTGCCCTAAAACTCACAAAAATTTGTTCAAACTTTCATAACCTTCCAAATTTTGTAAAATGGACATGGTAATTTGGGGGTGTGGTCATAAAATGGGTGTGGCCAAAAAATTAAGGCAGACATCGCATTAGATCTTTTTGTCCCTCTTTCAATTTTTCAAATCTTGGGAGGTATGTTCAGGCACAAAGTTTGGTTATGAGCAATGCAAATAGTTAAAGAATCTAGCAGGTGTATGAGTCAAACAAGCAGTTTGACAAGTTTTCTTTAGGGAGAATTTGTAATGCAAAAAGCTTATTCAAGAGTCAAACAAGCAACTCCCGAGGAGAATGAAATATTGCTTATACTGTAAATAACATTTTTTATTTTGCACAGAATATCTATTTACCCAGTTTTTATTTTTACACTGAACTGTTCCTTTACTGAACTGCAGTAAGAGAGAAACTGTATTTGTTTACTCAGCTGGATAGCTTTGAGTTTTCAGTCTAAATTGAGAGAGTACCCTGCATCCAGTTCAGCTGCTGGATGTTTGTTGAAATCCTTGTGTATCCCCGGTGTGAGGACAGGTCTTGTTTGTGTACCTGCCACATGGAAGCAGCTACCAAATCCAAAGGGATAGGTACCTTGGAGCAGGTAGCGCTACCTGGGGACATAAGAACTCTTGGAAAAAGGAATTGAACCGTGTTAATCTGCACTTATTTACTCAGAGAGTGGAACTGTGTCATCGAAAGACTGTGCCAGGGGTTTGATAGTCCACACAGGTTCCCCAGGGCAGAGTTAATTGTGTGATTTGTATTTACAGTTATTGCATTCAATTTTTATAAAGTTAAATTGGTTTACTGCAACAGTGTGTTTTATTTTCCTAGTGGTATTCCCCTGAATGTGAGCCTCAGGGCACACTAGGTGGAGGCACTGCACTGTAAATCCCAGTATCTTTTATATGCAAAGAGAGACAACAACTTAATTAGGGTTATACTGTACATACAAAGATAATGATGCCATTTTATTCTTCATTATATTATACTGGAATCAGACATGAGCATAAGGGACATATTTGGGCAATTGGGGAAAAGTTTTAATGTGCTTTAAGAATACAACCTTGATGTTGTTGTACTCCAGCTCCCAGCATGCCTCAACCTTCATTATATGTTACATTATTCTGGAATTTGTAGTCCAGCAACAGTTTGTTGAGTTGTGTGGTGCAGCAGGGTTTGCTACCCCTTTACAATCAGGGTATGTAAAATTGAGGTTCACTGTACCTCAGCAGCTGCTATATGAGTAAACTAAACAGGTCAAAGAACAATTATGACAGCATAGAAAACTAGAATGTTTTCATTTATTTTTGACACATTTTTGCTATACTTTTATGTCAACATTTTGCCTTTATACTTTAATCCTACACTTTTGCTTTACAGTTCACGGAGAAGTCACGGAGTCATGTATCAAAGGGTAACTAATGAACATAGTCTGGACCAGATTCGATTGTTTAAACATAAAAAGAGGCATTATGGGGAAAATGTTCCGATTTGTATACTGTAAACATATCTGGAGTCCATAAAATAAGCTTTGTTAAAACTTTCTTTTAAATCTATTCAATGAACATGAAGGCATTCCTTGAGCTAAATAGAAAGGAAGTTTCATCTTGACAACTTTTTTTTTTAAAACTCTAAAAACAGTTGTGATTTTTGGAATTATCTTTCTAAACAGACTGTGCTGCAACACACAAAAGACAAACATAAGGCTAGCTGCTTTTTTAAAACAAAATGTTTTCCTTCCCATATATACTGTAGACAATTACATGCTTGTGTTTTGTTTTGTCTTTTGGGTAAACTAGAGGGCAAATGCTCAATAACACTAGTTTATTAATTGTTCCATTTGTGGACTTTCCCATGGGAACTTCAAGCCAAGTTCACAAAACAACTCCGGAAAACTGTTAGGCAACCTTTAGCTTGTTCGTTTTGAGGGTTTATTAATTGAAAATTAATCCATAAATAGTAAGTAAGTAAGTAAGTGTTTAGTCTTTACCTAGAAGGCCTAATAAAAAACAATGCATACTGTACCTATGCTTAAAAGAGCATCTGTGCTGGATCAAGTTTACATTGTGTAAGTTTGTGGGATCCACAACAGCATGTCATGTCAACTCACCTGGAGTTTTCAGGAGTCGTGTAGATTTAACCCCCCTGCCCCTGACCAGTAACCCATAATATTTTTTCTGCATAAGGACATTCCTAACATTCACAGGACATACTTCTAAGGAAAGTGTGCACCAATGTGTGAACTGGAACATAAGAATGAAGTGGCTGGCCTGTCTATTCTTTCCTAAACGCTCACACCTCCAGAATCTATTAGCAAGCTTTTCTAAACAAATAGAATATATTCCCTATTTAGCGCCATCACCTACTAGGAAGACATTAATTGCAAAACACACCTTTTTTGTTATTTTTTTGGCCAGTCACTTGCAACTCTTTTAAAGAATAACCAGTAAATGCTACCTTGTTTATATTTTGTGGTTTGCTAATTCTGGAAATTATTTTAAAAGATGACATCATTAACATGTGTTAAGAGGCAAAATGTTGTGTGTGTCACATTTGCATGAGCATTTTTATTTCAGATCAATTAAATATCAATATTGCCCACAGGTTTTCTGCAGGACCTGCATGATCAGTGAATAGTAATTGCAGGCACAGTTTAAAAATAAAAAAGCATAATTTTTCCTCTTCAAAGTCAAGAATCATATGGCAATGATTTCATTTAGATGGAAATGTAATAGAGTTTCATTACTAATAAAAGCCGGTGGCAGAGAAACATATTTTATATAATTACACAGAGATTCATTATAAATTATAGCTACAAGGTAATTAGTCCAGCTCATGTTACTTAGTGTGCACCCTGAAGTATTTATACGGTTTCCTTGAGTAAGGAAGAGAATTTTAAGTTCCGAGGATTTTCATAGCAATGTTTCATATGTGCCTCTAAGGCTTCCTGCTCCCAAACATTCTATTCATCGTGCAGAATTCAAATCAAAGATGAGTGCAAATCTGTAGAGTTTTTACTTATCTTTATGTAAACCGGTATGTTTGTACTGTATTTTTTTAGCAGCTGGATTCATATAGATACTATTAAGCCTATTACTGTTCCAAAGGGAGGCAAAAAGTTTAATGCCATTTTAAATTTCCCCTCAAATTAGGCCCTAGTTGTATTAATGCTATAAATCCTGTATTTTCTAATTGCTTCTTTTATTATCTTGCAGTCATGTAATAAAAAAGCTATAAAATCCTAACTGCATGCTTCTGATCATGTGCCAGACAAAAGTACAAATATAAAAAATGCAACTCAAAAGAGTTTCCTGTAGTGATGGGTGGATAAATTCGCTAGGCATGGATTTCCGAGTTTTGCCACCCACAAATTATTTGGACACCCTTTGACTTTAATGCATTTGGACAACATAGTCGCTGGTATAAAAATTGTAACTCGCGTCAAAATTGACGCTCACGTCTAAATTGTCTTGCGTCAAAATAATTTTGATGCCATTTGACTTCAATGTGCAACGTGAATTTTTGTACCGTTTCGCTAATTTTTTTGCAGTTTCACAATTTTTTTAGCGTAGAGGAACGGGACAGATTTGCCCATCACTAGTTTCCTACAATGAGAAAGAGAAAATGATCTGTTATATGTAAAGTACTAGCCCTAGCAGGGCTGCAAATACTGTAAATAGACCTATAATAAATACTGAAAGATTTGCCCCTTGGTCTAATAAAAGAGTCCCAATGATGTAATCAGCCTGATTCAACTCAGAGCTTTCATGTTTATGTCGGGGAGCTGTTAGGGTTGCCGCTTTTTCTGGAGCCAGAAAAAGGGCAAAGGGCAGGGCGGATGAGTCATAGGCGGGATGGGGGCAGGGTAAGTTACATCAGTGGCGGTACTGGTGGCATCGGGGGCAGGACTAATGATGCGACATACAGGGATTGGCTGATATCCATGTGATTATTTTCAATGTCCTGTTCGGATTTCCTAATTTAGAAATCCGGACAGGAAAGTTTCATCTGGACAGCCCTTCCAAATACAAGGCTGTCTGGACAGGTGGCAACCCTAGGAACTATGTACACTTGTATCGTCTGTGTTGTTCTGTGCAGGGAGGGGGAGGAGTCTCCACCCCTTTGAACCAACAGGAAGGAAGTGCTGCACAGGACGTGATGAGATAAGAGGAGCCAGCGCCGGATTTCACTTTTGGGTGCAGGAGCTGGTGCAGTTGAAGGCGGCTGGGCGGCATGCCGCCCCTATTTCTTTGCCGCCCTAGGCCTGGGCCTATGCGGCCTTGCCGCAAATCCAGGCCTGAGAGGAGCAGCAGAGTGAAAGCAAGGTGCCCAGTGGCAGAAAAGCACTCTATTTAGGGTGCGGAAGGAAAGTCCTTGTCAGGACTCTGATGAGCAAACCCTGCTCTTTTTTGGGCACAGAAGTGAGTTCTTCTCAGGACTGAAAAAACTGCCACATAAGTGGGGGGAGATTAAACCCATCTGCATTGTTCTATGAAGTTGCTCCTCAGTGATCATTGTCACCTAACATGACTTAACTATAACTGCTGATTTCAGGGTGTATCCTGGCAAGTTGTAAGTTTTTACCAACCCATTTGAGTCAACTTCATATTCTGCCATAAATCTGACAGATTTGTTTGTTGCGCTTTTGTAAAAGTCAAATCCTATTCCAATTTCATCAGGCGTTCCCATTATTGGACCCTATCCACCAATCTCCCGTTACCTTAATTAATTCCCCCAGAATTCCACTGGAATAAGTATTAATTGATGTCAGCAGGTTTCAGGAAAGGGTTTGTGCATGCTCCATGACATGACATCACTTCCAGAGGTCCAGTAGATTTCAGTGCAGCCACCCCATCCAGCTTTTGTAATAGAATACCTACAGACATTTGTAGCAAAAAAAAATACGCACTTGACTTGCATTGTCTTGTGTATATTTAGTAAAATAGCAGAGTGCAATTACCCACTTTCCCTCTGTCATTAATGAATGACCAAAAAGATAACATAGGTATGGCTATTTGGTACTGTTAAGGGGTTATTTATTAAAGTAAGGAGTATTGGGGAGCACCTCCCATCAAATAGAAAACAACCGATGGTGTGCAAGGTCAAATAATTAAACCAATATAGAAAAGAAAAAGAATTGACCTATTGCTTTGCACCTTCCCATCCCTCTTAGTCCAAAAACACAGTCATATGTCTACCCCACAACATGTGTGTTAAAACATAACTTTTAATAAATATCATTAAGAAAGAGAAAGAAGTCCAGATTAAAACCATTAAAAATACGTTAGGTACAGGGAGGCGAGATGCCACAGGATAGTGGGTTTAAAACAAATCTCTGCAGCAATATATATGCTGAACAATCCCACAAAATAATATGGTGGCATGTTGTTTTGTACTGGTATCAGCCTTTTATACATAGACAATGGTAATCCACCATGCATAGCATCTTATACATTTATCCCCATATGTAATTAAAGGCAAAGTTTGCCCAGGAGTAGTAACCCATAGCAACCAATAAAATGCTTGCTTTTAAACAGGTGACCAGTAAATGCTACCTGCTGATTGGTTGCTATGGGTTACTGCTCGTGGGCAAACTTAGTGCCTTTTATTACAGAACCCCATTAATTTGATATTACCGCAGCATATAACTTCTAAAATATTAATATCATAGCTTCATTTAGACCGAAAGAGGCACTATCTAGGTGTGACTCTTAGATTTATTGCGGCGGTAGTAGAAGTAGGTTCCATTTCCCAACCATTCCGAACCAACCCTTCACCCACAGTATAAACCCTCCCAGGTACTGAAAGAGGTAATAAGTAAGTGCAGCTCTAAGCTTGCTGCGGCGATGAACTTATGATTCCATTTACCCACTGTTGCCAAGCCAACCCCTTCTCCCGCAGTGAACACCCTCCCGGTCATTAAATAGGAGCAAAAAATGTTCTCGATGGTAAAAACATAAATTGTGTTGTAGGATATAAAAGAAGCCGGTCCCAGCACCACAGCCACACCAACCCCTTCACCCACAGCGAAACAACCTCCCAGTGGTGATAATTATCCCATTTCATTCAGTTATCTTGCGACGCCCTGCCTAACAAAATTAAAATTGTGAAAGAGTATGCGCCTGACGCGCGTTTCGTTCACAGCATGTGAACTTTGTCAAAGGCTACAAACAAAACAGTGCACATCTACTTATAGACACGGATCCAACAGTTTTGATTTGAATTCACCAATGACTCCATGCCACATCATAAGGGGCGGGGCCGGAGGCAAACAGAGCAGAATCCCTCTACCCTAAATATTGTATTAAAGTGGCCACATTCATGTATCCTGCATCGTATTTAGAGCGGAGTCCTTCTACCTTAAATATTGTATTAGAGTGGCCACATTTGTGCATCATGTTTCAGGGCAAGAGGATTATAAACACAAAGTTGCGGATTATTTGAAACAATTGCATAAAGTAAAATGCTAATGAGGCGCCATACAGTGAAAATCATGTTGTGGCCAGGATTATATCGTTTAGATCTTGATTGTAGTTATTATTATGTTTTCTCATTAACATTCTGTCATTATTATTAGGCTAACACGTTAACATCACGGGAATATACCACGTTCTCATTATGAGGAATTTGAGCCCATATAGCCTATTGTACCCCAGCTGGTATGTATGGGAATATAGTCAACTACAAGAGTCCTCTGCACTCAACCCATTATCAATATATTTAAGACAGAGACATTTTGTGCATACTGCTACTAAAAAATGCCTTACCCTTTAAACAACACAGGGATTGTTTGTCCATATATTGCAATATATTTAAGCTGGCCAACTACGTCATCCCATATCTGGCCAGTCCTACGCTTAATTTTCATCTGATTCATTAAGAATTCAATTGCTTAATTATACATTTTACAAAGGGACTAAGTTTTACCTGCAACTTACTAGCTGCTTTCAAAGTAAAACTCCCAAACTTGGCTGCCCTTTTATTAGACACCAGTGGGATCACCTGACTATAGCTGGGAGGGGTGGGAGCTACAACATGGAGCTGGTCACTGCTCCTGTATAACTATAACAAACAAGGGAAAGTTGTGCTCACCACTATTTTTTAAAAAACCATTAGGCGGGGGTGCAATGAGGGTGTGACCACAAAATACATATAGTCAACTACAAGAGGTCCTCTGCACTCAACCCATTATCAATATATTTAAGACAGAGACATTTTGTGCATACTGCTACTAAAAAATGCCTTACCCTTTAAACAACACAGGGATTGTTTGTCCATATATTGCAATATATTTAAGCTGGCCAACTACGTCAAAGTCATCCCATATCTGGCCAGTCCTACGCTTAATTTTCATCTGATTCATTAAGAATTCAATTGCTTAATTATACATTTTACAAAGGGACTAAGTTTTACCTGCAACTTACTAGCTGCTTTCAAAGTAAAACTCCCAAACTTGGCTGCCCTTTTATTAGACACCAGTGGGATCACCTGACTATAGCTGGGAGGGGTGGGAGCTACAACATGGAGCTGGTCACTGCTCCTGTAGAACTATAACAAACAAGGGAAAGTAGTCAGGGAAGGTGAATCATATGAATACATTCATAATTATACTTTCATTCAAACCAATAGGGTTGAGTGCATTCATAGTGAAAATCCATTCACTTTCTTTGGAAAGGAGTGCTTTCTCAAGATCAGTACCTGAGAGGGTTTATACTGTGGGTGAAGGGTTGGTTCGGAATGGTTGGGAAACGGAACCTACTTCTGCTACCGCCGCAATAAATCTAAGAGTCACACCTAGATAGTTCGGCATATATACTGCCGCAGAGATTTGTTTTAAACCCACTATCCTGTGGCATCTCACCTCCCTGTACGTAACGTATTTTTAATGGTGTTAATCTGGACTTCTTTCTCTTTCTTAATGATATTTATTAAAAGTTATGTTTTAACACATGTTGTGGGGTAGACATATGTTTTTGGACTAAGAGGGATGGGAAGGTGCAAAGCAATAGGTCAATTCTTTTTCTTTTCTATATTGGTTATTTATTAAAGTCCAATTTTTTCTCATTGGCTTTTTAAAGGGGAAAAACACAATTTTTTCAAGGAAAACAAAACTAGAATTTTTTTTGTTAATCCCCTGAAGGTGTTAAAAGTCCGAATAAAAAAGTACTCCAACTCAGACTTGCCGAATTCTTGTAGAAGTCAATGGGAGATGTCCCAAAGATATCCTGAAATTGCTGTATTCAGGTGTCGAAATGATAAAGTTTTCGGGAAAATATATTGATAAACAAAGCGAAAAAATCTGTGCGGATTTGGGCGGAGTAGTTTTCAAAAAATTCGGAGAAAATTTCGGATTTTGATAAATAACCCCCCTTATGTACAGTCCAGGCTCATTTATGCTAGGAATACACAATCAAACATACACAACTGAAGCTCATACATTTGTATGCCTATGCTACTCACATGCTGCCTGAAGACTAAAGACTAAAGTTGCTGCAATTTTGTGCAGTTCCCCTTTTGGCACAATTTTGCTATAATTTTGAGAAATAATGTTGCATTGTGGGTAAAAACATGGTGAAATGGGCCATTTGGAATGTTTTGTACCTTCGATTTTTTTTTTGTTGCACACATTTCTTTGTATGATTAATATTATTTTTAGATTATTGCTGAAACGATCAGGTTGTGATGCTGAGTTCTGCAGATGGTGTTGGGCTCAATTTCATTTTCACACAGCCAAGGCAGGCAACAGGAGAAACACAAGAATTCCCTAGACTACAAGACTCTCTGAACTCGTGGCATTGGTTTATGTTGCAGAATATGTTGGTCCTTTATAAATAAACTATAATTAAAATAACAACTGGTATAAATTTAATGAGTTAGAAGAACCAGCTTTTACAAAAGTTGAGAGATTCAGTTTGGATCTCACAAAGGAGAGAGCCAGAAGCAAAGGAAAATTCGCTATCTCTATTGCTATGGCAACAAATATAATTATCAAGGGAAAACAGAGAACGCTGCACAAAATACTCTGAAGCATCTTTCATAATCAAGTTCACCAATGAGCGTTATTTGTATAATTGTGTCTTTTTGCCCCTGGGTCTTCTAAATGTCATGATAAATAAATCCCTCCGGTTGATTAAAGGGCAACAATATTCTTCGGTTTCCCTTCTGCCAGAGGGAAAACCAATACTGTCCCACACAGAGATATAGTCCTTGTTCTGTCTTTACCAGCTATGTGCAAACTTTCATACTGCTGGTAGTATAGTTTTACTACCAGCTTGTTTGGCTGTCAATGCCCCATTTATGTTACAGTATATTTCTTACTTTACAGCCTAAGGAAATTATAAGGAAAACTGTTGCTAGAGCATCTGTCAGGTCATCACCTAATATCAAGTTAAAAGTAGATAAACTGCAAATGCACTGATGGCAGTGGCGTAACCTGACTCCGATCCCCATCCGCCTGCCTCCGCCCACTTCTCGCCCCATATCTGCCCTGCCCATGTCCCACCCTGACTCTCAGGGCCGGCCTTAGGCCTATTGGACCAATTGGGCCCAATAGGGCCCCGCACCTCTGGGGGGCCCCGCACCACAGGGCAGCACAGATAATATTTCCCTCAGCACATGATGCTGCCTGGCCTGCCCCCAACTTTGAGAGTCCAGCCCATCCCCAAATCCATAGGTCTAGCCTGCCCCCAAATCTCATAGGCCCAGCTTTCCTCCAACCTTGATAGGTCTTGCCTGCCCCCAATCCAACCAAGCCTGCTCCCAAGCTGAATCGGCCCAGCCCCAAACTAATTGGCCCAGTCCACTCTCCTATTTCCTCCCTCTCTCTCTTACCCTGTGTGCCCCTATTATGTGCCCCTATTTCATCCCTCTCACTCTCTTACCTTGTCTGCCCCTTTCCTTTCTATTTTGTGCCTGTATGCCCTTATTTTCCTAAATACTTGGTGTGTCAGTAGCCAGCAAGACTTTGTCTAGGGGCCCCGCCAACATGGTCCCAATTGGGCCCCACATTTGATAGGACCAGCCCTGCTGACTCTGACCATGTCCCACCCTGACTCTGCCCATGTCCTGCCCTGACTCCACCCACACCCTATCTCTAGTCCACCCATGTCCCACCAGACTTGTATCCCCCTTCCTCGCCAATAAGAGAGCGGCTGTGGAATAGGGGGTTTTCTTTTTAGCTATAGAGAAAGCAGACCCACAGTCCGGGCCCCTCCTGCGACTGCGGGGTCTACTTCCTCTATAGTTACGCCATTGACTGAAGATTTAAAATTGATGGATATTTTCTTTTTTAGTCAACTGGTTTGTTACTTGAAAGGATCTTTTTAGGAATGCTTGAGCCCTCGGGCCCGACTATTCGGCTACAAAAACCATGCTATAGTGCCTAAACTCTCTTGTAGATTCTTCATTCCAATACCTTGGCTTTCTTGTGATTGTTAGGTGCAAAAAACTTTGCACCTAAAACCCATCAAGTTTTTTACTTTTTTTGTTGGGGTAAAAAACAAACGATTGTCAGGAAGCTGAGACATTCGAGTAAAGAAACCACAAGAGAGTTTAGGAACTTTAGCGTGGTTGTAGTAGCAGAATGCTCAAGCCCAAAGACTCAAGCATTCCTAAAATGACCCCCAGTATTTTGTTACCTTAATTTATTGTAGCAAAGCTGCCGTAGGCTGAGGGTGATTTTTGTACTTCGGAAGGCTACTTAACCCACTCCTTGCTAGCATGTTTTGATGTTACCCCTTTGCTTACAGTATGTCCTGTAAACACAGTGCAATCATAGAAGAAAGTGTAATTACAGTGTGTTTTATGCTGTCCCATGTACCCTACTATTTATCCTTTTGTTCTCTTACTAGTTTATCATCTGCAGGTGCCACTACTGTATTCTTCTATCACTTCACAGGTCCCTTTGAGTTTTTTACTTGTAACCTTGCATTTTGGTCCCCCCTCCATATTTCTGTGCTCTGACTTCATGTTCCCATAACTTGATATGCATGCTCTACTTTTTTTTCCAGGCTGGTGGGGAAAGGGGCAGAAGGGAATTCAAGCAAAGGAATAAAAAAAAAAGGTACCTGGGTGCTGGCCCTGACACACAACCCAGGAACAGGAGCAGTTAATCATGGCAGCAGGCACAGACCAAACTTTAGCTTTTTTTCCCCTCAAAGTGCAAGTCCTGGTCCTACCACTAGGGGATTGGCTAGGCTGCAGGAAGCTTCAAATTTCTTCCACAAGCCGATCCTCTTGAGACTGTACCAGGACTTACATATTGGCTTATCGGGTATAAGCCATCCCGAGTATAAGCCGAGGTACCTAATTTTACCTCTAAAAACTGGAAAAGCTTATTGACTCGAGTATAAGCCGAGGGTGAGAAATGCAGCAGCTTCTGGTAAGTTTCAATCAAAAAATTGAGGGTTTCTGCTCCCATTGGAGACTATTCTTGGACGCCGGCGACTATTCTTAGACGCCGGTGACTATTCTTAGACGCCGGCGACCGTTTTTGCGCTTGACCCGAGTATAAGCCGAGGTAGAGTTTTCAGCATATTTTGGGGGCTGAAAAACTCGGCTTATACTCGAGTACATACGGTAAATGTAATTATTTCAGAAACGTTGCCGAATTTTTAATTGGTTGTATTTAGAAAGTTTCTTATTTCAGTATGCTGAAGCTTATATAAAATTTTCATTTTTGCGATAGTTCCCCTTTAAAATATATTCTTTACATAACATATCAAAGAGTAACTCCATGTATCCCTTACAGTTTAATCAACCAATGTCTAGTTTTTCAACATCATCTTGCACCTACAAATAAACTACTTCATGACAACAAATGTCCTATTTCATACAAGAAAGGTTTTCATTATACAGTTGTAAGGAGCAACAGATGGCATTCCCCCCCCCCCCGTTTATCCTGTGCAAGAAATAAAACCATTGTATTCTGCACAGTTTAGCAGTTCTCTGCTATGTAAACATGTGTATTGCCCAATTTCAATTTGAATGGCTGCCCTCTTGGCAAGATAGCACCTTATTTCTATAAATTATAGTGTTTCTCAAGAAAGCAAGTCTGTAACAAAATCTTCTATTTATATGCATGTAAAACATTTTAAATCATAACAGATGTATTTTTATCTTCTAAAATATACTCCAATGTTTAAAATATAGTAATATGCTTGAATAAATTATGTGGCATGGTGGTGTGGATTTCTACTGCAATTTTTATGTTTTGTTTGCCTAGTAATGAGCGAATCAGTGAAAAATGTGCGAAACACATTGAAGTCAATTGGCATCAAATTTTTTTAAGTGCAACAATGTTTTTTTCACGCACAACAATTTTTTCTCACTCCAAATGGATTAAAGTCAATGGCCGTTTTTCTTGTGGCAACTTTTATGTCTCTGCGACTTTTTTTTATCTTGGCGATTTTTTTCTCGCAGTGACTTATTTGTCCAAATGCATTAAAGTCAATGTGCGTTTTTTTCTTATGGCAACTTTTTTGTCTATGAAATTTTTCATGGCGGATTTCTGCTGCAGTTTTGTGAAAAAAATTGCAGACGGTGAAGTGCAGAATTTTGCAGCAAATTGATGTCTGGCAAAAAAATTCACTCAATTGGTGCTGTTTGGATCAGTAATTTAAGCATGCCAGTAACATTTTATTCAGCCCCAGGAGTGATCAAATTATTTTCAACTGTGTATAGTAAACATAAACAGCTGTAGCCTGACCTTCAGGGGTAGATTTATCAAGGGTCAAATTTCGAATTTGAAAAATTTCGAAATTCGAATTCAAATAGACCAACCAAACTTAAATCTAAGGTTTTTTTTGGCCAAATAGGTCCGTTTTCGATTGAAAGTCCACCAATATACTCCAAATCGGTTCTAGGAGGTCCCGCATTAGCTAAAATAGCAATTCGGCAGGCTTTAGATGGCGAATGGTTGAAGTCGAATTTTTAAAGAGACAGTACATTTACTGTCGTTTTTAACAAACTTATACACACCAATACCTTTGTAAATTTCTTCGACTGTGTTTGACTGTCAAGCAGTATTCTGCTATATTGGGTGGTACAGGTATGGGATTAGGAAACCTGTTATCCAGAAAACTCTGAATTGCTTTAAATCAATTTGGACTTCTAGAGGTTTGTGGATTTTTTTCTTTTCTTTTCTCGAATTTGTCTGCAAAATTAAATTCTGAGAGATTTTCGAGGTATCGTATTTTTTAGTGCTTTTTTCCGTTTCTACTTTTTATATTCAGGTCTTTTTATGAATTCAATGTCAATTGTGGTTTTAGAGTTTGTGAGTTTAGTTTCAAAAACCTCTAAAACCAACCTTTAATAAATAAGCCTTCACAAGTATAGATATTGAAATTATGGAAAGATTCATTATCTAGAAAACCTGTATTTCTCAGCACTGTTTACAGCAGCACCGAGCTCTAACGCCCATCAGACATTTATTTTCCAATTGTTCCAGCATGGAAAATAAATTGTTAACTTGAGGTCATGTTTTACAGAGTGATAACTATCATTACTGAGGGCTTATAAATCTGCCCAGATGTGTATTCTTTAGTTTGCAGTGGATGTGGATTTAATGCTAGCACTATTTCTAAAAGCTTTTGCCAGTCAAAGCAATACCAGACACATGCATTTCTCTTTTCACCTCTCATTAGATAAATAACTGACCTAATAAAGAGCTTTAAATACACTACCTGCAAATTGAAAGAGCAGTGTTTGATGTATGACTAGGATCTGTAAAGCAGATTATACAAAGGTGACAGATCATAAGTGGAAGGAACAGTCACAGTCTGTTAGCATAATGAGCTGAGAAGTGCAGTATGGCATAATAACAGCAATGAGTAGGTACACTACCTATTAATGAAGAGCACAGCGGTCTAGCCAACCTAAACACTTAGCTAATACCACTCCCACCTAATACCACTTCTCTCAGTGTGAAAAGCTTGCAAGGCTCTGACACTTGACAAGTGTAAGTAGAGCTATTACGGGAACAGAAGAATGTAAAAGTGGGAGACTGATGCAAATACTTTTCACTTTGGGGCGATAGAAGCAGCTCTATTACTTTTAACACATCCCATGCCCGAGAAAGCTCTGCCAGATCTTTATTGTAGCCTCTGTGTTTTTATGACAATTCCAAATCAGAGGAACAAATCCTCTCTCCTTTAGATTCAAAGAACCCCATTTACAGTAAAATAAAATAAACAATGGCATTTATGCTAAATAAATTCTCACATTTAGATCAAAAACAAAGAAAAAGCAAAACACAAGAGCAGCCCTTTGCAAAAAGGACATTTTGTAATATGTGCTTGTGTGCCACTTGCCTAGAAGACAATATAAAATGCAATGAGTTTTTTATCTGATCCAAAGTCCACTGCTCGGAATAGGCATTCTTGAAAATGATATTGTATAAAAAGTGGATTGCAAGCTGTAGAGTTTTTTTTGTACTGGACTTCACATTTATAACTGAGATTGGTTCCTTATATCAACTATAGTTCTGGCTATGGGCTTTGCTGAAATATTCTGTCCACTTATGTTTCCAATACACCATGGGAAGTGCAAATGATTTTGAAATAAGCTGCAAAAAAACCTCAAAACATTGCTCTACATACATTTGCATGGTTTGGTTAGAGCTGAAACAAAGTTTTATAAATTTGGCCAAGGTCACATTAATAAATGAGCAAAAGAGGTATTTCCCCAGAATCCACCCGGACAGGGTGCTTACTATCAGACATTTCACCTGCTTCAATTATTAACTGAAGCATTCTCTAGAAATGAGTCTCCTCATTTATATTAACTAGAAGAGCTCTGCTACCTACTGTAGCCATACCCTAACTTTCTATTCTGTTGGTCTAATTCCATTAATAGCAGTGAAGTTCATCTTCACAGAGGCAAAGGGAACGCATAGCACAAATGCAGGCACCGTATACTTAATTCATTCTTAGTTCCAAAAAATACACACACAAGGTTCTTCCATCTGATGGGGGCATCCACTCACAGGGTTGTTGGTCCAGGCTGGGACACCTTAACTCCTCAGGACTCCTTTACAATCACCACCACAGTTGTGGTTATGCAAAAATGGATGTTGACATGTGAATTGACACCTTTTATCCTAGTGTTGCGCTCAGCAGTCAGCACTAATACATTCATCCCACCTCCTGTTTGAATTACATGCAGTGTTCCTATTGGTCCTGGTGAATCCTGGAGTTACAGCACCATCAAGCTGTCAGTCATTTCAGGGGTTCTATGGGCCCAGCAAACTAGATCCTAACAATTCATCGGTAGAAATCATTTTGATGCCAAATGGGCTTGAAGTCTTTAACAATGTTATGTTTTGCATAAAAACAAATAGTTCCTGTTATGACACAGCCGCAAGTCACCCTTGTGCCTGCAATTACTCGGGAATTTTGGGAAAAACATATAATTTTAAGTAAAAAATTTAAAATTGGATGAAAAATCCAAAAATATCATGAAAATCGGGTGAAAAATCCAGAAAAATCGTGAAAATCTTTTTTTTTCCTGCAAAGCAAATTTTCGAGAAAATGTAATAATAAATAAGCGTAAAAAACCTGAGCAGATTTGATTGGAGTTTGTAGCAGAAAATATTGAGATAAATTCGGACTTTGTTAAATAACCCCCTCAATGTTTTGTATGGACCCCCCAGTTTGATGTGACCCCACAGGTTTAAATATTAATGAGTACTTGTTAATATAGTACATTTGCTATAATAACATAGTAAAATGAAATGAATGTGTAGTATTAAAAGGCTATTCAACTGAGCTTTATAGTTTCATGGCCTATTTTTAGGTATATTTTGGAACATTCTTTTGCTAAAACACAACCTTTTCAAATACTTCCATTACTTTGCTGACCATGGAAACATGAGTTTCAATACTTGGATCAACCCATGAATCCATCTCCTGCACCATGAAAATGAAAAAAGAAATTCCCTTGTTCAAGGTAGTGAAACGTCTTTTGCATGTTGTTTTCTACCAAGCTATAGAATGAAAACTTCTCTCATATTTATTGCCAAGTCCTGTTTATTTGTAGGAGTTAGAGGAACAGATACAAACTTTTCCCTTTATGGTACTTTAATGGCATCTTTGAAAATGTTTTATTGTGTCAGCCTTTCCTTGAAAATAATTGTTGTCGTAGCAATAATACATTGCTGTTGGGCTGTGGGTGTCTTCTGCAGTGGCAGCTAAATTTCATATGGTCATTAACAGTTGGTCCTGTGGTGCGGAACTGACCAGTTCTACCTAAGTTTTCTAGTGCTGCCTTTGTTCTGTGCTTTCATTCTTTTTTTAATTTTTTTTGTAAATTGAATTGCTAACATTCTTAGTCTTCAAGGCCATGGTTTACTAAACCTTGTTCAATAAAAAAAAAATGAGACAAAGCAACAATCCCATTCTGAGCATTTATAAGGTTTGGAATATTTCCTCAAAACTCAAGTAAACCTCCTTTTATGGACTTTAGTAAAAATGTTAAATATATAAAAAGTATTTGTGAAATAACTGAAAGGTTTGGCTTGCTATTCTTATCAGTAAGTGAAAGAAGGAAATAATAGTAATTCCACACTACAATTTACTTTGTTCATATTAGCGTCTGGAACCAAAGGATAGTTGTGCACTAGAAAAGAAATACCAGATTTTTGGTTGCTCAACATTTTGTAATTTTTCTTCTTTCATAGATTTATATCTAGGGGTTATAAACTAAAATCCAATTTTTTTTATTTAAAAAAGTCAGACCAAACTCCCATCCACGATTTTACTTTATTTTTCATTAAAAAAAACCAGTTGGGGAAAAAAAGTCGAAAAATGTCTAGTTTTTCAGAAAAAACACAAATTTTACAGGTTTTCGAATTTTCTGTCAAATTATTCAGATTTTTGAAAGAAACTCAGCGCAGACCATGATATCTTCAAATTTGAAATAGGACCTTTGCCACTGACTTTTATAGGTTGGAGATGAAGTATTTTCGGATTTGGACTTTAAACAGCCTTGGGGTATAATAAATGTCGAAACAATTTCAGCTTTTTTTTTCCACTAAAAATTCGAGCTTTTTAGTTAAAAAAAAATTCAAACTTTTCAATTTTTTTATATTGGACTTTAATGAATAACCCTCTTAATTAACACTAATGGAAAGAAAGCAAGTTTGTTCACCAAGCAGTAGAAAGAGGGGGTTGCTGTATTTACTGAAGCAGTGGCAGGCAAATACAATAATTTAGAGTGGTATTTCAACCGTCCTTCATTAATGCAAAGCATTGGAGTCTGCCATTAAACATAATGCCATAGTGGCTGCCATTGCTATACCGCTGACTCTCTACTTACTCTATACTCTATACTTTACTGCACAAGTTCCTGACACTATCTTTAAACACAAGATAAAATTATTCCAGGCAAGGAAGAAAGTTTATCTGGTTTAGCAGTATTCTTAGTTAAAGCACAAGTGATAGGCTTGATGAAAAGGTTTACAGCCTATGGAACCAGACTGTATTTACCAAGCATGAAAGGCAATACATATTAAACAATTATTACAATAAATGTTTGGGTATTAGGGTAGGACTCCACGAGCGATTTTGTCGCGATCCGACACGCTGCGACAAGATGTATGCGAATGAGCGCAGCGTCTGCATCTGACAGTCAGAACGCGTCGGATGAACGCTGTGACACCATGTGACAATTCTATCTCTTACCTTATTTTTGAGTTTTGTCGCAGCGTGTCGGATCGTGACAAAATCGCTCGTGGAGTCCTACCCTTAAAGTTAAAATGAGTTTCAGTGGATGCCACTTAGCCATGTTGGTTAAGTTAAACCTGTGCATGAAAATAATGTCTCTATTAGCAATGGATCACAATGCATGCTGAAAGTCAGGAGATTGTATAAATTGCTGGTTGTTAGGGTACTGCACCTTATCTGCTCAGTGACCAGTGTATTACCTCCAGTTACATATACAAGGCAGTTGCTCTATAGCTGTCTTCAGAAAACCTGTTGAACTTTAAATACATGATTGTGTGTACCCAATTTCATGGATTGGTGACGGGAAACTCACATATGTTGCCCAACGCTTTAACTTGTGCATTCTGTTTTTAAGGATGCTGAACACTTGCCTGGTTGCTCCTAAACATCCTGACTCCAGCTTCTGACCCGTCTTCTTTTCTTTGTCCCTTGTCTTGATTCCTGAATGTTTGCTACATGTCCCAACCTTATCGCAAATCAACTTTGCTGATTTGCGATTACTGACTTTTCTGATTGCTGCCTTTGCTGACACAGACTTTGCTGCTGTCCTCATACCAGCCTGGTATGGTTTTGTGGGAGGTGCTCAGCCAATCTCTGCTCTGTTAGCTGTCCATTTACATCTGGTCCTTCATTGAGGTACGTGATAAATCAATAAACAAAGAATTAAGTGTTTTAAAATACAACGCAGTTGCCAAAAAAATGTGTAAAAGTGCATGAGTGAGCATCAGCTTTTGTACAGGCATACAAGAACATTTGCAATAAGCCTGAATATATCTGCCACATTAACATACCACCAGTCATGGAACAGATGAGGTGCAGTACCTTGACACTGGAAAGCACAGCATCACATTGTTCAAATACCAAATGAATCAGCATTTAGCCAGTAGAAAAATGTTGAAGCAATGATTAAAAATGATTAGTGTCTGAATGACACTTCTATTTAAGTTCAAACTTGAACCACAGAAGGGAGTGAAAGAATATTCCATGATAAGTCCAGCAGGGCATCAATATGACACCAGATACAATACTGTATATCTGCACAGAGTAGAGCTCATAACTATTATGTTGCATGTAAACCAGCTCTTCAAGGACAGAACTGACAAAAGTAGTATGTCAGGTCAAATTAATCATTTAAGATTTTGGTTTTACTGATTCTTTAAGAGAAAGGGTTACATCGCAAGTAAGTCTGAAAATAACCTGATTTGTAAGCAGGTACCTAGATCCCTCTCCAGGGAACGGTGTGATGCGGTTTAATTCCAGTGAGCTCCTTGACATGTCGCTAGCTTGATTTGTGACCATGAGGCAATGTATCCAGCTTCCATTTACTTGCTTGCTGGAATGAGAAAGGACAAATATGCATCAAACACATTGCCTATACCAAAAAGTCATTCACTGTTCACATTTGAACCAAAGTACAACTCCTGCCTACCTCCTGATGTTGTTCTCATATTTTTATTACAAGGTGCTTTCACAGGTGCCATGTTCCAATGATTTCAGAAATGTACTAATAAACCTTATATTGTGAAATTTATAGTACATTTATATTCAGTACATTGTGAGTTGTTCCCTAAGCCCCGTAACTGATAGCAGCACAGAGCATTTGATGTGAATCAGCAGAAAAGAAGATGGGGAGCTACTGGAGATATCTTCGTTGTCACAGTTCTTCCCTGCTAAAGGGCTGTGGTTGCCTTGGACTGGTACAGAAGCCCAAAAAGTAATGTACAACAAGCTTTAGTTCTCCTTTAAGTGATGGATATTTATTATAATATGTATGTTGGGCGCCCCCTTGTGGTATTTATACAAATGGCCTGTAGATGTCACTGTGCCCAGACTTATACTGTGCATACTTCAAAAAGTGAAAGTGAAAGTGACTGTTGTGTAATGCCTGCATGACTCTGCTAATAAAGCTATACTCTACTCATCCTCGGCTACCCAAAACATAACACCCCTCAAGTTATTTTTTGAGAAACTTGACATGGAGAATGTAATTATTCGAATAAATTATTCTTGCAAGACTGAAAGGTCGTACAATATCATATTATATACCAAGCTTCAAGGTCACAGGGTCTGGCTAAGGTTTTTTTTTGGAAAATGCTAGCAGTATTCATGCAAACTAGGATGTAGCAATAGTCACAGAAATACATGTTCATGAGCGTAGACAATTCCTGATTTATAATATTACATGGACAGTTTTTAGAAAGCTCAATGGCAAATATCTCCATCTAAGAGCTTTGTTTCTTTGTAGGTTTTACCCAGTTTGAATACCAAGCTCAAATTTCTGAATTGCATATTTCCTTACATTAACCCAGTTTTCATCTTTTATTTGTAAGGTACAATGATAATGAGGGAGCAGAGCTACAGTAAGATGAGCAAAATATGTCCTCATTATAGACCTTCCAATATGAGCATCAGCGAGACAATGGAATCCACTTCATTAGTAGACTTGCAGAATCAGGTTTAATGAGGCAGTTGATTAGGTGCCGGGCCTTTGACGCCATGAATACTCTATGTCACTCTACTCTCCTCAAACATTTGATGTTTTCACTGATTATGATAAATATAATGTTTCTCCAAAAAAAAACAGAAATAAAGTTGTTTCACTTTCCAGATCTTTTATGTTGTTCTGCTTGAAAAGGAAGCTTTTGAAATTGTAATCAGATAGCTAATTAACCAAATACAGACAGATTTCATGCAGTTTGTGAGACGCTTGCTCTTTGGTGCATCTGTATTGTGCCAGCTTGCATTGTGCTGATATGGTTATCAATAAAAGGTTAATATTTCGGATTATAGTATCATCATTATAACACAGCTGATTTCAAAGGTGGGTAATCTTTTTTAAAGGACAGGTATCGTATCTGTTACCTGGAAACCTGATATCCGGAAAGCTCAGAATTACGGAAAGGCCATCTCCCATAGAATACATTTTATTCAAATAATCCAAATTTTTAAAAATGATTTCCTTTTTCTCTGTAATAATGAAACAGTTCCTTGTCCTTGATCCAAACTATGATTGGAAGCAACCCCCAGCCTATTGGGTTTATTTAATGTTTACATGATTTTCTAGAACCTAAGGTAAGAAGATATTCATGGAAATATCTGTTATCCGGAAAAACCCTAGGTCCAGAGCATTCTGGATAACAGGTCCCATACTTGTACTAAGATTTTTTTTTTGGCATATCCTTACAATTAACTGCAAACAATGAAGGTCAGCCTAGTAATTGAGTCAGCCTAGGATTTGAGTGGAATCCATAACAGTACCATGGTCCTTATATCTTAACACAACATTACTAAGACAGATTCCAGTTCAAAATAGTGTCCATATGCACTATAAATACTATTGGGCATATTGGGAAGTGGTCACAGAATATTGCATGCCATATTTATGCCTATAACTATTAAAAGTCGAGTAAAATGCTTCCAGAAAAATGTATGCCCGCTCACAGAGATTGCAGAAATATATGGCTAGATGAACTTCTTCATATGACCTCAACAAGGGCTTTTTCTGTTTTTCTGGGGGTGGGGGTTGTGAACAAAATATATTTACACACCCCATGCTAGAAATAAAAGTCATGCTTTTTAGCTATCATATCTGTTGCTCAGGGGCTGCCAGAAGTGATAGGCGAATTGGTATATTTTCTTCGCTGAAAATTTTGCGAATTCCCAGCGAAATTTGCAAAATGCCGAAAAATTCGCGAAACACATTGCAGTCAATGGGTGTCAAAATTATTTTGACGCGCGTCAATTTCGAGGCCCGCGACAATTGTAATACATGGACCTATTTTGGCCAACTGCATTAAAGTCAATGGGCGTCCGAATAATTTTTACGCTTGACAATGTTTATGTGCACCACTATTCTGATGCACTCCCAAATTTTTTTCGATGCGGCAGATTTTTCGTCAACAAATATTCACGTCAGTTTCGTGAATTTATTAGTCGGTGGTGAAACATGGAAATTCGCGCCTGCCAAATTTATTCGCTAATCACTAGCTGCCAGGTCTTTAAATGATTTGATTCTTAGTGCTTTAAATAAGACAAGAGCTCCAAATATACAGAGGACTGAATCTAGGATGGAGCAGAAGAGATGCAAGAATAGATATAGCCTGGTAACAAAATAACAAAACATCAGGCAAGGTCAGGGTCACTGATAAAAACACAAGGTAGGAAGAGATCATGTATGGATCATAATAAATGAGTAGGAAAATGGGTTGGAACAAGACTGCAAAAAAGGGGAGCTAAAATGATCTTGCTCCTTCATTTTTCCAGGCATTTTTATCAACCTGGTTGTATTAAAACTATTGCAGAAATGCCAATCTTCAGGGCTAGCTTATGACCAGCAATGCATAATGCATCTCCAAGCTCCACCACCAAGAGCCCAATGTTGATAAAGGCAATATAAAACTTGCAGCATTCTCTAGCCAGTGTCTGTTTGTTATCTTTGTTGGTTCTGTGCTGACAAATGCTGTTTTTAATAGTGGAAAGTGAATTCTTACTAGAATTGAATTTATAATACAGTATTTAGCAGGGCTGTTTTGCAGCTTTTTTTTCATTTCCACCATTAAACACCACTATTTCAGATTTCCCATTGACCCCATTTGAAATTAACTCCCCTGGCACCATACATTTATCTAACAGCTATATCTGCTTTGAAACTTACATCTGAGATTTCTTAGATGTCTTTAAACTGCTGTTCCTTCAAAAAAGCTGCTGAACGCATACATGTGTATTTAAAATGTAGACAGCGCTGAGCATGAATCCAGCAAGGCAACATTTACATCCTTAAGGCAGCAGCTGAAAATATGGATTTCCGTTCCCGGAAAGTAATGATTTGTAACCACGGAATGTCTTAATTGGCATCTACTAAAGCAAACAGATTACATTAAAAAAAAATATTGCCGGTAGATTCATTACTGGAAAAATTGTTGTGGACAAATTATTTATTGACTTGAGATTGAGAACAGCCATTTCAAGACAGAATTTCTTTAAACTGTGTATTGTGTGACAAACACAATTATATTTTGCATTTCAGTCTTGGCTTCTACAGATCGAGACCAGCAGAGAGAAGGTTCAGAGGAAGTGAGCACTTTTGTCTATTAGTCGTAATAGCAAGACACTGTTCTGCTCCAAGCACTTCGCATAAAAATGGTAGGCTTTGCTTTTTCTGTAGAATGCTACAAAGTAATACAAGAAGCTTTGGTTAATTTGTCTCAATAGTGTGAATTTTGCCACAGTCCTAAAACCCATTTTAATCTAAATCCTTCCAATAATATAATGCAATCAAGATCTGCAATAAAATGTATCTTTTCCAGTGAGCATAACCACTTCTGTTACTGCCTGTGCATTTAAACTATATCTACCCTTTGGTTCTTTGTAGACTCATTTCAAGCAGAGAATACTGATATGATATAATAAAAATAGGCAGATGCCTCAAGCAACAGACAGGAAGGAAGCTCATTTGACTTATCCCTTAAAGGAAAACGTATTTTTAATCTGTGTCCTATATAGGGACAAGCTGGTGTCCAGAGTTAAACCCAGAAAATACTTAGGAGCCAATGCACCATGATCTGCTCATAGTCATAATACTCATTCCAAGGATATTTACAAGATGCTGGGAGTTATTTATTAAAGTCCAATTTTTTTCTGGTTGGACTTTTAAAGGGGAAAAACAAATTTTATTATAGAAATACAAAACCCTCACATTTTTCGAGATTTATTAAACCCTGATGGTGTTAAAAGTCGCAATAAAAATGTTTGTTTTTTAAAAAAAAAAAAAAAAAAAACAAGCAGAGAGTGCAGAGAATAGAAAGCAATGGACAGCATTGACTTGCAATCACATTTTCAAACAACTTTTAGGGGCAGATTTACTAAGCTCGAGTGAATTTTCGAAGTTCAAAAAGTTTGAATTTTGAAGTAATTTTTTGGATACTTCGACCATTGAATAGGATGCTACGACTTCGAATTTACTTCGACTTCGATTCAAAATAAAAATCGTTCGAATATTCAACCATTATTCGATAGTCAAAGTACTGTCTCTTTAAAAATCCTTCGATATCAATACTTCGCCAAATTAAAGATGCCGAATTGCTGTATTAGCCTATGGGGACCTTCCAGTGTATTTTTTAAAGTTTTTTGCATCGAATAAAAATCGATCGATCGCTGAAAATCGTTCGAATCGTTTGATTCAAAGCATTTAATCGTTTTATTAGATCGATCGAATGCTATTTTAGAGCTAAATCCTTAGAATTCGATATTCGAATTTGAAGGATTTCAATTCGACCCTTGATTAATCTGCCCCTTAATGTATTTAAATTGGAAAGTTGCTTTGGATTAGATTTACTTTCATTATGCGAAAAAACACATTCAGGACATCTCTTTAATTGTAAGTGCATTTCTGTAAGTCATCAATCCAGTTAGGGGAGCCTATTTTATAGATCCAGTTGAGGAATAAAAGTAATAATGAAAGAGGCACCAGATATTGCTGTTTTGGCATATTTCTCTGCTTGTTTCTATTAACCCATCAGTGAATAATGGTATTATCATACTTTGTATGGCACTAAAGCATTAAATACATCATATAGAGATTATTTTATAATTTTCCTAATAACTAGCCGATGACAAAGTGCTGTAGAAATCATTTTGAAAAATTTGGATTATTAGGATAATCTGGAGTCTATGTGGGAGACAGCCTTTCCGTAATTCTGAGCATTCTGGATAATGGGTTTCTCCATAACGGATCCCATACCTGTACTCAGAGGAAGGTATAAAAAAAGATCTCTACATTATCAAACATTTGTTTTCATGCTATTTTCACTACTTTGTTTCTGATAAGTTAGAGCAGCATCCATTTTAAGAAAAAAATGTGTCAATTTCCATAATAGCACCATTTCATTATATGGCCTTCTTAATGTTTTGACAAATACATAATTCCCAGTGGTATTTCTCCTTTAACAAAACAACTCAATAGCTAATAATACATCGGCTTTCAGCAAAAATCTAAGTCAACAAGAGCGGAAACAAGAAAATGAAGCACTCCAGTAACCAATGTTATTTTTCAGGTCTTTAAATATTATAATGTGCCGTGCACCCACATACCATGAAGTAAAACAGTCTATTTATGGGGAAATAATCTAGAATCTTTGAGTCCTGTTTCTACTCACTTTGGACAAAATAGCAGCTAATTTAGCAACCTGGCTCTAATCTGTATCTTTATGCTATTATTACTGTTAATAATAATAATAATAATAATAATAATAATAATACAGCCCTCATACCAAACATACAAATTGCATAGATTGATGCATATAGGAGGTAAAGAGGGCCCTGCTCATTAACAAACATAGAGAATAATGATGATTTAGGGAGGCTAAGTCTCTCCAAAAAAAAAAAGACTATATTTTCCTATATATTTCTCCAAGGGAAATATGGTTCTCCAAGAAAATAATTCTGTTGGTAGCCTCCCCAAACACAAAGTTTTCCTACCTCCCCAGTATAGAGCTTGAAATACAAGGTGTGTAATAATACTAAAACATCAGTTGGGAGTTACTAGAAATATTTATTCCAGACATTTGGGGGCCGATTCACTATGGGTCAAATATCGAGGGTTAATTAACCCTCGATATTCGACTAGGAATTAAAATCCTTCGACTTCGAATATTGAAGTCGAAGGATTTAGCGCAGATAGTTCGATCGAACGATAAAATCCTTCATATCGAACGATTCGAAGGATTTTAATCCAACGATCCAGGGAATATCCTTCGATCAAAAAAAGTTAGCCAAGCCTATGGGGACCTTCCCCATAGGCTAACATTGACTTCGGTAGCTTTTAAATGGCGAACTAGGGGGTCAAAGTTTTTTTTAAAGAGACAGTACTTCGACTATCGAATGGTCGAATAGTCAAACGATTTTTAGTTAGAATAATTCGATTCTAAGTCGTAGTCGAAGGTCGAAGTAGCCCATTCGATGGTCGAAGTAGCCCAAAAAAAACTTCGAAATTCGACGTTTTTTACCTTCGAATCCTTCACTCGAAGTTAGTGAATCGGCCCCTTAGCTAACTAATGGGCAAAAGTGTATTTCTCTGCAAATAGATCAGCTATCCCTGCCAATTCCTCCATTCCTTTTACAATCAGTAATGCAGGCTTTGTACAGTTATAAGATCCCTCAAAGGCAAAAGCATTACCTATGTGCACTCAAGAATCTCAAGTACTAAACAAGACATCTGGACTTGCTTAGTCTTTCATTGTATCTCTCAATCAAGATTGTAGACCACTACTTTTATGAAATGGGAAGGGCAGGAATTACTTGCACTTCACAAAAGAAAGGATTAAGGTAGTGGTTTTGGGACTTTTTGGTTCAGGCACCTGTGGATAGTGTTTGGCTTCTAGGATTATCTAGAAGAACAAGAACTCTTGTCTTCAAGAAGACACAATTTATTTCTAAACTATTCAACAAACTCTGGGAAATTATTGCAGGCCAGGCTGTGTGGGCTTTTAATTGAGGCCATTTGTAAAAGTGCCATTCAAAGTAAATTTTCATAAGTTAAAAATGAAATATCAGGATGCATTTGTCTCCTGGGTTTGCCAAAAGCTCCCTGTCTATTGCACATTCCAAATTAACAATGATACTTGAAAAATGTGCCAAGCTCCATTAATAAAATATGGAAATATGTGTCGTTGTACACTGAGCAGGAGAGAAATCTCTGAAGACAAATACAACTGTAGCACTGAATGTTTGGTAGATTTATTCCATAAACATAGGGGGTTATTTATCTCAATATCACAATATTTTCTGCAACAAACTACTATCATATCCACTCGGGTTTTTACGCTTATTTATTATTACATTTTGACGAAAATTGGCTTTCTGATGGGAAACAAAATCCGATTTTTACGGGGGGTTTTTTTTCACCTGAAAACTTATTTTTGTTCGAAAACTCAGAAAACTTCAGAGTATTGCACAAAAAATCATTGGGATTCCATTTACTTATATGCCACCTTGACAGGTCTGAGATGCTGGATTTTCAGATTCTGACTTTTCCATCCTCTGGGTTTAATAAATTCCGAAACATTTGAGATTTTGTAAAAGTCCGATTTTATTAAAAAAAAAATCATAAATTCGTGATTTTTGCAGTTTATAAAAAAAATCATGAATTCGTGATTTTTGCATTCGAGTTTATTTAAAAAAAAATTGCAAATTGCAAATTTATTCTACAATTCTTTAACATTCATTTTGTAAAGAGAGTCAGCCCATATACCTGAACCACTTTCATATATTTACATGTGCTTTTAAAAAAAAAAAAAATGAATAAGTTAATAGTGCTGCTCCAGCAGAATTCTGCACTGAAATCCATTTCTCAAAACAGATGTTTTTATATTAAATTTTGAAATCTGACATGGGGCTAGACATTTTGTCAATTTCCCAGCTGCCCCAAGTCATGTGACTTGTGCTCTGATAAACTTCAATCACTCTTTACTGTTGTACTGCAAGTTGGAGTGATATCACCCCCCTCCCTTTCCTCCCCCAGCAGCCAAACAAAAGAACAATGGGAAGGTAACCAGATAACAGATCCTTAACACAAGATAACAACTGCCTGGTAGATCTAAGAACAGCACTCAATAGTAAAAACCCATGTCTCACTGAGACACATTGAGTTACATTGAGAGGGAAAGAAGCCTGTCAGAAAGCATTTCTCTCCTAAGGGCTATTCCACACGGGGAGATAGCCTTGCGTTTGCGGTCGCGGCGACAAAGCGCCGCGCCAGTCGCCGCGACCGGCGCAGGCGACAGTTTTGTATGGGCACCTATGTAAAAACGCCTGTGCTAACCACACGAGGCGATGCGCTTTTCAACAGTCGCCTGAAAATGCCTCGCCAGGCTTTTTCAGGCGACTGTTGAAAAGCGCATCGCCTCGTGTGGTTAGCACAGGCGTTTTTACATAGGCGCCCATGCAAAACTGTCGCCTGCGCCGGTCGCGGCGACTGGCGCGGCGCTTTGTCGCCGCGACCGCAAACGCAGGGCTATCTCCCCGTGTGGACTAGCCCTAAAGTGCAGGCACAAGTCACATGACTGGGGGCAGCTGGGAAATTGACAAAATGTCTAGCCCCATGTCAGATTTCAAAATTGAATATAAAAAAATCTGTTTGCTCTTTTGAGAAATGGATTTCAGTGCAGAATTCTGCTTTAGCAACACTATTAACTGATGCGTTTTGAAAAAAACGTCTTCCCATGACAGTATCCCTTTAATGTATTTATATGTGCTTTTTACAAAAAATATATTTGTTACACTTATTGATTGCAAGAGCATGTCAAGAGATAAGGTAATCAATTGCTATATAGAGACCTAATTACAGTTTTTCTTGTTCTATTGCCCCTGGCCTAATATGGTAACTCCACTCATAAAATATTGTCAAATGTACATCAGTGCTGTGCAGTCACATATCAGGCCATCATCACTATTATACCAATTATACCTTGTCTCCAAGATGGTTTTATAAAGAGTTGCAATGTGCAACAGTATATGTTAACACTGTTAGTGATAGACGAATTTGCGCCCTTTCGATTAGCCGAAAAATTCCCGAATTTCTCGTGAAATGGCGAAAAATTCGCAAAACTGCGCTGGCGTCTCATTTTTGACAACAAATTTGCCGTGAATTCGCACCTGGCGAATAAATTCGCCCATCACTAAACACTATTCATGTACACGGGTTGACATGCAATGTTGTTTCAAAGCAATACCAAACCTACTTGTTACTGAGTTTTTTCATGTTCTTCTTATTTGTCAATTATGATTTACACCATTCAGATCCAGAAGCAGCTGGTTACGCGAAGCTGACTCAGAGCAGCTGTCATGGAGAGACGAGTATTTGGTGCTCTTATTATAGTGGGTATTACGCAGTTCAGCTAAAATGTAAAACAAGTTTAAGAAACTTTAAGAGACTGAGTTGAATGATGTTAAGGGAGCGTTAGTACAGAAGCTCACAGTGCAGCTCGCCAGTGTGACAAATTAGTACTTTGGTGAAAAGTAGGTTTAGGGGCAGATTTATCAAGGGTCGAAGTGAAGATTTGGATTTCGAGCTATTTTTGGTGTACTTCGACTAGTGAATAGTCCAAATTCAAATCAAATTTGAAAAATAATTAGAAAATTCTAATATCGAAATTTATCATGTACTGTCTCTGTAAAACTTTGACTTCAACCAATAACCATCTGAAACCTGCCGAATTTCTGTTTTAGCTTATGGGGGACCTCCTAGAACCACCATTTGGTGGACTTTGAAAAATCAAAGTTTTTTGGGGCAAATACTTTGATTCGAATTCGATCAAACGTGCTAAAACTATGATTCGGACGATTCGAATACAGCCTATTCACCCAAAGTTAAAAACGTAGATTTTTTTTTAAATTAATAAATTTAAATTTAATAAAATTAAATAGTCTTTTTTTATTTTCGAAGTTATGAAAGTTAAAAGAAAACTCCAATTACTTTGAAATTCGACCCTTGATAAATCTGCCCCTTAGTGTGGCTTTGTACTGTTATTAATCATTACAATATTCAATACCAATATTAAGGTTTAAGAGGCATATTGAAATAGTACCACGTACAGCAGAATGGGGCCTTATTAGGACTAGCACAACAATCCTGTTAACTTTGTCTGTTATTTTTCTTGTGTAATTGTTTGCTACCCCCACAAATGTATTGCAGTGATAGATTATTCAATATATAATTCATTTTTCAATGCTTTCCAAGATAATCCTAGTGGTATGTGTACTGTTATGGGTGAAATGGCACCCCTGTTTGGTAACAGTGAAACAAAATGCTCTGGAAATGATGTGCTGGTGCCTCCTCTCAACATAGGATTGTGCAGAATAGTCATCCTTATTGACACATAAAGCATAGAGATGAATCTACAGCAGATCCAGTTAAACAACAGTTTATCCAGTGACTTAACCAGTGAATCACTGCAAACAAGAGATAAATGTTCAAAGGTTTTCCTACTTCCTCTCAACTACTCTGGGAGGAATCATTTTTCCTGGACCTGAATGAAAGCAGCACACTAATTACCTCACTGTGCCAGACAGTAACCAGCAGCCATCTTGGAGGAGGCACATTAACTGCTGCAGGAGAAATACAATTAGATCCCTACACGTCTATGAATTTCTAATGGAAATCTTTAAGTAAAAATAATTTGATATTGGTTTGCTAATCCATTGTATGAAATGTTGGGTTCATACAGTTGTGTTATACCTAGGTATTTTGAGGTCTCCAAGGCTAACTGTATTTGAAGTTCTGTTTGATCTGGTTGTTGCACTAAAAGATGCAGTTTTTGATATAAATATTTTACAGATTGGGATGAAATGTGGTGTGTGCCAGAGCAGATACTCTTTCTGTCCATCCATGATGTTGTGTTTATGGCTTCCCATAATAAGGGGCAAGCCAAAATAGAGTGTCCTGGAATTTTTCCATATATTGCTGTTATCTGAATAAAATACATACTTTTTTTTTTCTCTAAACAACATTAAGGTTTTTTTTTTTTATTAAAGTCCCAATGTTAAAAACTCAACAAATTCAAGTTTTTTTTATTATAGAATCTGAATTTTTAGTGAAAAAAAAAGCTCACATTTTTCGAGGTTTATTATACCCTGAAGGATGTGAAAAGTCTGAATCGGAGGTCCTGTATAAGTCAATGACAGAGGTCCTATTTGCAATTTGAAGATATTACAGTCTGAGCGTACGATAATCCGAACATATCAGGCTATTCTGACGATTCCTCAAACAAACAATTCGGACTGTTCTGGCTTCAAATTTTCAGGTGACAATCCAAAAAAAGTTTAAATTTTTTTCCCAATTCGATTTTTTCATTGTTTTTTTAATGATAAATAAGGGTCAATTGTGGATTCTAGTTTGGTCGGCCTTTTATCATATTTTTTGCTTTATGTCTTTTGGTGTGGCCTGGCCATTGCTCTCAGCGACTATTTTATTGTTATTATATCATTTTATTCTTAAGTAAAGGATCAAGAAATTTGCAACCAAAAATAAAGAGTAGCAATTATGAAACAACATCCCCTATGGTCAAGGCTGTAACAGACAAAACAGCTGCAGCTCCCCTTTTACATTAGAACTGGTTACAGTACACTAGCAGTGTATTCTCATTCAGGCGTTCCACTTCTGATTTACAGCTACAATATATCAACCGCAACTCAGAAATACAGATCTCCACCTAGGGATACTTAGGAGTATTTTGTCTCACTTGACATCAATAATTACTCAGCTACATCTCCCTGAAAGTCTTATAGGAATGAGCAATATGGGCCCTAAAGGTCTCTTTTAGTCAATCTTTTTGGAGAAATGGTGTCGCTGTGTTGCACAAATGACACTTTGCTGTGAAAAAATATAGTATCTGCTCTTTGTGGCTTTGGCATATCATATAATCTAGTTTGTGTAAAGAACAGTACACAGTACAATAATATAACAAGTTTTTAGTGATTTTCAAAATCTGCCTCAGGCCCTGCTGCGTTGTCTGCTTGTTCAGTATATCCAGTATATACTCAGAGGAGCACAGGTAGATCTGTTGGAAGGACCAATCCACATATTTATTTAATATCCTCCTCAGCAAGTTCTGAAAGCAGATGTAATGTATATGATAGGGAAGCAGTTATGTTAGAGAACTACTGCTATAGACCCTACATTCTTGAATGTAAATTATTAACTTGCTTCTACCTAGTTACTCATTAATTTGGGTTGAAAATAAACCCCTCCAAATGACCTCTAGTATATGGTACAGTATGTATATATATAAATATATATATATATATATATATATATATATATATATATATATATATATATATATATATATATATATATATATATATATATATATATATATATATATATATATATATATATATATATATATACAGTATATAGAACAAGGGAAATTTGTGCTCACCACTAATTTTTAAAACCATTAGGCGGGAGTGCAATGAGGCTGTGACCACAAAATACATATAGACAAATACAAGAGTCCTCTTCACTCAACCCATTATCAATATATTTAAGACAGAGACATTTTGTGCATACTGCTACTGAAAAATGCCTTACCCTTTAAACAAAACAGGGATTGTTTGTCCATATATTGCAATATATTTAAGCTGGCCAACTACGTCAAAGTCATCCCATATCTGGCCAGTCCTATGCTCAATTTTCATCTGATTCATTAAGAATTCTATTGCTTCATTATGCATTTTACAAAGGGACTAAATTTTACCTGCAACTTACTAGCTGCTTTCAAAGTAAAACTCCCAAACTTGGCTGCCCTTTTATTAGTCTCTACTGTTAACCATTCTGTTCTAATGCAAGTTCTCCATTCAATTGGTATCTGTGATCAAGCTGCTGACTGGTTCTATTCCTACCTTTTTGACCGCTCCTTCTCTGTTACAAACAAACAAATTTTCTCCCCTGTTCATCTTAATTTGGGGGTTCCTCAGGGTTCTGTACTGTTGTTTTCCTTGTACACTCTCTCTTTAGGAGACTGTATATCTTCATCTGGACTTAAATACACTTGTATACCGATGACATTCAGATATATTTAGACACCTCTTCGCTAACCGCTGATATTCAAACCCAGATTGCAGACTGCTTAATAGCTATCTCTTCCTGGATGAACCAATGCCACCTTAAGCTCAGCTTAAGCTTCAGCTTGGCCTAGACTGAGCTCATGGTCTTTCCACCCAAACCAAGCCCTTCTCTTCCTCTTACCATTACTATTGATGGAATGACCATTAACCCGGTTAGCTCAGCACACTACTTGGGGGTTATATTTGACCAGTCCCTCTCATTCTCTAATCATATTAATAATACAGCCAAAACCTGTTGCTTCTTCCTCCACAATATAGCCAAGATATGCCCATTTCTTTCACAAACAACAGCCAAAACACAAATTCATATCTTATCCCATTTAGACTTTTGCAATCTCCTCCTAACTGGTCTTCCTGACTCCCACCTCTCTCCTCTCCAATCAATCTTAAACTCTGCTACCAGAATCCTTCTGCTTTCTCCTAAAAGGGAACCTGCTCAACCCCAACTAAAATCCCTAGCATTGCTGCCTGTTAAGCAAAGGATAGTATATAAAACCCTTCTACTAACATTCAAAGCTCCTCACTCCTTTGCTCTTCACTACATCTCTTCTCTTGTCTCACTGCACGTTCCAGGTCGTATTCTCTGCTCCTCTCAGAACCACCTTCTCTTCACACCATCCACATCCACTGCCACCTCTCGTCTCAAACCCTTCTATCTTGCTGCTTCTTATCTCTGGAATTCCACCCCTGAATTCCTCCGTAAGGAATCCTCTCTCAATCACTTCAAGAAAAAAACTAAGAGCCTACCTTTTGGACCACTAGAACATTAGCCGAGTCCTGTCCCTATTGACTATGCCTTACTTTGTGCACTTTTTCATCTCCAATTTGTACCTGTATGTTAGCCTCCCATCCACTTAGACTGTAAGCTCTACAGGGTAGGGAACTCCTTCCCACTATGACTCTTACCACATAGCACTTAAGCTTTTTGTCTTGATATGATTTCTGTGTATATTTATTTTGTGATTTGTCTTCCCTGTCTATACTTTTATGTATATTGTACTTTTATGCACTGTACAGCACTGTGGCTCCTTAACAGCACTCAAATAAAGTTATACATACAGTACATCTATGTGCAATGGACAATATTAGATTAAAGGCACTTTGAAAAAGAAGGAAAAAAGAGAAGAGGAAACGGAAAGATAGGTAAAGAATAGACAGAAGAGAATCATTGGGTTAGTGTAACACTATATATTGAAATAGCGAAAGAGAGACAGCAGAATAATGAAGAAAAAATTCACAAGAAATAACTTAATGGTTTTGTCTATGTAAACATTCATTTATTGTATTATCCAGTTAAAGATGAGAATGAAGTAACAAGGTCTAATCAGCCATAGCAAATAATCAAATGTTTTCGAATAATCTTCATTCTGTATAATGGAAATAAATGCTGTTTATAGTAGCTATGGGTTGCTAGATTAACCCTTGCCCCCCCAAAAAACAAAGTATGTGTTTATTTAGCTTTTTACAGTTCATTAAGAAACCTCTTCTAAAACCATAATTTACAAAAATGGCAAAATATAAATAAATAGATATGTGTGTTTGTGAGGGCTACTCACCCTGGTGGCCTAGTGGGCCGACGGCGATGCCCACCGCGCTCTTGGTGGGGATGCACGCCACGCCGGTCTTCTTCCTCCTATGCACCGATTCTCTAGGGGGCGCCTCTGCTATTTTTATAGGCGCACTTGCGCTGCGTGTTTTCCTCAGCGAGCATTTGCGTTAAAACAGTACTTAAGGGACCTTTGTGTTGTAATCATTGCCCGTTATAGGTTTTCTTCTAGTGAGTTCCTGGTGGTTCTGTGCTGTTAAACTTCTGAATTCTGTGTTCTGATTACCTGTTGTGACCCCTGCCTGCTACTGACTATCCTGACTTCTGAAATCCTGACCCTGCCTGGTAACCGACTCTTCTGTATCCAAATCCCTTCTGATTGATCTCCTGGTTTGACCCTTGCCTGCCTGACTCCGCTTGTACTCTTTCTGCCCCGACCCGGGCCTGATCTGTCTACGATTTCTGTCTACGCCTTGTACTGTGACCTTCTGCCCAAAAGACTTTACTTTACCGTTGTGCCCCTTTGCTCGTTCAGAACCCTTCGCTTTGCACCTCTCTTATATAAGACCTGGCGGCATCTGATTAGCCGAGGGCTCCTCCCGAGGTGAAAGGCAGCTGTTAAAGGCTGAAGCAAGAGCTGAGAACAGGGTGCTTAGCATTGGTTCTGAATTTAGGGTGCCGACCATGACAGTGTTGTTGCAATACAATAGTATTCAAAAAAATAATATAGCAAATCCCTTCTTTATGAACAAACACATACTCTCTTCTCTATATAGTTTATTTACTTGTTTGGCTGGCATTGAATATGTATCCTAGTTAAAAATGTTTGGAACACAATCAACTTGAGGACAAGTTTCTTTACATTCATGCAATAAAGACTTCTGTTTCCCAGCATGAAATGTATCAAGTCATGTAGAAACCTCACCGGCAAACAGATGTTTAAGATGAGAATAGTAAATCACTCACACGGCATGATATTAATACAGTCAGCTTGATGCCTAGCCCCTACAAAGCTCCAATTCCAAACAGCTTCAACCAATTTGTGCATCAAAGTGAAATAGTCTGTTATCACAAAACCATAATCACTTGTGATGGCAGTAAATAAGCACAGTTTTTTCTATAAATCCTACCTACACATAAATTTGCTGTACCAGAACTGAAAATCAATCGTTAGCAGATGAATTCTTGTTGCAAGGGTTTCAGCTATTTATGAAGAGTCAAAAGCCAACCTTGCCGAGCGATTCTACGTTTGTATGCAAGATGTGGCCCCCCAGGTATAGAATTAAGCCAGCACAAGCCTTGATGTCTTTATCTCATCTTTTAATGTTATGTAGTGTGTGGGCAGCACACTGTTTTGGAATAATTTGCTAGAAACAAAAGATTCTTCTCTTTAAGGAGTTTCATCTGAGAATCCTGTGCTCTCCCAGGAGAAAGAGGCACATCTTTTCATTTATCCCATTAATGACACTAAGCACTGGATAGGAGTTCATTCCCATCAAGAAATAATTGAAGCCTCTGCTACATGCGTTGAGTTTTGAGTATTACTTAACATTAAAAGGTGGAAATCTCCTGACATTTTGGTGAAAAACACTGTTAGGGGCTGATTCACTAAATTCGAGTGAAGGATTCGAAGTAAAAAAACTTAGAATTTTGAAGGTTTTTTTGGGCTACTTCGACCATCGAATGGGCTACTTCGACCTTCGACTCTGTGCAACCTTCTTTGCTATGTGAACCCAGGGCCCTGCGCAACTGCCGCATGTGATTAGACTCAGCCTCCAGTGGCACTAGATTTCAACATAAGGAGGGAGCATATAGCAGTAGTTTGTATACTGGGAAACTATGAGAGATTTTCATTTGAGAATATAAATTATACTGCAGTTTCCCTCAATATAATTGTCCAACAGTAAATAGTTTTCATCTAAATTAAGCACTGAGTGGCCCTGGATATGTCAAACCTAGATTAAACATAATTATAGGCAAATGAAATAAACAAGACAGATTTAAAAAAAAAAAAAAAAAAAAAAAAAAAGTTCTGTAAGCATCATTATGCCTTTCATGAGCTTAGTTTCATGCTGCCTAGGAAGATACATTTTACAGATGTGGCATGTATTGTTATATTGCTGTCAATTTCTTGTATACATCACTGTGAAACTTCCTTCTGTCTGTGTTCCTGCAGTGTTGCTCAGAGGCAATCATGCTGCTGAGTTTTGATGGGAAATGCCAAAGTACTAAACAAAACATTTTTTGTTCAAGTTATTCAAACAGTTTGTGGAACACTATTGAGTGACAAGAAGTAAATAATGGGACTAAAGGCCATAGCAAAATAAATGTACACTGATTATCTGAAAGTAGAATGAAGGAGCCTGAAATATCTCCTTTCTCAAAGGAAAATTGTTGGTCTTGCCTGGAATGACCTGGGGAATCTCTAGATGCACACTGATCAGTCAGTTGCCCTGTGATTTTAAGGAGTCAGAAAAAAAACAACAGTAATATGTAACGGGGGACTGCTGGAAATTGAGAAAGAAATGTATAGGAACATATAAATTTGCTTTATGGGGAGGTAACCAATTTATCCAATTTAAGATGGGTGACTTCAATTATCCAGACCTTGACTGGGGTAATGAGGTTGCTAAGACAGAAAAAGCTAGTAGGTTTGTAAATATGCTGAATGACAACTTTTTATTCCAGCTCGTTCAAGAACCTACTAGTAATATCTCTCTTTTAGACCTTGTAATAACTAATAATACTGAACTCATCTCTAACATTTGTGTGGGTGAGCATTTAGGGAATAGTGATCATAATATGGTCTCCTTTGAGATTCTGTTTCAGAAGCAATTCTATAAGGGAGTAACTAAAACACTAAATTTCAGATGTGCAAACTTTGACAGTATAAGGGTATCTCTGCAACATATTAAGTGGGAAATGCATTTCACAGGGTTAAACACAGAACAAAAATGGGAAGTCTTTAAAATGCTGCTAAATAAATATACTTGTCAGTATATTCCACTTGTAAACAAGGAACGTCGTTGCAAAGCAAAACCTTTTTACTAGAGGGATGAAGTTACAGATTTTTTTATATTAAATTTTGAAATCTGACATGGTGTAACGATTGCCGCCCGGAGCAGGCCCAGGAGCTCCGGGCGGCGCGTCCATCCTTGCCGGCGTCGCTCCCAAAATGGCGGCGCCCATGGCCGCCACGTGGGTAGCGGCGCCGGGCGATGACGTCAGCGCGCCGACGTTGGCGCAGAGCGTCAATGACGTCGGAATGGCGCCAAATTTGAAAATAAAAACGCCAACTAGACGCCAGAATGGCGCCCAAGTATAGGATTACTTTCCCTAAGCATATCCTGGGTTCCCTGTGTGCCTTATTGCCTTATCCTGTTCCTGCCTTGTATCCTGACCCCTTGCCTGGACTTTGGACTTCGTTGTATTCTGCCTGCCTGTGAACTGTTGCCTGGATCCTGACTATTCTTCGTTTAACCCTTTGGACACCGCGACCTTGTTCCCTCAAGAGGGCTTCCTCCTTGATCCTGACAACCTCCCTGGAGGGAGCTCCCGGCTCCCTGACATTATACTTGGGCCATGGATCCCACTGAGGAAGCTCCACCGGATTTCGGCAGGGCCTTTCGAGGTCTGCATACCCGCATGGAGGCGTACGAAGCTCGGCAAAATTATGTCGGACACATGCTGGAGGCGATTTTGGAAAAGTTATCCATGCTAACGCCGACTACTCCAACGCCGAAAACGCCCACGCTAGTTGCTGCCGATATGGCTACTCCATCCACCACTTCTGGTCCGCGAATTCCTGCACCGCCTCTCTACAGCGGCGACCCTCAAGCCTGTCGTGGTTTTGTGAATCAGTGCCAGATCCGGTTCGCCCTACAACCTGCGGAATTCAACTCTGAACGAGCAAAGGTTGGTTTTGTGATCACTCGTCTGGCGGGGAAAGCGCTTGAATGGGCTTCTCCACACTGGGAGAAGGAGTCTCCCTTAATTGACGATTCCAAAGCCTTCCTTCATGAATTCCGGACGGTGTTCGATGCTCCCGGTCGGGTGGCGACGGCCGCTTCTCGTCTGTTCCAGATCCGCCAAGGTAATCGCAGTGTAGCGGAATATGCCATTGAATTCCGTACCCTCGCTGCAGAGACTTGCTGGAACAATGATGCCTATCACGCTGCTTTCTACAATGGTCTCTCTATCCGCCTCAAAGATGACCTGGTCTCCCGTGAATTACCCACGCAAGTAGAAGATCTCATTGCTTTGTCTGTCAAGGTGGACACTCGTCAGAGAGAACATCAAGCTGATAAGGACAGAGTCAAGAAATTCCCACCCATGTTGGCTCCTCGCTTTCAAAGACCTCTATTACCTCCTACCTCCTTCAGTTATTCCTCCGGAGGAACCTATGCAAGTAGGAAGAGCTCGTCTCTCTGAACAGGAGAAACTCCGGAGACGTACGGCTGGACTTTGTCTCTACTGTGGGGGTCATTCTCACTTTGCCAACTCCTGTCCTGTGAAGCCTCTGAGTTCCCCTCTTCAAGGTAACCTTGCAAAGACTCATGTAGGGGGTGTTACTCCCAAGTCACAAGAGAACTCTCATAGGTTTCTTCTGCCTTTACAGATTCGTCTGCCATCTAAGACCATTGTTGGCTCAGCTTTTATTGATTCTGGGGCTGCTGGTAATTTCATGGACGCTCTCTTTGCCAAGCATATGAATGTTCCCCTGTTTCCATTGACTACTCCTCTCCGTGTCACTGCTATTGACGACAGACCCCTGGAGGCTGAATTCATCTCCATGACGACTGGGGAATTGCCTGTGCAGGTTGGGACGCTGCATAAAGAAAGACTTTCGTTCCTAATTATTTCCTGCCCATCCGTTCCAGTTGTTTTGGGGCTCCCTTGGCTGCGTCTGCATAATCCCTCCATTGATTGGTCCGCTGGACAGATTTCTCGTTGGAGCCCATTTTGTCAGCAGCACTGCCTTCCTGCTGAACCCCTCCAGAGGCTGAATATCTCTTTGTCGGATCTAAAGACTTTACCCTCCTTTTACAAGGACTTTGCTGATGTATTCTGTAAGAAGTCTGCAGAATTCCTTCCTCCACATCGACTATACGATTGTCCTGTCGATCTCCTGCCTGGAACCATGCCCCCTAGAGGTCGTACTTACCCTCTCTCTCCAGCGGAGTCCACTGCCATGAAGCAGTATATCCAAGAAAATCTCCAGCGGGGGTTTATTCGCCCTTCTACCTCTCCTGCCGGGGCTGGATTCTTCTTCGTGGAAAAGAAGGATGGAGGCCTACGTCCTTGCATCGACTACCGGGGTCTTAATAAAATTACGGTTAAGAACCGGTATCCCTTGCCCTTGATTGCCGAACTCTTTGACCAACTGAAGGGGGCTAAAATCTTCACTAAGTTGGATCTCCGTGGGGCGTATAACCTTATCCGCATCCGGGAAGGTGACGAATGGAAGACAGCATTCAACACTCGGGATGGGCACTATGAGTACCTCGTAATGCCCTTTGGTCTCTGCAATGCCCCCGCTGTCTTTCAAGAATTCGTGAACGACATTTTCCGGGATCTCTTGGGAAAGTTTGTGGTCGTGTACCTTGATGACATCCTGATTTTCTCCAAGGACCTTACAAGCCATCGTTCCCAGGTGAAGGAAGTACTCTCTCGTTTGAGGAAGAACTCTCTCTTTGCCAAACTGGAGAAATGTGTGTTTGAAGTGTCCAAGATCCCTTTTCTGGGCTATATCATCTCCCCAGAGGGTTTCGAGATGGATCCTGTGAAAGTGTCTGCAATCCAAGAGTGGCCCCTACCGCTGAGCACCAAGGCAATCCAGAGATTCATTGGTTTTGCCAATTACTACCGGCAATTCATTAAGGGATTCTCTTCTCGTATTGCTCCTATCCTGGCCCTCATCCGAAAAGGGGGTAAACCCAGCTCATGGCCCCCGCCTGCTATTGAAGCTTTTCAATCCTTGAAGGATGCCTTCACTTCTGCTTCGGTTCTCCGCCATCCTGATCCGGAGTTACCTTTCTTCATCGAGGTGGATGCTTCTGAAGTTGGAGCTGGAGCTATCCTGTCCCAAAGATATCCCTCTGATAGGAAGATGCACCCATGTGCGTATTTCTCTAAGAAGTTCTCTCCTGCAGAACAGAATTATGATGTTGGAAATCGAGAACTCCTGGCTGTTAAGCTTGCCTTAGAAGAGTGGCGTCACCTCCTTGAAGGTTCCTTGATTCCAGTCACGATCTACACGGATCATAAGAATCTTGAGTTCATTCAATCTCTCAAGAGGCTGAATCCCAGACAAGCAAGGTGGTCTCTCTTCTTCTCCCGATTTAACTTTGTCTTGACTTTTCGCCCTGGCTCCAAGAATCGGAAAGCCGATGCTCTGTCTCGAAGTTTCACTCCGGTGGATCGTACTCCAGAAAGACTAGAGCCTATTATCCCTCCTGTCAAGATCATCGCTTCATTGTATCCTCAGTTTGCTGATCAAATCCTGGCTGGTCAATCTTCTGCCCCTCCTGATACCCCCATTGGAATGGCTTTTGTACCTCCTGAACTTCGGCTACCTATCCTGCAACAGACTCATAGTTCCAAACAAGCTGGACATCCTGGTCCTGTTAAAACTCTTGAACTTTTACGTTGTCTAGTTTGGTGGCCGACAATCCGTAAAGATGTCAAAGACTTTGTTTCTGCCTGTACCGTTTGTGCCACTTCCAAGTCCAGTCATTCTCGCCCCAGTGGGTTACTACAACCGTTGCCGGTTCCCTCTCGTCCTTGGACGCACTTGGCTATGGACTTCATTGTTGAACTTCCTCCCTCCAGTGGGAACACAGTGATCTGGGTTGTCATTGATCGCTTTAGCAAGATGGCCCACTTCATCCCTCTACGGAAGCTTCCATCTGCAGTGGAGTTGTCACAGTTGTTCATCCAGTTCATTTTTCGCCTGCATGGCTTCCCGGCCGAGATCGTTTCTGACAGAGGGTCCCAATTCACTGCAAAGTTCTGGCGTTCCCTGTGCAAAGATCTGGGTATTAATCTTCATTTCTCCTCAGTTTATCATCCCCAGACGAATGGAGCGGCTGAGCGAGTGAACCAAGCCTTGGAACAGTTTTTGAGAAACCACGTTTCCCTTTGTCAAGATGATTGGTCTGATCTCCTCCCGTGGGCGGAATTTGCTCATAACAATGCCTGCCACACTTCCACTGGAAGGTCCCCATTTATGTCGGTGTATGGTCAACATCCTCAAGCCTTCCCACAAGACTTTGTGTTGTCCGATGTTCCGGCCGCTGATGACCATGCAGCCCACATGTCTGCTATTTGGGCCGCAACCAAGTCCAACCTGGAGAAGAGTGCTCTGGTTCATAAGACGTTTGCAGATCGTAGACGTAGACCCTCTCCTCCCTACAAGGTCGGTGATAAAGTCTGGTTGTCTTCCAGGAACATTCGGTTGAAGGTACCATCTCCTAAGTTGGGTCCGAGGTTCGTGGGTCCTTTTTCCATCCTGGAGGTGATCAATCCCGTGGCTGTCAGACTTCAGCTTCCCCCTGAGATGCGAATTCCCAACGTGTTTCATGTCTCCTTGTTGAAACCCGCCACCTCCAACCGCTTTTCCGTTGTCCAGCCTCCTCCTCCTACCATCTCTGTGGATGGCCAACAGGAATATGAGGTGGAAAAGATCCCTGACTGCAGGATCTCCAGGGGCTCTCTTCAGTACCTTATCAAGTGGAAGGGCTTTGGCCCTGAAGAATGCTCCTGGGAAGGATGCTCTGATGTCCATGCTCCTCGTCTGGTGAGGGAGTTCCATTCCAAATTTCCCCAGAAGCCAAGTCCTGGTGGTCCGGAGGCCCCCCGTGAGGGGGGGGGTACTGTAACGATCGCCGCCCGGAGCAGGCCCAGGAGCTCCGGGCGGCGCGTCCATCCTTGCCGGCGTCGCTCCCAAAATGGCGGCGCCCATGGCCGCCACGTGGGTAGCGGCGCCGGGCGATGACGTCAGCGCGCCGACGTTGGCGCAGAGCGTCAATGACATCGGAATGGCGCCAAATTTGAAAATAAAAACGCCAACTAGACGCCAGAATGGCGCCCAAGTATAGGATTACTTTCCCTAAGCATATCCTGGGTTCCCTGTGTGCCTTATTGCCTTATCCTGTTCCTGCCTTGTATCCTGACCCCTTGCCTGGACTTTGGACTTCGTTGTATTCTGCCTGCCTGTGAACTGTTGCCTGGATCCTGACTATTCTTCATTTAACCCTTTGGACACCGCGACCTTGTTCCCTCAAGAGGGCTTCCTCCTTGATCCTGACAACCTCCCTGGAGGGAGCTCCCGGCTCCCTGACACATGGGGCTAGACATTTTGTCAATTTCCCAGCTGCCCCATGTCGTGTGACTTGTGCCTGCAGGAGAGAAATGCTTTCTGGCAGGCTGCTGTTTTTCCTTCTCAATGTAACTGAATGTGTCTCAGTGAGACATGGGTTTTTACTATTGAGTGTTGTTCTTAGATCTACCAGGCAGCTGTTATCTTGTGTTAGGGAGCTGTTATCTGGTTACCTTCCCATTGTTCTTTTGTTTGGCTGCTGGGGGGGAAAAGGGAGGGGGTGATATCACTCCAACTTGCAGTACAGCAGTAAAGAGTGATTGAAGTTTATCAGAGCACAAGTCACATGACCAGGGGCAGCTGGGAAATTGACAATATGTCTAGCCCCATGTCAGATTTCAAAATTGAATATAAAAAAATCTGTTTGCTCTTTTGAGAAATGGATTTCAGTGCAGAATTCTGCTGGAGCAGCACTATTAACTGATTCATTTTGAAAAAAATTTTTTTCCCATGACAGTATCCTTTTAAACTGATGTTTTGGTCTCAACAGAGACCTTTTTGTTTAACAAAGGTCTGTTGAGACCTGTTGAAACATCGGTTTAATTAAGCAGGGTTCCCAGTAAAGCTCACGAAGTAAGTGGTCTGCATAGCAAAAGTTTTTGAAATATTGATCTGTTTATAGTCAGACCCCTGACTTTTTAACAAACCACATGTAAGAGTTTGATCCAAAAATTGAGAGAGATGAATTGAGTATACCAGTGTTCAAAGCTTTAGAAGCATAACATAGGCAGGAAAAAATGGGTTTGTAACAGAATTAAATTTGTAACCATTATTTTTCCATGTGAATTTGTAAGCAGAAAAATATTTCATCCTTGTTTTAATATCTTAATTACAAGGTATTGCATTTCTAATGGAGGGGAAAGAGATACAAAGCGAGACAAAGAAATATATTCACTGTTGAACAGACCTCGCAAATGTTTTTTTCTTCCTCTGAACAAAATTAGGTCATGAGAGAAAAACTAGCACACCTAATTAAATCCAGCCTCGTGGGATATTAAACATTGTCAAAATATGGAAACCTGATCATGTTCACCTAGATAATACAGAATACAGTATAAAAACTGTTGAAAGGTTGTATATGTTTCAGCATATTGTATTCAAGGATTGGAATTGCTTTATACGTGGAGATTAGCGGATGGAAAGATGGTAATTAATGATTTAATTATCTGCAAATCCTCTTCTTCCTATCCCATTAGACAAATTGAAAGACATTTATTAAACCTGAAAAGTGCAGAACATGCATTGCTGTGCAAAATGCAGCTCGACTCATTGACGATGCCTTAGGAAAGAGGCTGATCAGCATTCTAGCACATTGTTTAATTGCCTCCACAACTTCTTTTTTTCCCCTAGAGACATAGTTTAACTAATAAACTACCTAGAATACTGCATTCATGATATACAAATACAAACAAGAGATACAGAAATAGACAACACTAAGGGGGTTGACAATATCACAAACTACCCAGAACGGTTAAAGAAATTGAAACTCAATTACCTGTATAGCTTGCCGGTATGATTCATAATTAGTGATGGGAGAATCTGACCAGTTTCGCTTCGTCAAAAATTCTTGATGTCAAAGCAAAGAACACAGTGAACTCTACTAAATGTTTTTGAACCATGATTTCTTCTTTTACTTCTTTAAGAACAGTATTAATAAAATTGGCTACTTATGTATTATAAATACAATCAATGAACAAGAGGGTAATGGATATAGAGCTGAATCATGGGTAGTGTCACGGCCGGCACCCAATACCAGAACAAATGCCAAGGACCCTGGTCTCGGCTCGGCTTCACCAGTAGTGTGACCACCTTTGGGCTTCGGGAGGAGCCCTCAGCTTAATTGGGTGCCACCTGGACTTAACAAACGGTACAAGGCGAGGAGTTCTGGCTGGCAAAGGGGCACGACCGGATAGCAAGAGTCTTTGGGCAGAAAGACAAGGTGTCAGGTGGAAACGGAACAGACCGGATCAGGACAGGCAGATAACAGAATTTTCAGGCAGGCAAGGGGTCAAGATACAGAATGCAGAGTAGTCAGGAACAGGTAGGGTCAAACACGGATAATCGGTCAGGATAGCAAATTCAGGAACAGGTAGCAAAAAGCTCAAGAAACCTCAGGATATGATCCTATAACGGGCACTAGCTACAGGTCTGAATGGGCCTTAAATAGGGATCCAATTGGCGGCAAAACGTGCGCAATTTCACGCTGTTGCACGCTGGCGCAATCACGCCAGCGTGCCTGCGCCTTTAAGAGACGCACAGGCGCGCCGCGCGCGCCCTAGGGGTCCAAGATAGCGCCGGCAAGGGCAGGATAGGAGCGGCGCAGAGAGTGTCCACGCCAAGGACACGGCGTGGACGCCCACTGCCCACTAGACCACCAGGGTAAGTTTCTTACAGGTAGCTTTTGTAGAGTCTAATGAGACTGATGCTAAAGACACAGTGTACCCCATGAAATGAGCACACACACACAGCTTGAGAGTTTATTTTGATGAATTGCAGGTACTCTACATAGCTCAAATGCTTCTACTTCGAGATCTTTAATGTTTTCCTTTATCAGTAAAATATTGACTTACTTATTCCAACGTAAGTAACGTGTACTATTTGGGCTACGAATAGGGACAGTTTTAGTGTTTTTAACTGAAATATTTCAATTTCCTGATATTTATTATTATTATTGGTGACAATTTATTTCTGCACTAAAACATGAGAAGACAGTTCTAGAGCAAGCAAGACACGCGTGGAGTGGGTGCTACATGCTTTTGTGCAGTGATTGTCCAAAAGTCACTATGAAAACTTTTGTGGACATGTTTTTTTACAATACATCTTTTAAAACCTTTTTACACTTGGCTTGTATGATGGAGTTTTTGGGAATAGCAGCACGATATCTGATTTTAACAATGGCTCCTATTCTGTTTTTAGGGTGTAAGAGCTCAGTGGCAGTATTAAACTCTATCATGTATCTAAATTATTTGATTTAATTTTAATTTATGAGTTGTTATGTATGCTAAATGGTCTGCTCTGTTATTAATAAGCTGCCTTAAACTGGAAAGTTGTCTGTTGTGGATCTGAGAAGTTTCCTGTACATATATACTGTATATAGGACAGTAAAGTTATAGATGTGAAGTTTGACCCATTCTAATATCCTATTGTGACCAGTTAGCTTTTATTGTTAAGATTACGTAGTGTACTGTATTCGAGCTCAGTTTAATTGCACAATCTGGCATAGAGCAATGTTACACTATAAACCCATTAGGCTTGGAATGGGCTTGAAATGTTCCACATATTGTAAATAACAGCATTTTAATCATACACTGGAATGCTGTTCAATTGGTCCCTTTGGGTCATGACTGTTGAGCAATTTCAGTACATATGAGTACCAGACCAATTTTACCAATGTTTCATGGATGTGAGTTCTAAAGCCATTATGTAGCGATGAGCAGTAACTTCTATTTACACCACTGAATTATATGTCTCGTTATATTCAGGATGAATTATATTAGCGTAACCCATTGCTCATGAGGGCTCATTTATGAATGTGGTGAAATATTTTAATGCTAATTGCCATGTTATGAAGTGTAGAGCAAAAACAGGCCAATTGCTCAGGGAGCAGAATTAAGCAATGCATGTTTGTGTCAGCTGTGTTAAGTGGTTATACTTTCAGTACAACAGATTACAGTTGGACTATAGTAAAAAAGTTTTTGGTTCAGGCACCAATTTGGCTGCAGATTCAGGTGTCTCTGTTACACCTTAAGGTACAATATTCAGGAAAATAGATGAATCAAACAGCTCCAGGCAGTATTTTTAATTGTGTTTGATTCATCTGTTTTCCTGAACATTACAGTTGGTCTCTCCAAGCTGAACATTTCATCTGCCAATACAACTTATTGCCCTAGAATGGTACATTTGTAGACGTGGAAGTGGTAGGAGCACATAGAAACCATTCTTGTAACAGAATTCTTCACCAGATGTGCTAAAGCCTTACCAGTCTTGATTGCTTCTCCCTGTCATCTATCAACATTTGGTGAAAGCATTTGCGCCTGAGCAATTCTGTATATAAGTACTTAACCAGCGGTACAAATTCATGGTACTTCTAACAAACAAAATGTGTTAATGATACCAAAATATTCATTTAAACCTACAGTAGGTGAGCTGGTTCAGTTTTGCAGTTTCAGTTTTGTCAGTGAATGAACTTTAGTCTTTTTTCAACCCAACTTAACTATGCAACTGTGTAATTTGCTAATGATTAAATCCACATACAATAAATCTAGTGTAGAAGGACGCCATAATTAAATGAACCCCTTTTTTTGTACCATCCCCATTAAAGGTACACAGTATAGGGAAGGGATTCTGAATAGTTATGTCTGCTACTGCATGCCCTTTTATGTACATCAATAGGGATGTAGCGAACTGTTCTGCTGCGAACTAGTTCGCGCGAACTTCGACCGTTCGCGTCCGCCGAATGTTCGCGAACGTTTGGGAACGTTCGCATTTTGAGTTCGCGTTCGATTCGAATACAAGTCGTTCGACCATTCGAATTCCTTCGACCGCTAAAAATCGAACGATTTTCATTCGTTCGAACGATTGTAAGCATTCGATCGAATGAAAAGCATTCGATCAAATGGCTTCGATCGTTCGATTCGAATGAAAATCCTTCGATTGAATGATTAAAATCCTTCGATCGTTCGAATCGAACGATTTTAGCGGGTGTTCGAAGTTCGCGAAATGTCCGCGAACGTTCGCATTTTTTGCCGGTGTTCGCGAACGGCGTTCGCGAACACCAAATCGGCAGTTCGCTACATCCCTATACATCAAATCCGACATGAAAACATTAATTGGCTTTACAAATAACCAGTATTCTTATTATTTAATCCTAATATTAAAATACATTTTCAATGGTAAAATATAGTCGACATCCAACATTTTTGTGAAATATCCTTCTCTTAAAAAAGGAATAGTTATCACTTATACTTTCATTGAAGAATGCAATGCAGTTTTAATTTTTTATATCATAAGCCATCTGTGTCTTTATTGCCCTCTTATGTTTCGCACACAAATGAAAAGTTCCCCCCGCTGTTAGATTTCCCCTTCCCCATCATAAATACTTATTCTAGATAGGATCCAAGTGACTATTTGCTTGGGGCACTGCATTTAAAATGCGGGCATGTTGAAAGCAAATGACATTGGGTTAATGTCGGAAACCAGCATTATGGATTATGCCATTATTTCGGTCACTGTTAGTGGAGAAAGTCAAGCCTGCTGTTTTGCTTCTTCGCACAATGTAAACACTCTCATCATTCTTCTGGTAGAGTACAGACATAAGATACATAACTAGTTTATTGATAGGAAGTGCCCTTCATTTACTGACAAATTAGCTTGCAAAATATTACAAGTACATATTGCATAAAAGCATCAGGGTATAGGTCAAACCCTGACACTCACGGTAGCTCTACTCAGCATTTTAGAGAGTGTATTAATAATAAACAGGAGGTGTATTTATTAAGGGTCGAATTTTAGTGGTTTTTAGGGGCTTTTGAACCCATGACTAAACTCACAAACTAAAACAATGTCATTGAATTGAATAAAAGATTGAATACAAGAAGCGAGAGTGAAAAATGTGCTGAACGGCACATTAAAAAATACAAAAACGTCTATAAATTTGAGGTTTTTTTGACAATACCTAGTTAAAAAAAAATCTGATTAAATATATTAAATCTGTCCAATAAGATCAGCACAGCTTCCATTGACTTCTACAGCCCCTCCGCAACTTTTTTTTGGCAAAGTTTGGCATTAAAGGTTTTTGTGTGTTTTTTTTTTTTACCTAATGAATTTTGCATCTTTTTTAGAAGTATAGGTAAAACGCACATTTTTTCAAGATTCAGTTGTTAGTAAATGCCCCCCCTACTGTTGCATGGTAGAGGTTCTTTGCAACTTTTTTTTTACATGATACTGTACCACCATGACTTCATTTTACAGGTATGGGACCTGTTATCCAGAATGTTCAGATCAGGTTTTCCAGATAAGGGATCTTTCCGTAATTTTGAACTTCATTCCGTAAGTTTGCTAAAAATCATTTAAATGTTAAATAAACCTTATACAATTATTTCTACACCAATAAAGATAACTTATATCTTAGTTGGGATGAAGTACAAGGTACTGTTTTATTATTACAGAGAAAAATTATATAGGTTTTAACATTTTTAATGATTTAATTATAATGGAGTCTATGTGGCTAATTTATTAAAATTCAAATTTCTTTTTTTTTTAATTTAAGTGTAGTAACCAAGAAAAACTTCTAATACAAAACTGTGCCAAGTAAGCTTTTGAGATCCCAAAGAAAGGCAATGGGAGCTGCGCTGATCCCACTGGACCATTTTTAATCAATGAGAACTTTTCGAGGTTTTTGGATTTTTTGGAGTAGTAATTATCCCAAAAACATTTTTAGAGAATCATTCAGTGTTTTTTTTTTTTGGAGGGGGAGGGTACATTTTATATTCAGATCTTTTAATAACTTTCATGGCATTTATGATTTTAGAAAAACAGAGTTTAATCATGGTTTCAAAAACTCTAAAACCACTTAAATTTGACCTTTAATAAAAAAGGCCTCGACAAGAGATGACCTTCCTGTAATTCTGAGTTTCTGGATAACAGGTTTCTTGATAACAGATCCTATACCAAAATACTTAGTTTAGTTATTCAACAATTAGTTCTGGTTAGCTGGACCCTCTCCTCTAAGGGTTACCCAAAATAGCAAATACCATTCCATGGCTAAAACTGCCGATTCTGCCTCGCTCTCAGTTTAGGGGCTACAGCAAAAAACAGCAGTTTTCAAAACACTCCTGTCTGCCTGTATGTTGCACAAAGAGCCTTATATATTTGCATATTCATATATTTTAATGACAGAGATTCCATACTACTTACGCTAAACAAGAACAATTAACTATAACATTACCAGATGCCAAATTATCTCCCCATCAAGGAACTCCCAACTCTCTTTGGCTACACAATACAATGCCTATGGTGGTCATTTTGGCACAGTGATACATTTTGGCTCAAGTTACAAGGCTATGTATAAATCAGAGGAACACATAAGCAGTGGTTGGTCTGTTTCATAAGAATTTGTTGTAAAATATTGTCTCATTTATTTGTCTTTGATTAGCAGTTGAAAAGATAGTATTCTTGACCTTTATGTTTTCAAAGCATATTATAAAGGTTCGCATTTGCCTTGACTTACAGCATACTCATTATGTTAGCTTTCCTCCCAAAATGAGCTATAACAAGTTCCATTTGGCATTACTGTGACATGCCTGGTATTGAATATCATTCATTAAATATTTGGGACATGTATTTTTGACATTGATATCTGTATTAGTTGTCTCAGTCTTCTTAAATAAAAGTGTGTTCATTGCATTATCATAAGAATTAATTAAGAATTATCATCAAAGTTTTTGTTAGCGCCTTCCTTTGTTCCTTGTCACATTGTGCCATGAAACATTATAAATCCCTGTATTGAATATCATCATTTAGGAGGTTATATGCAACAGGCTTATTTTAGAGTGATTGCAGTTGGAAATTTCTAATAAGAGTAATAACATAGTTCACTGTATATGTGATTACATTGACACTGTAAATTTCGGGTTTTATGAAAAATTATCCTATGGTATTAAATTAAATCATTGTCCAATAGTGTTAACTTTGAGGGCAACCAGATTAACCTATTTCTAGGGTTGTTATTACTTTGGAAGTTTCTATGAAGTAAATGACTGCTGTTGGCAGTTGTGCAAAGAAACATCTAATATCTACAATGTCATTGTGTTTTAGAGGCTCATTTTCTAAATGTTAGGTACTTAGTTCATAGTATCAAGTATCAAGCACAGTGGAATTCTGTACAATCAGCAGGCATAATGCCCAAAGTAACTGCTTTTTTCTTACCCACCCGGTTGCAAATACAGCTTCGGTTGCCCTGTACCTTCTGTTTTGTACTGAGGAGTACAAAACAGCAGTTTTTTATGCATTTTCTCTTAAGAATTTATGTAAAATAACGGCAGCAAATCTGGCATTTGCATGGCATAAAATTACACACACCATGCGATATTTTACACAGCTTTTTACAATGTTTTTTGGAGAATTTTGTTTTACACAGCATAATAAATATGCCCCTTAAAGAGGGTTTTTTCTTGTCATGCTGCCCCACAAGGTGCACAAAAAGGCAGCTTTAACCCTATTTGAACCTGCAACCATGTTTTGTATCCCTCCATGCATCCTGTGTAATGCCAACAGGGCAAAAGGAACACACAAGTCTTTGTATATTGTTTGGCACACTGTTGGAAAGCACATTAAAGGAATTATGGGTTTATTACCTTGTACAGGTATGGGACCTGTTATCCAGAATGCTCGGGACCTGGGGTTTTCCGGATAACGGATCTTTCCGTAATTTGGGTCTTCATGCCTTAAGTCTACTAGAAATTCATTTAAACATTAAATAAACCCAATAGGCTGGTTTTGCTTCCAATAAGGATTAATTATATTTTAGTTGGGATCAAGTACAAGCTACTGTTTTATTATAACAGAGAAAAAGGAAATCATTTTTAAAATTTTGGATTATTTGGATAAAATGGAGTCTATGGGAGACAGCCATTCCGTAATTTGGAGCTTTCTGGATATCAGGTTTCCAGATAAGGGATCCTATACCTGTACTGCAAACCTACGTGGATACTTGTAAGACAAAAGCACAGAGCACATTCCAGGCCTATGTCAAGACAGCTGCAGTGTACAGAGATACATTTTTGGACAGAAACTGTCATGTTTTTATAAATGCAGTGCAGTGTGCTAAGTGTCATTTTTGGGCTTTTCAATTCCAGCATAATTGAGGCTGTTTGGGGATTTGTACCCTTCACAATTGTATCAGATGAATCAAAATGAGCACTTCTGAACATGCTTGTGTTGGCAAATTGGGTGCAAGTTGCAGCTAAGTTTTCAAGAGTGGGAATTGCTTCAATTTCAGCACACAATGTTAAAACGGTGTTAATGTGTGATTCTTTTGGTGTGAGTCTGCTTGTGCCACTTTCAGGGAGGTTGTAGTTCCAGGGTGTCGGAGTGTTCATAGGTTTGTGAACAATTCAGCATAACAGTCAGGAAAGATGTGACGTGCGTGTTTGAGCACAAGTACCTTTAATGAAACGCTTCAATAAGTGCAACATTTGTGTTCATTTCAGCACAACCATACTTGTAGCCACATTAATAAATGACCCGTTAGAGCTGCACTATATATATATCCATGCACGCAAATCATTGAACTCAAACATTCTAAATGTCTACCTCTTCTCTGGCAGCATACACATTTTTCCTACAAAGTGTTTGATCGGTGTTTTGATGTATTTAATAACAAAATGTAATTCAATCAATAGACAGCTTGTCAAGAGACAGAAACGGAGAAGAGAGATTGCTAATAAAATTGTATGCAAAATATACATCCCTTTTCTCAGGTAGATTGGTTGCACATGAGTTGTATCTATCATTGTCTCCTCTGTTTTCTTAAATTGTCCTGCAAGGTGGAAGGAAAGCATTATTTTTATTCTTTAATGTATTTTTTGCCTGGTGTATTTCTTTTCTTGTGCAGGTACTTAGCAAAGTCTCCAGCTTGTATTGTACTGTATATATATTTATACATAGTTTTATTTATATAGTAAAACTTGTGTATGCAGCAGTTTGCATTAAAACAATACAATAATTGATCAAATAATAACAATAAAATAACATATATAAATACAATTAAGTTCTTAAAGACACTTGAAAGAAGTCTCTGCTTTGTAGAACAAATAGGAGGGTAATAAGTATTGCAGTTAACAGTACAGTGATGGAGGCATAACCTACTAATTATTATGATTGAATTAGATGTTATACCAGTGCTCCAAGAAGTAGTCTTTGAATTTAGTTTATAGGGAGGATGCTCTACAGATGAATTCAGGGATGGAATTCTAGAGATAAGGAGCATCAAGACAGCAAGGTGTAAGTGGCATGCATTAGTGGAAGTGGGTGCTGTAACCAGGAGGTGGCTTTAATGGGTATGCAGAAATCAGTCTTATGTACAGAGACGCAAATTAAGAAATATAGTGAGGTACAAAAAAATTAAGGACTTTGAAAATCATGAAAGGGAAAAGGGTTTTTGCTTAATGAGTATCTATTTTGGGTGAGAGGAAGTTGAGTTAAGACTAGACTGATGCAGGGAAAGGAGGGCATTAAGGAGGCAAGTTAGGAGCAAGCTGAAGTAATCTAGGTAGTATAAGAGGAACATAAGTAAGCTGATGCTTGAGAGAGGAAATTATGTAATTTAAGAAGAATCAAAGATTATCCTAAACAGAATTGTGAGCCATCAGTGTAAATAAGCCTACCATTGGTAGTAATAATAAATGGGGGAGCAGGATCAGGTTTAGGCGATGAGATGATCACTTCAGCTTTTGATAAATTTAGTCTTAGATGGTACTGATTTATCCAAAAGGAGATCATTAGAATGTAGTTAGTGATCCAAGTCTCAATTTGATAAATATATTTGGTTATCATTAATATACAGATGATATTTAAAGCCCAATGAATGGATGACCTTTCAAAAAACACAGAATATACAATTCTTGAACCCTGGGCAATCCTGACATTTAGGGAACCCAGTAAGGCATGGTCAGCAGTATCAAATGCAGGTGACAGATTTAGGAGGAACAGAGTAGGCAAGTGACCTTTGGCTTTTCACCCTGAAGATTATTTGTAACAACGTTGCATTAGTAGGGTGTGCAGGCTGCATAGGGTGCAACAGATTATGGTTGTGGAGAAAGTTATAAAAACAGCTGAACACAACACATTCCATGATTTGCTAGTGGTAGAAGGTAAAATGGATGATAGTTAAAGAGACAGAATTGTTCATGCACTGCTATTTAACAATAGGCTGGATAAAACCTGTTTGATTGAAGTTTAGAACATTCCAGGCTCTAATGCTAAATATATAGGTAAGAGCTTAAGTACGTACAACAGCACAATGTACAAAAGAGGGCATGGGGTCAAGGGAACAATATTTGAGTGGAGATGAAAACCTTGAATGTACTGTATATGTGTTTGTATTTATTTGTACTTTATTATTGTATTGACCCTGTCAGCTCTAGTAATGTTCTACTATACAGCACTATTAGGAAAAAAATAAATGAAAATTTAGAAATATATATATATATATATATATATATATATATATATATATATATATATATATATATATATATATATATATATATATACACACAGTTATTTACACATTAGGGTAATTTCACTGGATTTCCCAGAAAACAAGCATAGATCAGTATCAGTTGAGCATGTTATCATGTCTGGGTTAAGATAACAGAATTGATAATTAAGGATCCAGCATTTCAGATGCTATGAATAAACTATAAGCACAATAAGCAATGCAACGGTAAATGTAGTGACCCTGCAGATTTATTTGTCTTTTGGTTCATTGATTTAACCTATAAAATTATCATCCACTACATAGTTTTCCCATAAAATCTTTATCTGGTGATAGAGATGTCAGTGGGCTCACTCTCTTTATAGCTAAATCATGTTTCTATCAAGGCCAAAGTGTAAGATATTTAAAATGACATTTAAAGGCACCCTCCTAGTCAGGCCCGGACTGGCAATCTGTGGGTTCTGGCAAATGCCAGAGGGGCTGCTATAAGGTCCCATAGAAAGTCAGTATTTAGTGGGCTGGTGGGGGCTGTTTGGGCCTCTATGTGGGCTAATGGGGCCTCTGTGTACCTGAAATGCCTATTTTAATTCTCAGTCCGATCCTGCTCCTAGTAAATGAAACACTTAGAACAAGATCCATTACATTGTAAGGCACATTTATTTGTAGCCTGGTGATACTTCACAGATGAATACAAGGCAGCACAGAAGTGGATGTTTTCCATTTAGGAGCAATTTACTGTGCATTATTGAGTACCAGTAAACCCCCGATTCTCTAAAGAATCGTTAATGAAAGAATGGTAACAACAGTGAGGCAGCAAAATGCGATGGGTGCTGATTCACTCGGCATCCCCAGGCAGCAACTGGCGACGCTAATTTGTGGGGATGTAGAGTGAATCTGTGCCTATTGCTTGTTATTACCTATCTGCTATTAGAATTCTTAAATTTTGAGTTTATTGGTAGTAAAGTGTTACTGAAAAATTTCTTTATAAACAACATTTTTTGTGAAAATGTTCTCCTGTCCTTGAATGAGTTCTCCCTGGTGAGCTGTACTTAAAATCTTGACTTTAACATCAGATGAATGCTGCACTCTTGAAAATGCAACATAAAGTTAACCATGACCAAACACAGGCTCAGATAGGTAAATGCCGACTTTATCCAATGTTTGTCCTTGTGATTTGTTGATTGTCATGGCAAATGCAGCCTTAATGGGGAATTGTCGTCGTTTAAGTTTAAAAGGTAATTCCTGGTCAGAACTGGTAAGGTCAATTCTGGGAATCAAAACAGTATCACCGCTATGGGATCCTGTAAGCACTTCTGCCTTGATAACATTTTGTCTCATGCTCTTCACAACCAACCGTGTACCGTTACATAAACCTTGCTTAGTGTTAGGGTAGGGGCACACGGCGCGATTTCGCCGCGATTCTGCGCTGGGCGAGTTGTCGCTGCGTTTTTTAAGCCGAAATAGCTTTGCTAACTTTGGCGCTGGCGTCAATGCAAATCGCGGCGAAATCGCTGCGCTAATTCACACGCGGCGATTCTTTTTCTACTGTCGCCCGGAAACGCTCAGCGAGGCAACTTCGGACGACAATAGAAAACGAATCGCCGCGTGTGAATTAGCGCAGCGATTTTGCCGCGATTTGCATTGACGCCAGCGCCAAAGTTAGCAAAGCTATTTCGGCTTAAAAAACGCAGCGACAACTCGCTTAGCGCAGAATCGCGGCGAAATCGCGCCGTGTGCCCCTACCCTTAAGGTTTCTTAACAGCATGACTATTGTTCCTACTTTGAGTATAAGATTGTGTTGTGGTAATCCAGCATTGTTGATAGTGTTTAAATATTCTAATGGGAAATTAAGTTTCTCACTTTCGTCTTCAGAATCAATACAGTCAGTACTCAGAAAGACACAGCTTTGTCCAGGAAGTAATGCAATCACTTGGTTGTTTATCATGTCAACATCAATATTTTTTGGAGATAATATAGCCCGTTTTGCTAAAAATGGCCACCCACGCAGGTACGCAACCGGTTCCCCTCCTAGAGTGACGCTAGCGCCGCCATTAGACAAACTTGCAAAGGAGTAGCAAGATGGCCGACGCTTATACAGACTTTAGTGGGCGGATGACAAACTCGCAGAGGAGTAGCAAGATGGCCGACGCTTATACAGACTTTAGTGGGCGGATTTGGCAGTGGGCGGATGACAAAGTCGCAGAGGAGTAGCAAGATGGCCGACGCTTATACAGACTTTCGTGCAGGTACGCAACCGGTTCCCCTCCTAGAGTGACGCTAGCGCCGCCATTAGACAAACTTGCAAAGGAGTAGCAAGATGGCCGATGCTTATACAGACTTTAGTGGGCGGATGACAAACTCGCAGAGGAGTAGCAAGATGGCCGACGCTTATACAGACTTTAGTGGGCGGATTTGGCAGTGGGCGGATGACAAAGTCGCAGAGGAGTAGCAAGATGGCCGACGCTTATACAGACTTTCGTGCAGGTACGCAACCGGTTCCCCTAGTGTGACGGTGAGCGCATCTGCCTCCCTAGATCCTAACCTTCCAGCGGTCGCCGCCTGAGTGAGCAGGAAAGAAGAGGCGGCGGGAGGCAGAAGGAGACGGTGAGCGCATCTGCCTCCCTAGATCCTAACCTTCCAGCGCATCTGCCTCCCCGATCCTAACCTGTTCTGATCCTAACCTTCCAGCACATCTGCTAATCGAAGGCCGCATCTATGTCTTTCGGCTGAAGTTGCGCGCGCATCTCATAGATCCTAACCGAAGTTGCGTGCGCATCTGCCTCCCCTCCACTCGGGACATAGATAGGCCTTCGGTTAGTATATAGGATTATATTGCAGTCAATATATTATTAAATGTGCATACGGATGGATCTATGTGATGAAAAAGAAAGGTAGCCAATAGTGTAAATTGTGTTCCATCACAATTAAGCATTTTGAACTTTCCTGCTATGCCTGTATGTGTCTGGCTTTTAGATCTTGTTTAGATCTTGTTTATAGGTAGTGATGAGCAAAACTTTTCACCAAGTTTCGCCATGAAAATGACACCCATAGACTCTAATGGGTGGAAATATTTGCAGCGCGTCAAAAAATGTTTTGTTATGGGTAGAGAACTGGCTAAAAGATAGACTACTAAGAGTGGTAGTAAATGGAACATTTTCTAATTGGACCAGTGTTGTTAGTGGAGTAACGCAGGGCTCTGTACTAGGTCCCTTGCTTTTCAACTTGTTTATTAATGACCTGGAGGTGGGCATTGTAAGTACTATTTATATTTTTGCTGATGATACTAAATTGTGCAGAACTGTAGGTTCCATGCAGGATGCTGCCACTTTGCAGTTGGAAAACTGGGCAGCAATCTGAAAAATTTGGTTAAATGTTGATAAATGCAAGGTTATGCACTTTGGTAAAAATAATATCAATGCAAGTTATACACTAAATGGCAGTGTGTTGGGAGTTTCCTTAACTGAGAAGGATCTTGGGGTTTTGTAGATAACAAGAACAAGTTGTCTAATTCCAGGCAGTGTCATTATGTGGCTACTAAAGCAAATAAAGTTCTGTCTTGCATAAAAAAGGGCATTGACTCAGGGGATGAAATCATTGTTTTGACGCTTTATAGGTCTCTGGTAAGGCCTCATCTGGAGTATGCAGTGCAGTTTTGGACTCCAGTCCTTAAGAGGAATATAAATGAGCAGGAGAGAGTGCAGATACGTGCAACTAAATTGGTTAGAGGGATGGAAGACTTAAATTATGAGGGTAAACTGTCATGGTTCGGGTTGTTTTCTCTGGAAAAAAAGGCGTTTGTGAGGGGACATGATTACACTATACAAGTACATTAGAGGACATTATAGACAAAAAGCAGGGGACCTTTTTCACCCATAAAATGGATCACCGTACCAGAGGCCACCCCTTCAGACTAGAGGAAAATAACTTTTCTTTGAAGCAACATAGGTGTTTTTTCACAGTCAGGACAGTGAGGTTGTGGAATGCACTGCCAGGTGATGTTGTGATGGCTGATTCAGTTAATGCCTTTAAGAATGGCTTGGATGATTCCTTGGACAGACATAATATCAGGCTATTGTGATACTAAACTCTATAGTTAGTATAGATATGGGTAAATATTATATAGTTTATGTGAGGGTATGGAGTGTGTGTGTGTGTATGGATGGTTTTCATTTGGAGGGGTTGAACTTGATGGACTTTGTCTTTTTTCAACTTGATTTAACTTTTTAACTATGTAAGGTCCTTCTGCTATTAAGCACATAAACATGTGAGTCCGAAGATGCCTCCTTTCGCGTATTTGGTCTGACCTCAGCTTTAGCTCCATTGTGTGTAAACACACACAGGCCGATAGGATTCAAATCAATGTAGCAACAGTACTGAGCAGATCTGCTTCTCTCAGCCTGCAAAAATACGCAGGCTAAAAACATCCAGAGCCTTCAGCGTGTGTGCCCATAGCCTAAGACCTGATCACAACTAACAGACCGATATAAGAATGTCCTGGGAACTTTTGTTTCTCCAATTTAGGCCCAGATTCAATTCAGTTAGAAAAAGGTTTTCCATGTGAAAACTAATGGACAAGATTCAATTTAAGATGCAATTCAATTCAGAAAAACATACAATATCTCACAATTTACCACGTGAAAACTCTTTTGAAGTCTATGGGAAAAAACTCCTTGAATTGAATTTTGTCTTTAAATTTTCATTTGATGACCTATGAGATTAAATTTTCTCACTGAACTGAATCTGGCCTTTAGACTTTTTAGCTCGAATATTTGTATTTTCGTCATTGTTCCTAATCCATGATTTTCTTGTTTTTTTATTGTGTAAAATCCATAAAATCCACTAACAGAATACAAAGTATGCCAAGTAAAAGCTGTCAAGGTCACGTAGAAGTCGATGGAAGTTGCCCTTCTTTACTTGCAAAGATCTGTCTTTTTGTTTGTTGTGCTTTGAGGTTTTCAATGATCCGAACAATGGTTTGGAGTTTCCAGATTTTTTTCTGGATCGTTCAGCGGCTATTAGGCATTAGTGGTTTTAGAGAAAAATAGTTCAATCATTGTTTCAAAAACCTCTATTACTATTAAAATTTGAACTTTAATAAATGGGGCTTCAAGTTTTTGGCCTAAGGTGCTGCAATGTACATCAAATTTAGTCCATAATATCATGTGCAAAAACTAAAGCTAGTATTAACTAAGCTAGTATCACGTATTAATAAGTGGTATTATAATATTACATTAGTATTATCTAGCAGCAAAATTACAAAATCACATGATTGTGGTCCTCTATAAATAGTAAGCCATCTTACACTTTCCCAGGTTCCTACATAGAAATGACTGTAGTAAATCTTTCTAAGGAATATGGTACACAAGCATGAAGATTTTTTTTTTCCCTACAGGAATTAGAATTTGACCTTTGAATCAAACTATTTTCATCTCTTTCATTAAAACAATTCAATGATAACATATGCAAGCACATTTATAAAGCAATTAAAACAGGAGTTAGTTATAGTAATGGATCTACAATCTTATATGTATACAAGATATATTCAGTAAATAAAAGGACAATCTAATAATGAAGTAATACAATCTTACCATTAAGAAGTATCTGAAAAATGTAACAATAGCATACTATAAAGCATGTATAGAGAAAAGGGAAGAGAAAGGAAGAAAAACATTCAAAAGTGGATACAAGCAGCACTCTGTTAAAATAGCAAAAAGGAGACAAAACAAGTGTAATAGTCTTTCAGTCCATTACCTGTCTATACACACATGACATATTTCATCAAATGTTGTCCCTGGTTAGGCAATTATGTATTCAAAACATAATTTCCTCACAATTTAATCAAAAGTGGGCTAATCTCTCCTATCTTCCTGCTATTCTTCTAAAGAAAAGAGCCTTGTTATGTGCAATTGACTTAAAGAGTGTTTGTTAAACAAATCTCCAGCTGTAGTAGATGGTTCTTAAATCTGAAATGCAATTATTTTTTTCTTTCAAAGTTTCTTCATTTCTATAATGTCAAAAGTTTAATTAGTTTGCTCCTAAAGCTGACGGTCTTTGTTTTTTTACTGCTGTAAACACTTCAGTCATGAAGTTTGCCAGTCGAACCTACTAAAATGCTGGTATATGTTGGATTTATTAGTTAGACAAGGGGATTCCAGTAGTAACTGCCACTGTCAACTGCCACCCCCAAATGAAAACGATACTCCCAAAATGAATACTTAAGCAAGAGATAGTTTACGTTATATTAAGTGGCCTATTAAAGAATCTACCCAAACTGGAATATATATTAGTAAATATTGCGTTTTTACATATTTTCCCTTGAGCCCCAGTTTCATGATATTCTATGTGCTGCCTCAGAGATCACCTGACCAGAAATACTGCAGCTCTAACTGTAACAGGAAGAAGTGTGGAAGCAAAAGACAGAACTTTGTTGACCTAACATGTATAGTTTGTTTGTGTGCGCCCCAGGGGATGACCCTTATTTCTTAAAATTATCATTTTCTTTTAAGGATTACCCAATGGCACATACTACTAAAAAAGTATATTATTATGAAAATGGTTTATTTACATGAAGCAGGGTTTTACATATGAGCTGTTTTATGCAATATCTTTTTATAGAGACCTACATTGTTTGGGGGTAAATTACAATATTTTTTGGAAAATTAACTTTGCATTGGTTAAAAAAAAAAACTCTTCCTATTTGTGTAAAGTCACATCTTTTCTCCAGTGAGAACATTTCTAGTCAATATTTGTCACTTTACTAAGAGCAGTTTAGGCTGCCAATCTGCCAATTTTACATCTCATTATCTGTATTACTGTACATCCTCCATACTAATACCCTACAAGGATATCTGGCAAATTGTCTTCACTAAAATTAAGAGGGGAAAATCACTGGTAAATTTAGACTAGGAGAACATTTGCCACATTTCTTTCTTAAAAAGGTGGTCTATCTATAAATTATTTATTTTTTGGCGAATTCTAAGCATCTTTTCAAGTTGACTTAATTTTTACTTTTCATAGTTTTTTTTAATTATTTGCCTTATTCTGCTGGCTCTTTACAACTTTCAAATTGGGTCACTGACCCCATCTAAAAACAAAGGCTCTGTAAGGTTACAACTTTATTTTTATTGCTACTTCTTATTTCTCATCTTTCTGTTCATATTGCATTATGCATGTTTGCTAGGGTAATTTAAGCTAAAATAACTTAAAAAACACAAATATTAAAAAATGAAAACCACCTGCAAATTGTCCCAGAATATCACTCTCTACATCATACTGAAAGTAAATTCAAAGGTGAACAACCCCTTTAAGAGCATACATTCCATTTTTAGTAATGTTGGAATGTATTGTAAAAATTAGCCAGACAAACTTAGTCCGAATTTATCTCAATATTTTCTGAAAAAAAGTCTGACCAAATCCGCACAGGTTTTTTGGGCTTATTTATTAATACACTTTCCAGAAATTTTTTTTGCTGGAAAAAATCATAAAAAAATGGATTCTCACTTTTTTTTGGGATTTTTTTATCCAATTTTCACTATTTTTTTTTGGATTTTTCACCCGAAAACTCAGAATTTTGCCCAAAAACTCGGAAAACTTTGAGGTATTGCCAAAAACCCAGTGCACATCAAAAAATCATTGGGACTTCTCCCATTTTATATGCAACCTCGACAGGTCTGAGATGCCGCATTTTTAGATTTTGACTTTTCCATCCTCTGGGTTTAATACATTTTTTAAAAGTCTGATTTTATATAAAAAAAAATCACACATTTTTCGTGATTTTTGCATTCGGAGTTTAGTAAAACCCAGAACAAACCCCAAGGTCCGGGTCACGGCTAACAGCTGCCTTTCACTTTGGAAGGAGCCCTACGCTATTTGGATGTTGCCAATGCCTTAAAACCAAGGCCAATTTATCTGAGTACTACATATTTTTGCTGAATCACGTACAAATTCCTATCAGCATCACTAGAGAGGAGACACTTACAGTACAATGGAATTCTGACAAAGATGAAGGGGTTCTATGCTAACAAGCCATGGAAAATTGCTGCAAAGCCATAGCACAGAATGTCTTCCACAGCATTACAGATTTACATAGCGCTATTAAACTTTTCATGTTTTTTTCCAATAAGCTTGCCAGATCCAGTAGAACAAGAATCTATATTAAACCTGGCTCCCTTCTGCTGAAAACATTTTTACGGATTCATTATTTTATTACCATAATTTTTTAGACCCGTGGCATAAAATAGAAGAGGAGGCAACTGTATGTTTGGTTTTAATTATAAGGAGGACATTGTTCCCTGTAAATCTATGCCAAGTGCTATATAAACCATTATTAGTTATACAGTACAAACAGCTTTGGAAATATTTATCTGTGCTGAACAATCTATTTCAATATTACTTATTCTGTTCTTGGCCTCAGCTGTTTGCTGGGGAAGATTGAAAAAAAAATCTATATTAAAGGTGTTTCTTTGTTGATCAGAAATATATGTTTCCTTTTGGTAGCAGTACTGCAGCCTCTGTATTCTTTAAATACATTTAACCCTAAATGTGGAGGCCTATTTATCAACAGTCTCATTTTAGTGGTTGTAAAGGTTTTTGAAACCACAACTAATGTACTTACTAAAACCACAAATGTCAGGAAATTTAATATCCGAACTGAAAAAGCATGAAAAGTTGTAGGAAAGCCAAGACTTTTTTGACTTGTCGCACGATAAAACACCCGAAAATCTCTAAAACCACAAATCAAAGAAAGATCTTCCAGTTGTTAAATGGAAATCTGCCATTGACTTCTACATGATTTTGACAGGTTCTAGCTGGAGTATTTTTGGAATAAGGAATTGTCTCTGTTTTGTTGCATAATAAATACTTTAAAAGTTGTGCTTTTTCCCGCATGATTCAGATTTTTCGCATCAAAAAGGCCGACCCAAAAAGTCACGGTGTAATAAATTGTCCCCATAGTGTTAAAATCCTTTCCTAATTAACCATAGACTTCAAACACTTTCTCTAGTTTCACTTTTTACTGTCCAGCATGTTGGTGTTAGTATGGACTTTTTAGTGCACTGAATCTTGGTGGTGCTGAGAATCTAGAGACAATATAGTGACAAACTAGACAGCAATTTTATTCATCAGAACAGACCTCTATCAGTAAGTACCAGGCACTAGAAAGAGCTCATTCTATCTGGCCTCATACACTGGAAAGCTGAGATGGTACCGAATACAGAATGAATATGCCAGCTTTAATAATATGTTAAAAATAACTAAACTACGAGCAAAACACAATTTTTGAAAATTCAAAAATTGGCATGTTTTAAAGATGGACTTAATTTACTGTATATCTTATTAAAGGAAAATGTAAAGGACATTTATAAATACATAAATATGTATTTAAATTAAATATTGAATCAGGTTGCGCTCCATATAAAAAGCTAAATTCCCAGGTGCTTGTGTGAAATACATACAAAATATTGACACAGTCACGACACTTGCTGAAAAAAAGAAAATTCTTTATTGAACCAACATTTTGGTCTCCACAGAGAACTTTTTCAAGGTTTCAGACTGAAAGCAAAATAAATATAAATAGCTCCCACCATAAATATGACACCAAAGCACTGTTTTAGGTTGCCATGGAAAGCTGAGCAAACAAACATTTATTTGCAGAAGTGAATTTTGAAAAAAAAACATGTTGGTGTCGATGTGTATTATATTCTTTGTGTATATTGTTAGTGTGCAAAATGTAACATCCAAATTAAAAAAAGAGGTTAGATAGGTTATACAATTTATAAATTCATTACAGCTCCACTAAGTCAGTTATTTCAACCATTTTATTACCTTCGGCAGCCTGTGTCCAAATATGTAGATTATCTCCAACCCATTCTACAACAGATGGATTCTTATCCAACCGGACGTGACCGTCTTCTTAAGGGGAACATGCACAACAGGTCACAAGCCTCTGAGAAAGCCGATTGGATCGGCGAAACGCGTCAGGCGGAAATGACGTCATCACGAGCAGCGGGGAGGACCACGAGGAGAATGGAGGAGAATTCAACTTGCCAGCAAAACCACCATTCTCCCGACTCCGGACGCCATACTTGCATAAGGACTTGTGATTATATGCGATCAAAACTTCATTGTAAATGTGAGTACAACACTTTTTTAAAGAATAATTTTTAATAAATAGAATTATACTATGGAATTTTTATGTTCCCTTCTTGGAGCCAAAGGTACATTGTGAGGAGGATCCACATCGGGGAATAATATATGCGCTCCACCAAGATTGTGTCTTGGAAGTAGGTATTTCTGCTAAATTGGTGAAGGCTGCTGGATTGAAGCGGTGTTGTTAGATATAAAGGGAAAATACTGTTCACCATAATAACTGCACAAATAGGAGCTATATCCACACACGGGGCTGGTCCACGATTGCTATTGAGAGGGATTCTTATTTCAGGGATGCTGGCTATCTCATTTAGGAAGCTGAGGTCCTTACATATGCATTGTGCTCTAGCAACTGTAGATGTAAAGAGTCTCTACACTGTCATACCCCATGAACAAGGGATAGAAGTCTGTAGACAGGCCTTGATCAACAAACCTGGGGAAGTCCTCCTTCTAAATTTCTTCTTGAAGTGCAGTGACAAGATTATTATAAGGAGGCAATGCTCTGCTTCACCCATAAGATAAATTCCATAAATTTTGTCAAGCAACATCCAAAATGGAACACCAGTCCAACTTTTTCCTAGCTATGGATATGCATAGCAGGTTATCAGATATCTTGGGCTGCAGAGGCCTGACTTCCATACACTTCTTCTACTTGTTACCACTTATCTGTTCTGTATAACAGGGTAGTGACAATATGTTAATTAAGATAGTTTACAGGATTGAGATAGAACTCCCATGTAAGAGAGGGGTCAGTTGAAATAAAATGAAGGAGATGCTTTGCGCTTTCTCTTTAACCACCAAGTGAAGAGGGTGCAAATGTATCCAGAATCTGGCAAAGGGAAACGCCAAGAGAAAATACAGTTTGAGAATGAGGGGTTGGCAGTACAGGCAAAATCCTTAGTTGAAAAGTTGCACTACCTAATGACTATTAACTCTATGCTAACATCAACGGGCAGATTTATTAAGGGTCAAAGTGAATAATTCTTTAATTCTTTTTGGTCAAAACACTCAAATTTGAATTGTTAAGTATCCAAAGTCAATTTGAGTTTTAATTCTAAATCAAATTTCAAGATTTATCATACTCTGGCCCTTTAAGAACTCAAATTAGACTATTCGCTACCTAAAATCTGCCGAATTACTGTATAAGTCAATGGTAGAGGTCCAGTGATCAATTTGCAGCCTTCCTGAGAAAAAACTTGAATCAAATTTTTTAAATTCAAATCGAGGTTTTTCAAATTCAAATCTAATTTTTTTTTGAGTATATTTAAATCGTCCAAACTAAGAAAATTTGATTTTATTAATAAATTTCAATTGGTCGAATTCCGAATTTATGGGAGTTTTAAAAACTCCCATGAATTCGAAATTCGACCCTTGATAAATGTGCCTCCAAGTGCAAGATACAAAAGTCATACACCCTGACATAATCCGAGAGTGCTCCATATAGTCCAGGTACTGTCTAAGGAAGCAATCCCCAACCAGTAGCTCTTGAGCAACATGTTGCTCACCAACCCCTTCGCCTCAGGTGCTTATTTTTTAATTCAATTCAATGAATGCAAGGGTTGTAAGGGAACCCTTGTCTTCTTTGTGCTATCAATGTTTCATTTATTCCAGGGTTATTAGTAACTGGTTATTCTAAGCAGGCTTCTTATTCCTTTAAAAGTTGCATAAGCAAACCCACTTCAAGCATTATACTGACAATTACTTTTCAGACTCCAATTTAAAAGTCATTTTAAATTTTTTTTAGAAGTTCTACTTAAAAACTCTTTATTTATGAGTTGCAAATACAATGCATATATTCAAAGCCTAGTAGTGTTTGCTGTGCAAACTGAATTATGCATGGAAAAATTACTATAAAGCAGGGAACTCCAAAGTCAACTCTCTTCAGCTACTGCTGAGCTAAAGCTTCTAATTTCCTACAAATGCCATCTGCACAGTTCTGCAAATGATTGAATGAAAATATGAGAAATCAAGTACTCCAAAGGGAGTCTATTGCAGCAAGCTTGGAATTAACTACATAACAGCACTTAATGCTACATAATAGCACTATAATGAAGCACACATATAAAGGGTTAAGGTTGACCCACTGGTACTCTATATGGATTATGTGTTAAATTTTAGCCTTCCTCAAGATGACCTGGCTGCATTGGTAGAAATTAGGGATGTCGCGGACTGTTCGCCGGCGAACTTGTTCGCGCGAACATCGGCTGTTCGCGTCCGCCGCAAGTTCGCGAACGTCGCGCGACGTTCGCCAATAGGCATTCGCGTCAAAATCGTTCGACCATTCGACCATTCGATCGCTAAAATCGAAGGATTTTCGTTCGAATCGAACGATCGAAGCCATTGGATTGAATGAAATCATTCGATCGAATGGCTTCGATCGTTCGATTCGAACGAAAATCCTTAGATCGAACGATTAAAATCCTTCGATCGTTCGAATCGAACGATTTTCGGATGTTCGAAGTTCGCGAACTGTTCGCGAACTGTCCGCATTTTTTGCCGGTGTTCGCGAACGGCGTTCGCAAACACATTATCGGCGGTTCGCTACATCCTTAGTAGAAATAGGACACACCGGCACAACATGGGTAATTCTAGCAGGTAAAACCTTGCTCGTTTATTGCGGATGCAACGTTTCGGGGCGTGACCCCTTTCTCAAGCATGCTTGAGAAAGGGGTCACGCCCCGAAACGTTGCATCCGCAATAAACGAGCAAGGTTTTACCTGCTAGAATTACCCATGTTGTGCCGGTGTGTCCTATTTCTACGCTGTTTTTGAGGTTGCCCATTCCCTCTAACATCGAGCACCTGGGAGTCGTTGGAGTCTGGACGGCCAGGGTGTGCGAGTGTAAGTCTTTCTTCTGGCTGCATTGGTGGCACACTCTGAATCCAGTCTGTTATTCAAGGGATATTATTACTATATACCATAATGTACTGCTATTTTATTCTTCTATAAATCTGTCCAAACTGGTAGAAGGAAAGCAACAGTGCAAGCACAGTAGCAATCTTTACAAAGCACAAAGTGCAAAATGCGTTGAAGTTTGCTTTGCCTGAGCCCTGCTGGAAGATTAGGTTTGGTGACACAGGAGGCAAAGTTTTGTGGAGTGATAACAAATTACGCACAGCAGGGAACGGAGAAGCAGAGGTCCCTCATTTTTAATTTTGAACTTGAAATTTTTATATTGGTAAATGTTCGTAGTGCTATTTTAAACTGCAAAGTAACGGGGTAAGGGGAACTCTGAGCATATACAGTAGACAAGTTTTATGTGCAGGAAATCCACAATATAAAAGCTGTGACTGTGCAAGTTTTTATTCTTTTCTGATAATTTTAAGAATAATGCTGTCACATAATACGTTTGTATAGTATTGTCCTTTATTCTCTGTAATAATAAAACAGTGCCTTGTACTTGATCACAGTTAACATAAAACAAATCCTTATTGGAGGCAAAACCATCCTAATGGGTTTATTTAAAGTTCAAATTCCTTTTAAGTAGACTTAAGGTATAGAAATTAATGAAAGATAGTGATGGGTGAATAAATTCGCCATATGCGAAAAGGCGGCAAAAATTTGCCTGCGAAAAATCCGACGCATCAAAAAAATAAAAATTATTCGGACGGGCCATTGACTTCAGTGTCGGACTGGCCCACAGGGATACCAGGAAAACTCCCGGTGGGCCGTCATGCTGCTAAACATTTGGTCTATTTCATGGCCATTCCCTATTTCTATGAGAACAAAGAGGCTAAATAGATGGAATAATAGATTATAGTATGTAAAGAAAGTAGACTAGGGGAATAGAGGTTGAGTGAGGAGAAGAAGAATAATAGTACTGAGAGTGGGCCCCTGGTCTAAGATTTTTTGGTGGGCTCCTGGTCTAAGGTTTTTGGGTGGGTCCCTGGTGTCCCAGTCCGACACTGATTCACTTTAATGCATTTGGACAAAATAAGCGTGTGTATCGGACATGTATGAATGCGTAGACCCACCCCTGGAGATGGTGGATGGATCTTGTTGGTGGCCATTCAAATGAAAACACACTTCTTATTGGAGATTGTGTCTACTCTAAGTACTCTGTATTTGGCAGAATATGACACTGTTATGCTACTGAACCTTGTCAGGCTGCCGGATTTACAGTTAAGATTCCAACTTACCTGGGAACAAGCGCCAGCATTGCTAAACAAGTGCACTGAAATTATCACTAAATTGGGTAGGGTCTTTTAGTGGTGATTGACTGAGAGGCAATGTATGCATTCAGGCACAAGCTGCTTATCTGCATTTTATTATCTTAAATTCCATTTAGGATAAACATTTTCATATTCTAAAAGCCATTTAAATATCATTTTTTTGACATCCACTGGCATCTTAAATACACTGTAAGAAATATAATACTAGTTTAATTAAGGAAAGATAAAAATTGACGATTTGCATGGCAGAGGCCATCCCCTAATGTTCCAGTCCCCAGAGATTAACAAGTTGTATACATGCCATTAAATGTCATTCATTTGTAATATTCTCTGCTTCAAAATGACACATCTGAGATTTCTAGAGCTGAGGGCAAGGATGGCAAGCAACCTGCTTGCTGCTGTGCTGGTGATATTGTAACTATGTTCTTGAAAGCTGTTCTGAGCCAGTAAGAAAATGTTCATAGTATTCTCATGTATGTGTAGGGATGTGTAAAATAGCCATCCCCAGTATCATTTAGCAGGCAGTTTCCCTAGTGTTATAGACACCTAACTGGGTCCTAAAATACAGTTGGGAGGGGTAACTGTTTCCTATTCCTGCTTTAAGCTATGCCCCTTGTTGTTTCTCACAGTGACCAGTAGATGGCATTGTGCTAGACTATAAAAGACTATGAAGCCATGCTTTCATTGTTCATCTTGTGCTGGCTCTAGCCTGTGCAGGAGGCAGAGCTCGAGTGGAACCTAGACAGGTCAGGTCTAGTAAGAATAGGCTACTCACCTTTATAGGTCACTCTAGGAGTGACGGACAGTCAGATTATTTAGCTGAGCATCTTGAGGCTCCTACGAGGATTGTAATGGGATTAAGATCCCGGGTACTAATTACCCAGAAGTAGGGACTAAGGGTACAGACCTAGTGTAGAGAGTATTCCCCTCAGGTTCCACTTAGGGAAAAGGCTGAAAGCTGGGTGTACCTCCTCAAAGCTGCATGTATTGTTCCTATCTCTAAGGAGAATCATACTGACCAAAGGTGCTGAGAGTACTGCCTATTCATTGTAATGTATGATCCTGCAATGTTCTCTTTATGTACACTCAACTGAGGATTGTATGCTCAATAAATCTGTTCTATGGTTAAGTTATAAGAACCACTGGCTCCCAATTATTTGCACCCTGAATACAATTACAGTTGCACTACATACTGCTTTCACATCACTGCGAAGGCTCACTCCCTAAGGTTTTAAGGTCTCATCCGGATCATATGTACTGGGAATGAAGCTTATAGTAGAGTAAGGTGCACTCAATTTACTATAGCGCTACATAGGTATATATGCATGTATAGCTCATACACATCCTGAAATGTACTCAGTGTATCAAGGTTTCCCATACAATTAGAATCTTCCTTCCTTTATTGGCATATCTGGGATTGTAGGCATGAATGCAGCAGCCAGTGACCATCACCATATATTTGTAGAGTAACTCATACTTACTCAAATGCCTAAAACACGATTTTGAAAGAAAGGGCGTACAAGAATACACAAGATAAGGTGAAAATCAATCCATAAATGATTTTACAAGATTTACTTAGACTAAGCCTATACCTGTTCAGCAGTTTAAGTCAATGGAACATGGGCATTTTATTTATCTGCAGTTATTCTTCAAAGCAAGCCAGCAGATGTCTTCTTCCCATTCATGTGAATGGGGAAAATGTCAGTGGTAACAGAATTTACTGAAACTTACTTTGAGACTTCTGAGTCTTTTAGGGTTGATTTTATAATGCCCTAACCTAAATAGTGCAGGAGGCCATCAGAGTCTAATGTTAGAACTTTAATTTTAAAAAAAAAAGGCCAAAGTAATTTGTTTTGGTTTGGGGTTAGCATACCTTAGCACCTTCCATCAAAGATGAAATTGCTATCCACTGTATATCATGTACATTGCAGGTTAATGCAGAGATGTTTCAAGGGGATAGTTAATTACATGAATAATGGCAAAATTTGATCCAGTGCAACTAGATGTAATATGGTTTCAATATGATCAAATGATCTTATGACTTGAAAGTTATTGAAGTTCTTATAGAGGCTATTTGTAAATTAGCATATCATTTTGGAACATGTCTAAATATTTAACCATAAAAAAAGAAAATTATTTTGGGACTGCTGATGTGCAGAAAGGGAGAAACGAACAGTGCCATCAATTAAAACTTCTTGCTGAATACATCATGCTGTACAGAAGTGCCTTCCAGGGTTAAATTCTAAATTGAATTCCCCTTAAAGCTAAAGGGGCCTTTGGGTAAGTTTTTTTTCAAAATCACATGGCTACACTTGATGCTTTAATATTATATTCCTTCCTCATCTAATGTTTAACCTGGTAGATTATGTATTTCTATGTAATTACTTTCTCTATGTCATTACTGGATTGGACCCATAAAACATCAGCAAATATATCTTTATGTTTACTTTCTCAAAAAAAAAAGTTTAATTTTATAGGACCATTAACCCCAAAAAAGTTAAGTATTCATTTGACTTGAGAAGTTATTTTTTATCCTGTTAAAGTGGTGTCTTTGGAGCAGAAGTCCTGCCATTTATTAAAATGCTCAGAAATGCTCCAAAAATAAGAATACAGGTATGGGACCTATTATTCAGAATGCTTGGGACCTGGGTTTAGAAGTTTAGTTCTACGTCTAGTAGAAAATCATGTAAACATAAAATAAACCCAATAGGCTGGTTTTGCTTCTAAGGATTAATTATATCTTAGTTTGGATCAAGTACAAGGTGCTGCTTTATTATTACAGAGAAACAGGAAATCATTTTTTAGAATTCTGATTATTTGGATAAAATGGAGTCTATGGGAGATGGTTTTCCATAATTCGGATCTTTCTGGATAACAGGTTTCCAGATAATGGATCCCATACCTGTATTACCGTTAATACTGCAATGTAACATTCTATTAGACATTATTGGGAGAATGTAATATGTTTTGTTCGCACAGAAGACGTTTGTAAAGATCATTGCGAATGTTAGCGTCCATGTTTGCCTCCTTTTTGACCGATTACAGACCTCAACTTCTTCCTCGCAAAGTTTGCGACCAAATGGCTTTTGCGAACATTTGCAGTGTAATAAAAGTATTAAAGTTTTGCAATTGCAAAACCTATTTTGCGAAAAAATATTTAACAAAACACAAGAGCAGGTGTTAACGCTACCTTTATGTTTGCAATGCAATATTCGCCAAGGAAAGATTTTGCATTGCAAGCAGCACTAAACATTCGCAAAAATGTTGTTTTAAATAACACTCGCAATTTCTAATTACATTCCCCCTACTGAATTTTAATTGTGCATAGCCCAATTTTTAAGACCTGCCTAAAAGCTGTGTTATTGTTGAAGCAAGAACTTTTTTTTTTGCATAATACTGTTTAGCAACTAAGAAACATCCCAATAATTTACAGTAAAGCCCAAGCAGTGCAAACCTTCAGTTTAAGGGCTGCACTAATAAGCACAGCTTACTGAATGCACAGAATATCCCTTTGTTGGACATTGTTTGAGGAAATTTCAATACAGTGCAATAATCATACAAATTGAAAAAGCTTATTACTCATTGGGTTTTTATAGGTTACTTCCAAAATGCAAATTTGCCTACTGCTGATAAATGAGCCCTAGTATGTCTGCTTAAGAATTCAGACAGAATTTAAAAATATGAACAGCTTATCAAAAGGGAAAATGATATACCATTTATAATACAATTTGTGATTCTTTTCCATTAACTCCAGTTGCCCTTTTATCACTGATAAAAGTTTTGACCTAATGACTGGTGCCACCGAAAGATAATTAACGTGTCTCCTCATTAGCAGCTCAGGCATGTAAAAAAATCAATTTGGCGCTGCTGATGTGAAAGAAGGGAAGAGAACACACTATCGTGACTCCAGCGATCACAAAATGTTACTTTTTTCAGATTAATGTAAAATATCACTAAACCTCCTCCTCGGGGGAATTTACAAGACTGGAGTTATTTTACCTCTGGAGTAGTAAAGTACCTATGTCTAGTAACCCATAGCAACCTGTTAACCATGCTATCACCTGTTTGAAAGCAAATAACATATGTTACTAGACCTGGTGCAAATCTTGTTACATTCAGTGCACTACCATATGGGAGCATAGTTTCTCATAATGTATACAAGAGAAAGGAGAGGCACACACCAAACTAAAGGATCCCAAAGTGGACTACACAGGTACAGTGACTTGATGCTTAGTTATTAATAAAACAGGCAGCATGTCCTGCAGAGCCAACAGAAATTAGCTCCTGTTTTTGGAAGAAGGCAGTCATCCTGAAGTAAAGTGCAAGGAATCACAAAATGTGCCTCTATTGCTTTGCAGCATTTGATTGTGCCGTTTTTAATAACCATAATTGCTTATATTTGTCCACAAGAGTTACTGTTCCATTAACATCCCCACAGACACCCTCAGCTGAGGAAAACATAATGGCAGGCTCTAATTATTTGCAAATATGTAAATAAATAAATGTGCAGCATTAATGCTCAAAGCTACACTGGCTTTTTAACTAATGCTGCTGCTTCACTGCTTTGTATGGTATATGTAGTTTGAGATTACTAGCCATTCATAATAAATAAATAGTAGCAAGGCCAAGCTCCTCTTAGGACTAAGGTTTTGATCAGGTCGGTACACAATGAATAGAGCTAAAGATGGAACATTCTAAAATGGGCAAACCAAATGTCCAATAAGTGGCACACCAGGTCTTTGTTTGTACTTTAATTGTTGTGTCTCAAAGTGAAAGTGACAAAATACCCTGAAATTACCTCATTAGACTACATTGCTACCAGCTGGAAGTGTTTCTACAATTGCAGTTGCCTGTAAATAAGGTGCTCCATGTAAATCATCGTGGGGACGGGTGGCATTTTCTTGGGAGCTTTGCACATTGTTTTCAGCTGCTTATGTGTACCATTGCCCTAAGGAAGATTATAGGCCACCTGTCATAAAATGTATTGTAGATGACTCTTTAATCTCTTAGATGACCCTGGAAGCCCAATAAGAAGGATAGTTTGGGTGATGAATTAGCACTTCTTTTTCCCTATCATCTTCTATGTCAAATCTAAATCAGGATAAACAATGATAAATGCAATTTTCTACACTTTAGTAGAAATAACATAAATGCTAGTTATACACTAAATGATAGTGTGTTGGGGCCTCCTCAACTGAGAAGATTCTGGGGATTTTTGTGGATAACAAACTTTGTAATTCTAGGCAGTGTCATTCAGTAGCTACTAAAGCAAATAAAGTCTTGCATAAACAAAAAAAAAAAAGTACTAAATAGAGAAAACATAATTTGCTATATTTATAGATTCCTGTCCTTAAGAAGGATTTTAATGAGTAGGAGAAAGTGCAGAGATGTGCAACTAAACTGGAAAAAATAATCATGATGAAAGACTGTGACAGCTGAGTTGCTTTTTCTAGAGAAAAGGAGCTTGATAGGGGACAAGATTACTTTTACAAGTATATTAGAGGACATTATAGACGCATAGCAGAGGATTTTTTTTAATTCTAAAGGACCAGAGGCCACACTTGGAGAACAGATATTTCATTTGAAGCAGCATAAGTGGTTCTTTTCATTGAGGGCCCTAAAGAGGTTGTGAAATGCCCTGGTCATGTGTGCCTTTAAGAGTCGATTGGATGAATTTTTAAAAGCAAAATATCCAAGGAACTTAAGCTCTACAGCTGGTTAATATAGGTATTGGTATATATAGTTTATATACAGTATGTGTATAGATAGATCTCTATAGCTCTGTGTACATATGCACTGGGGTCATTTGGAAAGGTTGAATTTAATGTACTTTTGTCTTTTTAATATTCAAATGTACTATGTAATGTGTATCTCTATGCCTGCCAGCTATTTCCATTATTAGTAAACAATTCTGAGAACAATTTGTATTCAAAGCACAAATATTCAAATTTAATGTGATTCGATCCACTAATCTAGGACACCTGTCAGTACATACCCTTGCTATGCATTTGCTATATAGTGCATGCTGTTTTGTTTTAGCTCATCTGTCATATTTTTCAATATTTTCTAGGCACCTCCACTGTCACCTCTCAGTCCAGAAGGTGACGAGAAAATATGCAGTGCCACCAGTACTACGGTACTTTAATGGATCCAATGGTTTTATTAATATGTATATATAGTAAAATGATTTGTTGTCTGGCAGATGGGAAGGCTACTGGGCTGTATGAAAAGCTTCATATGAAAGCTGGCATAATGAATAGTGATGGGCGAATTTATTCGCCAGGCGCAAATTCGCGGCAAATTTGCGCGATTCGCCGCCAGCGAATAAATTCGCAAAACGCCCGCGAAAATTCGCGGCAAAAACGGGCGAAAAAAAGGGAGCCGGCGTCAAAAAAGAGACGCCGGCGCCGTTTCGCGAATTGTTCGCCGTTTCGCAAAATTCGTGAATTTTTCGGCGAAGCCAAACGGTGCAAATTCGCCCATCACTAATAATGAAATACTTGATTAAATTCCTGAGGCTAAATAAGACCAAGACACTGATGAATAGACCTCTGTAACTTATAACTCAGCTGATTTGACATCCCTGTGGTGAGGCCTCTCCTCCCATCTCTGTGCTTTTTACATATTTAACCTCCAAAAAAGCACTTAGATGCTCAATTCCCTAACTTCAAGATCTCCATCCAAAGACCTTAAGATCTGAATGTTATAGTTATATTTTGCATGTGTAGGGACCGTAAGCTTGCAGGATTCACGGCAGACACTTTCTTCACTTTTAGCCAATTAATTTACATACAGGGCTGGCCATCTCATCATACCCAATCTCTCTGGGAGTTCCTAACACATACAGGTAACCTTCCTTTTCTGTGCCCTGCTCAGAGAGATCTTCCTAACACTCTCATTACAATTAAATACCTTTCCACAGGACAGCCTTCCTGTGGAAAGTGAGCTCCAATATGTGAGCTGGACTACTTGATTGAAAAAACTGGTTAATAAAGTCATTAAACAAAGAAACCATTTTCTGTTTATTAAAAACTGTCCTGGAGCTTACAGACACATCTTTTTACAGATTTCCTTCATCACTATGTAACAGATTAGGGGTGTGCTGTGGAGGCAGATAAGGGAAGGGTGAGTCCTTGAGGCAGGAGCTGTATGTGCCTAAGGGGACACGGTAAGGAAAAGGCAGGAACAGGGTGACGAGGGTGTAGAGTCACAACAGGATGGGGAGCAGATGAACAGGAACAAGGACGGAGCAGGCTTAAGTCAGATCAGGAGACAGGAGCGGACTGGTTTAGGACTGGATGTGCAGGCGTAGATCAGATCAGGAGACAGGAGCAGACTAGAAGTATAGGACAGGATGGAGTGGGCATAGATCAGGAGCAGACTTGAGATCAGGAGAAGGAAGACTGGATAGCGAGAGTACTGGATAGCAGGAGGACTGGATATCGGGAGGACTGGAGCAGAAGGAGACTGGAACAGATAGCAGGAGAGGACAGGATAGCCGGAGAGGGGACAAAGCCAGAAACCCAAAGGCCCCTGGCTTGAATCCCAGCAGAGCCTGACACTCTGCCACAGAACCCACAGGATCAATGGCCCATATGGCTTCGTTGCCTACTAGTACCTAATTTACTTGTTGCTGGGTTAAAACCCATATAACCATTTCTACTTATTTTGCATAGCCAGTTCATTGTCTCTTGGGTTGATGACCATTTAGTGCTTCACTGTAATGTAGTGCTTTGCAGGGGTAGGTCCTTCCTCTTTGGCCTGCAGCAATTGATCTGGGTGGATGTCCATTGAGCCTGGAGTCAACAGGGCCCCAGAAGAGTTAGGCCCCAACGAGGTTAGCTAGTGTACAGGATAGCCATTGTTATAGCACTCTCTAGGAAGAGTGAGTCAGTGAGATTTAGTTAGTCAAAGCAGCTTTGAGCTCCACCAAAGAGGATAGATCCCCCAGGCTCTGCTTGCCTGTAGTGAAGGGACCGCAGTACTGCAGGTTATTGTTCCACATTTATTGTAAGTATCCAGAACAAATTAGGTATTGACAACATGGAAGGTGTATACTTTCGATACCCCTGCTATTCCTTCCTATTTTTTCAGTGGTGACATTCTGTCTGTATCTGCTACACCTGTAATTGTACCTGGCATTATAGAGGAGTAGCTCAGCAACACCCTCACGTGCTCTTTCCACATAACGAAAGCTCCTTCTGCTGAAAGAGGGTCTAATGTAGCCCATGCTCTACTCTACTAGTTGGTATTTGCATTTTTAAGGCAAATTTGGGTGACGCATATTAACAATCATTGGGTATATATAAGCAGAATAGCATTATACAACTGTTTTAAGCATTCAAGTACAGAATTTGAATTGAACCTGTCATGAACACTTCTTGCATTGCAGTATATCCTTGGTTTCCGGAGTTTTAGGTTTAAAAAAATCATCACATTATTCCTTTTGCGAGCATAAGTGGAAAAAAATATGAAAATATGCAAAATTGAAAACTATGTATATGAAACATAGAAAATAAGTAAGATCAAAAACATGAGAATACATATTGGTGCTGCCGTAGCAAAACAGGACCAGTGATGTAACCATTAGCAACCAATCATTTACTTTCACTGTTCTAAACGCAATAGACTAATCAAAGTTAATTGCTGGTTGATAAATGCACTGGAGCAATTTTGCAGCTACTGTACCTGTAAATGAGTAGTAGTATCTTTAATCACAGCGACTGTAAATTACTGTATTTAACAATACAAAAAAATGTACTTTTTGGGGATATATATTATCCACCTTTAATTACAGATATATATCTATAAATAATTCTAATTACTTCATATTCATTTAGAAATCGTATGTGTGTGTTCTGTTGAGTGCTGTCAATAGCTTATATCACTCCACAGCTAAACAAGACTTTTTTTCTGTACCTGCCAACAGATACTGGAGTGGAAAAACTCCTTTTGCTACCAATATACAGTATAAGGAGCAAACATAGGATTTCCATCTATGGGGTATATTTATCAAAGAGTGAAGTTAATAGTGAAGTTCCGCCACTAGAGTGAAATTGCACCACTTTCCATTCATTTCTATTGGATTTTTAAAGGCGTATTTATCAAAGGGTGAACTTTCACTTTCACCCATTGATAAATATGCCTTTCAAAATCTCATAGAAATGAATTATGAGCTGCGGAATTTCACTCTAGTGGCGGAACTTCAGTATTTGATAAATTTACCCCTATGTCCTCTCTTTGCCTATTTTACCCCAGAATCCTAATTTTAGATTCATACTAATCAGTTTATCTAATTTACATACAGCCCCTTAATATGTATGACCTTTCTGACAATTAATTGTATCCACAACATTTTTACTGACATTTTTTCCTCAAAGTGAAAATGGGGAAAATGTTGATACGGTTATTTGGCTTAAATCTGTATAAAGAACATTTTTTGACTTACAAACAACATTTTCACAGTGCAATACAGATGCTTTTTTTCATTTATATATGACACTTTTTAAAAGTTGGCAGCATTATTATAAGTTCATAAATCTATAAGATACCTTCTGTGAAGTTATAATATTTAGTGACCGACACAGAATTTTATGCAGTCCTTCAATGGGAAACAATGGCATATTATTTGGAGGGAAGGCATTTTGTGGGCCTGCTAATTCAGTCACAGCGGGTGAAGGAATGCATGGGGCCCAAGCCATCTCAACAAAATATGGGGCTTAATGTGAATTTGTGGCAGGTATCCAGGGTTGGACTTGGAAGCCTACTGGGGCTGCTGTCTCAGGGCCCCCCTGACCCTGTTGCAAAGCCCCGCCCTGCTGCAACCTGCCTCCAGTCCGACTGCCCTCTCCCACGTGCGTACCTTCCTCCTTTTTTGACTGGAGTAAGAGAGGGAGGTCGGGGGCAGCAGTGGCAGATTCAGGTAGGGAGTGAGTCTGGGATGGTGGGGCCAACAAGAGCCGGGGGCCCACTGGGTTTTCTCCCGGTGTCCTGCCAACCCAGTCCCTCCCTGCAGGTATCACAGAGATAAGGTGTCAGCATACATTAGCTCTGCATCAAAGCATAGGTGTATTCTACTGCACACACTGCAGATAGATTATATATAAAATAAGGACCAATTTAAAGCATACTGGCTGTAAACATAGGATTTCAATCTTTGTCCTCTCTTTACCTAATTCACCCCAAATACAGAACATTTATTTTCAGAGATACAGTCAGGTTTTGTGTTACAGTCCATTGAATTTCTACTTAAATCGAACTGTTCGATGGGCATTACTAGCTACAAAAACGGGGAGGCCGCAATGGGGGCATCGTTTGCCCCGACATATACCAACCTCTATATGGGTTGGTTTGAGCGGCTCCATATCTTTGATGAGACCAACCGATATAGAACCAGAGTAGTATGATTTTTTTTCGCTATATCGACGACTGCATAGGGGTGTGGGATGGGGATGAGTTTTCCCTTAATGAATTTGTTCAGAGTTGTAATAATCAAGTAGAGGGATTGGCATTTACAATGGAGACACATGATATTCCAATTCCATTTTTAGATTATTCATGGTGAGGGGAGGGAGAATTTGCACAGATCTATATAGGAAACAAATCACTCGAAATGCTCTACTACATTCAAAGAGTGCACACCCAGCAACCTGCCTAAGAGGAGTCCCAGTGGGACAATTTATACATCTGAGAAGGATTTGTTCCTCCTGGGATGATTTTCATTCCCAGTCTATGTTACTCTGGGATCGGTTCATAGAAAGGGGCTATGACATGAATGTAGTGAGGTCAGCAAATGAGAAGACAGTGGGGATGGATAGGAGTAGACTACTGTCTAAGAAGACAGATGGAACATGCACAAATACATCAGTGAAGGAAAGAAGCAGTAGCCCCCCAGTCCGTTTTTGTACCACTTATAGTAAAGATGCATACAACGCAGTGTAAGGAGATACTGGGATGTATTGTTACAGGATCCAATACTAGCTAAGGTGTTGGACACAAAACCTTTATTTGTGTTTAAAAAGATTAGGTGTGTAGCATCATGGGAGTCCAAACGTTTCTATAACTCCAAGAATTCAGAAACTGCCTGTGCATGGCTTAGATACAAAGGTAATTACAAATGTGGCAGAACAAGATGTAAATCAGGCCAATTTTTGAAAATATCAAAGGATTTTATGGCCACTATACGATTAAGACATATTTTAATTGTGTATCCAAAGGAGTAGTCTACTTGGTGACATGCTCATGCGGATCCCAATATGTAGGAAAAACAGTGAGGAAGGTGAGGGCATTTTGGAACATATTTCGGCTTTGGGCAGGAAAGATTTCAAATCTGCAGTTGCAAGACATATACAAGAGAAACACGGGGGAGCCATTGATATACATTTTCAAATCATAGATGAACCCCATTTTGGTATAAGGAGGGGAGACTTAGATAGAAATCTGAGGCTAAGAGAGGCTTATCGGATCCATCAGTTGAAAACTACAGAAGTCTATGGAGGTATGAACAGTGGTATGAGAGTGGGAGATATCATGTTTTTATTAAATATTCCATTTACAAGTGTATCCATTGGTATATTGGGATATAATCTATACACGTATATATTCCTTTATGGAATGTAGATCATAAGTAATAACCCAGCCACTGCTAATACAAGAGAATATGGGGTGATAAAGATAACAACATAGAAACGAAAATAATACATTATATCGTATTTGTAAATTGGTGTCTTTGCCACAAGGTTGTATAGAGGGTGGGAATTCTGCTTTTTGTAGCTAGAACATGTTGTGCTAGATTAGATGTGGTTTGTTTTAATATGGACGATGTTTTGCACTATAGAGGGTTAACATTTGTAGTGGGTGTGTTTAATCACTTTTAAACCAGGTGGAAGCTGGTTGCCGGCAGCTTCTGATGGAGTGGCGGTGAGCCACGAAACGCTTCAAGTAGGCAGCCAGAATAGAGGTGTTGCTGCTGTAACTGGGTTTTTAATGGCTACTTAATAAAATGTCTTAGTTTTTTTATTTTTTACTGCCGTCTTCTGTGCTCCATTCATTTATTTTTTCTTGGATACCTAATTTACCCCAGACTAATACTTTTCGATTCATACTAATCAGTTTATCTAACATACATACAACCCTGTTAATAGGTATATAAAAAAACATTCTCCTGTCCAGTTTCCATGCCATGCATGGATTTGGATCAAAATGAGGAAGCGTAAGTGTCTCGACTCTTGAGGTGAGACTGGGGCCCTCTGCAGCCAAGGCCTAAGATGACTGCTTCAATGGCCTTGCCGTTTAGCTGTCCTGATTGGGGGTTCATGTATGATGATTATTATGGTTAAGGAGCTGACTGGTTTTGAGACTAGACTTGGATTCCGCAAAGTGGTGACAATTGGTTATCTGGATTTGCAAGCCACCAACATTCCTAGGGGTTGGGTAACTGTCATGTCAGGTATCCCTGAAAATGCATGGTGTTACCCATGGGCAAGTGTTCCTTAAGGTACCTTTGAGAATGTATATGTTAAACCATTCATTCTTATTTATTTGCAGTTGTTGATGTTCTTCTGTTAAATAAATCTATGGCCTTGCTTAATCCCAAACTGGATGTTTTTGTCAGTCTCCTGTGGCCTAAAGTTGAGAAAGGGGGAAGCAATGGTTATTTCTCTTGATGCTTTGCATTGCAAAGTCAGACCTTGCAAAGTCCAGGCATATTTTTATGCAGATCAAATTTCATCTATATTGCAGTGGGAACATAAGGAATGTGTAAACGCTTGAGTGTGTTGTGACAGGCTCAGGGACTTGATGGTAGGCGAATATACGTGGAGGGAGGATGTGTTGGCAAAGTCATAGAGATAAACTGAAGACAGAGCCAGATAACAGGCTAACAGGATAGCTTCCTATAAATTGCTTGATGAGTTCTTTATTTCCTCTTCAGTATAGTGCAATTCATAATAGAGCGCACTTGACAACAAAAGAATCCTTTGCCAGGTGTATAAAAGAGTGTAGTGCAAAAAGTGAGGGTAAATTTCCTAACAATGAATCTAACATTGTGAAGCAACATACATAATTGACATGTAATTACAAAGGAAATGTGTCTAAAGAAAACAGTGGTTAAAAAGGTGACATTCAGCTAGCAGAAGAAGAATATTGAAGAGAAGAATGAAAAAAAGCACAATTTTCCTATAAGTATTTCTAGGCACAAAGGTTAAAATCTGATCATGCATCACAAATAACAAGAACGGTTTAGAAGACGATTGCATGCTGAGCACGTCATATGTTAAGAATTCCTAGCTTTGCAACAGAAACAGCTGACAGCAACATCATTTCAATTTGATCACAGTGCTTTGGCAATAACATTTAGGAAAAAATTCTGCAGAACTAGTATTTGATTGGCTTAAGAAAGGTTCTTTACAATTACATTCCCAGAATTCCCAGAACCCATTTATTAATGTTCATACCATGCCAACACTATACACGAAAATATTGTAAAATATGTCATGCATTTTGTTTAGTCTTTTAATAGAGATCTCAGTCTTATACAATAACAACCATCACAACTTATACAGTAGTTGTTTTTGATTATTATGTGATTATTATTTGTGATTTTTGCATTATTTATGCTTTTTATTCTGCAGCTCTACTGTTTGCAATTTCAACAATTTAGTTGCTAGGGCCAAATCAATACAACCGTTCATTGATTTGAATAAGATACTGGAATATGAATTGTAGAGGACCCGAGTATAGAGTTTGGAGTTTAGTCAAAAATCGAAATTTAAAAAGCACGAATGGAAAAGAAGGCAGAACGATGCTCTTAAAAATTATGAATACCTCTAAAACCTCTAAATATTTGAGTTTTTAGTAACAAAAAATAAATATTCGAGTTTTTAGTAGTGAAAAAAATCCGAAGTCTAAACTGATTAAAAACGGTCCAATAGGATCAGCACAGCTCTCATTGATTTCTACAGGAACCTGACAACTTTGAATTGAGAAATTTTTGTATTAGAGTTTTTCGTGGTTTAAAGCTCTCAGTTTTAGAGATTTTTAAAAATCTGTGGGGAAAAATAGAAATGCGATTGTTAGTACATGTTACTACAAGCCTTTCTTTGCCTATATTGTTCTATTTATAAAAGCTGGAGCATCCACACTTATATATGATTTAGGGTTTGTGCCAGCCATATATGTGATGATAATCTTTAAATTGCTTTAAAATGAAATGTCCTTCCAGGCCCTTATCTAGTGTCATTACTTTTTCTTTATAAAACTCTTTAATAAGCCTAAGAAAGTTAAAAGACCATTCTTGAGATATGTCATCCAATTTCTTCATTTTTTATAAAAAAAAAATGTTATGTGTAAACAAAATAATTTAAAGACCTTTAACCAATGACTTATGATTTCTTTGTCAAAGTTTGCCTAAAGGCGAACTAAACCTCCCTAATGTGAAAAGCCCCTTCCACTACCCTCCATAGTGCCCCCTCCGTGCCTCCACCCCACATAGTGCATTAGTGAAAAATGTGTCCCTAATTATGAAACTTGCGTACTATATCTGTGCAGAGTAGGACAGCAGAGCTCAAGGGAGTCATCTTCCTCATCTTCAGCCTTGGCGCATGCACAGTTGGAGCCAGTCCGATGTTAACTGTGCATGCACTGGAAACTCCATTAATGGCCGAAGGGAAGGAAGATAGAGGGAAAAAAGTCTTTGTGTATTTGTTTGGCATGGTTTTCAGAAAATAGAGAAAATTTCGGATTTTGATAAATGACCCCCTTTATGTAACTGTATTTTCATACTATTTTTCATTTTCCAAACAACTTATCCATGCTAATCCATGCTCTTCTGTTACATTGCATATGCTGACTTGGAGACAAAGAGGCGGTAATCACTTAGCATATAACGTAGGAAATATGTTTACTTATGGAAATGCATTAAACATTGCTATGAAGACAGTGAACTATCAAAATGCTATGAACGAGAAGTGGTTATCTGCTGCCAGGGCTGCCATCACAAATCACTGGGCCCCTCATTTTCTGGGCTCCCTGGTCCCTGCCCACCAAAACCTGTCCCCAAGCCTCACCCCAGATCCTGCCCACACCACAGTAAAAAGGCCACACAAAAATCAGTGCTGAAGCAGTGAAACTATCCCCCCACACAAGTTATAAGAAACCATTGGTGGTCAGTTCCCCCTTTCAACTCAAAAAGAAACATTGGTGACTCTATTCGCCAACTTAGTCTTCTTTTTCTCCTCTCCTTCAGCTTCATTTGGTGGCTTTTGACTCCATTCGGCAACTTCAGTTCCATTCTGCGGCTTCCGGCTCCTTTTGCGGTTTTCGCCAGCTTTGGCAAACTTTAAAGCTTATAAAAACCACCGGGCCCAGTACCATTGTCCCCCCTGTGCCCCAATGATGGCCCTTGTTGCTGCAGTTGTGTTCAGGCAACTTTGGCCAAAGGTTCTTGCAGTTAAAGCTAAACTAATACAGCAAACACTAGATATATTTTATCATTGTTAGAATGAACATTACTAATAAAAATAGCATTCAATATAATGAGAATTCTCACCTTTATCTTTTTGAGCACATCTAGTAGTTTATAGTCAGAAAATTATATTCAGATGAATCATGAAAATCATATCATCTTTTTTTTTTTTTCCCCTTCATATTCTTGGAAATATACAGAATGTCACAAGCACCCTGGGCAATTTCACGGTTCTTCTGCATTTTCATACAAAGACTGTAGGTGCAGTGGGGAAAGTGCAAGAGAAAGTTTAAGGCAATTGGATCACTGTTTCGAATGTGGGCAAAATTTAACAGATAAACCTCTGGGTCTCATTTACTAATTAGGGCCAAGTTCAAAGTGCAATTCATCAATCCGTCATGTTTTCTCACAAAGAAGAGTATTTTCCAGGAATTAAAGCTTAATTGGGCTTATTGAAACCTGCACTTATTTTAAGGGCATTTCTGGGCTTAATAAAGTTGAAACAGAAGAGATGCATTTTAAAGAGCAATTAAAGCCTGAGGCAAAAATAGTTTATTTTAATTACTTTTAATGAAATAGGTCTGCTGTTCAGCTTCGCTAAAAGGTAGCACCCCTTTCATCTGCCTGAACTTACCTTCTGTCTGTGGCTGTGGGCCCCACAGCAAATTATTTTTCAGGCCCCCAAAATGTCAAGAGGTTGACTTGTTTTACCAAATTCATTGAAATTGTATATAATGTAGGGCCTCCTGAGGCCCCTATACCTCCTTGCCCACCCTGCAGCTGCAGGGTCTGATTCCTCTGTAGTTTCTATAGTTTCTGCAGTGATCTTCACATGCTGTGGGTATTATCCTAATATCCATATCCATGATATTTAGCAGAGTGTGTGCACATGTAAACTCAGACATAAGGCTAGGTAACTGGGGAGTGAGTCCTGAAACACTTTCTCTGATACCATCACACTATTTCTGTTTATATTGCCAAGATACCTATTCTACCTGGATTTCATTTGGAAGCAATCAGCTTGCATATCGAGAAAATAAAAAAAAAACATCAAGCTTTTTATAAAGTAATTGCTTTATAATCATATGCCCTTATCCTGGCCAATTCTGCTGCCTTCTTACATGAATCATTGGTGACTTCAGCGCAATTAAATCTGCATAACAATAAGCAATTTTTGCTCTACCTATAATAACGTTATGCTTTTTCCCCATAGTTTATGATTTTTTTTTTTTTTGTCTCTCTGGAAACTCAGATTTTTAGCTGCACTTAATGCTTCACTTTTGATTTTATTTCAGATTATACAATTTTCCGTCAGTACACTTTCATATAAAAGCAATTTGTATCATTTGTCTTTACGAAATTCTGCTGGGTAGCTCTTTTATGCAAGCTCGGCAAAGGCCTTTCTTTCCATGCCATTCTGCCACCATGTTGCCTAGCAACTGCTCCAGCTGGCTACCTTTTTTATTCACTTGCATCCAAAATATAATAACATAATCCAAATAAATGTTTAAAAGAAGAAGACCGAGATTCCTCCATCTGAAGCAGCTTTATAGCATGCCAGTCTTGATGCTACAGGCAGATTAATAAGAATGTTTCAGAAGATTAATGGGGAAATGTAATAAAAGTTGCAAAGAGCAAAACAATTTGCACAAATAAGAATTAAAATTCGCATTTCGCAATGTAATACTCTTCTTTAAACTGTTATTACATTGCGACCACTTTTGAAAGTGCTTGAAGGGGTCGTAATCTTTTGGAGCAAACGTAACAACTTTTTCAGTAAGACGTTTTATTACATTCACTGCGCACTGGCGCAAACTATAAAATTTGCAAACCTTCTTCCACTGTCGGAAGTGGTCGCTAAACAGTTTGCAAAAACTCTGTTCGCAAAGAGGTATAACTTTTCACATTGCCAAATTTTTTTTTCTGTTACCAATTTTTATTACATGACACCTTAAAGGAATTGTTCAGTGTAAAAATAAAAACTGGCTAATTAGATAAAAGAAAACATGTTTCTAATATAGTTAGAAGGAGGAAGTAGTGTTCTGGCTATTATGTTAGACATCCAGTCACTCCAGCCTTTATACATTAGATTTTTGCCTAACTAACTATATTAGAAACATTTTTTATTTTGCACAGCCTATCTATTTACACAGTTGTTATTTTCACACTGAACTATTCCTTTAAGTCTGCAAAACCTATGCTGACCATTCACCCCCATTTCCCACAATAAGCACAAAATTCATCTCTTACATTTTGCTGATAGTCAGGGGCAGATGGAATATGCACGGGGGATTCTCAAAAAATTAATAAATGAGCAAATGAATATTGGGTTCATAACGAACAATTTGTTACATTGTGGTTTTTTTCTGTTACTGCTTTTTATTACATTCAACTATCTGTTTTCTATCTAAAAACAACTGAGGTATTACCGCTATTGCTGTGATTAGTTACATAAATATAGATTGCTTTGTATTGACAAACACTGGCTTCACATTATTACAGAGATCATGAATTTGTCTTGTATAAGCTTGTGCTCTAAATATAGGCAATAAATAGTAACAGTTGTCTGTACAATCATGTTTCCTAAAGAGTACAGTCCATAGATTCTATACATTTGATCAACCAAAATATGGTTAATTAAAAGGTTCATTGATAATGGTATATAATGGATAGTAGTTAACACAATCCACTGGAAGAACATACAACCAATACAACAAATGTTCTGCAACAGGTATAAAAATGTCTCAGTTTGGGATGTGTAATCCAAAATGTATTATCTGTTTTTTACTTCTAGCTTCTCTTCAGCACAAGATAACACTATGTACTTCTGTATCTCTAACATTTCAAGGCCAGTTTGTTATATTTTTCTGACCAAACTCTGGTCAGTGTGCTCTCTCTCTCTCAAAGCAGCAATTTCATCCCAGTAGGCAGCATTAGGGATGTAGCGAACCGCCGATAATGTGTTCGCGAACGCCGTTCGCGAACACCGGCAAAAAATGCGGACAGTTCGCGAACAGTTCGCGGACAGTTCGCGAACAGTTCGCGAACTTCGAAAATCGTTCGATTCGAACGATCGAAGGATTTTAATCGTTCGATCGAAGGATTTTCGTTCGAATCGAACGATCGAAGCCATTCGATCGAATGATTTCATTCAATCCAATGGCTTCGATCGAATGGTCGAATGGTCGAACAATTTTGGCGCGAATGCCTATTGGCGAACGTCGCGCGACGTTCGCGAACTTGCGGCGGACGCGAACAGCCGATGTTCGCGCGAACAAGTTCGCCGGCGAACAGTCCGCGACATCCCTAGGCAGCATATCTGTGCATGTGTGCCTATAAATTGACTTGGAATGGGGTATAGTTTAGTATGACACCTGTGATAACTCTATGAGAGGAGCATTATTTGCCTTGAGTAATAACACAATATTGTTAGCAGCAAATGGGTTGTTTTCCAAGTTATGATTTATTCCCTGTTAGAAGGAATAAGTCTTAATTCCCCATCAGCACAGAAGATTCGCGTTTACAGTTAAGTCACTGAGAAAACTGAAAAAAAAAGTAAGTCTACACAGTATTACAATGGCTCTCAGCTAGATTATTGTTAGTAAAAGTGAGACTTCTTCAAAAACCAAATAGAATATTGATAGAAAACTTCTATGTTCTTTTTACTTGGGAAGGATACATATTTGCAAGAATGGAGCAAGAAAAGGTGCAATTAAAAATTCCTCAGCCGAAAAGCCTTAATTTTGAAGATATGCTTGAGGACTTTCATCGATGCAGCCCTGAGTTTGTGTCTGATCAGGGCACTACCAGTCTGATCTTGCCATGCCTGTATGGGTTTTTTGTATGGTATTCCAGTATCTTCCCCACACATACACACTATATAAAAATCACTTGGCTTATTCCTGTTGAAAAGAACCCCAATTCTAGGTGCAGTAATGTAACTGGAGAGGGGCGGGCCATGGTGCGGGACGTGCCGCCGGGGCCCCACCGCCCTCCGTATCAGATTATTTGACCCAAAATCGGCCGATGCAGCCGGATATTGGCAGTGCGCGAGCTGCCAGGGGGCCCTGAGGGGGTGCGGGTCCTGGCTTAATTGCACCCCCTGCTCCCCCGCTAGTTCCGCCACTGTCTATCTGGCTTTTACCTTTTTTCTCCTGAGCGTTTGGGATAATAAACAAGTTTTCATTAATGCAACATACACCTGCAGATTGCATTGCCTTTTTGCTCATGAGCTTAGAGCAAGAGAAGGAGTTAATTTCCTTATTCATATAGCAGACCCTATTCTTTGAAGTCTGGCAGCAGCGAGGGGATCAAAATGAAATGTGGCCAGATTTTACACAGATCTGTACATCTAGATATGGAAACTGAAATAATTCTTTATTAAGCCATCAGGCCTGGATTTGTGGAGAGGCCACAAAGGCCCAGCCTAGGGGGGACAACTTTTTAGGGATGGTGTGCCACCTAGCCTTATCCTGGAGCACTGGAGAAGCACGGTTCCCCCCAATTAACAGATTCACCCACTGGCTCTGGTTCCATTACATCTGGACAAAAATATATGGGGGAGAAGGAATGGAAACCTCTTCATCCCTCTTATTTCAAGAAGATGCAAAGAATTTTAACTGCAGCTTTACAAATAAGGAGGTGCTTACCACACCCTTATAAGGTATAATCAGCTTACTCCTTAAAGAAGGCCAATGCATATTTCATACTTTTCGGTGCCATTCCTTCTAACTTTCTCAACACATGTTCTGCAGTACATACGAGTATGAAAACCTTACCTTACCACTGGGTGATAGGTCAGCATATCCTCAGTGACAAATTGGGTTCCCTATCCCCTGGACTGGTCTGCAGAAATTATAAACATAGAATCACATCATTCTTTATATATAATTCTTTATTACTAGTTAAATTAAAAAGCCAACATTTTTGTATATTATAACGTTTCAAATAATTTCTTCCAAAACCCTTTATATTCAATACATTTCAACAAGTAATGCTCCAATAGACCATTGCTGTCTTTAAGGCAAGAGTGTAATGTAACTGCTTGCAACATCAGAGAGCTTTGAGTTTGTGCAGATTCTTACTTAGGTTCCAACAAAAATGACATGACGGCTCATTTGGGGACCCAAAACATAAAAAGATAAACAGAAAACATTTGCATGAATATTTTACCATGTATTACACTGACATTTTAATTATACATATATAATATATATCTATTGGAGAGCCAAATATGTCAACTAACCCTGTATCAGAGTGATAAGGATCAAGTCCTGGCTTTTTTAAAAACTAGGCATCTACATAGTACCAACAGGTCCTACAACAGGACCAATGTTTACTATAGTAAGCTATGCCTAATTGTTGCTGCCGTAGCTGGTATTATTTAAACAAGATGTTCAATGAAAATAATAGTTTATATAATAATAAATCTTTTTAATAATTTATATAATAATAAATCTTTTGCCAAAGTATAATTATTGTTAAAAGTAAAATTAACTAATAGTTTATATACATTTTGAATCAGTTGAACAGTGTATTACTAAGTAATTATTACAAATGTATCAATGTATTTTCAAAATAAGTATGATCACTTAATTTGTTAAAGGAGAATTAAACTCTAAAAATATGGCTAGAATTCCATATTCCATACACCATTTGCACTAGCCTAAAATTTCAGCTTCTCAACAGCAGCAATGATCCAGGACTTCAAACTTGTCACAGGGGGTCACCATCTTGGAAAGTGTCTGCGACACTCACATTCTCAGTGGGCTCTGAGCAGCTGTTGAGAAGCTAAGCTGAGGCTAGGGCCACACGGCGCGATTTTGCCGCGATTCTGCGCTGGGCGAGTTGCGAGTTACGAGTCGCTGCGGTTTTTAAGCCGAAATAGCTTTGTTAACTTTGGCGCTGGCGTCAATGCAAATCGCGGCGAAATCGCTGCGCTAATTCACACGCGGCGATTCGTTTTCTATTGTCGCCCGAAGTTGCCTCGCTGGGCGTTTCCGGGCGACAGTAGAAAAAGAATCGCCGCGTGTGAATTAGCGCAGCGATTTCGCCGCGATTTGCATTGACACCAGCGCCAAAGTTAACAAAGCTATTTCGGCTTAAAAACCGCAGCGACTCGCAACTCGCAACTCGCCCAGCGCAGAATCGCGGCAAAATCGCGCCGTGTGGCCCTAGCCTTAGGGGTCGTCACTAATTATCAAGCAGAAAATGTGGTTGGTCTGTAATATAAGCTGATGCTACAAGGCTGATTGTTAACTTCTGATGCAGATTGCACTGGTTTCTGTGCTGCCATAATCTGTATTCATTACTAATCAGCCTTATATTGTGACATTTATATTATATATATTTAGTATATTTTGCATTGGACCCTAAACTCAGTAAGTGACAGCAGCACAGAGCATGTGCAGTGAATCAACAGAAAAGAAGATGGGGGAGTTATTGGGGCATATTCATAGGCACAGATCTTCCCTGATAAAGGGCTGTGGTTGCCTTGGGCTGGTACAGAAGCCCATAAAATAATGTATAACATTTCTAGCCTACTTCTTTAGTTAAGATTTAGTTCTCCTTTAAAGGGATCCTGCCATCGGAAAACATGTTTTTTTCCAAACGCATCAGTTAATAGTGCTACTCCAGCAGAATTCTGCACTGAAATTCATTTCTCAAAAGAGCAAACAGATTTTTTTATATTCAATTTTGAAATCTGACATGGGGCTAGACATTTAGTTAATTTCCCAGCTGCCCCAGTCATGTGACTTGTGCCAGCACTTTAAGAGAGAAATGCTTTTTGGCAGGCTGCTGTTTTTCCTTCTCAATGTAACTGAATGTTTCTCAGTGGGACATGGGTTTTTACTATTGAGTGTTGTTCTTAGATCTACCAGGCAGCTGTTATCTTGTGTTAGGGAGCTGTTATCTGGTTACCTTCCCATTGTTCTTTTGTTTGGCTGCTGGGGTGAAAAGGGAGGGGGGTGATATCACTCTAACTTGCAGTACAGCAGTAAAGAGTGATTGAAGTTTATCAGAGCACAAGTCACATGACTTGGGCAGCTGGGAAATTGACAATATGTCTAGCCCCATGTCAGATTTCAAAATTGAATATAAAAAAATCTGTTTACTCTTTTGAGAAATGGATTTCAGTGCAGAACTCTGCTGGAGCAGCACTATTAACTGATGTATTTTGAAAAAAAAATATTTTTCCCATGACAGTATCCCTTTAATATCTGTTACTTTCAAATGTTCCTTTGTGTATTCAAGACCATAATGAATAATATATGGTGCTGATTTGACTTTGGGATAAAAATAAATACTTTAAAAATGGCCCCTTTATTGGAGCTCTATATATGGTAGCTGTCCATGTTTCAAATGAGGGGGGGTGGCTGAGTCTTAACGGTCCCTGCCAGAAGCACAGTAGGAGGTGGATAGCCAATCATAGCCCTGACCAGCTGCTGATTGGTTTCTATACTACAGTGCAGTGTGCTGAGTGCTGCCAGCTTCCCTGTACAGCCTGGTAAAGGAGGCAGTAGGAGGTGGAACAGATGGGCTGGGTTATCATGGTTTTTCCAGAAATTTTCAATAATTCTACCCAAAACGCTGCCTTTTTTCAGCACTTTACTGGTGTATTTAACAGTATCAATGCACTGGCACTTTCTAGTTTTCCACACAATATGTCTCCTTTAAGTCTACTAAACAAAATGCTCATTAAATAAACCCATTAGGTTTGTTTTGTCTCCAATAAGGTATCATTATATCATAGTTAGGATCAAAGGTCTTCCCATAATTCAGAGCTTTCTCAATAACAGGTTTCCGAATAACGGATCCCATACCTTTAAATAACATTTTTATGTATCACTCTTCCCTAATTAAACTCACTATGAACACAGGAGATCTATGAAAAACACCCTACATTTTTATTCATAATCCAGATTGCATATTAATGTACTGCATATACATTCCTTTATTTCAGCATTTTAGTGCTCTAAATCCACTCATCACATTTTGTTTTCCATTTTAGAAAACGATCAGCTGTCCCTGTTCTGGTTTATTCTAAGTGCTTCTGACACCTTCTGCTCACTCTGTGCAGAAGATGTAAGGTAAGACGGCTTATTGTTAAATGTCCCAAAAAATTAACAATGATTGCTTACCAGCAGTAGTGTAAATTGCACGCATGAAACTAGACATTTAAAAAGACATTTGTACTGTTCTCAGCTCGCAGGAAGGAAAGTCGTTTAAATTGTATTGGTACTGGGAGAGCAATTTCTACTTGCGCACACAAGCGTGACTTAGAAATTCAGTGTGATAAAAGCAAAATGGCATTTCAGCCTTGCCATGGAAGTCAGCTTAGGTTTAGTGCAACTGCTCTCCATGTCTGTTGACTCAATACAAACACATCAGCTGTCACTTCTAAAGGGAAAATTATGCTTTGAGCATTTATAGGTTTTGTATTCGATTAGAGTACTTTTCTGCTCTTCTGTGTCCTTTTTTGCTCTATTATTCTTTTGTGTTCCTTTTTTAAACCATAGATAAATTAGATCCATTAGTTTAATGTGCAGCAAACTCGGGAATTATTCCTGTTCAACGTAGCCTAATTTATGAGAATTACTCAAAGTTTAATAATCTTTTTTTTTTTGCCATTATGCTTTTATGAAGGTTGTTGCTGTGGATACTGCAGCAAGCACATTCCATAGGGGGTTGAGGATGCAAGGGGGAGACTTTCGAAATGATTGTAACAAACTCACGGTATTAATAAGATAGTATTATTATGTTATACTGATCAGTTATACGTTTTTAAAACTATCCCAATAGTTTAAAGTGGGTGGGCTAAAATAAGAGGATTCCCTTGATGTGGTTTTTAAATGTTACAGCAGCTCAGACTAATATGAATTTGAATGCAATGAAGAATAATGAAAAATAAAGTAAATGTAACAATAACTATAGTCTGTCAGGCTTTTACTAAACCAGTGCAAAGAAAATTCAGATGCAAACCACTATGTTTTTTACAGACAATGCAGCTTAATAGATGATGCACATGTAAACAAGTGCATACATTTTTGCAGCCTTATTGGTTCTACATGTGAGTTTTTTATGTAGACATATTTTATTATATCAAGGTAATTAAGCTATAGTTACCAACAAGGAGAAACTGATAGTGGCAAAGGTTGCTACGGCTTCAAAATCATTTCTTTATACCAAAACATACTATACATTTCTCTGTGATTATACTAAGACGTCAAGGGATGCCATCTGGGGATCAGTGACTCCGACAATCAGCACATTCAGTTGCAAGCCAGAAAGATATAGAATTCAAATTGAAAAGTGGATTAGAATCCTTTAAGATAATGATAGTGATATGCCACTGAATTCTGTGTTTAGATTGGTTTTAAAATGCTGGGACTCATTATGCACAATTGCACTCATGGGCATTTCAAGGCAATAATGCCAGGCGTTGGGGTACCTGATTGTCATTAGGAATGGTAATTGGGGAAATGCAATTGTTTTATTGCTTCTACTTTGTTCCAAGACAAACTTATATAGCTTCAACATACCCCAGCAGCATAATGTTTTTGTTTTGTAAATAGGATTGCTTGGTAGCTAAATGTAACTTTGTGTTTATATGGGGAATCACTGCAAGTTGTTGCTCTGCTACATGCGCACATAGTTACATAGTTACGTTGCATTGCAAAAAAAGACCAAAGTCCATCAATTTCAACCCCTCCAAATTAAACCCAGTGCACATACTTACACACACCCACTAAAAGAATATATATATATATATATCAATATCTATATAAATTGTAGATTTTAGTATCACAATAGCCTTGGATATTATGCCTGTCCAAGAAATTCTCCAAGCCACTCTTAAAGGCATTAACTGAATCAACCATCACAACATCACCCGGCATTCCACAACCTCACTGTCCTGAAAAACTCCAGGTGATGCCTTACCAGGAACCTATAAAGAGGCAAAATTATGTTTCCATCCCTTAAGTTAATGCCCTTTTTTATGCAATACAGAACTTTATTTGCTTTAGTAGCTACAGAATGACACTGCCCGGAATTAGACCACTTTTATCTACAAAAACTGTTAGATCCTTCTCAATTAAAAAAACCTCAACACACTGCCATTTCGTGTATAACTCATATTTATGTTATTTTTGCCAAAGTGCATAACCTTGCATTTATCAACATTGAACCTCATTTTGTTTGTTTGTGGCCCAGTTTTCCAATTTAGTCAAATCACTTTGGCAACATCCTGCATGGAACTTATAACTTTCAATGCCAACCTCCAGGTTGACAAAAAGCAAGGACCTAGTACAGAGCCCTGTGGTATTCAACTAACAACACTGGTCCAATTAGAACATGTTCCATTTACCATCACTCTTTGTAATCTATCCTTCAGCCAGTTCTGACGTATTGTATCGAAAGCTTTACCAAAGTTCAAGTAGATCACATCCACTGCCATCACAGAGTTGAAGTTCCTGCTCACCTCCTCATAAAAGGCAATTAAATTACTATGGCAGTATCAGTTTTACATACAACCATGCTGGTACAAACTCATAGTATTATGCACAGTTCAGCTTTTATCCAATTACCTAAAGGGTGTAACTATTGAGGCAGCTTGTCTGCTGGGGGCCTAGGTGGTTTAAGGAGCCTAGTGGGAGCTGAATGGTAAGCAATTTCAGTACATTTAGAGAAAATGTTTATTAATTATGACACTGAATCACCACTTTAGTCTGTAGAGTATTCTAATGGTCATTTGAGGTTCCTATGTGTTGATACATACTTATCAAATTAGGAAAGGTAGGCATGGAAAATAGGTTGGTCAGTGTAGCATTAACAGGTAGGGCAGCACATGGGGAGAGTAAGGTACACAGAAAATGAAAAAAGATAACACCACACTTTTCTGTTGGTGAATAACAAGCAACATCACATGCTACTAGGGATAGGAGGTCAATTTTCAGCCTCACTGAAAAACTCATGAAGTTTATCCAAAACGGAGCACTCGGAGTGATGTGTTAAAATCATTAAACTTTAATAATCCAAGTTAACTGAAAAACTCACTTGTGTGTTTTTTCCAACCAAAAAACTTGTTTACAAATATTCTGTCATGTTTTTTGGTTAAATAAGCTAGTGATCGAGGAAAGAAAAACTTTCCTTTCTTCAACCATGAAATATAGCCAATTGGCCTCTGGGTGTCTACACAGTGTCGGACTGGGCCGGCGGGACACCGGGAAAAACCCCGGTGGGCCCCGGGCTCTTGTGGGCCCCGCCGGCCCAGTTCCGCTACTTAGTGGGGCGGCGCGACCGCACTTTGTTTGGGGTCGCGGTAGACTAGAAGGGCTGCGCATGCGCACAAACGCGGCGCCGCGCGCATGCGCACAAACGCGGCGCCGCGCGCATGCGCGCTAGCCGCCTGCAGCACTCCGGAGCGGCAGTGGCGGCTGGAGGGGGCCTTGGGGCAGTAGCCCCGGTGGGCCCCATGCCTCCCAGTCCGACCCTGTGTCTACACGAAACATACAGATGCATACATATACAAACTGCTTCAAGAGATAAAGACCCTGCTTGTTAGAGCTTATAATGTAAAAGTGGAGAAAGCAGTTCAAGAACAAGTGTTCTGTTTCAGTGTATAAAGAGAATTTGTCATTTTTATTATGTCCGCCCACTCACAAATTCATGGAAATAGCTCAGACCTCTTAACCTGCCTGTCCTCTGTTGAAGGGAACAAGACAGTCATAGAAGGACGTAATGGTGAATGAGCCATAAGCTTAGAATTTGTGTATTAGTGGAAATGGCAAGTATGAGCCATAACACACAAATACTTGTATGTGATCCAGTATGTAGGCAACTGTGATGCAATACATATGGCTCTTTCCTGTTACATAGTAACCTAGTTAAGTTGAGTTGAGTTGAAAAAGACCAAATGGTCATTCAAATTAAACCCAGTCCACATATATGCACATATTAATACCTACAGTATCTATCTATAAACTCACTGTGAGCAGGATCGGATGAACAGACAGTTCTTTAACTGGGCAAAGTCAATTTATTGTTCACATATACAGACTCTGTGAGCAAAAGCCGCATAAAACAAAACTAAATCCTTGCCCCACTTGGGCTCTAACTAATACACAGGGATTCCTGGCCAAACACAAAAGTACAACTCCACAGAGTCACAGTACCTTTCCAAGGTCCTTTTTCCTTTGGGCTACACTCAGATGCCAGGTCTCAGTCCGCTCAGCGTGTAGCTCAAAATGACTCTGAGGATCCCCCTCTCTAGCAGCTAGCTGATCTAGCCAGCTAATTATTCCCCAGATGAGACTTTCTAGGAGAATTAACCCACTTAGGACTGCTGTACATATGTGAGTAAGACATGAACCTAGGGGAAATTTATCTCCCTTCAAACTGATCATACATTATATAAACTATATACACAAATTGTAAATCTTCAGATCACAACAGCCTTGGATATTATGCTTGTTCACAAAAATATCCAAGCCCCCCTTTTCTAAGGGAGAAAGAAACCCTGCTATCTGCTTATAATGCCCTCTAATATACTAAAGAATAATCATGTCCCCTCACTAGCGTCTTTTTTCCACAGAAAATAACCACAAACTTGACAGTCTGCCCTCATAGTTTAAGTCCTCCATCCCTTTTATCACAGGAATTCCGTGATCCCTCTCCAAGAAGATTATCCCCATTATACTGCCATTTAGGTATAGCTTGCATTTATGTCATTTCTACCAAAGTGCATAACCTTGCATTTATCAACATTGAACCTCATTTGCCAAACCACCATCCAGTTTTCCAGCTTAGTCAAATTGCACAATTTAGTACAAGCAGCAAAAATAGAAACAGTACTTTCAATGTCCATCTCATTAACAAACAAGTTAAAAAGCAAAAGGGCCAAGGACAGAGCCCTGCTGTACACCTCTAACAACACTGGCTCCATTAGAAAATGCTCCATTTACCACCACTCTTTGTAATCTATCCTTTAGCCAGTTCTCTGTCCAAGTACAAAAACTATGTTCCAGGATAATATTCCTTAGTTTAAAGGGTTATTCCCCTTTGAGTTAACTTTTATTATGATGTAGAAACTGATATTCTGAGAAAAATTACTTTAATTTAATTTTTCATTTGTGGGTTTGAGTTATTTAGCTTTTCATTCAGCAGCTCTTCAGTTTGCAAGTTCAGCAATCTGCTTGCTAAGGTCCATATTACCCTAGAAACCATGCACTGATGTGAATAAGAGACTGGAATATGAACAGGAGAGGGCCTGATTAGAAAAAATAGTATTTAAAATTACCAATAAAAATTAATTTGTAGCCTTACAGAGCAACCATTTTATTAGAGGGCTCCTCCCATTTGAAAGTAATATATATCACCTGAGGAAGTATCCTTGATCCAAAACATGTAGTGGATTTTATAATAAAAAGATGACTAGGTGATTGATATGGCTCTCCAGAATTATAATGTTGTTGATTTGGAAAGCTGGAGTTAGTAGAAAAAGCAAATGATTAAAAAACAAATAATTAAAAATAAATAAATGATGAAGACCATTTGAAAAGTTGCTTAGAGTTGGCAATTCTATAACATAGTAAACGTTAACTTAAAGGGATACTGTCATGGGAAAAAACATTTTTTTCAAAATGAATCAATTAATAGTGCTGCTCCAGCAGAATTCTGCACTAAAATCCATTTCTCAAAAGACCAAACAGATTTTTTTTATATTCAATTTTAAAATCTGACATAGGGCTAGACATTTTGTCAATTTCCCAGCTGCCCCCAGTCATGTGACTTGTGCCTGCACTTTAGGAGAGAAATGCTTTTTGGCAGGTTGCTGTTTTTCCTTCTCAATGTAACTGAATGTGTCTCAGTGGGACATGGGTTTTTACTATTGAGTGTTGTTCTTAGATCTACCAGGCAGCTGTTATCTTGTGTTAGGGAGCTGCTGGTTACCTTCCCATTGTTCTTTTGTTTGGCTGCTGGGGGGGAAAGGGAGGGGGTGATATCACTCTAACTTGCAGTACAGCAGAAAAGGGTGATTGAAGTTTATCAGAGCACAAGTCACATGACTTGGGGCAGCTGGGAAATTGACAATATGTCTAGCCCCATGTCAGATTTCAAAATTGAATATAAAAAAATCAGTTTGCTCTTTTGAGAAATGGATTTCAGTGCAGAATTCTGCTGGAGCAGCACTATTTTTTTCCCATGACAGTATCCCTTTAAAGGTAAACCACCCCTTTAACCTGTAACATCTTCTGTGTGGCACTGTATCAAATGCTTTAGCAAATCTAGGTCTAGCACATCCATTGCCATCCCAGAGCCGAGGTTCCTCCTTACCTCCTCATAAAAGGCAATTAAATCAGTCTGGCAAGATCTTTTATGCATAAAACCATGCTGGTACACTCATAGTATTTTAATTCCCAATGTATTCTAGTAGTTTATTCATTGTTATCCATTCCAAAAGCTTGAGTACAGGATCTTTTTTTTTTTTTAACAGGGGCACCGTATTTGCCAGAACCATTCATAACCGCAAGGAATCCCATTAATCCTATTATTAGATTTGAGTCTATTAAAAAGGAAGCCTTCATTAGCTGGTTCCCCAGTTGTGTAGACAGATGATACATAAAAGTTCAAAAATCTCTGCTTATACCGTGAGCTCATCCACCAACTGTTCTACCTTTGATAATAAGCTCTTACCCCCTCCTGCTTTATTTTTTACTATTTACAAATGTAAAAAATAATTTTGGCCTTTACACTTTTCCATCTTTATTTTTAGAGTTTCTGATAGCTTTTTCCATGCTTTATTGACAGCTATTAAGATTAATATTTATTCATCCAAAAAATTTTTATCAGAATAGTCAATATTGAGTGTGCTTCAATCACCTTATCTTACCTTGCGAGTTGGGTGCAAAACAGTCTGGAAACTCTTGCCATGGGTTACATAGACATATAAGAAAAAATGTTGCTGCAGCACCTCTTTGTTGCAAAAAGTGAACATTTAATTTATTAGGTCAGACAACCAGGCAATAATTTGGGCTTAAAAAATATAATGTCTATTTGCCTATTGACCTGTGTGATGGATCTGTTGGGAACGGTAATGAAATCCCATTGATTTCTTTATGAATAGCTATGAAAGAGTTGAGGGTTATTTTGTACATGATCGGATTTCCTTCTGACCCTCAAGTTTGTTGTAAAATATTTGGGAGAGATTACTATTGCTGGTATCATTGTATGGAATAAAGGAGATATTTTGTTAGTGCATTAATAACTCCTCTAAATTACATAAGGATTGCACTTAAAAAATAGTCAGTCAGTCAGACTGATTTATATAACATTTCTATAAAACCTTACTAGTCCCACCCATCTGTTCAACTTCTTGCTGCCTCCTTTCCCAGGCTGTGCAGGGGAGCCAGCGACACTCAGCACATTGCACTGTAGGGCAGGAACCAATCAGCAGTTAGGCTGACTGCAGGGCTGTGATAGGCTACTCCTACTCCTACTATGCTTCAAGCAAGAATCATAAGGACACATCCACCTTTAATTTAAAGCACAGACAGGGACTGTAGCAGATCTTTAGGGGGCTCCAATAAAGGAGCTGTTTTTAAAGAAAAGATATATTTTTAGTCCAGTTTTAGACCAGTATCATATATTATTCATAACTGCCTACAAGACTGGAACTTTTTTACTTATCTTATATGTCTCCTTTAAACCACCATGTTCTGCCTCTTTGCAATTTCCTGACACACTCCGGTCACACTCTGCACTGGTAAAACTGATGCATTTGCTCCAGAAATACTATTATAGTTTATATAAATATTCTGCTGTGTAGCCATGGGGACAGCCATTCAATCTGAAAAAGGAGAAGAGGCACAGGATACACAGCAGTTATCAGATAATCTCTGTAGAATACAACCTTATTTCCAAAAATGTTGGGACACTGTGTGAAATAAATGTGAAGTAAATAAAGAGAGAATAGGATAATTTGCAACCATATTTCCACATATCAACTTGAAATTAAAACGATGACATATTATTTTTTGAAAAAAGGTATGCTCATTTTGAATTTGACAACAGCCACATGTTCCAAAAAAGTTGGGGCAGGGGTGTATTTACCATTGTGTCTGGCTCTAAAGGTTTGTGAAGTAAGGAGACCCAAAAATAGGATTTCAGTGATCTGCAAATCATCCCATTATCTCTCTCTATCTTTTTTTTTTCTTTAATGGATACTCTATTTTCAGTTTTATAACAAAGTAGAGTGGTAGCAACATAATTATCCTAGTGTATAAATGTACACAATAGCATACCACAGTAAGCTTCTAGGTACAAAGAAAAGAAATGCGAAGGCGTCCAAAAAACCGACGCCAGCATCCATTTTTTCTTGACGCCGGCGAATTTTCACGGTGGTCTCACCGTGAATTCGCGCCTGATGAATAAATTTGCCCATCACTTTTCATTGAGAAAAAGAAAACAATTTTCTGTGTTATTCCAATAGAGTATCCATAATATTACACTGAATTCTACACTAAAAACAGTGGCGTAACTAGTTGTTACTGGGCCCATAGCAAATTCAATTTTTAAAAATTTAAATTTAAAAATATTTATAAGTTGGCCTATTTTACCAAGATATATTAAAATTGCTAATTAATTAGGGTCTCACTGGGCCCCCTACACTCCTGGTCCCCCCTGCAACCGCAGGGTCTGCTTCCTCTATAGTTACGCCCCTGACTAAAAACCTAATTAAGGGGACCCGGCAGTCCATCAAAGTTTATTTTATTTGTGTCAGGGGCTTTCATTGTTATAAAGAAAGTTCACATTGTGTTCAGGCAAGTATTTAGTAAGAAGTGACTCAACAAATGTAAGCCAATGGTATAAGGGACTTCTAAAGATTCTAAAGGGAAAGGAGAGAGTCCTTCAGGTGGGAGCTGCTAATGGACAATAAATACTGGGAAGGGAGAAGCAGGGAGTGGGTGCGGAGCCAGGATCAGGGAGTGGGTGCTGGACTGGGCTCAAAACCAGAGGGTGGGAACATAATCAGGGCCAGGCAGGCATCTTAATATAGGGTGAACTAAAAATGAATTACCCATGTGCAGAAGTCAAACTGACCCCCTTTACCTAATAATATTCTGCATTACAATGAGAATGGTGAAAACGTGTCTTCTCCCACCCCTCTTTATTAAACCTTTCACACCTCTTCTCCTTCTATAACCCCATAATACCCTATTTAAACTAAATAAGAAATATTAAAAATGAAATGTATGCTGCTAATTATGGAGGCAGAACAGATTTCCCAACCCATTCACCTAAACCCAAAAACTTCCCTGAAAAGATTTAACAAAGGTCTGGTATGGAAACTCTTTGGACCATTCTTCATTCTTTAAATAGGCTGCTGTCTCTACCCAGCTTTGCAGTCACACCCTGACTGTGGCAATTAACATGCGAATCATTGGTGATAATCTTCCTACATTTGGTTCACCCTCGCTTCTACTACAGGTATGGGACCTGTTATCGAGAATGCTCGGGACCTGGGATTTTCCGGATAACGGATCTTTCTGTAACTTGGGTCTTCATGCCTTAAGTCTACTAGAAATTAATTTAAACATTTAATAAACCCAATAGGCTGGATTTGCTTCCAATAAGGATTAATTATATCTTAGTTGGGATCAAGTACAAGCTACTGTTTTATTTTTTTTTATTTTAGAGAAAAAGGAAATCATTTTGAAAATTTTGGATTATTTGGATAAAATGGAGTCTTATGGGAGACAGCCATTCCGTAATTCGGAGCTTTCTGGATACCGGGTTTCCGGATAAGGGATCCTATACCTGGCAAAATCTGCAAGCAATGCAGGCAACTGTTTTTCCTCAATTCAGGTCTTGTTGCAGATAAGTCAGTCTCAGGGACATCCACTAACCGCATATCCCTAGAATGATCAATGTTTTAAACTTTATTTCTCTCACTCAAAATAAGAAAATGAAATTAGATCTAATGCCAGGAGGAGATCACCTTTATCATGCGAGTTTAGTTGACATCTCTGTCTCAGAGTCAAAAAAGAACCAAACAAAAAAAAGAAACCTCTGGGCATTTGTGCTTACGATGTTTAAAATAATGATTGTGTCACTGGTACAACAGCAAAACCTGGAGAAATCAATCTCCCTGCAAAAGTTACCTAATTAATGTCAGATGATGTTAGTGTGGCTCTAGTAGAATACACAGCATAGACTCAAGGCTCAAACCCATTCACTGGCAACACTCTCTCCTGAGATTTGCTGCACCCAGTGATAGATCACTATTTATTCAGATACCAAGGGTGTTATACTTCATCTCCTTAATACCAATTACATCTAACATCCGCATGTTGCACGGGTGACTGGTAATTAGCACAAAGCTTCCTACAAATTCTGCTTGTTTCGTATCCAAACCTTAGGTTTTAAGACTGACTACTTATCAGCCACGCAGCTCGTAGTTTTCATTAAAGCTGACAGATCTAAATATACCCTCAGATGGAAAAGGCAGTTGAATTAGTGTGTACAGTCCATACAACAGACACATGGATATCAGTGGGTTCAGATGGAAGAACAAAAAGCAAATCTTCAGCACAATAAAGAATTTTTACGAGAGTTGAGAATGTCTCTGTATTAGTACTGATCACCTCTCAGTTTTATTGAAGGATAACCACTCTGTCAGTGTATCCTAATAGTAACCCATTGAAATATAAGCAAGCTTTAGTGGATTCTCAGCTTCAAGGCCACCTATTGACATTAGCTGCAAATCAGGACATAAATCATAAGTTTAATGAGCGCTGTGTTGGGAACCATGCAGCAAAGGTGCATTTATACAGTGAATACCAAGACAGTGACAGATTATTCAAAGTCTCCACTTAAACCAAACGAAGAGACATCATAAAAACAAGATTCTTCAGATTGCTTTTGCTGTAAGGTAATAAATAATGATCCTTATGTTAAGCATCCGTGGAAAGTGAAGGCAGCCACTGAGCAATAACTCCTCTACTGGGGCTAAAGTTTGGAATTATTCTGCCCCCTGTAAAATGAACAGACAGATCATACAAAGTTGTAAAGGCATCTGGGAGTCACCCAGAAAAATAAACCCGGCAGAGAGGAGTAAGGGGAATCAAAGTGACTTTGACACCCCTGTTTGTGTTGTGTACTTTAGATTCAGTTTAGATACAGCCTATCATTGATTCCTGATTCTTGGCTGCAAAGCATTCTCCAATTAGAACATATCTAAAAGCTGTATAGTGTATGTTGGGAAAATGGATTATTTATAGAGTCAACATTTTACTTTCTTTTACAAAGTTAATATCAGAATCATGGGTGTTTGAGAAGATAGATGAGAACAACTATATTTCCATTTGTATGCGATGAATATCATTTTTCCTTTCTTGCAACCAAATGCAGCTGGACCTCCAACCAACCGTCAAAACAGTTTGAAAGGTATGAATTCAATGATTCACTGTCAACTGGAGATGGGAGCCTGGAGCTGTGTTTTGGAAATTGCACAGCAGATAGACGTCGTTCTAAAGGCCAAGATGGGAAGAAGGGTTTGGGACTCCGATTAAACAGTGCTGAACTCAATTGCATTTTATTTTAAACTGTTCTGGGCTGCTGTAAAGGTAGCTAACACAAAGTAGCAGACTGGAACCCTCTAAAAGCCCCCAATATGTCACCACGCAGGCTTACGTACCGGTGTACTGATAGAAAGAACAGCAAACTATTGGCTGATGTGTAGAAGAGTAGGGAATGATGTGTAGGTAGAGTAGGTTCAGTCTACATATTCAATATGACTTGTATAACTATCAGTTCCTTATAGTTCAAAATTACCCCGAGGTACACGCTATGAACTCCAAGAATAGAGAGCAGAGAATTTGTTTTAACTGGTAACAGGGATGTACTGGTCCAATGGGGCACTGAAAAAAATCTCAGTGGGCCCCTAGCCCAGAGGGAGGCAGAGGGTACTTTGCAGCTGGTAAGCCCCTGGTCCCCCAGCCCTACGCTGACTGATAAGACCTGATCTATCTGTAGGAACACAAATGCATTAGAAACTTTGGTTAGAAAGAAGACTATCTGAAAATGACATGACTTCTGCTGCAGTCATTAGAACAAGAATGCCCAAACAAGATATAGAGTATCTTCTCTATTCTGTACAGCGGTCCACTGCAGAGCGGTGGGATAAACACGATTATATAGCGATTGCCATACCACCACAATACTGGGATCTGGATGTCCATTGGATATGCATAGAGGACATTTCTCCTTCTAGTGCCTACATTTCTCCTTCTAGTGCCTACGTTCACAACATTTAAGACTGAATTATTCTGGGCACCAAAGAATTAACCCCACACCGGCTCCGCCCTCACATGCCGTTTTACATCCTGATATCTTATTCACAATTGAATTGGACTAATTACCTTCTCTACCATTAAATTGAGCACCCTATTGGCGACTAACACTACAGCCGCGATGATTCATCGCTCTCCTCATTTCATGAACATTTAATTACGGATCTATCCAGTTGGTTGCAATCGACATATATTGGAGGCTTTGACTTACAGCATGCACGCAGCCTCTTATATTGTATTATATAATATATGGAAAATAGGAATAATGGGATCCCCACCCCCCAAGCAGCACTGCTTATTTTAAATGGTTTTAGTTATTTTGGCATGGTGATAATAAATATTGCTTTTTAACATAATCTACATGGTCCTGGCTATCTAATACTGTTTATTCGCATTTGGAGGTTAAGTCCCATACGGTTGTGGGTAAATATGTCAAGATATAGAGGTGTGTTCCACATGCCGGGTTCCACTTCCAATTCAAATGAATTTTTTTGCAATTCACCCATAGTCTGAATTCATTTTTCTAATTATCATGTCTGTGAATTGTTCAACATGCAATATGTTTACAATGTCTTTTTGGATGTGAAAGAAAAAGCAAGGGATAGCCTTGAAATAAAAAAAGGAAACAAAAGATACATTTTGTTCTGATGTATTATTTAAAAGCAATGTAACTGTATAATTTTATTATGTTTACCCATAGTCTTACGCTCAAGCTGCAGCTGCAGATGTTAAATATTGCTTTCTCACAACTACAGAGTTAGGACTTTACGTATTCATTTAATAGCTGCTTCTCCATCTGTGAAGATAAAATATACTGTACTTTCCCAACCTCTTTATTTCAAAATGTTGTTGTGCATTATATGTAAGCTATGTAGGAATAGCAGGAATGGAGCTGCAGTATCTGAAAAAAATGGGAAAAAAAAGGGGAGCCTTGACGCGGCTAGGAAGGCAGGAGGGCATTGAAGGATGGGCAAAGAATACCCTAGATTTCTGTAGGGTAGAAGGGGGAATTCATAATAGAGTTCACATAAACCACTTTGGGTAATGGTCCTGGGAAGTAGAGGCAAGGAGTGATGCCTACCTTGCTTTCACTTGCCCATCTTAGCTTAGTGGTAGGGATAAGCAAATTTTTTTTTGGCGTGTTTCGCCATGGAAATGACGCCTATAGACTTCAATGGGAGAAAACAAAATGAAGCTCATCAAAAACAATTTGTCACCCATAGCCTTAAATGCATTTCTGTGGATTTTTCCCGCCGGCAAATGTTTGCCCATCCCTACTCAGTAGAGCTTGGTGGCTGACCTGGCAGGGGGCAGGGGTTCATTTACTCCACTGGAATAGGTAAGCATACTCTAATGTTGGTTATCAACAGTATTGTATTATTCGTTAGTCTGTAATTTCCCGTTTAATATTAACTGTGTTAATAAAGCATAAAAGAACAAACAGATTTTTTCATATTCAATCTTGAAATCTGACATGGGGCTAAACATATTGTCAGTTTCCCAGCTGCCCCCAGTCATGTGACTTGTGCTCTGATAAACTTCAATTATTCTTTACTGCTGTACTGCAAATTGGAGTGATATCAAACCCCTCCCTTTTCCCCCCCAGTAGCCTAACAAAAGAACAATGGGGAGGCAACCAGATAGCAGCTCCTTAACACAAGATAACAGCTGCCTGGTAGATCTAGGAAAAACACACAATAGTAAAAGCCAAATCCCACTGAGACTGATTCAGTTACATTAAGTAGGAGAAATAACAGCCTGCCAGAAAGTAGTTCCATCCTAAAGTGCAGGCACAAGTCACATGACTGGGGGCAGCTGGGAAACTCACAATATGTCTAGCCCTGTGTCAGATTTCAAAATTGAATATAAAAAAATCTGTTTGTTCTTTTGAGAACTGGATTTCAGTGTAGAATTCTGCTGGAGCAGCACTATTAATTGACGCCATCGAAAAAAACTCATGTTTTTCCATGACAGTATCCCTTTAAGTAGCTAAAGGACATCAATGGACAAATTCCAAAATTATTGATATGACTTAGTGGTAGCTAGTGTGTCTGATGATATTTAAAGACCAACCACAATCTCACATTTATTAGCTATTGTCACCCTGAGCTAACATTTGGTTGTCTATAATACAGTATGTAGGCAATTCCTGCAAAATGCCTTTTGCCAACTCCATGAACCCTATGTACATGCCAGTTAGATTGAATAGTAGTGTCAGACCAATACATTGCAGTAGCATTCCATTAATCACTTACTCCCACTATCTGTTTGCTACAGCATACCAGGATCTCTCAATGTTACATAGTAGGGATTTTTATACACTACCCTGGGACCTAACCACTGGAATTCCTGAAGCGGTTTGGTTTTATCTGGGGAAATATTCCACACAATACAGAACTGCTCATACTAGCTAACATTGTCTTACACATTTAGAGTGTTCTGTAACAAGGCTACCATACCACTGACGAGTAGCTCTCATTCACAGGGTTTTCTGACTTCCAGTAAGCTGTCCAACTTCCTTCAGGGTCCTGGCTTCGTCTTTCTTGATGGGTCCCTACCCTTCTTGACTATGGTTTTTCAATAACATCCCTGGGCCAATAGGAACATATCCATCTCACAGCGTATAAACTACACTTACACAACTCAACACTACACTAGAGAAGTTTAACTTGAGTCCTCATGTGCAGTAACCTACTACTCAGTCTGATGTTTACTTTTATTATTCTATGAGCAAAAAGAAAGAAAATATTGTGATGTGGGGAGTTGCAGATCCGCAGTGGTCGGACAGCAATCCCCACCCACTAGCAAACCAGTTTGGGCTCCAACTCACTAGTAGACACGTAGGGGCAGATGTATGAAGGGTCGAATATCAAGGGTTAATTAACCCTCGATATTCGACTAGGAACTAAAATCGTTCGACTTCGAATATCGAAGTAGAACGATTTAGCGCAAATCCTGCGATCGAACGATTCGAAGGATTTTAATACAACGATCGAAGGAATATCCTTCGATCAAAAAATCTCAGGCAAGCCTATGGGGACCTTCCTAACATTGACTTCGGTAGCTTTTAGCTGCCGAAGTAGGGGGTCGAAGTTTTTCTTAAAGAGACAGTATTTCGACTATCGAATGGTCGAATAGTCGAACGATTTTTAGTTCGAATCGTTCGATTCGAAGTCGAAGTAGTAGTCGAAGGTCGAAGTAGCCCATTCGATGGTCGAAGTAGCCCAAAAAACACTTCGAAATTCGAAGTTTTTTTAATTCGAATCTTTCACTCGAGCTTTGTAAATGTGCCCCTAAGAGTCAATTGCAAATAAATATTAAAAAATAACTTTTAATAGGACCATTAAAAAGACTAGGATCAAAAAACACACTGGGCAAGTGCCCACACAGCACACCCACATGGAAGCAAACTCACTACTCCTTACATCAGGAGGATGTGTGGGACCAGTGTCCCTAAAAAACATATAATTAAATAGAATAGAATGCCAAAGCATAGGTGGACCAGTGGTAGTTACTTAAAGCAGTTAGTCTATGCGGTTAGAGGGTCACCAACTGACCACACATAGTTAAGGTTAGAGACGGACCCCAGAGCCCTCCCTTCCAAGTAATGCCCCACACACCACAAATTTCTACCTGTCTACATGGGGAGCAAATGGGAAACTATGGCTTCCTCAGGGGCATAAGTGGTGATGCTGCGCTACTTCAGGCATTAAATAGCCTTTCATTGGCGTCCCTCGTGGTGGCGCACATGAATTACGTCACTTCAGGTCACCCAATAACGTGTGTAACCACTTCTGGAAGTAGATGTGTGTATTGGCCAGTACTTGCTCCTGGGCGTTTTTGCACCTGCGCGAAATAAAAATTACTTGTACATGCGCCCGAACTGGTTTGCTAGTGGGTGGGGATTGCTGTCTGACCACTGCAAAACTGCAACTCCCCACATCACAATATTTTCTTTCTTTTTGCTCTATGTGTTTTTTTCAAACCTGCGGGAGTACTCCAACTCCTTCTCAATTGAATTTGGTTCCTCCCGCTTTCAATATTGTTTTTTATTATTCTATCCACACTAGACTCATCAAAGATCATTACTCATTCTTTGATATGAGTTACTACAAAGGTGTAACTTTTCCTATTGTTATCAAATGAGAGCCATGTCATATTAAACACTAACACTCTAGCACAGAGTAGGCTTGACATAACACTTCTAAATATATTTGTTGCTGAAGGCAAAGTAAGTGTACGAACAATTCTCTGTCATTGAGTTCACTAGCCCTTGAAAAGACAGAAGAAAGTAATGCAGAAAATGTACCTAAACTTCAGGCTTTGCAATCATGTCTTACATCGCTACCCATCAGACATTCTTTATGCTGTGCTTTAATAGAAATACACATTTTGTGCATAAGTGAAAATGCCAATGAACGATGCTTTTATTTCTATTTCATGGAATTTCCAGATCAATAGGGAGGCTGTACCAACCATAAATGCAACAGTAAGTTCATGGCACTATTAGATTCATGTTTTTCCTTTAAATGGCGCTTCAATTCACTAATGCTAATCTAAAAATGTCAATGTACATGCAAAATACAGTACTTGTTACTCCTTCTATATCTTTGCATGCAGTGGCGGAACTACCGGGGGAGCAGGGCCCACCCCCCTCTAGGATTGCTACTGTTTGCATGGATTCACTTGTCTATAGAGCAAGTATGACCAAGGCCAATTTTAGGGAAATCAAGATTTAGAATATTCTATTGACCCAGGGCCCACCCCCCTCTAGGATCGCTACTGTTTGCATGGATTCACTTGTCTATAGAGCAAGTATGACCAAGGCCAATTTTAGGGAAATCAAGATTTAGGATATTCTATTGACCCAGGGCCCACCCCCCTCTAGGATCGCTACTGTTTGCATGGATTCACTTGTCTATAGAGCAAGTATGACCAAGGCCAATTTTAGGGAAATCAAGATTGTCTTGCCTCCCCGGCTCAGAAGGCATCACTTGGGGATGATTCATAAGGCTTATTAACAATCAATGCAACAAGCAAAGTGCTAAAATTAGGGATGCACCAAATCCAGGATTCGGTTCGGGATTCGGCCAGGATTCGGCCTTTTTCAGCAGGATTTGGATTCTGCTGAATCCTTCTGCCCGGCCGAACCAAATCCTAATTTGCATATGCAAATTAGGGGCTGGGAGGGAAATTGCATGACTTTTTGTCACAAAACAAGAAAATAATTTATTTAGATCTGGGTTTCAGTGATATTTCAAGTTACATCCCCTTTTAGGATATTCTATTGACCCAGTTTTTTCTGGCAGAAAATGCTCAGCTAACACCTGGATAATTAGCATTAGGGATGTTAATTTGGGTACACAGTCAAAATTGTTTCTCTCTAGGTGTAACAACTTCTGCCCCTTACTGAACCCCACTTCCTCTTATTCATTTCCAGGATCATTATACTTAGGTAACATTATAATGTAGGTGAAAATACCTTACAATGCAGTATATGAATTATAGCACTGAGGAAATAAGCTGTAGCCATTTAACTGTGCAACTACACGGTGGTCCCATAATTGCTGGGGGACTGGAGGATTCCAGGAATAATAATCAAACCAACCACTTTGCGTCCAAGTTCATCTGTTGCCTCACATGTCTCTGCCTTTCAACAAGCAAAATGTATTCTTTATGAGAATGAATAATGCCAGCTGACTCTACAACAATTTTACCCATTCTTTGTAAAGACAACATTTCCGACATCAGATGTCCAAGTGATTCTAGAAATGTCCCTTGATCATTGTTGTAATTAGCATTTGAACAGGGCAGTAATTAGTGACTGTGAGAGACTGCTGCCAGTGCCTATTCCCGGCTACCCATTGTGCCTACATATGTTTCCTTGATTAATGTATGAATAGGGCATTGATTAAAGAGGTTACTGCTATTTAACACCCTTTATAAACTTTATTTAAATTCAAGAGTTTATTTGCAATTAGGAATACATAAATGTTTAGCAGAAGTGCTGTTCACTTGCTGTAGGAAGCCTGTAACTGCATGAAAAATCAGTGGAAATAACTGTAGAAGTAAAAACAATTCCTGTTTGTAATCACTCAGGGCATTGTGTTTTCTTTCTAATCTGGTCCTAAACTGATTACCCACAACAGTGTACCATGTACTAGGCTTTAGCACTGTGTATATACACTATGTACAGTAGTTATTTATTTACCCAGTGTCTAGTACTGGCACAAAGGAGCAGCCCTGACATAAGAATGAGTGATGTTACTGCCTCGCCATTGCTTATTTATGTCAAATGTATTATCATGACAACCACTATGTATTTCATGAGGCAATATTGATTGGATGCACATTTAGGTAGAAGGAACCAAAACATTAAAATGATCAGCAGTTAATATAGCATTTCAAGATGGAGCAGATATTAATAAAGGACGGAATAGTACTGTGGTGGGTGTGGGTTTTGGTACAACGTTTTCCGTTTTTCTGTAAAGCTTGCTTTGACTATGCATTCCACCACAAAAATCATGATGTTAAAGAAGAACTCAACCCCCCACTAATAAAAACCCCTACCATACACAGTCCCCCTCCCTGCCCCCCCGCACATAGGTGATAACACCTACAAGTGCCCCCAATCCTTTACTCACCTATAAGTGCAGAGTAAGCACAGCGGAGCTCATGGGCGTCATCTTCCGGCTCTTCTGTATTCTTTGTGTCTTCTTCCCTTTGGCAATTTCCGTCACTTTTGGCGCATGCATAGTTGCTACAAAATGGAAGACTGCTCCAACTGCCCATGTGACCATACGGCGCTCACTTCCCGAAGAAATCCAAACAGCCTGAAGATGCCGCCCACAAGCTCCGCTTCTAACTAAGCACCAATTACAACTGATGCCATCACTACGCACTCTTTATAAATAAATGATTTATAGATATTTAGGCTATTTAGTATTAATAGTTAAATATAATTTCATAGTTAAATAATATAGACAAGCCGAGTCCTTGAGGGGTGACTCCTACACACACTGTATACATTTTTTTAATACTGCTCTATTGAAAAGCTTCAGTAGCATAAACCCCTGACTATTTTAGAAGGGGGAGCAATATGGTAAAACGTATGCTCAAGACCCAGTAACCCTAAAAAAAGCAATTTGCTTGCAAACAAATAACAGAGAATGCTACTTTCTGATTATAACACCCAGAACAAAGGCTGCCATTTGCTTTACATTATCCCCAGTCCAATTCCCATTTTTGTGATGGTTCATCTAAACGGACATAATAAAAGCATTTTAGTGACGGCTAATATTAATGCTGTTTATTCATGCAATAAATCCCAAGATGGGTTTTTTTGGCCGATAGGATGCATTATCCATTAACTTTTCTTTCTTAAAAGGACCCACACTCCAAGATTAGTGAAACATCTGTGTTTTATTCTTCAAACTTGTGTATCAAAGGATGCACAAGTTTGAAGAATAAAACACTGGTGTTTCACTAATCTTAGAGTTCGGGTCCTTTTGAACTTTACATAAATGCTTTGACTCTGCACCCACGTCAACAAAAGATTGGCTCAGAGTGCATACGTTTGATTATAAATATATACAGTCATATAAAAAAGTTTGCGGAATCCATCTTAATTCTTTGGAGTTTTGTTTATCATTGGCAGAGCACCTTATTTTTAATATATAACATGCCTTAGTAGTATTTCAGTAGTGAAATAGGAATAACAGAAAATATGCAATATGCATCATAACAAAATAAAACAGGTGCATAAATTTGGGCACCTGTCATTACTTAGTTAAGTCTCCTTTTGCAAATGTACCAGCCTCTACATGCCTCCTATAGCCTTTGATGAGTTTCTGGATGGCGGCATTTTTGATCATTTGTCCATACAAAATCTCTCCAGTTCAGTTTAATTTGATGACTGCCGAGCATGGACAGTCTGCTTTAAATCAACCCATAGATTTTTAATGATATTCGAGTCAGGGAACTGTGATGGCAATTCCAGAATATTGTACTTCTCTGTCTGCATCAATGCCTTTGTAGATTGGAAGTATGTTTAGGGTGTTTATCTTGTTGGAATATCCAACCACTGCGTAACTTCAACTTTGTGACTGATGCTTGAACATTATCCTAAAGAATTTGTTGATACTGGGTTGAATTCATCCGACCCTCGACTTTAACAAGGGCCCCAGCCCCTGAACTAGCCACACAGCATGATGGAACCTCCACCAAATTTGACAGTAGGTAGCAGGTGTTTTTCTTGGAATGTGGTGTTCGTTTTCCGCCATGCAAATCAGTCCAAAGCACTTTGTTCCATAATGACTGTGACTTGTCTAAATGAGCTTTTGCATACAACAAGCGACTCTGTTTGTGGCGTGAGAGCAGAAATGGCTTCTTTCTCAGCACCCTGCCATACAGATGTTCTTTGTGCAAATTGCACTGAATTGTAGAATGATTTACAGATACACCATCTGCAGCAAGATGTTTTTGCAGGTCTTTGGAGGTGATCTTTGGGTTGTCAGTAACCACTCTTACAATCCTCCGCATGTGCCGCTCCTGTATTTTTTCTTGGCCTGCCAGACCTGGGTTTTACAGCAACTGTGCCTGTGGCATTCCATTTCCTGATTACATTGCTTACAGTTGTTTAAACCTCTGAGATAGCTTATTTTTAGCCTTCCCCTAAACCATGATACAGAACAATTTTTGTTTTCAGATCTTTTGAGAATTGCTTTGAGGGTCCCTTGCTGCCACCCTTCAGACTGATAAAGGACTGTTTTTCTCTTGGGCTGGTACAGGAGCCCAAAACATAATGTACAACATTTCTAGCCTACTTCTTTAGTTAAGCTTTAGTTCTCTTTTAAGATACTAAAAGTGCACTCCCCTTTAAACAAAACAGGGATTATTTAATATATTAAGAATGGGTTAGTTCAGAGGACCTCTTATCTTTGTCTATATCAATTTTGTGGTCATAGTCCCATTGCTGACTTTTTGCTATAGTTTAAACTGGAGCAGTGGCCATCTCCATGTTGAAGCTCACAACCTTTCCAGCTACAGTGCGCTTGTAAAAATATGGGGGAGCTCGCCCGAGTGGACACCCAAGACTCCTCTCCTGTGCGCCTTCTGAACGCACACATTGTGCTTGGTGCGATAATTCAAATATTTAAAGGGGCCATGGCCAATTGTTCCTTGCCCAATGTAGGTCTATCGCCATAGTTCTTGGGTGTGCTTATATTGTCTGATCTTTGTTCTTGACTTTGGGGTTAGTTCTGGGTTTTGGAATACCTTACGTTAAACAGGTAATCCCAGTGGTGGCCAATAAAAGGGCCACCATTTGGCAGTTTAAGGGAGTTATTTATCAAATATTTTCTGAAAACTACTCTGACCAAATCCACATGGACTTCGCCCCCTATTTATCAATACATATTCCCGTAAATTTCTTGTGCGTACAATTTTTTGTCTGCTATCTTTTGGGAATTGACGACAGAAACCTATGACTTTTTCGGATTTGAGTCCCGAAAACCACAAAATCTTTGGAGTATTGAACGAAACCAGAGCAGATCAGGATATCAATGGGACTTATGCCATTGACTTCTACATGAACTCCAGCAGCGTAACAAGAGGGAGGCGGGTCCTGGCGCGGGTAGTGGCGGGCCCTGGCGCGGGCCCTGAGGGGATGCGGGCCCTAGCCCAATCGCACCCCCTGCAGTTACACCACTGATTTTGAGGTGGAGTACTTTTTTACTCTGACTTTTAACACCATGGGGGTTTAATAAATCACAAAAAATTAGAGATTTTCATCTATGAAAAAATTGTGTTTTTCCCCTTTTAAAGTCTGACCAGAAAAAAATCGGCCTTTAATAAACAACCCCCTTAACCTATAATGCAAGTTAAATGGAAAACTTAGTCCCTGTGTAAAATGCATAATGAAGCAGTAGAATTCTTAACAAATCAGATGAAAGTGAGTATAAGACTGACCAGGAATGACTTTGACGTACTGTAGCTGGTCAGCTTAAAGCTATTGCAATATAAGGTCAAACAATCCCTGTCTTGTTTAAAGAGGGCAGTATTTTTAGCAGCTTAATGCACAAAATGTTTCAATGGCCTTAATATATTGATAATATCTAAGGAGTGCAGAGGACCTTTTATCTTTGTCTGCACAATGAAGACATCCCATGGACATCAACATGCTTGCTTGTGCACCTTTCCAAGGTGCAAGGAGGTTTACCCAGGTCTAGTAACCAACAGCAACCAGGTAGGTAACAAGGTGGCATTTAGCAGGTTTTATTAGAACTGGGCAGACTTTGCCCCTTATTATCAAGGTCAGGTGTCCAAGTGTAGCCCTGGGAGCCAATTGTTTTAGATGACTGACCTAGGTAATAGTTTCTGCTGTTAAATAATACTGTGCATTGGTTAGGCGTGATTAAAGCATCTGTGCATGCAAGATAAACAGATCCAGCTGAATACAAAAGATATTCTGACCATCAGAAAGAACAGGAAATTTAAAATTTAATATCATAAAAGCTAAAGTGCACCTTTATCACATCACATGTGCCTATGGCAGATGCAGAGCAATGAATCTTGTTCTATTTTGTCAGTCTGTCATAGGAACTTACATGCATGCTGTGGGAACTACATTCATTAATTATAGCTATAGGCAGCTGCTGCATTCAATTCAGTTTACACACAAACTGCAGCTTGAACACAAGGAAAAATTCTCTACATTCCCTTAGGGCTCTTACACACGGCCGTTCCGACCTGCGCTCCCCTGCGTTCCGTTTTTTGGCGTTCAGCCGCAGGGGAGCGCAGGAATAGACGCAAGTAATGATTTGAAATGGGGCTGTACTCACGAAGGCGCGTGTAGGCGCCGAACGCAGGAAAAATGCAGCATGTTGCGTCTGAACCTGCGTTCGGCGCCTACACGCGCCTTCGTGAGTACAGCCCCATTTCAAATCATTACTTGCGTCTATTCCTGCGCTCCCCTGCGGCTGAACGGCAAAAAACGGAACGCAGGGGAGCGCAGGTCGGAACGGCCGTGTGTAAGAGCCCTTATTCCCTAGCATTTCATACCTTGTAAACTTTAATTTGTGGCTCTCATTTAAATGCAGACAAAGAATACTAGAACCCACAGCTAATTGTTTTAGGACCGCAAATGCTTGGTAGAATAAAGTATTATGACATAGAAAAAGCGAATATGTACACAATGAACACTATTGGAAATGCAGGTAATAGAGGTAGTAGAGCCCATACCTGTATTTGTAAAGACTAAATAAATAAGCTTTCAAAACCCCAAGTACAAACCTTCTTTAGGAAATATATACTCGAGTATAAGCCGAGTTTTTCAGCATCCAAAATATGCTGAAAAAGTCTACCTCGGCTTATACTCGGGTCAGCGGGCAGTAGCCGAGATTGCAGTCACTTTTAATCATTCCTATACCAACAGTTCACTTGGGGAGAGACTGCAATATCCCACAATGCCCTCTGTTGGTTTTATGAAAGAATAACAGTGCGCCCTCTGTTGGTTATATCAAAGAATAACAGTGACTGCAATATCACACAGCGCCATCTGTTGGTTGTATCAAAGAATAACAGTGACTGCAATATCACACAGCGCCATCTGTTGGTTGTATCAAAGAATAACAGTGACTGCAATATCACACAGCGCCATCTGTTGGTTGTATCAAAGAATAACAGTGACTGCAATATCACACAGCGCCATCTGTTGGTTATATCAAAGAATAACAGTGACTGCAATATCACACAGCGCCATCTGTTGGTTGTATCAAAGAATAACAGTGACTGCAATATCACACAGCGCCATCTGTTGGTTATATCAAAGAATAACAGTGACTGCAATATCACACAGCGCCATCTGTTGGTTGTATCAAAGAATAACAGTGACTGCAATATCACACAGCGCCATCTGTTGGTTATATCAAAGAATAACAGTAACTGCAATATCACACAGCGCCATCTGTTGGTTGAATAAAGGATTAACAGTGATGGCAATATCACAGAGCGCCATCTGTTGGTTATACAAAAGATCAGTGATGGTTTTATGACACACAGCACTCTCTGCACAATTCTCTGTCACCATCAACTTTGCAAAGAAGTCCGGTCGATCGCTGGGGGAGTCTCTTTGGCGGAAGGTGCGCTGCTGGGAGACAGGGCTGTAGTTGTGTCTAGGCTTATACTAGAGTCAATAAGTTTTCCCAGTTTTCGTAGGTAAAATTAGGTACCTCGGCTTATACTCGGATCGGCTTATACTCGAGTATATACGGTAAGTCTTCTACAGCCCATTGGTCTGGAGTAATTTACACCAGAGCTTGTGACAGAAAAAGATGGCGCAGCTTTTAAAAGAAATTGGCTCAGGCTGTTTAGTTCTTTATTTCTTTGGTGAAATCAACTAGTTATCTTCTTTTTTTTTTCTTCTTCATCAAGATTTTTATTCTGCTTCTTTAAATGCTTATAATTACATTGTAAGGGCACTTCATAAACCTCTTGCATCTCAATTTTAATCAGCACAAGCATGCATTGGATAGTTTGTTCTATTACCAGAATGAACAGGACAGAGAACAAGAACAGAAAAAGAAGACTATAAAAAGGGTCATTTACTTATGCAAGGGCAGTGTGAAAAAGTACAATTGTGCACGCTATTAGCCTTTTACCTAAAATACAGTGTTTTTTCCTTATAATTCCAGGGGTGGTTGCAATTGTGTCAGAAATGTGTACAATTGCACTTGCGTTTTGACCCAAATTTGCCATAATTGCACTGATAATGTCTATCAATATGAGATCTAGCATATATCCCTTTTAATAATCAATTACCGCTAAACACCTGATAACTTGATCTAATCTAATAAGAACAACTTAGCAATGTGGAATATGTTAGCACTTTATATACATATTATTAACAATAATAATAATTGTCATGTCCTGGTTCTTTTACTATAGAGCTAAAAGGTTTAGCCCTGGATAACTTACTTACTTATATAAGAAAAGCCAGACTGGTCATTGTTTAGGCAATTATCTTGTCTGCTAAATTAAATTTAGGCTTGGAAAATTGACTACATTTTAAAAGTGTCAATAAGTATTAGAGATGGTGAGTTGCCTGTTGCACACACAGCATCAAAATGTAATGTGTTTCCTCAGTTTTCTCCTAGTAACATATTCTACCAATTGCAAATATCAGGTATTAACTATCCACTTCTATTTGAGTAGGGTTGCAATAAATAAATATATTCTGGAACAAATACGCCAATGCATTTTCTTCTCTTTTTCCAGATATGGGGGTCGGAGTACCCCCAAAAACATTTTTTTTTAAAAAAAAAAAACTTTTTTTTTTTACATTTTTTTTTTTAAAAAAAAAACATTTTTTTTTGGGCCCCAATTTTTTATAAGGGGGCCCTGACCATCAATAGCTTTTTATAACTTGTGTGGGGGGGTTACTTTTTTAGCGCTGATGTCTGTGTGGTCTTTTAACTGCGATGTGGAGTGGGTGGAATATGGGGTGGAGCTTGGTCGTCAGTGTGGGCGGGGCCCAGGGGGCCCCGTGATTTCTAATGGCGGCCCTGAATGTGCCCCTAGGTGTATTTAGTCTATTTCTAAGGGCCTCTTATAAAATACTAGCGTTCTAGTTTGCCATGTAATACACAACATGGATAGAAATAAATACATTTTCCATTCTGAATAACAAGTCTTTATCTTGTTTATGCCTAGTTATTTTTTCCTTACCAGCTGAGTTTTCATACATAATTAAGAGTAATGTTATCACTGTTTTATCACATTAAGATCTCACTCCAATCTCAGCAGCACACATCAGACTACCAACAACGCAGCTTTACATTGAAACAACAGATTTGCGTCCAATTAAAATGTCATTAAAATGCAAATGATAATGATGCAAACTGTTAAGAGATGTAGTTGCACGGGTGATAATACAAAGAGACTGCGCAAGCAAAATGAATTTGCTAAAAGTAACTTTATTTTTCAGTTGTAAATGAGACAGCACTGTAGATAAATTTAGTATGTTGAAACAATAGTTCTTTTTAATCATGCCAGCTGGCATTGCAGTCGTAAAGTCTGTCAAAATGAAATTTTTGACACACAACTATTTTTTTAACCCATTAGAGTCTATGGGCATTATTTTGGCGGAAAACTTGAAAAATTGCGTTCATCACACACTGGTGAATATTGTCTGGGTATTGCTACTTGCACCTTGGAACTGTTGTCAGCAACTGTGAATAAAAGTGTCCCAATAGAGCACTTTATATTATATTCCAAAGTTGTACATATGAACTAAAGACATTGAAGTGCCTATTTGACAATGGTGGAGGCAAGGTGCAAAGAACAAAGGAACAGCCCAATTCATGTTCAGCAATGAACCTTGCCACCCAGGAGTTGCCAAGTCGCCATTAGATGCAACTTCTATTGCAGCTGTTAGTGCTCTAGCATGTGTGCCCTTTGTAAATAAGTTATCATTTATGAGTCGGGAGTCCATATGACTATTAAATCTCCAAACAAGCAAGAGGGACCCGCCCCAGTTCCAAAGGCAATTTTTGTACATTGTAAATAAGTCCCTCAGTCTGTATACTTGTCACCTTGCACAGTGATGAATAATCCTTCAGATTAATGGGTGTCATTTCACTGATTACAATGAAATCTTTCTTTCCTTTATTGCCCCTGTACTTGCTGTTATTTCTGCCTGCTTCTAACCCTTGCTTAAAGGCAGTGGCGGAACTACCGGCAGCGCCGCAAGTCACTGAAAGCCTAAGTAAAATTGGACGTACGGAGGGGGGCGGGGCCCGGCTGCACGTCACGCACCAGGGCCCGCCCCCCTCTAGGAACGCTACTGCTTAAAGGGATACTTTCATGGGAAAATTTTTTTTTATCAAAATGAATCAGTTAATAGTGCTGCTCCAGCCGAATTCTGCATTGAAATCTATTTCTCAAAAGAGCAAACAGATTTTTTTTATATTCAATTTTGAAATCTGACATGGGGCTAGACATTTTGTCAATTTTCCAGCTGCCCCTGATCATGTGACTTGTGCCTGCACTTTAGGAGAGAATTGCTTTCTGGCAGGCTGCTGTTTTTCCTTCTCAATGTAACTGAATGTGTCTCAGTGGGACATAGGTTTTTACTATTGAGTGCTGTTCTTAGATCTACCAGGCAGCTGTTATCTTGTGTTAGGGAGCTGCTATCTGGTTACCTTCCCATTGTTCTTTTGTTTGGCTGCTGGGGGGGGGGAAAGGGAGGGGGGTGATATCACTCCAACTTGCAGTACAGCAGTAAAGAGTGATTGAAGTTTATCAGAGCACAAGTCACATGACTTGGGGCAGCTGGGAAATTGACAAAATGTCTAGCCCCATGTCAGATTTCAAAATTGAATATAAAATAATCTGTTTGCTCTTTTGAGAAATGGATTTCAGTGCAGAATTCTGCTTGAGCAGCATTATTAACTGATTCATTTTGGAAATTTTTTTTTTCCCATGACAGCATCCCTTTAATGTGATATAGTTGTTTGCATTCTACTTCTACATTTCTTTTTGTTTTGTGCTTATTCCTCAGGATTTTGGATGGATTACTGGCCCCTCAATGAGTGCTTCCCAGTGCTCCCTCATTATCCATCTTCTATTCATGTTTGGAAGATCATATTTTCATGCCCACCCTGGAAGTCATGCTCTTTGGAAGTCTCCCAAAGAAGGCATTGAAGCTGATTATGTAGCAATTGCTTAGGAATAGCTAGCTATTATATAAATACTCATCCAAAATACAATTTTTTAGAAAGAAAGGCTGGTATTAGAAATAAATCTTAGAAATGTGATATATAATTTGATCATTGAATCCATTTTATTAAAAAAAAATAATTGGTAGTGTAATGGCTTTGAAACATTCAGGTGAGTAGCATGGTGATTGCTTGTAGTATTTGAACATTAATGAAATTTCATGGGGCCAGTCCCCTTAAAAACTGGCAGGCTTGTCTACCCTTTCTATTTCCACAGTAATGGTTGTTTTATTTAATAATGTTTACTCCTCCCAAACTTTGTTTAATATATAAGTGCAGCAAAACTCTCTGTGAAGATACAGTCTATGTGATGCACTGGCAATTTTGCCTTTAAAAGCTGCAAGGGCAAATTGAAGTTTCCTTAAACAAAATGAGTGGTCTGGTGAAGAGAAAAAGAAAATGAAATTCAGTTTTATATCAGTTCTGCCTTTTAAATTGATCGTCAGACTTGCCTTCAGGTGACAGCAGAATAGTTTATTTGCAGAAGTTGCAGAACTGGAATAATACCTTCACACCTTAGTGCCCATGCTAAGTATACACTGCATGTGTCACAGAGGTTGATGGGAAATCCACAGGCCAGATCTGGTGTACATGATGGCAACTCACAAAAGGCCTGAAGTCCTGTCTATCCTTCAGGGATTACTCCCCTAGCAATAGCTCAGGCCTTCTTCACTAGTTCCATGATGGCTGAATGGGAAGTGTTAAAGGAACAGTAATGTCAAAAAATAAAAGTGTTTTAAAATAATGAAAATATAATGCAGTGTTGCCCTGCACTGGTAAAACTGGTGTGTTTGCTTAAGAAACACTACTATTGTTTATATAAATAAACTGCTATGTAGCAATGGGGGCAGCCATTCAAAGGAGAAACGGCTCAGATTATACAGCAGATAAGCTCTGTCTGTCTAATGGTGTTATCTTTTATCCATTAGTTAACCTGTGCCATATAGCCGTTTTTCAATTTCCACCATTGCTTCACAGCAGTTAGTTTATATGAACTATAGTAGTGTTTCTGAAGCAAACAGATCAGTTTTACCAGTGCAGGGCAACACTACATGATATTTTCATTACTTTAAAACACTTTTATTTTTTGATGTTACTGCTCCTTTAACTATCTCCCTGTGACCTGACTACGGGGTTCACTATATGTGTAAATGTTCTATAGGTGAAACCCCTAGCTCCCTACTCAAACAGATCAGGAGGAACACTCACAGGAGAGATGGAGGAATCTCAGACTGGCTTTCAGCAGTTCTCTGCAGCGTCAAAGCTTTCCTTATTTCTCTTCTTCCTGATAAGATCTGCCTCCCTATCATTTTGGTTACAAAACCTCCTTCTAGGGTTGTCACCTTCCCTCCCAACAAACTCTGGGCGAGAAAGCGAGGGCCTTGATGTAGTGGGAGGCGTGGCATGATGTAGAGGACCAGGGCTATGATGTGGCGATCAGCGATTGGAATCCCAGGGAATCCTGCTTGGTTTTTCTAATTTGAAAAACTGGGCAGGCAGTTTTGACCGGGATAGCATAGGTGGCAACTGTACCTCCTTCAGAGAGGTCACAAGATCAGAAGCAAATCTCTCTTGATGATTGGCCAGGCTGTGGGTGAATACTGTCTAGCTGCAGTGCAAGCAGCAGCCATGTTTTTGGCCTGACCTGCCAGGTCTGCGTATGGGTAGAAGGTGGCAACCCTATCTGGCTGCCTGTGTGGGATGGCTGGTTGAAAGAAGACAATACTGTGAGTAACAGGGTGCTAACGTATTGCTTTGTAGTAGTTTCCACACTTTCATACTTAATGGACTGTTTTTCTTTGTCAACCCAAGTTAACCATGTAACAATAATAAAAAGTGAAAGAATCCCCTATATAAATATATGAAACATATGAAAAGGTAAATAATGTGGATGGTATCCTTTTAACATCGCAGAGAAATGTATATATTATATAATAATGCGATTTTTTAGAAATGACAAGGGGGTTTAATAAATGCTATGAATAGTACCAGTTTGCCTTCTTTCTGCCAATCCCGTCAGTTCCAGAGGGCATTCTTAAATATCATTGTGCGGGAAGCTGTAGAAGTTGGATTAAAGCACAAATGCTAGCAGATGTGATTTGCCGACTGTGAAGCAGGTAAATACATGCAATCCACAAGTTTTATTTTTACTAATTGACTTTTATCTGTAGGGGTTCACTTTAAGCTGCTTAATCCTTATTGCTCTGAGAATTCCTGGAGGGCTTGTTTTTTCCTTATTTCTGACACAGCCGCAAGTTCTCCAGGTCCCTGATAGACTAACTCAATTTGAAAACAATCCGAATATTTTTTAACAGTTTTATCTGAAAAGAGCATCTGACAATAATTTAATGCAAATAATTAAAATGCAAGCCGCTGTCATTTCTTTGACTCTTTCTCTGGGGCTCTGAAACACCTAGTCATTTCATATCAAAGGGCTGGAAGGAAGGGATCAAAAAGGAAACTGCTTCATGATTTATTTATAGTTACCCATTTCAAAGTAATAATTAAATATATTTGCAAAGGAACAACAAAAAAATGAAAAAGGTGTGAATCCAGTTGCGCAGACTATAGGGGTCACTTACTTAGACAAAAGATAGAAGTGGATTTGTGTTAAAGGAAATAAAAACACAATCCTTAGTGCTCATTCAAAGAGCACATCTGGCAAAGTTTTAAATGTGCTCTGCATCTTGTGGCAGATACAAATATAGTGCAAAGTGCAGAGTAAAGTGCTGTTGGATGCAAGGAAGCACTCTCCATCCCACCTGCCATTAGTGAAAGACGTATAAGTAATGGATGTGGGGTAGCGGGAGGGGGATGTCCACGTGCCACCCCTAGCATATCACTCATGAATAAAATGCTGCCAAAAGCAATACTTTAGAAGGCACAAAGTGGGTATAAACATGGCACCTGCGTTTTGCACGAGAGACAGAATATATTGGTGGTATGATTTTTTTCCAGAAAGAACAGTTGCAGAATAGTAGCGATGGGCGAATTTGGGCCGTTTTGTTTCGCCGAAAAATTCACTGGAAATTCGCAAAATGGTGAAAAATTCACGAAACGGCGCCTGTGTCTCATTTTTGGTGAAAATGCGGCGGAGTCCAAAAAAAACCAGATGCCGGCATCCTTTGTTTTTGACGCAGGTGAATTTTCGCGAATTTATTCGCCGCCGGCAAATCGCGGGTATTCGCTGCAAATTTGTGTCTGGCGAATAAATTCACCCATCACTACAGAATAGTGGAACGGAGTTACGCTAACCATGTAGAGAATAGTTGTGTTCACCACTAAACAATTTTAAACTATTAGGTAGGTATGCAATGAGGATGAGACCACAAACTTAATACAAAAATAGAGTTCCTTTGTACTCACTCATTATCAAGGAAATTAAGACATTTAGGGCGAGAAAACATTTTCTAATTGTTTATTACGTGAAAACTCAAGGACAAGATTCGATGACAAAAAAGTTTTCCCCATATTCACTTCCAGTTTTTTTCCACAGACGTAAACTGTGAGATAAATTTTTCTCAATTGAATTGCATCTCAAACTGAATCTCGTCCATGACTTTTCACGTGCTAAACCTTTTTCTCACCAAAAATCTGGCCCTTTGTGCTTTAATCTACTAATAATGCCCTCCCCTTATTTTCTATAGTTTACACAGGAGCATCGGCTAGTAATGTGTTGTAGCTCCCATCATTACCAGCTACAATCAGGCGATCCCAGTGGTGGCCAATAAAAAGGGCAACCATTTGGGAGTTTTTAACCTTGAAAGCAATGTTGCAGGTACAACCAGGGTCAGACTAGGGGGCCCGAGGCCCCCCTCCACCCCCCCTCCTGTGATGCGCCATACATGAAGGTGCCACTCAGCGCGCATACGCAAACGGCTCCCACTCGGCATGCACGCACACACGGCGAGCATCGGGAGAGGGGGTCTGACGGGCCAGTCCAACACTGGGTAAAACACAGCCTCTGTAACAAAAGTATACTAAAGCAGTAGAATTCTTAATGAATCAAAGTGAATATAGGACTGGCCAGCCCAGGAATGACATTTAATTAGTTGGTCATATTGAATATATTGCAATTTATGTACAAACAATCCCTGTTTTGTTTGAAGGGGAGGGCATTTTAGTAACTTATGGCACAAAATATCATAATGTCCTTAATAACAGGTCAGTGCAGAGGGTCTCTTTTCTTTGAATGCAGGACAATGTATATGCTATTGCAAAGCTAAAAGCACCTTACCTGCAATGCAATTTTGCTTTCCCATTGACAACTTTTATTTAAAACAAAACACCCAAAATCTTCTATTACTAGTGCAGGGAACTAATAAATGTATTCCCCCTATATTGCAATCCTCTAAAGTTTGGCAAGGTTCCCTTTGTTATAAAGGCGCTAGACTCCATTTTCTGTGTCAAATCGTGACTCCTAATTATCCCAAGTTTAGCCACTAAGTGGCACTGTGTATAAAAGGTTCTTTTTGTCTGTCCCTTACCTTAGCAAGCAGGAAGGGAGAAGAAGAATCTAGACAGGTCAGGTCTAGCCAGTCATAGGTTACTCACCTTTATAAATTACTCTAGTAGAGATAGAGAGACTATAAGCTGAGCAGCTGAGGCTCCACTGAGGAGTGTTGAGTGGGAATAGGATCTCAGGAATTAATTGCCCAGAAGCAGGCTCACAGGGTGTTATTTAGTGCGAAAAAAATTAAAATTTTTCGAGATTTGTTAAACTCCGATGGTGTTAAAAGTCCAAATAAAAAAGTAGTTTAACTCAGACAGGCCAAGTTCATGCAGAAGTCAATGGCAGATGTCCCATTGATATCCTGATCTGTGCTGGGTTTTGTTCCATAATCTGAAGATTTTGTGGTTTCGGGCATTAAATCTGAAAAAGTTGGAGGTTTCAGGCATTAAATCCGAAAAAGTTGCCATTTTCAGGGACAAATCTGAAACATTCATACAATTTTGATTTTTTCCCGATTTTATTGAATTTCTTCCCGCACAAAAAATTTTCAGCAAAATGTATTGATAAATAGGGGGGGGGGAGTCAGTGAGGATTTGGCCACAGTAGTTTTCAGAAAACAGTGAGGACTTTTTGAATTTTGATAAATAACCCCCACAGTGTCAGAGTTAGCTCCACTTAGGGAAAAGGCTGAAAGCTGGGTGTTCCTCCATATGAACTATATTCTCTATCTTACCCTGATGGGTCTACACTGACCATTGGTATTTGTGAGTATATACCTATCCACTGTGTTACACATCCCTGATTATCTCTATTAAACCCCTATGTGGATTATATTGTTTCTTAATAAATCAGTTCTATGGTACAGTGCAAGAACCACCCAATTATTGTGCATTATATACAGTTATAGTTGCACAACAATCCACACCATTGTGAGGGCTCACTCCCTGGGGAATATAGGACTCGTTCAGAGCATTATTGGGGTAAAGATATCAGTTTGAGTAATGATGCTGCTCCATTTTACTATAGCTTTACACTAGCTACAATACTTTTCCATATGCAGGTATGGGACCTGTTATCCAGAATGCTTCACACTTGGGGTTTTCCACGTTAACATATTTTTAGTAATTTGGATCTTCATACCTTAAGTCTACTGGATAATCCTGTAAACATTAAATAAACCCAATAGGCTGGTTTTGCTTCCTATAAGGATTAATTATATCTTAGTTAGGATCAAGTACAAGGTACTGTTTTATTATTATATGCGGTTCAGTGGGATGGCCGGAAGCGAAGAGTCCCCTTGTCAGGATCTAAGGGAGTGGTAAGAGCTCTGTCAGTGTTCTATTAATGAAAAAGTATCATATTCTGTTCTAAAAGTCATGCTCAAATGCAGCTGTGGTGGTAAATGAGTTCCCTAGATTTTTTAAATGAGGATGGTCTTACTTGCTACAGTAAAGTTACACGTTTAGCCCTATCTGCTTGGGTTCAGGTTAGATCTAGAACTGTGTCCCATTGAGCAACACTGGGCTCATTTGCACATAGGCAGTAATGCATGGTAGAATCCTGCGCGGAACCAATTTCTAAGACCCGAACCCGCATATTTAGCCACTTTGATCCGCTACCGACCCGCAACTGCCTTATCCGCAACCCGCTGACCACCATCAAACAGAAAGTGACAAAGTGCAAACCAGAAGTGACATCATCAAAAGTGGGGACAGAAACAAGTTTTGTAAAATTTTAAAAGGAGTAAAATGTAGCCAATATTAGATAAGATATTTAGATGAGACCCGCAACCCGACCCGCAGACCCGTGGGTATACCCGCAGCAGAAATTCCTCCCCTCATTCCGCAGGATGCCTGCTTTTTTTGTGGGTACCCGTGGGTACCTGACCCGCTGCAGGACTCTGATGCATGGCAAATGTTTGCTTCCCTTGTTCTACTTGCATCTTGTCCTAAAATGATAATCCCTTAGGCCCAGTGTCTATTCTACAATTTAGAACATCTCTTGGCATCCCTAAAGAGCAACTGAATGCTCCAGTTCTTTATTGATGTTTTCTAAATCTCCAGCATGTTTGAATGAAGAGATCAATAGGGTTCTCAAGATCATCTTTAATGGGCCATAGTAAATTTATGTTTTACAGTGGTATCATTTTATCTCTTTCTTTTTGTCTCTCTCTCTCTCTTTCTTCCTTCCTCTGTCTCTTATTATTTATTTGTTTGTTTTGTAAGGTGTCCTTAGAATCAAATGATTGGCAACAAAGAACACTTTTAATACACTGGGACACAGCACTGTTCCACTGACTTATGCTGGTCTCCGTAGAATAATTTGGAGTCAATTATAAAGGCATGACTTGTTAAAACCCTTAAAATTATAGTATTGGCAGCACTAAGTGCTATTTTCCAATAAGTTAGGGGTGCTGTAATATTATTGTGTAACGAAGATAAGGAGAGAGAGCAAATAGGAGAAGGCTGATAAATTAAGTAATTGGATCAGTCCTTGGAACAGCTTTGTACTAAGATTAATTTCAGTAATGTTCTCACTTACTAAAAAAAAAAAAAAAATCCAGGCCTTTCTTAAAACTATATGTGTCTGCCAATGCAACAGCTTCAGGGGCAACGTTCCACAACTTCACAGAACTTGTAAAAAAAAATCGTCCACATCTTTAGATGGAGCCTTCTTTCTTACAATCTTAGTGGATGTCTTTATGTTCACTGGAAGGACCTACCAATGAGATAAAGCATCAGAGTGTTTATAGCTGTAGTATAGTGTTTAATATCTATACATGGTTATCATATCACCCCTTAATCACCGCTTCTCCAGCATAAATATTCACAACTTGGCCAAACTTTCCTTATAATTGAGACCCTTCATACACTTTATCAACTTAGACACTGTTTTTCCTTTTTAAGAACTGGAGACCAAAACGGGAATGCATATCGTAGAGTACTTACCAGTGCTTTGTAAATAGGGTGTATAATCTGTGAATCAATACCCTATTAAACAAAGAATACCTTGGTGGCCCTTTCTGATGGTGACTGGCATTGCTTGCTAGCGCTAAGTTTATTATCCACAAATACCCCCAGGTCCTTCTTCATCAAGGATGTGTCTTAGTTCCATGAAGGGTATAAATGGCTTTGCATATTTTTTAAGACCAAATTCATAAGCAACTTTTATTAGCGATGCATTGATTCCACTATTTTGGGTTTTGGCCGAATCTTTCATGAAGAATTTGGCTGAAACCGAAACAATCGCTGGCAAATTTTCTAGGCCATTTTGCAAATCGTGCAAATTCGCTGCGAATTCGCGCCTGGCGAATAAATTCGCCCATCACTAATCCCAAACCAAATCCTGGAGTCAGTTTTTGGAAGGAGGACCCTTTTTAAGTGTCAAATACATTTAGGATAGACTCTAAACAAACCTGCTGCATCTATGACCCCACATGTTATTTCCCACCTTTAATAATATAAAGAAATAGAAACTCTACTTTAAATGAAATAGATTTAAAGATAATAGCATCCTTGTCCTTATGCTCATACAACACAGTTTCCTGCATGAACAAGTCACAGACACACAGATATAATTTATACATACTGTGTTTTTAATGCCAAGTCTTCAGATATTCTCGCCCTTCTGATTCACTTTTTTCTCATTGCTTAATATGTTTTGTGACAGACCAGTGCTGCTTTGTATTAGACTGAAAATTACACATAACTAAGCTCTATTTATTGGGATGAATGTTTTAGAGGTTACTGTAATTCATCCTCTGAATTGCAGGAGAATTTGGTCTTTCAGTTGATTAATGAACTGCAATTATAGGGTTGCTATGATAAAAAATAATGTTGAAATGGATATTAGCAGGTAGTGGGACTGTATATTTTTCAGTTATTTGCTGTTCTTATTCTGGCTCATGGCCTTTCAGAAGAAATGCAGGTTGTTCAGAGATGAGTATAGCAGTCTCCCAGCATGACCCTTCCTCTTTCCCTGTTATAATTGCCTTGATAACAGAAAGTTCGCTTAGGAAATACATTTGCAGCCAAGCACAAGGCTTTAATCACCAGTTGTAAATTACAAGCTTCTTTTTCAAGATTCTGAAATATTACAGGGCACAGTGGTGAATATTTCTTCAAACTTCCTCCTTATCATAGTTTATGCACGTCTAATTATTAATATGGAGTTTTCCATATATTGCTGTTCTTATTAACTACATAATCTTATTAACTACAGTGTTGTTCTTTCCTCAGCCTTTCTAATTTCTCAATTTCAGTCATCTTGCAGAACGTGATAAATCTGCTTTTGATGCAAAAAAACAAATATTTTTTGGATAGAATCTGTGCTTACTGTGACCACATACTATGACATATATGCAGATACACCGCTATGGAACATAAGGACTAATACTCCAGAACTAATACTCTATTGAACATTATAAACCTGAACTTGTGTTAAGATGCAACAGTTTATGATAGCAGTGCCAAAACGTGTTTAAGGCTAATCAGAGAAGGAAAGTGTACAGTATGAGGATTATTGTGCTTCGTGATGGGCGAATTTGGTGTATTTCGCCAAAAAATTAGCGAATTTGCAGAAAAATTCAAGAAACTGCAAAAAATTTGTGAAACGGAGCCGGCGTCTCGTTTTTGACGCCGTCGAATTTTTGCGGCGGTTTTGCGACTGTATTCGCCGGTAGCGAACTGCGTGAATTCGCTGTGAATTCGCCCATCACTATGCTTCTTTTTGAGATGGTATTCCGAGCATGTACTATAGCCATAATCATTCTAATATACCTTTTTCAAAGACAAAACCTCAAGAACATAAGACATTATTAAGGTCAAATGAAATATTCACGCAGGGAAATAATTCCTTTATCCAAAAATCCATTATCCAGAAAGCTCTTAATTACTGGATGGCCATCTCCCATAGACTCCACTATAATTAAATAAAAATGTAATAATAATGTCTCTATAATAATAAAACAGTACCTTGTACTTGATCCCAGGTAAGATATATTAATCCTCACTGGAGGCAAACACATCCTATTGGGTTTATTTAATATTTAAAATAAGTAGACTTACAGTATGGAGATCCACATTATGGAAAGATCCCTTTTACAGAAAACCCCAGAGCCCAAGCATTCAGAATAATAGGTCCTATACCTGTATTACATTCTGCATATGCACTGTACATATTGAGAATAAGGGCAAACATTTATACTGTAACAGTTTCAGCTATCTGCATTCCCAATAAGAAAAAATTGTTGGCCCATAGCTTTTCCAGAGCAGAACAGAATTACCAGCAGGTCCTTGATCAAACAGTTTCATTAAAACGACAGCGATTTCCCGAAAACCTGAAGGTGATGAGTAAGTATGGGTAAACAAGCAGACATTCTGACTGGAGATAACATTTTATGATCAATGTTAGTTTGGCAAATATGTGATGCGTAATGCAATAAAGAAGACAGATCCACTGACATACAGAACACTAAAATAATCTCCATCAGAGAAGCGCTGAGCTGCAAACAGCGAATGTTAAAAGCAAGTGGTTCCTAAGCTCACTCATATGAATGTTTTTTCTGATCCTAAAGGTTTTGAGTGTTTAACCAGCTACATATTTCTTACCTTTAGTAAATTATTTTGTTCTTAATAACTTTCAATGTGTAGTAAAAACATTAAACTGTTGAGCAGTATTACATGTTTTACACTGCTCCGCATGTGGTGTTGCATCATGCATAGTATCCAAACTTAGCTCACTGCATTTTGGTGATTTCATCAGGAACCTTGCAATAGAAGAAAAATAAGATTAGGAAGGGGTTAAAGAGAAAATTCAAAGATGAAGGGGTTAAAAGGCAGTTGTTTGTAAGGAGTTTAAATTCAGGGATAGGGAAGATCATGAAAGACGGTGACAAGGTTTGGTGAGACATCCATAAGGAATCAGTAAAGGGGCAGCCACATTGAAACATTGGGAAGAAACATTGCAAAATGCTTCAATGAGATAATGGATGGTACTTATCAATAAATTCAATTAAGTTATACACAATTTCAGGTTGAATTGTGACATATCATTTGCAATACTTTCTAAATCTTCCTAGAAGATGTAACTCCCTTTCAAAAAAATGTAGGGTCTGATGAAAGCACCATACACTATAGACTGTTATGGTTGAAAGCAAAAATGTTATTGGTTGCCATTGGTTACTAGAGCTGGAGAAAATGTTGTTACACCACCCTATAAATATCCATGATGAGTTTAAGGTTCCAAGTAGATTCTACAAATAGAGTTTGGGGTATTGCAAGGAGTTATTTGAGCTTGAAAGTGGTCTCACTGTTTGAAACATTATCATAAACACTTTACAATAGTAAATTCGCATTTGAATTTTTGAAAAATAATGCTGGTGTTAAAATTCACATATTCTAATTTTAATCCCCCAATTTGAATATAAATTCAAATGTGAGATTTATCACACCTCGACCATGGAAACAGTTCTAATTCGAATATTCGCCACCTAAAACCTGTCAATGGCAGAGCTCCGTTGAGCCATTTGGAGATGTTAATTGACTTTCTCACTTTCCATTTTTTTCAGATGGAGAACTTGCTTCAAATTTGTTTATAATTTTCGGGTCAGGACTATTCGATCGAATATTAGGGGGCAGATTCATTAAGGGTTGAATAGTAAATTTGAATTCAAATTCGAATTTTTTTTTTTTTTGGTGTCAAAATTCACACATTTGAATTTTAATCCCCCTATTTGAATTTAATTTCAAAAGTGAAATTTATTACATCTCGACCATGGCAACAGTTCTTATTCGAATATTTGCCACCTAAAACCTGCCAAGTTAATTTACAAGTCAATGGCAGAGGTCCATTGAGCCATTTGGAGATATTAATAGCCTTCCTGACATTCAAGTTTTTTTCAGGAGAAAAACTTGATTCTTACAAATTGAATATGAATTGAATAGGATTAGAATTTTCGGGTCGGAACTATTAGATTGAATATTAGACATCTAATTTTTTTCTTAAATAACCTCCTAGTCGAATTGTGAATATAGTCAAGTCAAGTGGATTTTATTGTCATTTCAGCCATATACAGTAAATAAAGTACATAGTAGAAAAAAAAAATTCAAATGAATTAGAAATTTAAAGACCAACCCTTAGGGGCAGATTTATCAAGGGTCAAATTTTGAATTTGAAAAACTTCAAAATTCAAATTCAAAAAGACCAACCAAAATTAAATTGAAGGGTTTTTTGGCTGAATAGGTCCGTTTTCGATCGAATTCGAATTGTATGAAAAAAACTTTGATTTTTCAAAATCCACCAATTGACTACAAATAGGTTCTATGAGGTCCCCCATAGGCTAGAACAGCAATTTGGCAGGATTTAGATGGTGAATGGTCAAAGTCGAATACATTTCGAAATTCAAATTTTTTATTTTTTTTCAAATTAGAATTGAATTTGGACTATTCCCTAATAGAAAACAGTAGACAATACCTTGGCTATCTGTGTTTCCATTAGTGTCTTGGCAAAGATTCCTAAAAGGATGTATTTATCAGCAAAACACTGTACTAGAGAATATCTTGAGGTGCCACAGGCTGCTCCAAATAGAGAGGTGAGCTTGACATATAATGCAGTGCAATGACTAATGTTTCTTTTCATATGAAGCTTGGGAATTCATCTGCTATGATGGTAGCAGAACAGAGGCATCATCATCAGATCTACAGTTTTTTGCTGATGCAAATACATAAGTTGACTGAAAAGTGCTCTGATGCAGCGTTGATTTGCCTATTATGCTTGTTTCCGTGAGAACAATTTTTATGGTTGAAATACAAAACTGCCTCATAATTGTCCATGTATGTGTAGCACCCTTATCATTTGTTCCTTCTATGTTACGACCTCTGTTCCAATGCTATTATTTTCCTTTCTTCAAAAGCATACATAGAAGGACAATTCAAAATGAGTCTTACATATATGAGTGCTATTACAGTCTATTTTCCCCAAATGAAAGTGGCTTTTCAATTTTGTTGCTTTGTTTTCTCCATTCCCTTTTATTCTTTCTTTTTTTCTTCTTTCTTGCCAATAGGTTTTTGCAAGATTTCCTTAACACTTTTCAAATTTGGGCATAAATAAAATAGAATACCCTGAAATCAGGAAAATATCCTGGTGCAATTAGAGAATGTGTCCATATGTACAGTAATGCACTCAGGGAATTTTATTGAAAAAAATATATAAATCATGTATGTCTTGAGAAAGGTCCCCTAGTAGGACCGAAACGTTGACAACAACCAATCTTTAATTTTTTCACAATAATTTAATATAAAGACCCTGAGTGGATCACTGTACATGTATGGACCCTATTATCGAGAATACTTGGGGCCTGTGGCTTTCCGGATAACAGATCTTTCTACTAGAAAATAATGTAAACATTAAATAAACCCATTGCTTCTAATAATGATTAATTATATATATTTGTTTGAATCATGCGCAAGGTCCAGTTTAATTATTACAGAGAGAATATAAAAAAATTGAATTATTTAGATAAAATGGAGTCTGTGGGAGACAGCGTTTATGTAATTTGGAGCTTTCTGGATAACAGGTTTCCGGATAACCATAACACTGCTGGATTTCTAGGGGGAAACGCTGCATTGTGGGAATAAAACATGGCAATTGTGCTCGAAATTGCACTTGCGGGTGTACATGTGCACTATAGTCTAATTGGAATTCAATATAAGGATTGCTTTTGTTTAGATAAAGGTTAATTATGACACTAAATTATATGCACATACAATACATTGCCATTGTTTTTTTATTTTGTACTATTTCTTACACATGTTTCAAAGTGATTCATGTGTGAAGATTTTACACTTGGTTATTTTTGGTCTTTGCTAAAGAAAAAGGGTAATTTATTCATTTTTTAATTCGAGCTTGTTTAAAAAAAATTGTAAATGTGTTTCAAATTTACGAGAAAATGAATTGGAAAAATCTGATCCTGTTAATTTGTGGGGAAAAATAGTTCATCACAAAAATCACATTCTTTTCATTTTTACAAATGTTAATTTTTTAAAAATAAAAAAATTATGACTGTTGAATATACACCTTTTATTGACTTATGTTGAATCTCACCGGTTTAACTTGGAAAGCTAAAAAAGAATTTTTTTTTATTTTTTTTTGACTGATAGACCTCAAAAGCATTCAATTTTTTTCTTTTTTTTTGCTGCAGTGTTTGAGAATCAGTTTCACATTGTAATAAATCTACCCCTAATATAGTAAAGTTAAAATGCAAGTGATATTGCCTTCCCTAGCAGACAAAGCAGGGCCAATTCACCCCAAATTGAGTAAGTGAATTATTTGTTACTACAGGTATGGGACCTATTATCCAGAATGTTCGGGACCTGAGGCTTTCCAGATAATGGATCTTTCTGTAATATGGATCTTCATAACTCACTAGAAAATCATGTAAACATTAAATAAACCCAATAGGCTTGTTTTGCTTCCAATAAGGATTAATTATATCTTAGTTGGGATTAAGTACAAGCTACTGTTTTATTATAATAGAGAAAAAGGAAATCATTTTTAAAAAATGTGGATTATTTGGATTAAATAGAGTATCGGAGATGGCCTTTCCGTAATTATGAACTCTCTGGATAACAGGTTTCCGGATAACGGATCCCATACCTATACTAGGGTTTCATAATAAAATGGGTTGATTGGATTGGTGTTTATAAAAAAGATGTAAGTGATTAATTGGAATTGACATTTATTTTTGTTTTGGAATATTATATTAAAAATAGCGAAAAAGATAAAACTGTAGATAAAAAATATTTCTAGACTTGGGAAGCAATAAATATACATCCTCTATAATGGGCACAACATGCCATTCTGCTCTCATAGGGCTTTAGGAGAAAACATGTTAAATATTTTAAAATGGCAGACAGTTGTTATGTTTTGGGTAGCCGAGGAGGAGTAGAGTAACTGTAGTTATAGTGTGTGTAACAGTGCTTTATTAGCAGAGTCATGCAGGCATTACACAACAGTGACTTTCACTTTTAAGCTGTCAGGAAGTATGCACAGTATATGTCTGAGCACAGGGACATCTACAGGCCATTTGTATAAACTCCACATATTCCCCCTATAGTAGGAAAGCATTTGGGCAAATGTTATAATCAACAACAATGCATCTTAAAGCAATAATATACATTATTCACATCACATAGTCCTGCGTCCATGCAGGTAGTTTTCTGATTCTCTCAGTATGCCTTATAGGTTCACTTTCTTCAGGCCTATTGCAGTTGACATCAGGAGTAGGAAAGTCCTTCATCAAATGGAGCTTCTCCAAAGTTATATCTAACAGGAGCAAGACGACTTGCATTCCATATGCATCCATCAGATAGTTCATATGTGTATGGTCCTCGCTGGCGTCTCACTTCAAGTGGTGTAGTAAATTTACATTGTCCTTGTTTCAGTATTCCTGGTTTCTTAATTCTGACTAAAGATCTAGGCTGAAAGTGTACTTCTCTGGTACCACGTCAGTATAAGCCTTGCATTTTGCTTGTTGACATTTCACAATGTCAGCAGTAGATGATTTTGTAGGCACAGTAATTTGTGGAAGTTTGATGTCTGCAACATGTAACGTAGTGCGCATCTGTCTGCCATGTAATAATTCAGCAGGAGATGATTGGGTTGTTGCATAGCACATTGCTCTGTAGTTATGTAGGAACTCTGTTGTAAATACTTTCCAAGATTTCCCAGTAAGATTTGCTGTCTGTAGTGCTTCATTCAGACTTCTGTTGAATCACTCAATTTCTCCATTTAGTATGCACAGTATAAGTCTGAGCACAGTGACATCTACAGGCCATGTGTATAAATGGCCTGTTCAGTCAAATACAATTTATCAAATCCATGAATGTAGCAAACAGCAGTGTTTAGGCAATTCGAAAATATCAGCTTCAAGGGAATCTGTGACTAAACTGCTCAAGAACCTTGTGATAGTTAAATCATCTAAATTGCAAATGAAACCTGCTTGCCTTCCTTACAGCTAGGTTTCTATATGTTTTAACAGAAAACCAGTCGTAAAAAAAACAATTTGCACAAGATTAGAATTATTTTGCCAGTTGAAGCTTTATATTTATATAGTTATTTGGAACAATGGTGCCACATGAGTGATATAGCTGCCTTGTGTGGCCCTCTCTTATTGTATCCACGTGTCTTGCTCCATAGAAGGTGCACTTGTCTTGCTCCATAGAAGGTGCAAAGTTTTGGGTTCACGATGTTTCACATGGTAGGATAAAGCAACAGAGCAAAGCAACCCAAGAATAATCACATGTTATTAGTTGTGGAATATGGGTAAACTGAGCATGTGGAACAAATAAACATGATGATCAAGTTTTAAACATACTCTAACCCTAATCATGACACCTTGTGTGGTATAGGATGTACATTCTCTTAATTATTCTCAATATAGGGCCTAAATCCCCTTTGCTATGTGAAAAATACTGTAAATTTTATCATAGTGCCTCCATCTAGTGGGTAGGCCCGGATTTGTGGAGAGGCCACCAAGGCCTGGGCCTAGGGTAGCAGGATTTTAGTGGGCTGCATGTTGTCCAACCACACCCACATAGGTTCAGAAAAACTGGGTATGCACAGGAGATAACAATAGTTTTACAATTTTCCCATTGTTTCAGTCCCAATGCAGAAAATTTGAGCAAATAATAGGGAGGGGATGGGGGTGACGAACGACAGCGGGCCTAGGGGCGCCCACTTATGTAAATCCGGCCCTGCTAGTGGGCACTGAGAAGTTACACCTCAGGGAAATTCCATTACGACAAATAAAACACAAAGGTGCAGCACACAAATAGAACTTTATATGAAAAAAGGCAAAAATGCAACAATATCAGTATTATCAATATCATCAATATCACACCTGCCCTGGGGAACCCGTATGGTTAGTCTAACCCTGACACAGTTTTTACCAGAACACAGTCCCACACTCCACTCTGGGTGGACAAAAACAGTCCCGCAGTTCAGACCTTTCCCCCAAGGCCTCATATCTCCAGCTAGTGCTACCTCCCCCCTCCCCATGTACCTCTCCCTTTGGATAAGGCAGTAGCTCCCACATAGCAGGCAAACAAACACCTGACCACACTCTGGACAAGACATCCACAGTGTCTCTGCAGAAATATCAAATTTTCAGGCCAGGTTTCAAAGCTCCTTCCTTGTCTTCTGTCTGTGCTCTCTACACTCGTCCAAAGTGTGAGCACACCAAAACACGCAGGAATCCATCCAGAGGCAGCTACTTTTAATTTCTAGACCATCTCCTCCCGCTCAAGCTTCAACAATGCACGGGGCCCTGTCCCCAGAGTCCTTCAAGGGCATCACCATCCCTTGGACCTAGATTCCATTTTGATCCCACAGCATCCACCCCCTCTTGATGTGGAAGGCAAAGAGACTGAGCACATGACTAAACAGTTCCACAAAATCTGGACAAATCTGGAACTACCAGGGCACACTTCACTGGAAAAGGAATCATTCCCCCGCTCATATTCAATTAAGGCACAACTCTTAGCTAATCACATCAGGGGATTTCCAGCCTGTACGAGATTTATAGAACATAGGGAAAAGTAACCCTATGGACTCCTACAATTCTGTGGCAGGGTTTAAATGCACAATGTAAAATATAAAGTAGAATTAAAGGGAGTATTTACTGTAAATAGAAAACTGGGGGGATGGATTACTTTTACTTATTAAAATTAGTATATGTGATGAGCATATATATCCACCTCATCTTCAGAAATAATTTGGACCTCCCAATTCCAGGACTTGTCTATTGGTCCCTGGCACACATTAGTGACATGTAGATGATGTTTAAGTACTGTTTATGAAATGTATTTTACTGTTTAAAAAAATAATGCTGTGTTGCTTGTTTGCACCTCTTATTGGGGTTTGAGTTTCCAGCATGACTGATATGGACTATGCCTTGGCCTATCATTGTGACCCAGCTCTTTATAATCTTACATATAAATTACTAACAAATGAATGTGTGTAGTGTGCTTGTGTGCACTGGTGACAATACTGGGTTGGCTGATACAATGCCCAGAGGTTTCAGCAAATAATTAATTGGCCCAAGATTCTGAGATCCTTTATTCACAGGAGCTGGGTGACTTCATGTGTAACATTCCTGATGTAAGGGTTTGTTAACGGCTCTCTACAAAGTCCAGTCTGGTGCACACGGCAAATAGAAACAACAATGCTTGTGTGCTGGTTATAAATAAATCATATTTTCAGCAACAAAAAAAAAATGCAAAAAAATAGGGCTTAATAGAGAAATAAATATCAAATTTTATTCAACGTTTTGGCTCACTTACTTGAGCCTTCTTCAAGAATAGAAAAACTGTGCATGCAAACAAGCCTATTTAAACACTCACAGAAAGGCGCCAAGGTTTGAGTGACGTGAGCAGTGGGTGTGATCTCAACCCCTATCACGTCGACGTCATACTTAGATATAATTCAACAAAGTGATCCAGTACTTCCCCAAAACCTAAACCATCCTGTGCAATCATGTGTGGATAAAAAATGCAATCGGGCATCCAGCCATACTTTTGTATTCTTAAAAACATATAGTACCTCTCACCTCCCCCTCAAGCGAGGAAATGAAGACGCACCCACAAACACACAGCGGAAGTGTAATTCAGCTGTCTCATACCTGTATACATATCAACCCCAATGCAGGTACGGAGTAATGCATAGGGCAGCGGACCAGTTGGTGATCGCCCTTATTCCCATCAGCCAGTTGCCTCAGCAGGCAAACTCCACATAGAGTTGGAGTGAAATTTGCCACACTACCTGGCCTCTACTGAAACCAACACATAACTCTTGCTGGAACCTATTGAACACCCCCGTCCAGGGTTCTTTACTGACGCACACAATTCCCACTGACACCTCCGTCTCCCGGTGGCAGACAGAGGAGTGCTTACCTTGCGCTTTTTGTAGTAGTTTGATATCATTTAGATCGATCACGCAGGCTATTCTAGTCATGCCCATAGGTAGGTTGGTGTGCTAAAGTCCACTCTCTCTGTTTTTATAATAGGCTGATTAATTGTTTTTTATCATTTGACAGGTACTGCTGCACAGTCTCCATTTTCCTGTGTGTGGCCTTTACCCAATTATGAGCCGAATATGATTGATATCATTAAGACTAGAAAAAAAAAAAAAAATTATATATAGATATAGATATAGATATAGATATATGTATATATACATAGCATAACAACACTTTTCAAAGCATGACCATTTACTTAAATGTATTTTCCCACTTAGCAAACTGCCACCCAATCCATCAATAATGGCATTTTGGTGACAGAAACAAGTTCAATATTATTTGTTTGTGTAAAGAGTGGGAGGAAGCCAGTCTCTCAAATGCAACAGAGTTGATGCCAATTTACAGGGAAAAGGAAAGAATAAAGATACAGTATGCTAGGCAAGTGGCTAGAATTCGTGCTGCTCTGAACACTTTCTAAATTATCTGTACATTTACATTGCTGGCAGGCAATGCATTGTGATGTCGAAAATGCCACCTTGCAGCTTATAAATTGGGGGCAGTTCTGGCATGTTGGATATAATAGGAAAGCTGGAGGGAATCTATTTTTAAATGAAAGAGCAGATATATCAAAAAACATTACAGACCAACATTCAAGTGAAATAGACACAACCCCCCCTGTAACATTGGTTTCCCATATCAGGGCAAACTATAATACTACAAGCTTGACCTGTTTTAGCATAAAGCATAATAAGAAACTAGTACACCCCATGACGGAGATGAACAGCAGTGTAGCCAATCAGATCTAAGATCATAAATAGCTCTATGGTTATAAAATGAAATAAGCTGCAGTGAGACATCAACAGCTTGACCATGTAGACACTTATTTGAGGCAATGACCTCCCAGTCAAGTTGGCACCTGTCACATACTGTAAGTTTACATAAGAAACAGATGGCCACCTTAGCGGGTACTGGCAGAAATACACTAAATGGAGGTCATCAAATGGAAAACTATATTGAATCAAGCAGTAGCCTTCTACATTCCTTCTTTATATGAACAACCAGTAGATCACTCAACCAAGATAGCTTGGAAGCTGTTTTCTTTCACTAAGCTAGCATTCATTTTGGAAAGTCTAGCAGAAAGGCATTTGACAGATCTATTTCAAAGCAGGCTTTGCTGCAGTTGGGCACAGGCTGTCCTGCCAAAAAAGCAAGGGATTTCCAGATGGGGGTCACCCATCCTTTAGACAAATATCAAAAGTGGTGTGACTTTTTAACTCGTTTTATTCTAAAATTATATTTCCTCTCGACAAGTGGCATACAAAATTATTATCCAAGTATGTTGCTTGGGTTTCTTCATGATAATGACAGGGCATGAACTGCTTAAATGGACCTTTCCTTCCTCTTGGGGAAGAGTTATATTCATGGCGCATGTATCGGTTCGCTACATTGTTTTGGCAGGCCACAAAAATGGTCAAACCTGCCATGTTTCCTAACATTCACTATACTGGAAATGAATCTACTAATCATGCTTTCAAGTTCTCCGTTCGTCGGAGGTGCGCGCCAAACACACGCTTCCAAATGGAGGAGGCAGGAGAATGCAGCAAACAGCCGATCCCTATCATCCGCTCTGGCTGCAAGAAAAAAAACCAAATAAGAAAAGGGTTTAGACCATGGGATCGTAGAGCTGAAATGAGATGTGAGCATGCAGCCAAACTTTGTTAATCCATTTGAAATCACCATAATACAAAGCAGGCAGGGTGAGATTGGCTTAACGCGTTTCGTGACAAACAAGTCACTTCATCAGAAGCTAAGGCACCCCCTGCTGGCAAACCACTTATATAACCACTTATCACTAATCTCATTTCAGCGCTACGTTCCCATGGTGTAAATCCTGTTCTTATGTCTCCACCCCACGTTCTCTAGGTTGGTGCATATACTCTACATATTTTCTATTGAGCTTCCACTCAGTTGAACATCAATTATTATAATTGCCATGCACATTTATTCATATTTATGCACCCACCAGTTTCATCAATCTGAATTTGCCCAGAGCTCCAGACAGAGAAGAGAAAAATATTGCCAGCATTCAGTTTCAATATACTGTATGTAAATATGAATATCTAATATGGAGAAAATGAAGGAGCTGGCACAATAGTTTGGTAAAAAAAAAAAAAAAAAAAAAAAAAAAAACACCTACACTCAAATGCAGCTTCAAAGCCCCTCATTATGAGTCATCAACTCACACGTTATTAATCCAAATATTGTGATACATTTGAAATCCTCAGTCTTCTGCAATAACAATCACTAGGTCACGTGTGGTGAAATACAAGCTCACTCAACAGAAAAGATTTTTAAACCCCATCTTATTCTGATACATTTGCATAAATACTTCTACTAATAATGATTATATGATAAACTGAATGACTTCACTTTAGAGTTACACAGCTAATAAAATTACAGTTATCATTAGCTTTTACTACCAACATTTATTTCTAAACTATACATCCGGCTTCTACTTTTCTTTACTTATATCTGCCACTTTCTCTTGGTATAATGACCAATACTGAGGTCAGGTGACATTTTTTCCAAGGAAATGCTCCCACGCAGGAAGGTGGCAGCCAAAGGCTGAGTGCAGTATACAAGGTGGGTCTGAGGAATCCAAAACTAGATGACAAGGACTGGGTCAGGAACAGAGACTAGATCACAGCTATACAATTTAATGACCAAGCTCTGGTAATAAGAAAAACCTGGCTCATCAAGGCTCTTGGCTATTGAAATTTGTAGCATCAGCGTTAACGTGACTTAACAAGAGGAGGTGAAGACAGAGATGACAATGATTGCATAAGATTATGAATAAGCTCACAAAGCCTCACATGACTCATCAAGACCATGCACTTATCAATAATTGCGTAGCCTAAACAAGACAGGTCATGCCATTATTTAAAGTATTAACTTCCCTTTGCCCGTTTCCCTTACAGTGGCTTTCTATGCATTCCTCATTCCCTGTGCCTAGCTGTGAGGTGTCTTCCAACATCAATGACTTTAATGGACTTGACACCCCTTCTTTGGATATTTAAACCATCTACCTCACCAAGGTATCAGGACCACATTTTCCTGACCTGGTAAGTCACACCCACAATGTCTAGAGCTGCTCTGCAAAGAACGGCAGGAGAGAAGATTAAATTAATTATTATTTGTCTCAGTATCTGTTCAGAATATCAGTACAACATGTTTCTAGTCATGCAACAGTATGATTCTATTATGCTGGCAGCCCCTATGAGAAATTCTCAATATTTTGTTTGCTGAGAATGTTCAGGTTGTTTATTGCCCTTGCATTTTTTTTCAATGAATCAGATAGGAGTCTCCTTCACATTAGTTTCTTTGGGACTGGGTTTGGAAGTTTTCTGTACCCTGAAATGAAGGTTATGGGAAATGAATTTCATTGTGTTACTGACTGTATACAGAGACATTATTTGTTTTAATAACTTGCATATTTATTTTATTGCTTATGCATGTCTTTTTGCAGGTGTTCTACTTTTGGTTGTTTAGGCTTTTCTCATTATACTGTAGCAGGTGTTTCTGTGATACTTCCCAGCTACTGCCCTCTCACAACTTCCAACAATCACATTCTCTGGTACCAATATCAATACAAAGTTTATAAAATGAAACCCTTGTTATAATAAAGAATTTTTCTGAACCCGAAAAATACGAAACTGAAAATACTGTAAAGAATCTAATTAATACAGTTCTTTTAATCCACTCCAGATATATTAGACTCCCCTTCTCTAACCACTGAAAATCAGATAAAGACCGCAAACTGCCTACTAGTAGTGAATAAATTCGCCAGGTGCGAATTCAGGGCACATCTCCATGTTTTGCTGCCGGCGAATAAATTAGCGAAAATTGGTCAACAAATTCAAAAAATTTTGAACGCGCATCAGAAAAGTCGTTTGCGTCTGATCCACCATGCGTCAACATTATTCAGATGCCCATTGACTTTAACGCCAGTGTCAAAATTGACGCGGGCATCAAAATCGAGTTTCACCCATCACTATCTACTAGCTATCTCCTCCTGGATGAACCAATGGCACCTCACGCTCAACCTGTCCAAAACTGAACTCATGGTCTTCCCACCTAAACCTAGCCCCTTTCATCCTTTCAGCATTGCTATTGATGGCATGACCATTAACTCTGTTAATTCAGCACGCTGCCTGGGGTTATCTTTGACCAGTCTCTCTCCTTCTCTAATCATATTAGTACTACCGCCAAAACCTGCCACCACTTCTTCTTCTTCAATATTGCAAAAACATGCCCCTTTCTTTCAGAAATAACAGCCTAAACACTAATCCATTCCTTTATCCTATCCCATTTAGACTATTGCATCTCCTACTTACTGGTCTTCCTGTCTTCCCTCAAATCAGTCTTAAACTCTGCTACCAGGATCATCCTCCACCTGTTCAACCTCATCGTGAGACCACGATCTTCTCGGAACGATCGTACGAATTTACCATCAACTAAAAAGACCAATTTGCCAGGAAAACAAAGGGGAGCTGCCTACTTGGCCCTGCAAACATAGATAGATTGCACTGGGACCGACAAAGATTTTTTGACCTGGCCGATCAATTTCCTGACAGATGTTTGCCAAAAAAATCATAAGATGTACGATCATTCGAATCCCACTAACCGCACGATAATTTCGAAGGATTGGTCAGACTTTGCTAAAATCGGTCATTCGGCAAGAAGAATCGTCGCATCTATGGGGAGCTTTAGCATTACTGCCTGTTAAGCAAATAATAGCACATAAAATCATTCTGCTAATATTTTAAAGCCCTTCACTTATCTGCTCCTCAATACAGTTCTTCACTTGTCTCATTGTACATTGCTGGCCATCTCTTCCGCTCCTCTCAGAGCCACCTTCTCTTCATATCATCCACTGTCACCTTTCATCTCAAACCTTTCTATCTTGTTGCTCCTTACCACTGAAATTTCATCCCCGAATTCCTTTGTAAGGATTTCAAGAACAAATGTGGAAACTTATTTATTAAAGGTTGAATGTAAGTGGTTTTAGTGGTTTTTGAAACCACAAACTCTAAAACCATGATTGTCATTGAATTTATTATTATAAGATCCTATGCGATGAAAAATACGAAAACTGGGATGGAAAATGGCCTTAGTGCATGACACTTCATTAGAATCTGAAGAGGACTGGTTTATGTGGAATATTTATTCCTAGTGATGGGCAAATAAATTCACCTGGCACGAGTTTGCAGTGAAACGCGTTTCGCCGTCTGTGAATAAATTTGTGAATCTCGTGAAATTCCTGTGAAAATACGCCAGCGTCAATAATCTATTTTCACGATTTTTTTGAGAAAAGGTTCGAATTGCTCAATTCGTCAAAAGGTTTGAATTGCTCGATTTTTTAGTGAAAAGGTTTGAATTTCTAGATTTTTTGGTGAACACGTTTGAATTGCTCTATTTTTTCGTGAAAACGGTAGAATTTCACGATTTTTTCGTGAACTTTTATGTTTCGCGGTTTTTCACAAATTTTTTTGCAGTTTTGCGAATTTTGCGGGAAATTCACAAATTTTTAGGCGAAGCGAAACATGAGAGATTCGCCCATCACCACTTATTACCATGAGTTGCAAGACCACAAATAAGTACACAAGGGCTTTCACACTGGCCTTACAAACTCTGAGAAGAAGGGACGCGAGACAATGGGCTGTCCATTAAGGGAGGAGAGCTTGAGACTGTCCAACAGGGAGATGGGTTCTCCGAGTCCCCCATCTGCAAGCTCCAAAAGATATCACATAATGTAACTACTGATGCTCAATCGATGTGAGTTTGTCTGACAATTTTTAGTGAAGAAAAAATCCAAAAACCTCAAAGTCTGAATCGATTTAAAGAGGTCCAATGGGATCAGAGGAGTGCCCATTGGCTTCTATAGCAACTTGACAACTTTTACTTGGCAAAGTTTTATATTAGAGGTTATTACACTTAATAAATCTCAAAATTTTAGAGCTTTTTAGAAATACAGGGAAACCACAAATTGTTTGTGATTTGTGTAAAAAAAATCACAATTCGACTGTTAGTAAATAGACCTACTATAGAGTCCTACCTTTTGGGCACTAGAACATTAGTCTAGTCCTGGCACCTACTGGACAATGCCCACCCACCCACTTAGACTGTAAGCTCTACGGGGCAGGGACCGACTTCCTACTGTATATCTTACCATATAGCACTTTAGCACTGTGTCCTTTAGTACTGTGTGTATGTGTATATATATATATATATATATATATATATATATATATATATATATATATATATATATATATATATATATATATATATATATATATATATATATATATATATATATATATATAGTATTTATTATGTGACTTGTCCTCCCTGTGTCTACTTTTATATATTGTACTTTTATGTATAACAGGACTTTACAAATAAAATTATACATACATACTTTCTGAGCACAATGTGAGTAAAAATATGCAGTTTCCTCACACCAAATTCTATAAAATGATGGTTTTAAATGCTGGTTACATAAATGTATCATCTTACAAGGAATCAGCTTTGCAGTAATTCAGGTAGCCTATAAACTGTCCATGACTTATTAAGTACATTAAATCAAATGACTTCATGTTCTAGATGACACCTTACAGTCTAGGTGTGTGAAATAGCCAAGGTAATTATACATGGGTGCTGCTCAGTTGAACTGTTGCACCCACCCCTCACTTTTTTTTTAATACATACATCATTTTTAAGCTTCTTTTTCTGCCATCATTCCTGAGGAGTATAGGCTCTTAGCCTGCTGTATATAAATGAGGCGAAACATATGTGCTGTCTACAAATGCTTTATGATCTGTCAGATGCTAGGGGCAAGATCCTTTATGATAATTTATTGGAACAGATAAATGTTTGCAATGGAATATATTATGAAGAAGGTACAGTGTTCCTAATAACTACTGAGAAGGTCATTCATCTGTGCTAAAGACATGCAGACTTGGAGCAATGTGCATGTTATCATATTGGTCAACTTGTATAATGTTGTTAATTTAGGTGGGCAGTTATGAACCCCAAATGGGGTTCTTGAGTGGGCCTGTATGTAATAAACATAATAATAAAACAAAATGCGGCAATACTGATTTTGAGCTGTGGTTTTAAATAAGTTCTACAAAAACACACTAAACATGGCAATCAGTGGCGTAACTAGATGTTGCTGGGCCCCACAGCAAATTAATTCTAGGGCCCCCAACATATCCAGTGTTTGTCCTGTTTTAACAATAAATGTTGAAATTGCTCATCAATGAGAGCCTCATGGGGCCCCCTGTACCTCCTGGGCCCCCCTGCAGCCGCAGGGTCTGCTGCCTCTGTAGTTACGCCCCTGATGGCAATAGTGTATTTGTAAAATAATGATTTAACTGTATAGGTATGGGACCTGTTATCCAGAATGCTCGAGACCTGGAGCTTTCTGAATCACAGATTTTTCTGTAATTTGGATCTTCATACCTTAAGTCAACTAGATATATTCATGTAAACGTTAAATACAAAAATCCAATCCATCAATCCAAAGGTCTATCTCACATATAACGTTTCTCTGCCAGAGTATGATAACCAGCAGAGAAACACCTGTCAGTGAAGCCCTTCATTAAATAAAGGTGTAACCCTTTCCTGCAAATATTATTACTTCCACTGCTCCCTGGTAGAACAGCCTCTCGGGGAATTAAATATATCCCTCTCCATTGAGTGTCTCTTAGCTTAATGCAAGGTCTCTAAACTGATGTTGCTCTTTCTATGTACCCTTTCTACTTTATAATTCCTAGAGTGCAGGAGACATGCAGTAAAACTGATATTCACTACACCTTATTTACAAGGTCCCTGTTTCCTGAACGTCTCTTTGTGTACAAAGCTTTTACTGGGGCCATGTGCTCTAGGCTCCCCATCACATTCAACCCTGGGTCCTCGTAGACATCAGAAGAAGAACCATATACTCCATCCCCTTAAATAAACTATGGACAGAAATTGATCATGAATTAAGAGTTAAAGAGTGCACATTTAATTCTGTTTTTCTTTTTGTGTGTGTGCTATTGTTGTATGTGAATAATAAAGATTGTTTTCAGGAAGATGTTGTATATATCCAGGGGGAAAGCTAATCTAATGGTCTGTCAGTGAGAAGTATTGGGGAACAACTTGTGGTAAAAAACAAAGTTTATTTGACAAGAACTCAGTGGATTTTGAACTCACAAAGGGGCAAATTCACTAAAGGACGATGCGCTTAACGCTAGCGTTAATTCGCTAGCGTTGGGCATTTTCGTTAATTCGACGATTCACTAATGGACACTGTCGTAAATTCGCTAGTGTTACTTCGCACCCTTATGCCTGGCGAATTTACGCAATGGACGTAACTATGCAAATTCACTGACGCGCGCATTTTTCTGAACGCTACCTTTTACGCTAGACTTCCTTCGCCACCTCAGACCAGACGAAGTGCAATAGAGTAGATAGGGATTGCTTCAAAAAAAGTTGAAATTTTTTCAAAGTCCCAAAAAACGCTGGCGTTTTTCTTTTTTTATGGGTGATAAGCTGAAAAAGATCTACATTTTTTTTTGGGGCTACCCTCCTTCCCCCCTAAATTTCCTAACTCATGGCACCTTAACTATACAGTGAGCACATGTGTAGGGCAAAATAAAAATTTTATTTGATGTTTTGAAGGTTTCCCAGGCTTGTGTAGTATACTTCCATTGTAAATTCAATTTGGCGCCGTATGCAAATTAAGCATCGCTAGCGTAATTTCGATTTGCCTAGCGAATTAACGGTAGTGCAACCTTTCGTTTCCCCTGAGCGCAACTTCGGATTTTAGTGAATTTGCGTAGTGCTGGCGAAAATTTGCATGGCGAAGTGTGGCGAAACGGACGCTGGCGCAACAACGAATCTTAGTGAATTTGCCTGAAAGAGTCAGAACCCAGAACAAAGAGGTCACAGGGTTTTTATAAACTTGACGTGAGTTACAAATGAGAGCATAAAGATATCACTCCACAGCAAAAACAAAGAACTCCCCTTACAGCCAAACAGGTGGGTCTGCTCTCAAGGCCAGGGTAGTAGTGACCAAGTCTAGCTTGAGAACAGAATCCATCCAGGTCAGGGGGGTTTTGCATACAGAGAATTGTATTCTCTTTCAGTAGTTAGGGACAGCAGACTTCTACTGAGGGAGAGAGCAGGCCAAGAGACCAGGCCATGTGGGACAGTCCAGAGACTGTGCACCCAGTGTAATGTTGTTGATTGTGTAAAATTGTGCAAACAAACAAAGAATTCCACACAAATGATGCTTGCATGTTCCATTGTACATTGTCCATTGGACTTGTACGCGCTAACTGAACCTTACACTTTGCATTGGTAAGCACGAGGATGAACTCAATGATTCTGATCATGCCTCAAAAAAGGAACTGTTCCAGTATTCTGTCACACAGCAAAATACAGGTAAGAATTGTTGGGTACGAAGGTGCATATAGAAGTGGTACTTTATCATGCAGCCACTTTAAAAGCCCCTTTGTTTGAGCAAGAATTCACTAAAAGGCAATAGATCATCTTTGACCCATGTATAAGTGTTCATTATAAATGTTTTCTATTTTCACAGGGAGCACAGTGTTTAGAGAAGGATTCATATACCTAAAGCAAATCCATGTTAAAAGGAACAAAAGCAAAATGAAAGGTATTATGAATGGCCCTTATTTGCATGCCATTACTCAGAGTTCCTGGATACAGTGACAGCACTTTATGCTGTGTGATTATGTGATAATAAAAATGTTTTGGACCTGGCTGGAATATGTTTAGAAGTGTTCATTATGTTTTGCTGAAATGCAAGCAAAGTCTTTGACAGCAACAAAATGAAACAATAGACAAAATAACCATGCTTGTATGAAAAATATTCTTTCAAAATAAAACCCACTGTACTGAAAATGCACTAGTGGCTCTGAAACTATTTGGTAAAGCCTTCCCTGAGAGGGATGTATTTAGCCCCTTTTGTTCTGATGCACACAAGCTTTGTCCTAGCCATGAATAAAGAAATAAGCCTTAAACATGTAGGTCATTCTATTTCCTCTTTTATCTGCTTCTCTAAAAGCACAGCTGTGTTTTTCATATTGGATGTATAATATATTCGCCATCACACAATTGGCTTGGTTTCCAGATGGTTCCTAGATAGTCATACACATATGTAAGACAATCAAGACAAATCAAGATAGACTCTAATAGACCTTAGCTAACCTAGGTGGCCTTTTATCTTCTCAGCAAAGCAGATGTATTTCCCCAACCCAACACAATGTGATGCACTTACAGCCAAGCCACTCATCCCTTCCAAAAGCATTTAGTGAACTATTGTGTATATGGAAGTGGGGAGATGCTGTTGCTCTTTCTGCTGTGCTATGGAGGCATTTATAACTGTGCTGCCTTTTATTGCTAGCTATTTTTCATTCTCAACTTCTCTTTTACGCTAGTGTCACTTAGGGGAAGATTTATTAAGGTTCGAATGGTAAATTAAGATTTTTTTTTTGTCAAAACTCACAAATTCTAATTTAAAAGCACCAACTCGAATATGAATTCGAATGTGAGATTTATCACACCTTGACCCTGGAAACAGTTCTAATTCGAATATTCACCACCTAAAACCTGCAGAGTTCATGTGCATTTGAAGATGTTAATGGCCTTGCTGACATTCAGTTTTTTTTCAGAGGAAAATTCATTTGATTAAAATTTTCGGGTCGGTCGTATTCGATCGAATATTAGACGTTCGAGTGTTTTCATAAATAACCTCCCGTTCGAGTTGTGAGTACATTTGAATTTATTTATTTATTTCTGATTAATGTGAACTGTTAGCAGGGAACTTAGTGCAGACACAGGCTATTTGGGAAATCTTGACTTTACACATCCTATCATTATGTTACCTTATTATTGTTGTTTTGCAACAGCTTCCTCACCTGACTGTCACGGTTGGCACCCTACCCCAGAACAGATGCCAAGCACCCTGGTCTCGGCTCGACTTCCCCAGTTAAGTGACTGCCTTTGGCCTCGGGAGGAGCCCTCGGCGTACTCAGATACCACCTGGACTTAACGAGAGGTGCAAGGCATAAGTTCTGGCAGGCAATGGGGCACGACTGTTTACAAGGATGCTGCAAGATAGGAAGCCACCAGAAACAGGCAGGCAGGGCCAGCACAAGCAGTTAGAATAGTCAGACAGGCCAGAATCAGGATTAGAGATTAGAGATGTCGCGAACTGTTCGCCGGCGAACTTGTTCGCGCGAACATCGGGTGTTCGCGCTCGCCGGAAGTTCGCGAACGTCGCGCGACGTTCGCCATTTTGGGTTCGCCATTGTTGGCGCTTTTTTTTGCCCTCTCACCCCAGACCAGCAGGTACATGGCAGCCAATCAGGAAGCTCTCCCCTGGACCACTCCCCTTCCCTATAAAAACCGAAGCCCTGCAGCGTTTTTTCACTCTGCCTGTGTGTGCTGAAGAGAGTGTAGGGAGAGAGCTGCTGCCTGTTAGTGATTTCAGGGACAGTTGAAAGTTTGCTGGCTAGTAATCGTTTTGATACTGCTCTGTTATTGGAGGGACAGAAGTCTGCAGGGGTTTGAGGGACATTTTAGCTTAGGTAGCTTTGCTGGCTAGTAATCTACCTTCTACTGCAGTGCTCTGTATGTAGCTGCAGTGGGCAGCTGTCCTGCTTCTGATCTCATCTGCTGACTGCTGCAATAACAGTAGTCCTTGTAAGGACTGCTTTTATTTATTTTTTTGTTGTTTTACTACTACTACTACTACTACTACTACTATAAGAGCCCAGTGCTATTAGTCTAGCAGTGTTGGGGAGTGGGACTGGTGTGCTAATCTGCTGCTCCTAGTAGTTCAGCAGCACCAACTTTAATTTTTTTTTTTAATATTCATTTTTTTTTTATTTTACTTTTTTTATTTTACTACCGCTGTAGTAGTGTATAAGTTGACCTTTTAGGCATTATTTGCCCTGTAGGCATTATTTGCACACTGTTTTCTTCAACCCGCCATCGAGCTGTGTGACCTTGTTCACATTCTGTCTAAATATCCATAATATTACCGTCTCCAGAAAAAACACCGGAGTCACTTTTTTCAAGCAGCCATAATATATTTTACGTAATCCGTATCCACCGCTGTAGTAGTGTATACGTTGGCCTTGTAGGCATTATTTGCACACTGTTTTCTTCAACCCGCCATCGAGCTGTGTGACCTTGTTCCCATTCTGTCTAAATATCCATAATATTACCGTCTCCAGAAAAAACACCGGAGTCACTTTTTTCAAGCAGCATTCATATATTTTACGTAATCCGTATCCACCGCTGTAGTAGTGTATACGTTGGCCTTGTAGGCATTATTTGCACACTGTTTTCTTCAACCCGCCATCGAGCTGTGTGACCTTGTTCCCATTCTGTCTAAATATCCATAATATTACCGTCTCCAGAAAAAACACCGGAGTCACTTTTTTCAAGCAGCATTCATATATTTTACGTAATCCGTATCCACCGCTGTAGTAGTGTATACGTTGACCTTGTAGGCATTATTTGCACACTGTTTTCTTCAACCCGCCATCGAGCTGTGTGACCTTGTTCACATTTTGTCTAAATATTGATAATATTATCGTCTCTAGAAAAACCACTTGAGTTACTTTTTTTCAAGCAGCATTCATATATTTTACGTAATCCGTATCCACCGCTGTAGTAGTGTATACGTTGACCTTGTAGGCATTATTTGCACACTGTTTTCTTCAACCCGCCATCGAGCTGTGTGACCTTGTTCACATTTTGTCTAAATATTGATAATATTATCGTCTCTAGAAAAACCACTTGAGTTACTTTTTTTCAAGCAGCATTCATATATTTTACGTAATCCGTATCCACCGCTGTAGTAGTGTATACGTTGACTTTGTAGGCATTATTTGCACACTGTTTTCTTCAACCCGCCATCTAGCTGTGTGTATTATCGTTTCCAGAAAAACCAACTGAGTTTTTGTTGTTGTTGTTGTTTTTTTAAAAATAATGCCAGGCAAAGGCAGGCCGCCACGCAGAGGCCGTGCTAGGGGCCGTGCTGCTATGCAATCCTGTGGCCCTAGCAAATTGCCCAGTTTTAAAAAGCCAATGACCCTGAACTCCCAAAATGCTGAAGAGGTAGTTGACTGGCTTACACAGCACACCCCATCCTCTACCGTTTCTAACTTTACCACAACATCCTCCTCATCCTCCACTGCTATGGCCACCCCACGTAACACTTCCTCCACCACCGGTGCCCCTTCTTCACTGGGGTCAGAGGAGTTATTTTCCAATGAGTTTCTTGAACTGAGTAATGCGCAACCATTATTGCCAGAAGAAGATGAAGGAGATGAGGACCTTACACCAGATTTAATTCTGGCAGAGAACACGATAGAGATGGACATAATGAGTGATGAGGAGGAGGTCCCCGCTGCTGCTTCCTTCTGTGATGTGTCAGAAGAAATTGATGCATCTGAGGAGAATGATGATGAGGAGATTGATGTTTTGTGGGTGCCTAGTAGAAGAGAGCAAGAGGAGGGTAGTTCAGATGGAGAGACGGAGAGTCAGAGAGGCAGTAGGAGAATAAGACTTAGAAGAAGCAGGGAGGACAGCCCGCAGGGATCAGTAGGGCAACAACATGTATCGGCACCTGTGTTCAGCCGGCCAACGCACCCGCCATTGCCGCCAATACCGCCAACTCCGCCAACTTCTACTGTTACCGCCAGATCGCACACTTCCAAAAAGTCAGCAGTGTGGGATTTTTTTAATGTGTGTGCCTCTGACAAAAGCATTGTAATTTGCAATGAGTGCAGTCAGAAACTGAGCCTTGGTAAGCCCAACAGCCACATAGGTACAACTTCTATGCGAAGGCACATGAGCGGCAAGCACAAAGCACTTTGGGAGCAACACCTCAAAGGCAACAGGCAAACTAAAAGCCACACTCCTTCTGGTCCAGCATCTTACTGCTCTACCTCTGCTCTCCTTGACCCGTCTGAACCACCCTCCACTCCGCCTTCCACCTTGACCACCTGTTCCCATTCCCAGTCATCTGCCACCAGCCAAGTTTCTGTGAAGGCCATGTTTGAGCGTAAGAAGCCAATGTCTGACTGTTGACCTTGTAGGCATTGTTTGCCCCAGTTTTTTTGGCCACAGCCACTGAAGCACAGAGGCCAGAAAAAATATGCCATATAAATGCTGAAAATAGTCATTTTTTGCCATACGTTGACTCAACGTATATGGCAAAAAATGACTATTTTCAGCATTTATGTGGCATATTTTTTCTGGCAACTGTGCTTCAGTGGCTGCAACCAAAAAAACTGGGCAAACAATGTCTACAAGGTCAACGTATGGCGAAAAATTACTATTTTCAGCATTTATATGGCATATTTTTTCTGGCAACTGTGCTTCAGTGGCTGCGTCCAAAAAAACTGGGCAAACAATGTCTACAAGGTCAACGTATGGCGAAAAATGACTATTTTCAGCATTTATATGGCATATTTTTTATGGCAACTGTGCTTCAGTGGCTGCGTCCAAAAAAACTGGGCAAACAATGCCTACAAGGTCAACGTATGGCAGTTGTTTAAAGAGAACAGTAGATTACTAGCCAGCAAAGCTACCTAAGCTAAAATGTCCCTCAAATCCCTGCAGACTTCTGTCCCTCCAATACAGAGCAGTATCAAGCAGATTACTAGCCAGCAAACTTACTATCATCTGTCCCTGAAATCACTAACAGCTCTCCCCCTACACTATCTCTTCCAAGCACACACAGGCAGATTTTTCAGATACATTTTTGCCCTTGATCCCCCACTGGCATGCCACTGTCCAGGTCGTTGCACCCTTTAAACAACTTTAAAATCATTTTTCTGGCCAGAAATGTCTTTTCTAGATGTTAAAGTTCGCCTTCCCATTGAAGTCTATGGGGTTCGCGAACCGTTCGCGAACCGCTCGCATTTTTGCGCAAGTTCGCGAATATGTTCGCGAACTTTTTTTCCGACGTTCGCTACATCCCTATTAGAGATCGTAGAATAGTCGGAAAGCAGGCAAGGTCAGGATTGGAGAGAGCAACGTAGTTTCAGGCAGGCAAAGTTCAGGATTGGAGAGGTCAGAGTAGTCAGCAGGCAAGCAAGGGTCAAGACACAGTAGATCAAACAGGAATTACACAAAACAAACACCCAGGAACAAACTAATTGAACCTAACAACGGGCAACTTGCTGAAACCTAAATTCCCCTTAAATACATTTGAATTTCGCGCCAATTGCGCGCTGGCGTCATCACGCCAGCGCGACTGCGCCTTTAAATAATGCACGCGCGCGCCCTAGAGGAACCGGCATAGGAGGAAGAGAGAGCAGCGCAGCGGGCGTCCACGCCGAAGGAGCGGCGGTGGACCCCACTGCCCACTATACCACCAGGGTAAGTCCTGACACTGACTCAAGCCACTTAACCATTATTGCTTGCTTAAAAAAAAACTCATTTATTATCACTGATGGCTGCTGGTCTCAATGCACTGGGTGTTGCAACACAATGGTGCAGGAGATTTTGCAATCTACCCCATAATAAGGTGATCAACAAAATAAAAAAATGAAAACCCACACAGTTCATTTCTCTTGACTATGACTGGGGTAGGAACCAGGAGGATAGGGTGCTCCAACCCTGCAATACCAACAGAAATGTGGACCACAGCAGCAACCCATGTTTTTAGTTTTGGAGAATAAGTGCAGCCTTTTTTCCTTTTCTATAATAAGGCAGTGCCTTTTCTTTTCCTGTAGTAATATTCATCACATATTGTCTTAGCAGTTAAATAAGTCACAGTGATACTTAATGGTGATGATCAAATTGTAAGTGTGACTGCCATGAAGACTTATATATCTATGTTTTTCTATATCACAGAGCCAGCAGATAACTGACCTCGGATGCTTCATGCCACCCTCTGAGAGTCCAACTTAAAAGGTCGAATGTAGCAAAAGTGTCTGAGGTGGAACAAGGAAGTAGAATAGCAGATGGCCAGATTGTCCGAGGTGGAATGGCAGGCAGAATAGCATAGTAGTTTAGAAAACAGGCCAGGTCAGGATCAAGAGACAGACAAGACATGGTCAGAGAATTAGGCAAACTTAGGAAACCAGAAGAGTGATTTAGTATACAAAGACTTTCAGCAGAAGCCAAAAATGCACCTCACATGAAGGTTCCAACATCTATTTAACCCCAACATGCATGGGTGCATTAAATGCCCCATGGTACACACTTTTTTGGACATCCTGAGGCCACCACAGTGTCCTAGAAGAGACAGAAGGTTGCACACTGCAACACCAGCTACTAATGACAGATCAAGCCTTCTCTTGTTTATAGAAATATGGGCCACCTAGCATTTCGTTTATTTACCTTATCTGCCTGGCTTCAAAATCTAGCTAGCTTGGCTTTGTGCTTTACTGATATTAAAATATAAATAGAACGGCCTCTGAAAAGGGATTCAGAGGAATCCTATTAATTTGCCTGCTAGCTGGGTGCCAGTCAATACCCAGACTGTACTGTAGATTTTTCTTCTCTATTCTTCTATTGAACATGCACTTTCAGCAGTATTTTGCAGTACTCGATAGCTGCAGATACAACACTCAATTCTCTCATTAACAATGGCCGATTTACATATACCTACTGGGGCCGACTGGATATTGATGGCTATGTGGTACAGTCAGTAGTCAAACCGGAACAGTTTTTCCTTGTTCATTTTCTTGCAAAAAAATAATGTGTGAGCTTCAGGTAGCGAAACCCCAAGGCTCCGGCACAGTTTTCAGCACAGAGAATGGAGACTGACACTGCCTTTAAGTTTAAATGCAGCTTTGCTGACTTTTATTTGGCAAAAACACAAATCTTCAGCCCACTGCCTTCACATTGGGTTTAACATTAGCTTTTCATAAGCATTAACAGTCCAAATTCACACCCTCACTGGTGTTAACTTTAACTCACGGTTTCCTTAGCCCTCACTGGCTTTTGGGTGGACCGCAAATCCCAGAATCCTCTCTGGGCACACTCAAGACACACTTGTCTCCTGGGAGGGGTTTCTCTTTTCCTCTCCAGTCCTTTAGAGCTTTCTTTCGAACACAGGTCAGCAGGGAATCACTCTCCTTCCCAGCTACACACAGGCACCTTCCATAACTCAAGAAGGTCCTCACATGGCCCCTCACCCTCCTCCAGCTCCAGAATATATCCAAGGGAAGAAGCTTTGAGGTGTTGCTCCACACCTCCTTTTAACTACAGCTCACCTGTAGCTTAATTAGTTAACTGCCTCTAGCTTGGCAGCTGAAAACCCTTACTGAATCAAGGAATGGAAGCCCACCCTGCTTTCTTCCATTCACTCCAGGGACACACTATCCATCTTTTCCTAAGCCAGAATAGAATTAAACAGCATTACTTGCTGCAGCCACACAGACTTTTCCCTGGAGTTTATACTTCACCAGCCTAATGCTGGTAAAATACACACAATATTGGGCCCTTTTGACGCCCATATCCTACAAATGGATAAGAGGGTTAAATAGTTGCAATGCTTTCTGCATAGTACAGTACATAGATTTTTTTTCTGTTTATAGAAATACACAATAAATACACAATGATGCTTAATATAAATGGAGCTAAAAGCATTTATGTAGGTAGCACAGTTCATTTAACACTGATACAGCAGTGCTTATTTATTGATTGCTGTGTCATGTCAACTAAATTTTTAAAATTTTGCAGCTGCGGGTTATATTTACCTACCAAGTGTTCTGTACTTCCGTCCAAGGAAACAATTAAATGATCTTGTTATGCATTAATATTGCACGTCATATTACTGGTCAAAGTGTAGCAATTTTATTAATCTTCTTATGTTTTATTCCTGTCCAGCTCTTCTTAGGTGCCGCTGCCCTTTATTTAAAATCTCTGCTGTCCTCCTGCCTGACAACCTGCTATTACCATGTCTTATAGAAAAGCAGCAATCTGTGCTGGTGTACATGCATTATGCCTCATTCAACTCAATCACATATGAAAGTACAATGTCATGTCAGAAGGGTCAGTAAAAACCTCTTTTCCCTTGTCACATAAAGGTTGAAGACCATTAGGGATGCCTGAAGTTGGACAGGCTAAACACTACAATTCTTGGAATGGCATGCTGCTATTATTTGCACTCTTCATGTTGCTGACTTTTTCGGAATATCTGATTAGGGAGCAAATACTAAAAATCTCCCACCTACATCATCCATATATAGAATATCTGATTCACACTCCAGTCTAGGCGATGGGAGTTGAGCTGAGGAGACCCTGCAACCTGCAGCTGAAAACTATGAAAGCAGTGAGTTTTGTCCCATTCCAAAACTTAATGAATCACTTTCATTTATACCCATTAAATTCAATTCAGTATTTTTATCAGTGACCTCCACAGACATTGCAAAGCACTGACAATTTCCTAATAACATAAGACAACACTTCCCCACCATATTAAAGTAACCATTTAAAGCACCAGTTTACTCTAAATTAGCTTTTAGTATGATGTAGTGATATTCTGAGGCAATTGGTTTAAATGTCCTTTTTTATTTTCCAGCTTACTGCTCAGTTGCTCTCTATTTTCTTGTTGCTAGAGCCATATTCACCCTAGCAACAAAACAGCCAATTGATTGAGAGACTGGAATATAAATCTGTGGTGCTTATACAAATGGCCTGTAGATGTCACTGTGCCCAGACTTATACTGTGCATACTTCTTGACAGTTTAAAAGTGAAAGTTACTGTTGTGTAATGGCTGCATGACTCTGCTAATAAAGCACTGTTATACTCTATAAATCTTCTGCTACCCAAAACATAACACTTTGACAAGGAGATGGCTCTTCTACCTCTGCAGCAGCTTGCACCTTTTTTTCCAAACCCTGGTAAGCTTACCATACCTTTTACTGCTTGGATCCGTATGTTTGAAAATTACATTATTGCTGCTGACCAAGGGGAGATTTCTGCTGCTAGAAAGCGTGCTTTACTTATTCACTGCCTGGGAGCAGAAGGACAGCGTATATTCTATACATTACCATTACCTGAAGATAATTATGAAACTGCTCTTACTGCTATAAAGAACTTTTTCGTGCCAAGATTAAATGTGGTTGCTGAAAGATATAAATTCGGCCAACGTGGACAGTGTAATGGCGAATCCACAGAACAATTTGTAGCAGCTTTAAGAGAGCTGGTTGTTACCTGTGAGTTTGGGAATCCAACAGATGAAATGCTAAGAGACCAAATAGTGGAAAAAACAAAGTCACCTCGCATTAGAGAGAGACTGCTCCTAGAGCAGGATTTAACCCTTGCAAAGGCTATTACAGTTGCTAGCCAAATTGAAACAGCAGTGGCAGAGGCTACAACTCTCAGTCAGGGAACTGCTGGGAATGTACAGACTGTGAATTCAACACTGTGGCCTAATAATGCACAGTCACAGGCAAAATACAGTGCTAAGGAAAGGGATTCACCTACACTGCAAGTGCAAAACCATACAGCAAATACAAATAGAAAATACTGCTTTCACTGTGGTTCAACACAACACACTGCAAATCATGTTACATGTCCTGCAAAAGCTGTACAGTGCCCCAAATGCAAAAAGGTAGGATATTTTGCTAAGATCTGCCGTAGTTCTGCTAAAGATGTTCATGAAGTCACTACTACAAATGTCACAGTATTAAGTGTAGATAAAGCTGGTACATTTATTCCAGACAAGTTTATATGCACGGTCAGTGTCAGTTCTGCTTCTGCTGACAAGGGACACTCCATTAACCTGATGCTTGATACAGGTTCAGCTGTTTCTATACTACCAAAGGAGATTTTCTTGAAATAATTTGCAAAAGATCCGCTTGTTGCACCTGCCCTGAAACTGGTCTGTTACTTAAAGGATCCAATCCCTGTGCTTGGTTGCTTGTCATTGAATGTACAATTTGAATCAAATACTGCAAAATGTGACTTTTACATTGTGAATAAGGGTACTGCTATACTTGGAAGGGATCGCTTTGCTGCATTAAACCTACAATTAGTTGATGGTCTCATTACTAAAGCACCAGTGCCTGCCACACAGCCAGTGTCTAAAATTTCACCACAAAGCAACACTTTACTCGATTGTGTCAAGAACTTTGTACACAAAGTTAAAATGGATGCCGATGTGGTAACTGCCATTCATTCTTGTGTTACTTGTCATGACAAAACAGCTATCACACATACCCCACTACTTCAGCCAGTACCATTCCCTGATTCAGCGTGGGAAAAACTCGATATTGTCGGTCCTTTTACAGATGCTCCTATAGACTGTAGATTTGCTATAACCTTGATAGACTATTACAGTAAATGGCCTGAAATTGCATTTGTTTCTCATATAACATCAGCTACAGTAATAACATTTCTGACTACTGTCTTCAGCAGAGAAGGTAATCCAAAGGAGTTAATATCAGACAACGGACCACAGTTTGTCTCATCTGAGTTTGAATCCTTCGGAATATTGTGTATAGGAAATCTTCAGTGTATTACCCACAAGCAAATGGAGAAATCGAGCGATTCAACAGACGTCTGAATGAAAGAACTACAGACAGCAAATCTTACTGGGAAATCTTGGAAAGTTTGGGGATGGGCGAATTTGACCTGTTTCGCATCGCCAAAACTGCCCACCGGCAAAATGACGTCAACACTCATTAAAGTCTATGGGTATCAAAATTTGATAACATGCTGAAATAATCCATCCCTATTTACAACAGAGTTCCTACATAACTACAGAGCAATGAGCCATGCAACAACTCAATCATCTCCAGCTGAATTATTACATGGCAGACAGATGCGCACTAAGTTACTTGTTGCAGACATCAAACTTCCACAAAATACTGTGCCGACAAAATCATCTACTGCTGACATTGTGAAACGTCAACAAGCAAAATGCAAGGCTTATATTGACAGAAAACGTGGTGCAAGAGAAGTACACTTTCAGCCTGGTTCTTTAGTCAGAATTAAGAAACCAGGAATACTGAAACAAAGACAATCTAAATTTACTACCCCACTTGAAGTGAGACGCCAGCGAGGAACATACACATATGAACTCTCTGATGGATGCATATGGCATGCAAGTCGTCTTGCTCCTGTTAGATTTGACTTTGGAGAAGCTCCATTTGATGAAGGACATTTTCCTACTCCTGTTGCCAACTGCAAAAGGCCTGAAGAAAGTGAACCTATAAGGCGTACTGAGAGAATCAGAAAACTACCTGCATGGACCCAGGACTATGTGATGCGAATAATGTAAATTATTGCTTTAAGATGCATTGTTGTTGTTTATTACATTTTCCCAAATGCTTTCCTACTATAGGGGGAATATGTGGTGTTTATACAAATGGCCTGCAGAAGTCACTGTGCTCAGACATATACTGTGCATACTTCCTGACAGCTTAAAAGTAAAAGTTACTGTTGTGTAATGCCTACATGAGCCTGCTAATAAAGCACTGTTATACTCTACTCATGCTCGGCTACCCAAAACATAACAATGGAATGGGTTTGAGCAGAAAGATAAGCACTCCAGTCCCTCTGGGAGTTCCTAACACAGACAGGTAACCTTCCTGTTCTGTGTCCTGCTCAAAGAGACCTTCCTAACACTCTCATTAGAATTAAATACCTTTCCACAGGACAGACTTCCCGTGAAAAGGGAGCTCCAATATGGTAATTGGACCGCTGGAATGGACTTTCTACTTTGCTCGTTCCTTCCAGAAGGGCAGATTAATGTGGTGTAAAAAACAGCTGAATTATTTGCTACACGTCGCCAGGCATTGCTGTGCAAAAATTTTGTTTTTTTGGCTTGGGTTTGAATACTTAATCCTAGAGATATATCTAATATAATACACAAAAGCCATGAATATCCTGTAAATAATATCCTTTTAAATGGTGAGTTCTGATGTCATCAGTTATAAATGGTGAGTTCTGATGTCATTTCTGTCACGTGACTCACTGAAACTTGTGTATTATAATAAATAAAGTACCCCCAGTTGCAAAATATGAGGATATTAGAAGTTACCTCTGAGTTCCATGACCTGTATAAAAACACTCGGCCTTCGGCCTCGTGTCTTTTATATGGTCATGAAACTCCTCGGTAACTTATATTATCCTTATATTTTACAAGAGGGGGTACTTTATTCACTATATAATGGTTTCATGTTCAGTGATCAGTACTGACTACTATCATGTACTGGTGAAAAATACTCCCAAGTTCCAGTTCCAGTTGGGATTTGCTCCCCCTAGTGGTCACACAGCACAGGTTTGTAAAAGAAGCACAGAATTTATTTTTTTTAAGCAACATTCTCAAAGCTGATCTTTCCATGAGACTTTTAAATGACCTAAAAAAAATAAACAGATCCCCCACTGTGCTCCTGCTAGTCAGGCATCTCCAAAAAACATTTCATATTTGTTACCGGCTACTAAATACACCGTATAAAATGAAATAATCAGAAAAGTTATCAAGGGGTGTTTTATTTTGCGCCATGCAAATGACAGATTTCCCGACTTTATTTAACACTGCATCAGACCTTTGTTAGTAAGTTCTGGCTCATTGAAAAAGCTTGTAAAAAAAATTATGCCATTTTTACCTAGGCTTGCCAACCTTTCTGAAAAAGTTTACAGGCCGGTGGGGGCGGGAACAAAAGGGGGTGGCCCGTGATGCAAAAGGGGCGGAGCCACACACCATGATGCATGGTGCCTTCTTTGGATCAACTAGCAGTTAGGCAAGTTAAAATACAGTTAAAAGGTTGAACTTGATGGACATGTGTCTTTTTTCAACCTAAATTAAATGTTACTATGCTGCAGAACCTCTTGGATTGTGGAGCAATGAAAATTTCAGCCTTAGGTTTAAAGTTCCACCCACCAAATAGCTGGAATGCCTATATGAACTGCTGCAGATGTGCCTCTCGGGCAAATTTACTAACCTCCGAAAATTCGCCATCGACGGCTTCGTTCACATTGCAACACTTCGCCAGGCGTAGATTCACCAGGACAGCGCTAATTCATCAAAATCCGAAGCTGCTTCCAGGGCACCGAACGCGGACAAAGTTGCGCTAGCATTACTGCGGCAATCGAAGCAAAGTTGCACTAGCGTTGCCTCATTTGCATACAGCGGCAAGTTGAATGGACGTATATGTTGCAGCAAATACATTACATTACACAAGCCCGGGAAACCTTAATAAAATAAAAGAGAGTTGTTATATTGCCCTAAACATGAGCCCAGTGTATAGTTTATGTGCCATATGTTAGGAAATGTAGGGGGGAAGCTGGTTACCCCCAAAAAAATGTATGCTCTTTTTCAGCCTATCACCCTGAAAAAGGAAAAGACGCTAGCGTTTTTTTTGGACTTTTTCAGCTATTTTTTGAGGAACGCCTATCTACTCTATTGCACTTTGCCTGGTCTGAGGTGGTGAAGGCAAGTCTGGCGCAAGAGGTAACGTTCATTAAAATCCGCATCTTAGTGAATTTGCGTAGTTACGTCCTTTCGCCAGAGCGCAAATTTGTCAGGCGTTAGGGAGCAAAGTATCGCTGTCGCTAGCGAAATTACGCCGCCGACCATTAGTAAATCGGCAAAAATCTCAAATGACATCACGCCAGCGTTATTCACTTCGCCCTTTAGTAAATTTGCCCCTTGGAGAGGACAATGCCCGAGGATGACTTCATTTTATTACTGGAGATATCAATAAGGTGTATTTTATGCAAGCAAAGTAAAAAGCTCCCCCCTTCTGCTGCAGAACCTCTTGGATTGTAGAGCAATGAACATTTCAGCCTTAGGTTTAAAGTTCCAAAAAAGAGCTGGAATAAGTTCATGCGAATCCCTGTAGGAGCTGCTGCAGATGTGTCTCTATCTTTTTGGCCAGTGAGAGACTCCCATTGCCTGTAGGAGAATAGGAGAAAGCTGCTGCTCTGGCCACATCAGTAACCTGCTCCTTGCGTAGGGCATTGCTTTTACAGCAGGAGCGCCGCGCTTTCCCTGTGACAGGTCTGTCTCTCCCCCTAGTGACATGTAGCTCTGTAGAAGCCCCAGGTCTGTCTCTGCCTATTCCCAGGTGAGGAGTCTCTCTTGTGTGAGAAGAACTTGAGGAGGAAAGGGAGGGCGTGAGACTGTCATTGTAAGGCTTTCTCCTCCGTGCTACTCCCCTGGCTGTGTGAGAGCAGCAGCAGCAGTTCGTTCTCTGCCCATAGGTAACACAATGATCATCCAGCAGCACCATTTGCACATGCAGCAACAGCAGCGGCAGCAGCAGAAGCCATCGCAGCAGGACTAGGAGCAGGGAGCGATGCTGTTCTCGTGTTGGGATTGACTTGGAACCCTACGGATCGCTTCGCGCTCTCTCTTCCTCCCCCATTCGCATCGCCAACCCCGGGAAGCGGCGGCAGCAGCAGCAGTAGGAGAGTCATGAATCCGGACTTCAGGAGCTGGGTGCTGGCCACTGTCACCTTGTTGGTGGTTTTCCTGATCCTGGCGGATATCTCTGAGCTGGAGGAGGAGATCGGGTAAATAAGAAGTCTAATATGTTCACTTGCTGTTATTTTTGCCTTTGCTGGAACAGTAGTGGGGGGACCTGTAAGAGCTCAGGGTTTCCATTGTCTTCTTCATACTGTCCCTTAACTCTAGTGCATCTCTACATGGACATCTACACTATAACAGATCTATTCATGGCAATGCGACTATTACCCGTGTGTCTTCAGGTACCATAGCTGGAGACACTGCTACACATACACAGCACATTGACAGATCTCCAAACTATATGCTTTCCCCATGCTTCAGTCGCAAGAGGGTTCAAACACTTGTATGCAAAGGAAAGTAGTCAAACTCCATTGGCACACACATACACACATGCATCTGTTTCCTAGGAAAAGTGCATATACCCTGTAGTAAGGCAGAGGGGTTTCATCAGGGGTTTTATGGTGAACTACAGCCTCCAGCATGTACAGACAGCCTAAACTTGATTATAATCTATGGGAGTGGTTTGCCCTGGGCTCTAACACCATTTAGGATAACAGTGTTTAGGGACTGCACCTGACTGCGTGGGGATACACAAGTGGTTTCAAAGGTGCCAATCACCTGGCGCTGGACAGCAGGGTGTTTAATTCAGGACTGTCATGGCAAAAAAAAATTTTTTCAAAACACGTCAGTTAATAGTGCTGCTCCAGCAGAATTCTGCGCTGAAATCCGTTTCTCAAAAGAGCGAACCAATTGTTTTATATTTAATTTTGAAATCTGACATGGGGCGAGACATATTGTCAGTTTCCCAGCTGCCCCCAGTTATGTAACCTGTGCTCTGATAAACTTCAGTCACTCTTTACTAGTGATGAGCGAATAAATTCTCCTGTCACAAATTTGCAGCAAATGTCTGCATTTCGCGGCCGGTGAATAAATTTGCAAATCTCCCACGAAAATTCACGGATCAAAAAATTTTGGACGTTAAAGCCAGAGTCAAAATTGACGCAAGCAACTTTATGGATGCGTGTCCAAAATTGGTGCCGGTGTCAATTTTGATTTTTTTTACAAATTTTGTGGGAGATTCACATATTTTTCGGCGAAGCAAACCAGGAGAAATTCACCCATCACTGCTCTTTACTGCTGTACTGCAAGTTGGAGTGATATTACCTCCTCCCTTCTAGATAGCAGCTCCCTAACACAAGATAACAGCTCCCTAGTAGTTCTAAGAACAACACTCTAGTAAAATACAGGTCCCACTCTAACGCATTCAGTTACATTGAGTAGGAGAAACAACAGCCTGCCAGAAAGCAGTTCCATCCTAAAGTGCTGGCTCTTTCTGAAAGCACATGACCAGGCAAGATGACCTGAGATGTCGCCTACACACCTGCAACTAAAAAAAATACACTTGCTGGTTCAGGAATGAAATTTTATAGTGTAGAGTGAATTAATTGCAGTGTAAACAGTGTAATTTAGAAATAAAAACAACATCATAAAACTCATGGCAGAATCCCTTTAAAATGCAAAGCAGGGGTTGGTGGAAAACAAAAGGATGCAAAGGCAGGGCTCATATCACAAAGTAAGCTTTTCAGTCAAAGCCTGGCTTCTGACTACAAAGGAACCTAATGCTTTAAAGAGGGTATTCCAAATCCGAAGCTCGAGTGCTGAACGGTACATGGCAGCAAGCTGATAAGAGCTGAGTGGGAGATGCTGAATTCCATAGATCCAGCCCTTGCCCAGTTATTTGTGGAATGGCAGCTATCACAGTTCATTCGTATAGCCAGCTGAGCTTAATCAGGGTGCCGGGAGATGGTTACGTTCTCTTAGTGCTTCGCTTAGAAACTCCAATAAAAGAGCAATTATCTCTAACCGTATAGGGTTCTTCTGCCTTCATGCTTAATAATTATACGATCAATGAGAACCTGGATTTTCTGAGGTGACAGGGAATGGGATCTCCTGCTTTCAATGAGCAAAGAAGCTCAGGCTTGTAAAGTGACATATTTTATATTGTTCTTGAGTGACAGGAATCTTCCTTTGTGTGACAGGGAACTCAGATACTTCTGGATCGGTGGAAATTTGATCCAACTGTTCTAAACAGACATAAAATTCCATTTATGAGAGTAGTGGATCATTTTAGAGAGAATGAATATATGTAGTATTTTAGCAAAATGACCTAAATAAGTATTCAGAAAGGAGGTCTAATAGGGATTTAAAGGAACAGGATTACGACTGTGCTACCCTGGTAGAAATCACAGTTATAATTTCAAAGTGGCTGGAGTCACAGTTTTGGGGAGAGGAATAAGTGACATTCACCCAAAACCCATGGGACCCACAGGTTTATGCACAGGTCTGGGTTGAAATTTAGGTGAACATTGTGGGTTCAGTTGAGTGCGGGTCAGACAAGGGAAGAACAGCCCTCCTCTGTTCCTGAAGAATCCCTGTCTTGGAAAAAGAGGCGCGTGCAGAAGTCGTGTACAGAGCAGAAAGAAATGTGGGTGGTGGTCCTACAATGGAAATATTGTGTGGTATAGGACTGGGTGCAAGTTATGGGTTTGTGGGTCAAGTCTCACTATTAGGGATGTAGCGAACGTCGGAAAAAAAGTTCGCGAACATATTCGCGAACTTGCGCAAAAACGCGAGCGGTTCGCGAACGGTTCGCGAACCCCATAGACTTCAATGGGAAGGCGAACTTTAACATCTAGAAAAGACATTTCTGGCCAGAAAAATGATTTTAAAGTTGTTTAAAGGGTGCAACGACCTGGACAGTGGCATGCCAGAGGGGGATCAAGGGCAAAAATGTATCTGAAAAATCTGCCTGTGTGTGCTTGGAAGAGATAGTGTAGGGGGAGAGCTGTTAGTGATTTCAGGGACAGATGATAGTAAGTTTGCTGGCTAGTAATCTGCTTGATACTGCTCTGTATTGGAGGGACAGAAGTCTGCAGGGATTTGAGGGACATTTTAGCTTAGGTAGCTTTGCTGGCTAGTAATCTACTGTTCTCTTTAAACAACTGCCATACGTTGACCTTGTAGGCATTGTTTGCCCAGTTTTTTGGACGCAGCCACTGAAGCACAGTTGCCAGAAAAAATATGCCATATAAATGCTGAAAATAGTCATTTTTCGCCATACGTTGACCTTGTAGACATTGTTTGCCCAGTTTTTTTGGACGCAGCCACTGAAGCACAGTTGCCAGAAAAATTATGCCATATAAATGCTGAAAATATAAATTTTTTTGGTTGCAGCCACTGAAGCACAGAGGCCAGAAAAATTATGCCATATAAATGCAGAAAATATGCATTTTTTTGGTCGCAGCCACTGAAGCACAGTTGACAGAAAAATTATGCCATATAAATGCTGAAAATATAAACTTTTTTGGTTGCAGCCACTGAAGCACAGAGGCCAGAAAAATTATGCCATATAAATGCAGAAAACATGCATTTTTTTGGTCGCAGCCACTGAAGCACAGTTGACAGAAAAATTATGCCATATAAATGCTGAAAATATAAATTTTTTTGGTTGCAGCCACTGAAGCACAGAGGCCAGAAAAATTATGCCATATAAATGCAGAAAATATGCATTTTTTTGGTCGCAGCCACTGAAGCACAGTTGCCAGAAAAAATATGCCATATAAATGCTGAAAATAGTCATTTTTTGCCATATACGTTGAGTCAACGTATGGCAAAAAATGACTATTTTCAGCATTTATATGGCATATTTTTTCTGGCCTCTGTGCTTCAGTGGCTGCGGCCAAAAAAACTGGGCAAACAATGCCTACAAGGTCAACGTCGTTGACCTTGTAGGCATTGTTTGCCCAGTTTTTTTGGCCGCAGCCACTGAAGCACAGAGGCCAGAAAAAATATGCCATATAAATGCTGAAAATAGTCATTTTTTTGGTCGCAGCCACTGAAGCACAGTTGCCAGAAAAATTATGCCATATAAATGCTGAAAATATAAATTTTTTTGGTTGCAGCCACTGAAGCACAGAGGCCAGAAAAATTATGCCATATAAATGCAGAAAATATGCATTTTTTTGGTTGCAGCCACTGAAGCACAGAGGCCAGAAAATTATGCCATATAAATGCAGAAAATATGCATTTTTTTGGATGCAGCCACTGAAGCACAGTTGCCAGAAAAAATATGCCATATAAATGCTGAAAATAGTCATTTTTTGCCATACGTTGACCTTGTAGACATTGTTTGCCCAGTTTTTTTGGTTGCAGCCACTGAAGCACAGAGGCCAGAAAAAATTAAACCAGTAGGGTTTGCACCCTAGTTTGTAACGGTGGCGGAGGGAGGAGGAGGACGCTAAAGGACAGCTGTGTGTGGAGTCATGAGGCTTGAAGAGAAGGACAGCTGCATAGAAGTCAGAACAAGTCTTCCGGCGTGCAGTAACCCTCCGAGATCCACCCCTCATTCATTTTAATAAAGGTCAGGTAATCGACACTTTTGTGACCTAGGCGAGTTCTCTTCTCAGTTACAATCCCTCCTGCTGCACTGAAGGTCCTTTCTGAGAGCACACTTGAGGCTGGGCAAGACAAGAGGTTCATGGCAAATTGTGACAGCTCTGGCCACAGATCAAGCCTGCGCACCCAGTAGTCCAGGGGTTCATCGCTCCTCAGAGTGTCGATATCTGCAGTTAATGCCAGGTAGTCCGCTACCTGCCGGTCGAGGCTTTCTTTGAGGGTGGATCCAGAAGGGTTGTGGCGCTGCCTTGGACAGAAAACATTTGCATGTCTGACGTTACAGACTGGCCAAAGGGCTTTGTCCTTGCAGGTGTGCTCGTGGCAGGATTACTGGCACCTCTGCCCCTGGAATGTTGATGAGTTCCTGAAGTGACATCACCCTTAAAAGCATTGTACAACATGTTTTGCAGGCTGGTTTGTAAATGCCGCATCTTTTCGGACTTGTGGTATGTTGGTAACATTTCTGACACTTTATGCTTGTACCGAGGGTCTAGTAGCGTTGCGACCCAGTACAGGTCCTTCTCCTTAAGCCTCTTGATACGGGGGTCCTTCAACAGGCATGACAGCATGAAAGACCCCATTCTCACAAGGTTGGATGCAGAGCTATCCATCTCCGCTTCCTCATTATCAAGGACTGCATCATCCACGGTCTCCTCCCCCCAGCCACGTACAAGACCAGGGGTCCCCAAAAGGTCACCACTAGCCCCCTGGGAAGCCTGCTCCTGTTGGTCCTCCTCCTCCTCCTCCTCCACAAAGCCACCTTCCTCCTCTGACTCCACTTCTGGCACCTCTCCCTGCGTTGCAGCAGGTGCCTGGGTTCGTTCTGGTGATTCCGACCAGAAATCGTGCGCTTCCAGCTCCTCGTCACGCTGGTCTACAGCCTCATCTGTCACTCGTCGCACGGCACGCTCCAGGAAGAAAGCGAAGGGTATTAGGTCGCTGATGGTGCCTTCGGTGCGACTGACCATATTTGTCACCTCTTCAAAAGGTCGCATGAGCCTGCAGGCATCGCGCATAAGCACCCAGTAACGGGGGAAAAAAATCCCCAGCTGTGCAGATCCAGTCCTACCACCCAGTTCAAAAAGGTACTCGTTGACGGCCCTTTGTTGTTGCAGCAGACGTTCCAACATAAGGAGCGTTGAATTCCAGCGAGTCTGGCTGTCAGAAATCAAACGCCTGACTGGCATGTTGTAGCGCTGCTGAATGTCAGCAAGGCGTGCCATGGCTGTGTAGGAACGTCTGAAATGGGCCGACACCTTTCTGGACTGGGTGAGAACGTCCTGGAATCCTGGGTACTTGGAGACAAAACGTTGGACTATTAAATTTAACACATGTGCCATGCAGGGCACATGTGTTAAATTGCCTAGTCTCAACGCTGCCAACAGATTGCTTCCATTGTCACACACCACTTTTCCGATCTGCAGTTGGTGTGGGGTCAGCCACCGATCGGCCTGTGACTGCAGAGATGACAGGAGTACAGATCCGGTATGGTTTTTGCTTTCCAGGCACGTCATCCCCAAGACAGCGTGACAACGGCGTACCTGGCACGTCGAATAGCCTAGGGGGAGCTGGGGGTGCACAGGTGTGGAGGAGGAGAAGGAGGACCCAGCAGCAGAGTAAGAAGAAGAAGAAGACGAGGTAGAGAGCGATGGAGGAGTAGAGGTGGTGGCAGAACCGCGTGCAATCCGTGGCGGTGACACCAACTCCACTGTTGTTGTTGAGCTACCCATTCCCTGCTTCCCAGCCATTACCAAGTTCACCCAGTGGGCAGTGTAGGTGACATACCTGCCCTGACCATGCTTGGAGGACCATGCGTCAGTAGTCATATGGACCTTTGGCCCAACACTAAGTGACAGAGATGCGGTAACTTGGCTCTGCACATGTTGGTACAGGTGTGGTATTCCCTTTTTAGAAAAAAATTGCGGCTGGGTACCTTCCACTGCGGTGTCCCAATTGCTACAAATTTGTGGAAGGCCTCAGAGTCCACCAGCTGGTATGGTAAAAGCTGGCGGGCTAAGAGTGCAGACAAGCCAGCTGTCAGACGCCGGGCAAGGGGGTGACAGTCAGACATTGGCTTCTTACGCTCAAACATGGCCTTCACAGAAACTTGGCTGGTGGCAGATGACTGGGAATGGGAACAGGTGGTCAAGGTGGAAGGCGGAGTGGAGGGTGGTTCAGACGGGTCAAGGAGAGCAGAGGTAGAGCAGTAAGATGCTGGACCAGAAGGAGTGTGGCTTTTAGTTTGCCTGTTGCCTTTGAGGTGTTGCTCCCAAAGTGCTTTGTGCTTGCCGCTCATGTGCCTTCGCATAGAAGTTGTACCTATGTGGCTGTTGGGCTTACCAAGGCTCAGTTTCTGACTGCACTCATTGCAAATTACAATGCTTTTGTCAGAGGCACACACATTAAAAAAATCCCACACTGCTGACTTTTTGGAAGTGTGCGATCTGGCGGTAACAGTAGAAGTTGGCGGAGTTGGCGGTATTGGCGGCAATGGCGGGTGCGTTGGCCGGCTGAACACAGGTGCCGATACATGTTGTTGCCCTGCTGATCCCTGCGGGCTGTCCTCCCTGCTTCTTCTAAGTCTTATTCTCCTACTGCCTCTCTGACTCTCCGTCTCTCCATCTGAACTACCCTCCTCTTGCTCTCTTCTACTAGGCACCCACAAACATCAATCTCCTCATCATCATTCTCCTCAGATGCATCAATTTCTTCTGACACATCACAGAAGGAAGCAGCAGCGGGGGACCTCCTCCTCATCACTCATTATGTCCATCTCTATCGTGTTCTCTGCCAGAATTAAATCTGGTGTAAGGTCCTCATCTCCTTCATCTTCTTCTGGCAATAATGGTTGCGCATTACTCAGTTCAAGAAACTCATTGGAAAATAACTCCTCTGACCCAGTGAAGAAGGGGCACCGGTGGTGGAGGAAGTGTTACGTGGGGTGGCCATAGCAGTGGAGGATGAGGAGGATGTTGTGGTAAAGTTAGAAACGGTAGAGGATGGGGTGTGCTGTGTAAGCCAGTCAACTACCTCTTCAGCATTTTGGGAGTTCAGGGTCATTGGCTTTTTAAAACTGGGCAATTTGCTAGGGCCACAGGATTGCATAGCAGCACGGCCCCTAGCACGGCCTCTGCGTGGCGGCCTGCCTTTGCCTGGCATTATTTTTAAAAAAACAACAACAACAACAAAAACTCAGTTGGTTTTTCTGGAAACGATAATACACACAGCTAGATGGCGGGTTGAAGAAAACACTGTGCAAATAATGCCTACAAAGTCAACGTATACACTACTACAGCGGTGGATACGGATTACGTAAAATATATGAATGCTGCTTGAAAAAAAGTAACTCAAGTGGTTTTTCTAGAGACGAAAATATTATCAATATTTAGACAAAATGTGAACAAGGTCACACAGCTCGATGGCGGGTTGAAGAAAACAGTGTGCAAATAATCCCTACAAGGTCAACGTATACACTACTACAGCGGTGGATACGGATTACGTAAAATATATGAATGCTGCTTGAAAAAAAGTAACTCAAGTGGTTTTTCTAGAGACGATAATATTATCAATATTTAGACAAAATGTGAACAAGCTCACACAGCTCGATGGCGGGTTGAAGAAAACAGTGTGCAAATAATGCCTACAAGGTCAACGTATACACTACTACAGCGGTGGATACGGATTACGTAAAATATATGAATGCTGCTTGAAAAAAAGTAACTCAAGTGGTTTTTTCTAGAGACGATAATATTATCAATATTTAGACAAAATGTGAACAAGCTCACACAGCTCGATGGCGGGTTGAAGAAAACACTGTGCAAATAATGCCTACAAGGCCAACGTATACACTACTACAGCGGTGGATACGGATTACGTAAAATATATGAATGCTGCTTGAAAAAAGTGACTCCGGTTGTTTTTTCTGGAGACGGTAATATTATGGATATTTAGACAGAATGGGAACAAGGTCACACAGCTCGATGGCGGGTTGAAGAAAACAGTGTGCAAATAATGCCTACAAGGCCAACGTATACACTACTACAGCGGTGGATACGGATTACGTAAAATATATGAATGCTGCTTGAAAAAAGTGACTCCGGTGTTTTTTCTGGAGACGGTAATATTATGGATATTTAGACAGAATGGGAACAAGGTCACACAGCTCGATGGCGGGTTGAAGAAAACAGTGTGCAAATAATGCCTACAAGGCCAACGTATACACTACTACAGCGTGGATACGGATTACGTAAAATATATGAATGCTGCTTGAAAAAAGTGACTCCGGTGTTTTTCTGGAGACGGTAATATTATGGATATTTAGACAAAATGTGAACAAGGTCACACAGCTCGATGGCGGGTTGAAGAAAACAGTGTGCAAATAATGCCTACAAGGTCAACGTATACACTACTACAGCGGTGGATACGGATTACGTAAAATATATGAATGCTGCTTGAAAAAAAGTAACTCAAGTGGTTTTTCTAGAGACGATAATATTATCAATATTTAGACAAAATGTGAACAAGCTCACACAGCTCGATGGCGGGTTGAAGAAAACAGTGTGCAAATAATGCCTACAAGGTCAACGTATACACTACTACAGCGGTGGATACGGATTACGTAAAATATATGAATGCTGCTTGAAAAAAAGTAACTCAAGTGGTTTTTCTAGAGACGATAATATTATCAATATTTAGACAAAATGTGAACAAGCTCACACAGCTCGATGGCGGGTTGAAGAAAACACTGTGCAAATAATGCCTACAAGGCCAACGTATACACTACTACAGCGGTGGATACGGATTACGTAAAATATATGAATGCTGCTTGAAAAAAAGTGACTCCGGTGTTTTTCTGGAGACGGTAATATTATGCGATATTTAGACAGAATGGGAACAAGGTCACACAGCTCGATGGCGGGTTGAAGAAAACAGTGTGCAAATAATGCCTACAAGGCCAACGTATACACTACTACAGCGGTGGATACGGATTACGTAAAATATATGAATGCTGCTTGAAAAAAGTGACTCCGGTGTTTTTTCTGGAGACGGTAATATTATGGATATTTAGACAGAATGGGAACAAGGTCACACAGCTCGATGGCGGGTTGAAGAAAACAGTGTGCAAATAATGCCTACAAGGCCAACGTATACACTACTACAGCGGTGGATACGGATTACGTAAAATATATGAATGCTGCTTGAAAAAAGTGACTCCGGTGTTTTTTCTGGAGACGGTAATATTATGGATATTTAGACAGAATGGGAACAAGGTCACACAGCTCGATGGCGGGTTGAAGAAAACAGTGTGCAAATAATGCCTACAAGGCCAACGTATACACTACTACAGCGGTGGATACGGATTACGTAAAATATATGAATGCTGCTTGAAAAAAGTGACACCGGTGTTTTTTCTGGAGACGGTAATATTATGGATATTTAGACAAATGTGAACAAGGTCACACAGCTCGATGGCGGGTTGAAGAAAACAGTGTGCAAATAATGCCTACAAGGTCAACGTATACACTACTACAGCGGTGGATACGGATTACGTAAAATATATGAATGCTGCTTGAAAAAAAGTAACTCAAGTGGTTTTTCTAGAGACGATAATATTATCAATATTTAGACAAAATGTGAACAAGCTCACACAGCTCGATGGCGGGTTGAAGAAAACAGTGTGCAAATAATGCCTACAAGGTCAACGTATACACTACTACAGCGGTGGATACGGATTACGTAAAATATATGAATGCTGCTTGAAAAAAAGTAACTCAAGTGGTTTTTCTAGAGACGATAATATTATCAATATTTAGACAAAATGTGAACAAGCTCACACAGCTCGATGGCGGGTTGAAGAAAACACTGTGCAAATAATGCCTACAAGGCCAACGTATACACTACTACAGCGGTGGATACGGATTACGTAAAATATATGAATGCTGCTTGAAAAAAGTGACTCCGGTGTTTTTTCTGGAGACGGTAATATTATGGATATTTAGACAGAATGGGAACAAGGTCACACAGCTCGATGGCGGGTTGAAGAAAACAGTGTGCAAATAATGCCTACAAGGCCAACGTATACACTACTACAGCGGTGGATACGGATTACGTAAAATATATGAATGCTGCTTGAAAAAAGTGACTCCGGTGTTTTTTCTGGAGACGGTAATATTATGGATATTTAGACAGAATGGGAACAAGGTCACACAGCTCGATGGCGGGTTGAAGAAAACAGTGTGCAAATAATGCCTACAAGGTCAACGTATACACTACTACAGCGGTGGATACGGATTACGTAAAATATATTATGGCTGCTTGAAAAAAGTGACTCCGGTGTTTTTTCTGGAGACGGTAATATTATGGATATTTAGACAGAATGTGAACAAGGTCACACAGCTCGATGGCGGGTTGAAGAAAACAGTGTGCAAATAATGCCTACAGGGCAAATAATGCCTAAAAGGTCAACTTATACACTACTACAGCGGTAGTAAAATAAAAAAAAGTAAAATAAAAAAAAAATGAATATTAAAAAAAAAAAATTAAAGTTGGTGCTGCTGAACTACTAGGAGCAGCAGATTAGCACACCAGTCCCACTCCCCAACACTGCTAGACTAATAGCACTGGGCTCTTATAGTAGTAGTAGTAGTAGTAGTAGTAAAACAACAAAAAATAAATAAAAGCAGTCCTTACAAGGACTACTGTTATTGCAGCAGTCAGCAGATGAGATCAGAAGCAGGACAGCTGCCCACTGCAGCTACATACAGAGCACTGCAGTAGAAGGTAGATTACTAGCCAGCAAAGCTACCTAAGCTTAAATGTCCCTCAAACCCCTGCAGACTTCTGTCCCTCCAATAACAGAGCAGTATCAAAACGATTACTAGCCAGCAAACTTTCAACTGTCCCTGAAATCACTAACAGGCAGCAGCTCTCTCCCTACACTATCTCTTCAGCACACACAGGCAGAGTGAAAAAACGCTGCAGGGCTTCGGTTTTTATAGGGAAGGGGAGTGGTCCAGGGGAGAGCTTCCTGATTGGCTGCCATGTACCTGCTGGTCTGGGGTGAGAGGGCAAAAAAAAGCACCAACAATGGCGAACCCAAAATGGCGAACGTCGCGCGACGTTCGCGAACTTCCGGCGAGCGCGAACACCCGATGTTCGCGCGAACAAGTTCGCCGGCGAACAGTTCGCGACATCTCTACTCACTATGAGGAACATTAAACTGCTCTACTTTAAAATGGATTGTGTTTGGTCAGTTACAGAGACCTCACAGATCGATCTCTTCCTAGTTTGTGACAGATCACACAGTGTCCTAAACTGTTTTATAAAGATAAGAATTACTTTCATTGTGACACAAACCATGAATGTTATAACATCATGTGCAGATATTCTCATGCCTTCATATCAATGTGGAAGCCCCAGTCTTGCTGCCAATCCAATATTTGGATCAATGAGAGACAACATCTGGGCTTGAGCTAAGTTCTTTCCTGTGTTTTGGGGTGCTGCTCAGGGAACAGTCAGAAACAGCCTTTTCAAAATGTGAGGGTGGAGTAGAATGTTAAGGTGAATCAGTCTGGTAGTGTATATGACCTAACACACAGATTCAATACACACAAGATACTCCAATTGTAGCAGTGACCAGATCCATGCAGTTTAATATATATATATATATATATATATATATATATATATATATATATATATATATATATATATATATATATATATATATATATATATCTTATAAAAATATTATATAATAATATATTTTTCAGAGGTGTGTGTAAATGTACAAGGAGCAATTAAAACTGCTTAAATGCTTAAATTTGGCTGTTCTGAACATTAGCAAATCAACCGTGTGTTGCTTTTCCTTAGCACAAAAATCAAGTGAAAGTATTCATTATACAAAATGAATCACAAACAACGTGCTTGCCGATACTGAGTTCATGGGATGATGAGCAAGCCCCAAGATGACCATAAATAAACACATGCAGGCACGAGGAGCGGAGTGGTGGAATGGCTGCAGCTTTATTACAACTATTCACAATCATCTTTATATTCATAACAGATAATAAGCCAGATTGATGCACCATTCTCAAGGGCGTCTTATCTTCTTCACCTTCCACAGTTGTTTTTTTAGGTACTATATATAGGTATATATTACAGGAGAACAAATATAAATTTAGATATCATAGCGCCCCCTACAGAGAATCCCTCACCATCCACACTCTGGAAGGCAACCCTACTCCCCCATATTTGATTAGAAATCATAGCAAAGCGCTAAAGGCTTGGCATCTGCTTGGTCTGGTCATGTAACTTCTCATTCATCACTTGCTGGTGATAATCACAAACTAGGAGTATGCACAATGAGCGAGGACCAGATTGGCTTCTAGTACGCATGCTCCTGTCTACCAATAAGTAGCAGTGACCCGAATCTAGAGGACCAGCCATGGTGGCTGCTAACCATGCAGCACTTCTCTGCCTTTTCTTACCAGATATGGGGGAGTGGGACCTTCTTCTCCACTGTGGGTGTAACAGTTGGATAGGAGCCTTCCATAGATGGATTCTGTTCCATTCCATATGTAAGTAAACTCCTGGGGAGCATTGCTACATTTATTGGGGGGGGAGCATGATCAATGGAGCACTTTAATTTCACCAGTGACATCTATACTAACTATAGCTAACTATTAGATTCTCTGCCTAGCAAACCCCAGCAACCAATAAAAAGGCAAGAAAACCAGAGCTCCCCAATGAATCAGCTGACTGCATAGCTCAATCAGCTACCATACCATTAATTTCATTATTTTTTTAAATACCCCAACAACCAAATAAAAAGCAATTGCATATTCTCTCAGACTATCACTCTCTACATCATAGTAAAAGTTGATTTAAAGGGGATTCTGTCATGATTTCTATGCTGTAAAAAAGTATGTAAGGATGTTTTTATTTCTAAATTACACTGTTTACACTGTAAATAATTCACTCTACAATATAAAATTTCATTCCTGAACCAGCAAGTGTATTTTTTTTAGTTGTAATATTGGTGTGTAGGCGCCATCTCAGGTCATTCACATACCTGGTCATGTGCTTTCAGAAAGAGCCAGGAGTTTAGGATGGAACCGCTTTCTGGCAGGCTGTTGTTTCTCCTATTCAATGTAACTGAATGTGTCGCAGTGGGACCTGGATTTTAGTATTGAGTGCTGTTCTTATATCTACCAGGCAGCTGTTATCTTGTTATCTGGTTACCTTCCCATTGTTCCGTTGATGGGCTGCTGGGGGGGGGGCGGTGATATCACTCCAACTTGCAGTGCAGCAGTAAAGAGTGACTGAAGTTTATCAGATGAGTCACATGACTGGGGACAGCTAGGAAACGGACAATATGTCTGGCCCCATGTCATATTTCAAAATTACATATAAAAAAATCTGTTTGTTCTTTTGAGAAATGGATTTCAGTGCAAAATTCTGCTGGAGCAGCACTATTAACTGATGTATTTTTTTTAAAAAAAATGTTTTTTTCATGACAGTATACTGTACCTTTAAAGGTGAACAACCCATTTAAACATACAGTCACTTTGTAACTGTAATGTCAGAAGTGATTTTGCTGCAATTCAATGCATGTTGTACATTTTCTGCAAAGACTGTACTTGCATATGCAGGGTTAATGCAATGCTCTGAATTTATTTTAACCTCACTAGTGTGCCATGGGTTAATGCAGTGCTCATTATCCATTTGTACAATAATATTACTGTTATTTAAGACCCTGTGTGCACAGTGACAGGTGAAGGTACACTTTTGTCAATTGCAAATAATTAGGATAGTAGGGGGCCAAATCAGCTGTTTCTCCGCCATTGCTTGTGACATTAGCCTCCCCAAACAAAATAATCACCCTCTGTCTATGTCAATGGATGTCTTTTTCACGGCAAAACCTGGCAATAAAAATCTCTCATCACAAGGGTAAACCTTTTATTGTATTAAAGTGGCCACATTCATGCATCCTGCATCGTATTTAAGGTGGCCATAGACTCAAAGATCCGCTCGTTTGGCGACATCGCCAAACGAGCGGATCTTTCCCCGATAGCCACTAAACTGCGTGGCTATATCGGGGGTAATTAGAGCGTTCGGCCGAACGATCGAATTACGATGTGCCAAGCGGCTCTGACGGGTCCCGTCAGAAGCCCCCATACACGGGCAGATAAGCTGTCAAATCGGTCCAAACGACCGATATCGGCAGCTTTATCTGCCCGTGTATGGCCACCATTAGAGCGGAGTCCCTCTACCTTAAATATTGTATTAGAGTGGCCACATTTGTGCATCATGTTTCAGGGCAAGAGGATTTTAGACACAATGTTGCGGATTATTTGAAACAATTGCATAAAGTAAAATGCTAATGAGGCGCCATACAGTGAAAATCATGTTGTGACCAGGATTATATCGTTTGGATCTTGATTGTAGTTATTATTATGTTTCCTCATTAACATTCTGTCATTATTATTAGGCTAACATGTTAACATCACGGGAATATACCACGTTCTCATTATGAGGAATTTGAGCCCATATAGCCTATTGTACCCCAGCTGGTATGTATGGGAATATACCCATAGTCAGGGAAGGTGAATCATATGAATACATTCATAATTATACTTTCATTCAAACCAATAGGGTTGAGTGCATTCATAGTGAAAATCCATTCACTTTCTTTGGAAAGGAGTAGGGATGGGCGAGTTTTTTTGCCTCGTTTCGCCGAAAAAATGACGCCCATAGACTTGTATGGCGGCGTGCATCAAAAAAAAAAGACGCGCATCAAAATATTTTGCCGCGTGACAATTTAATGGCCGTCTGCGACATTTCGCCGGCGGCGAATTTTTGTCGAAACGAAACAGGTCAAATTCGCCCATCCCTAGAAAGGAGTGCTTTCTCAAGATCACCCCCTCGTATACCCAGAGATATTTTAGAGAGCCCCATGGCTTTAAGGCCACTACTGGAATGGTTAAGATATTCCAAAAAGTGGCGGCTGACCGGTGGCAGTTTCTTATTAGCCTTAGCTAGATCTGGGGCATTATCAATGCTTGCGACATGCTCTAGTAGTCTCTTCTTAAATGCCCGGTTGGTCTTCCCAATATAGATTTTGTCACAAGGGCAGACGGCATATAAACAATGTTAACTGTATCGCATGTAAAACTATGTGTGATTCTGCAAGTTTTCCCAAATCTGTCTATTACTGTATTTTGGTTTTGCATATATTTGCATGCTTTGCATTTACCACATGTAAAAGTACCTGTAAGTACTGACCGATTTTCTTTGGGCAGATGGCTTTTTACAAGCCTATCCCTAAGGTTAGGTGCCCTTCTACAACAGGTTAGTGGTTGTGGTCCCAGCATTGTAGATAGTACTGAATCTGTTTGTAAAACGTGCCAATGTTTAGAATTGTATTGATGGTAGGCCATTGTTTTCAGAAAGTATCTCTATATCTGACCGGTTGTTCTTTGTCATATGAATGTCGCTTTCGTCCCTCCAATAATGTTTCTCTGCGTGTCTTTAGTGCTCTTGAATGGGTCTTATTAACCACATTTCGTGAATAACCCCTTGCGATCAATCTTTCTGTTAGTTCACCCGCTCTTTTATTGAAAGTCTGGAGATCTGAGCAGTTACGGCGCAGTCCTAAGAATTCACCCACAGGGATGCCACGTTTTGTAGCCATGGTATGATGGCTCTGAAAATGAAGAATCGAATTGGCCCAAAACCCAATTAGCTTCCCACCAACCCATGAAAATGTTGGCATATGTGGGAGCAAATGCAGCCCCCATTGCTACTCCTCGCACCTGTAGATAGAATTTCTCATGAAATATGAAAAAATTATGGTTAAGGCAGAAATCTATAAATTAGCTATTCCATTCACTTTCACTTTCCATAAAAAAGTGAATGGCCTGTAAGCCTTGTTTATGTGAAATAGAGGAGTAGACAGATTCTACATCACAACTTACTAGTAATGTGCCACTGTCTATTGAGATGTTTGAGAGTTTAAGTAGGAGGTCGCCGGTATCCCTGATGTAGGAGGCCAATGTAGTTACAAACCTACGTAGTTTCCTGTCAATATAACGACTTGCTTGTTCGCATAGGTTACCATTGCAGACACTATTGGTCGACCCGGGGGTTTGGCCAGGTTCTTGTGTACTTTGGGTAACATGTCAAATGTGGGGGTAACTGAGATGTTATTGTATAGTGCCTTAGATTCAGTTTTAGTAATTAAACCTGTCTGTAAACCATCAGTAATGAGGTTGTTATACTGTGTTCTGAAGCAACTAGTCGGGTCACCTGGGAGTTTACAATAGCATGAAGTATTATTTAACTGTTTTAGTGCTTCAGTCATGTACATAACCCGTGGCCAGAGCACTATGTTACCTCCCTTATCTGAAGGTTTGATAATCACATCCTCCTACTCAGCCATCTCTCTAATTTCAAATCATCTAAATTCAAATTATCGTTGCCACAATTGGGTAGATTCATGAAGTCCTTCATCACTAAATCCCCAAAAACAATTACTGCAGAGCTAGTATTTTTTGGGGGCATGAACCGACTTTTGGGTTTAAGAGATCCCGTTGAGTCTGTCTGTTCTAACAGTAACTCGTTGAGATCAGAAAAGGCCTGTTCGTATGCCTGTTGCTCTGTATGGGGACTGGCTGTATGGATGAGGTCATGTGGATTCTGGGAATCTGGTGTCGCCAACAGTGGATTAACTGGGGATTGAGCATCTCTGTCAGAGCTTTTACAAAAATGTTTCTTCAATAGTAGTTCAACAGAACAAGATCCTTATATAGGGTAAAGATATTGATATCATGGCTAGGAGAGAAGGATAGACCCTTTGTTAAAACCGATTGTTGTGTTACTGTAAGGGTATGATCACTCAGATTAATGATATTTAATATCTCTGAGGTTTTCTCCCTCTGCCCCGATTCCGTTCCAAATGATTGTGCCGACGGTATGCCCAACTGTCTCTGTTTCTTAACTCTCTCCCCCCCCTCTCCGAATCCTTTTCTGTGATCTACCTCTAAAAAAGAGGCAGAGGGTGCTGTTGGATTAATAGGCATACCCGGATTGTTAGGGGTATCATCATCAGATCTTTCTGATCTTGAGAGTTCACTCTGAGGTGTTTACCTCTTATTCCCTTTGTGACCCCATTGAAACACCATTCCCAATGTATAGTCTGTAGTGTCTCTCACAAATTTCTGTTTTTTCCTATCTATAATTTCTTGTGCAATTCGGTCAATTTCCACATTAATTCTGGACAAGCGTGAGGTGTAAACTTCATTCTGTGAAAAATTGGACAGTTGTTTCTCTATGACATTAATCTTAATAGTCAGATCTGACACAACCTGTCTCTCATGCTCACATGCTAAATTGATTAATTGCATGGAACATTGGTGCAGTATACCTTCCCACTTAGATTTGAACTGATCATCTTGTACTTCAAATGTGGGAAGAATCTTAATGCGCGTCCCCCTCGGAATTATATTATTTTCTATATATTTATCATATGTGGATGCTGTCCACCAGGCTTTGGTAAGTTTGATTTGCTGTTGTTGGTATTCATTTAGTAGCAGTTTCCAATCATCATTAGTCGATGAGGGACCACTACTCTTGTCAACTTTAAATACATCTGATAACTGGGTCGACCATTTGTCCCCACAACATGTGTTAAAACATAACTTTTAATAAATTTCATTAAGAAAGAGAAAGAAGTCCAGCTTAACACCATTAAAAATACATTGGGTACAGGGAGGCGAGATACGATTATTGATGTATGGCAGCGCACTCCAGACCACATTCAATAGTCACCAACACCGCAGTCGCTTGTTAAAAAGATAAATTTTATTTGAACATTAGACTAAACAGCGTCTGAGACCTCAGACGCTGTTTAGTCTAATGTTCAAATAAAATTTATCTTTTTAACAAGCGACTGCGGTGTTGGTGACTATTGAATGTGGTCTGGAGTGCGCTGCCATACATCAATAATCGTAACTTGGCGTTTATTTCTTGGCGACGGACTCGGGGCGGCTGCACCCGGGTCACAGCAGGAATCCGGTAAGCTAAATACCAAATTGAAGATTGGGGATATCAAAGTTGGGGATGGTTTTTCTCTCTCCCCCCTTCCTTAAGTGAGAGGCTCGGGGCAATTGGCACCTGAGCCAGTTTAGCTTAATGGTGAGAAAAAATTTTAAGCTAATAAACACTATTGATTAAGCTTATACCGGATTTCACAATTCTCTGTATGAGTGTGAAATAAATTAATTATCATTAATGTGACAGGGAGGCGAGATGCCATGTTAAGGGAAGGCTTAGGTCTCCCTTCATTAGGTGCTGTGTATGCGACTCTTTACGTTTACAGATTCACACATAAGTTAACTGTTACTCATTCCTGTCCCCCTCCTCACCCACTGAGGTGATGTGTCACTGCAACTGAAACACTGCTGAAAAGTTGTCTATAAGAAGTCACACTTATAATTGCCTTTCTACCCGAAAGTGTTTTTGTTCTTTCTGGAGAATTCAACATGTAGATTACAACAAAGAGAGCAACTGAAAATAACTGCACCGCTAGCAGGAAAGAAGAGAGAACTGAGCGGAACTGAGCAGTGGTGCTGTGTAAATGAGAGATACAAATTATATAAGAGAATATATATATATATATATATATATATATATATATATATATATATATATATATATATATATATATATATATATATATATATATTGTAACAGCCGACTATATGAGACAGAACAGGAACAGATAACACAGATCTGTGGGTGTGTACAGGATTTTATCTACCACCTGATTCCACGTTCTTATATAAACCCATGGAAACTCACAGCTAAAGATGCTGTTGCAATATTTCTTCACATTTTTAAGTTTCTAATCAGCATTAAAAATATATCCACAGTAATCTGTTAATAGATAAAAACCTGTCACCTTGTCACCTACATTACGAATAGGGATGTAGCGAACGGCGGAAAAAATGTTCGCGAACATATTCGCGAACTTGCGTCCAAAAATGCGAACGGTTCGCGAACGTCGCGAACCCCATAGACTTCAATGGGAAGGCGAATTTTAAAAGCTAGAAAAGACATTTCTGGCCAGAAAAATGATTTTAAAGTTGTTTAAAGGGTGCAACGACCTGGACAGTGGCATGCCAGAGGGGGATCAAGGGCAAAAATGTATCTGAAAAATACATTGTTGACACAGCGCTGCGTTTTGTGCTGTAAAGGGCAGAAATCACACTACGTCACTCAGGTGATGTTTCTGGACACGGAATGTGAAAAAGCTCACACAGCTAGGTGGCACTTGGTTAAAGACTGGGCAAACAATGCCTGCAAGGGCAACGTATACAGTAGTGGATACGGAATATATTATTGCTGCTGTAAAAACATCACTCAGGTGATGTTTACGGACACGGAATTATTATTGTTATTTAGACAGAATGGGAAAAAGCTCACACAGCTAGGTGGCACTTGCATACCTCCCAACTGTCCCTCTTTTGACCACTCAACCCCCTGTCCCTCTTTTGTACTGGAAAGTCCCTCTTTTCTCTGCACTGAACAGCCAGAAACCAGTTTCTAACTTAATTGGCTTTTGGCAGAGAGCTCAGAACAGCTAACAGGTGCAAATAAGATACTTTGTAACAATTTTGACTCTGGTTGGTGCTGGTAGTGGTGAACTACTAGGAGGAGCAGCACACCAGACCCTCTTTTCTCTGAACTGAACAGCCAGAAAAAAACAGTTTCTAACTTAATTAGCTTTTGGCAGAGAGCTCAGAACAGCTAACAGGTGCAAATAAGATGCTTTGTAACAATTTTGACTCTGGTTGGTGCTGGTAGTGGTGAACTACTAGGAGGAGCAGCACACCAGTCCCGCTCCCCAACACAGCTAGACTAATAGCACTGGGCTCTTACAGTAGCAAAGTAAAAAAAACAAAAAAGAAAATAAAAGCAGTCCTTACAAGGACTATTGGGTTATTACAGCAGTCAGCAGATGAGATCAGAAGCAGTGCCCACAGCAGCTACATACAGAGCACTGCAGTAGAAGGTAGATTACTAGTCAGCAAAGCTACCTAACCTAAACTCACTGTCCCTCAAATCCCTGCAGAGTTCTGTCCCTACAATACAGAGCAGTATCAAGTAGATTACTAGCCAGCAAAGTTACTATCAACTGTCCCTCAAATCACTAAACAGCTCTCTCCCTACACTAGCTCTTCCAAGCACACACAGGCAGAATGAAAAAACGCTGCTTCAGTTTATATATGGAAGGGGAGTGGTCCAGGGGGTGTGGGGGTGGTCCAGGAGGGAGAGCTTCCTGATTGGCTGCCATGTATCTGCTGCTCTGGGGTGAGAGGTCAAAAATAAGCGCCAGCTAAGGCGAACCCAAATTGTCGAACGTCGCGCGACGTTCGCGAACATTCGGCGGACGCGAACAGCCGATGTTCGCGCGAATTAGTTCGCGGGCGAACAGTCCGCGACATCCCTAATTACGAACTAAAAGTTCTGTTAAAGGTGGCCATAGACGTTACAATTACAACTGTTAGAGCTGAATTACAGGTAAAAACAATAGAATTCGACTTGTATCAGCACTAACAGTGGCCTATGTTCAGATGCCATCAAAAGCAATATCCAAGACCGATATCGGTCGGCTCGTCTCATTCCATAAATGCACCAAATATATTACAAATCTTTGCTTCGTAGGATATTATTGGTGCATCTATGGCATCTATGGCCACCTTTATAGAAGGCATCTAAAATCTCCAGCTGTGCTGGATGCAAGTGGTACAGCAACATCGGATTTGAAGGGCTCCCAGCACTTTTTTCAGTTCAATTGGTTTTAGATAGTTCTCCAGAAATAAGGCCTTTTTTCAATTACTTATTATTTTCTATTTGTGATCATTTATTAATACTGAAGTGTAACATTACATTTTTCATATTCTAATGCAGCTCTGGGAGGGGGGGCACTGACTCTTTAACTGTTCTAAATTGATACATTTAGTTGATACATTTGTTATCTTTGTCCCTCCCTGAGTTTCATTAAAGGCAGCTTTTAGAATTGATGCAATAGTTGCTAATACTCCCACAGTTACTGCTGATAAATGTAACAACTAAATGAAATAAATTGTAACAGTTCAGATGCTCCTGGATCACTCAGCTGGCAGACTTAGACACTAGAGACACAAACATTGAACTTTAAATTAAGATTTTGGAAAAAAAACATAAAAAAAATAAAAGACGGAAACTAATTGAAAAAAGTCTTTATTTCCAATGAAAAATCTGAAAACAACTAAATTGAAAAAAATTTTGGAAGGTGAACAACCCCTTTAATATGCAGTCACTTCCAATATGCTTCTCTTCTGGTGATACTCTGTCTCTACCCAGCGCCGGATTTCAATGAGGGGCGCCCCTAGGCCGCGCGGTCCGACCAGGCGGCCGCGCGGTCCTAGCGCCCACCTCCCCTTCCCAGCGCGCCGGCGAAAAAACGCCGGCGCAGCTGCTGTAATTGAATGGGGACGCACACGTCCCCATAATGCGGCCGGGCGGCATGCCGCCCCTATTTTTTGCCGCCCTAGGCCCGGGCCTATGCGGCCTTGCCGCAAATCCGGGCCTGTCTCTACCCTTACAGTCGCTTAGGGGGGTCCCACATCTTGTGGTTCTTAAGCATACTTTATAAAGTCATGGATGCCATAGACTGTCTTGGGATCTCATGCTATTTATTGGCATGGACCCTGCCAAATAAAGTGAATGGGACCCTAATTTTAAAAAATGGTCTTACACAGAAACCAATTCCACTCAATCCCAACACCCTTCACCACACCCCCAATCTCTGCCTGATCCTGTCTGTTACATGGACACTACCCAAAGAGGTAGTTAAAAGAAAACTATACCCCTATTGTATAAAACAGCTTATATGTAAAACCCTGCTGTGGATACCTAAGCTATGGTCTCAAGCAATTAACAGACTATATCTGTATATAAATCACTCCAGGAGACAATGGGTTAAGGGGGACAGGCTGGTGGTTACCTTGTAGTATGTGCTACAGGTCATATACACCAGCTTGAACAATGGAAGGCAGGACTCCTGCTACACCCTGGGGGAGTAAAGAGGAAGACCAGCCAATGGAATGATAGCAAGGGCTGGGGTCTTAAGTCCAGCTAAAGAGGTTAAAGTGGTTAATGTGCAGCTATAGCAATAGACTACGGGTTACATTTGACTCTAACACAAGAGGCTGGGTTTGTTTATATTGAAGATATGAAGTAATGAGGTGGCCGAACTACAATTCACATAGGCTACTGTGCTTAAAATGAAAAGAATAATGCCAGGAGGGTCTTGCAGCAACGAAACGAAACACAATTTATTTGTCCAAGACAAATGATCCACAGGGTTATACTCACAATCCACAGAGGCAATGGATGACAAGATGTTAAAATGCCAGGAGAGTTAGGCAGAGGCAGCAAAATGTTGCAGCATGCGGAAACACACCTCTAGGATGGAATGCCCAGGTGTGGTCTGAATCTCACACAGTAGAACAATTAATCCTGATTCCCTATCCAGCAGCAGTCCATTCAGAGTTAAGGTGAGAGCAACTCCCTACTACAAATCCTGGTTGGAGCACAGGCTACTCATGCTAATTAACCTCTCTATCTTACTCTCCTAGAGAGTATTATTAATGTTTTAACCTGTCACTTGCTAAACCCCATTCACAAGGTCCCTGTTGCCTGACTTATCACTAGAGATACAGGTCCCTCTAGGGAAACAGCTTTTCTGGGCCTAGGTTTACCAAGGCTTCAGTTGGGTCAGCAACCAGAAGCCAAATAGAAATATCCACCCCTGATCAGGCACTATGTTACAGTGATGTTGCAGGAATTGGTCATAAGGCCTGTACGCTAATAGTACAAATATGTATATGAAGTAACCACACAGCTGATCAGTAAGTTAAATGGAATATTAGGCTTTGGGCAAACTGTGTAACATCACCCTTTGTTCTGCTCAGGGAAACACTTCCTACTATTGCTCCTTTTTTATAGGCAGATCAATCTAATAACCAATTAACAATTACCGGTATGCTGGTTTCATTTGGTCAGAAAGGTTAAAACTGATGAACATGTGCGATTTTTAAACCTCAATTACTATGTTACTGTATTAGTAGGGATATTTATTTTATGCTATGGCTGCAGTCTACTGACTGGCCTACTGAAGCAGATAGTTTTGGTATAATAGAGAAAAGGTTCTTGCTTATTCTTAAGGAGCAATGTAAACAGATTTTTTCAGCCAGTAATCAGATGAAACTCTTGTAACAAAATATTCTGCCTGCTTGTTTTCCTCTTGTTACTGTAAGAGTCTATGCCTGGAAACACAAAAGATTCCTGAAAAAGCTTAAAAGGATAGAAGAAGCAATTAAGAAAAAGAGAAAACATGTCGCTGTTTCCTGTAAAAAATAAAAATACATTCAAGATAGTGGTAAGAATAGAAGCGATCTGAACAAATAACTTAGTGAAAATGAAATTTACTACAGCATGTAGTAAAATTCAGTTAGGGTCAATGAATTGCACTGTTAGCATTACATTTTACCAATCACCCTGCAATATACACACAAATACAGTATATGTACTGTATAAACAGCTATGGGATTCATTATCCAGAAAGCTTTAATTTTTTAAAAACAAGTATTCCTTTTTTCTCTCTGTAATAATAAAACAGAACAGGTATGGGACCTGGGGCTTTCCATAATTTGGATCTTCATACCTTAGGTCTACTAGAAAATCATGTAAGCATTACAGAAACCCAATAGGCTGCTTCTGCTTCCAATAAGGATTCATAATATCTTAGTTTGAATCAAGTACAAGGTACTGTTTTATTATTAATGTGAAAAAGGAAGCCATTTTCAAAAATGTGGATAATTTAATTATAGTGGAGTCTTTGGGAGACGGCCTTTCCATAATTTGGAACTTTTCTGGATAATGGGTTTCCGGATAATGGATCCTATATCCGTACCTTGTATCCAAATCCCATAATTAGGAGCTACCTGGATAACGGGTTTTCCAGATAACAGATCCCCACCTGTATTGTATTTGATAGACAAAAAAAGTGTCTCCAAGCCAGTCTCAGGTCACATGGTTTTCAGTTGTGCTACCTCAGCTCCCTCGTGTACGCTCATGAATGAATAGGAAGGGTACACACCAGCTACTGGGAAAGGTAAAGGTTGAGCTGCCAGAGGTGAGGGACAAAAGGCCCTGAACTAGGGGAAGGCAACAAAAGAGGTACATGCCTGGCGCCCCTTCATCTTTGTGCCCTAGGCATGTGCCTCTTCTACCTACCTCTAGTTCTGGCCTGGAGCTGCAGATAATACACATACATGAATAGGGCCAGACAGCCCCACTAAACAAACGTAAAGACATTTTCTTGAATAAAAATGCTGTGCTTTGTAAAAATGACATAGATTTCAAAAGTACCAGCTATGCATACATTATATATAAATGCTTTAAGGATATATTCACTCCTCTTTGCATTTTAATACATTATAAATCAGTTCTTGGCAGTTTTTTCTTTTTTTACTTAAGATTTATAATTTTCATAAAATTGTATATTTTAAAACCACTGTGGTTGGTTCTCTTTTCCCATTGCTAGCAGGCCTGTATTCTCCTTCATTAGGGTTGCAACCTGGTCCGTATTTTATTGAGCTTGATGGTGATATTTTGCGCCAATGTTATTAATAATATTAATAAGCTAATACAGAAAGGCAGGAGGGAATAGTTACGCAACCCTAACCATCTCGTAAGCTGTAGCCTCATGCCACCCTGCAGCTGCCTGATCCCCTGTAGTTCTGCCACTGATTGTTAGCTTTCTTACCAAGAAATCAAGGAGCAGTAAGGAAATTCAAATGAACAGTTATTTGCAGAAGGCCTGAAAAGACAGAAAAGCAATACAAAACAGTAAGGGAGTTCAGTGAATCCAACATGCATACAGCATTTTAGCTTGTAGCCTGGAAAGAGGCAGAACAGCAAAGCTAATGAATATAAAACTATATAAAAGAAAAATGAAGTCCAATTGAAAAGTTGCTTAGAATAAGTCCAGTAATGACTCCAATATCCAGAGGCGTCACCCCCCTGGGAGCAATTGCTGGGAGATTTTTGGCCTTGCTCTGCTATGACCCAGCCACTCCCCAACCCTTGTTGCATTACCCAAGCTCAGTTTATAAATCTGGCGGGCTCCAAAAAAATATGGGAGAGGTAATAAATCTAAATAGCATTTGCTTTCAATGTATTTCCTGTGTTTAGGAAATATTAAAGGGGTATTGTGCACCTGTATAGTTATTGAAACTATTATCCAGAAATGTATACACATAATTATTTTACCATGGACAAGATAAATTGCATGTATGCTATTATTTTGATACAAAAAAAAATCTATATTTTATTTTTTTACATTTATTAAAATTCTTGTTTGTCCAGTTTAGCTCAAGAAATGACCCATGGATTTTTTTTAAATGCATAGGTAAAAAGCACAGCCAGCACAAGACCTATTCATGCAACCCATGTTGAACAAACATTATATACAAATTATTTATACTCCCCATAATATTTTTCACTTTATTTTACAAAACCCTTTTATGTTAATAGCATACTAGTGCAGCTACATCACTAAGTCATTAGAAATAAAGCCGATTGTTTATAGGGTTAGGGATTGATCTGTGGTAGAAGCTTCATTCAAGCATCTGCAGATACAATTGATGAGCAGTAGGGACATCTTAGTGCTTTTCAAATGATACAGATGACAGATTACAAAAGCAAAGCAATGACTGAATTGATATTATTGTTGCTTATTACAGAGAGCACAAGAAATTGATTGATTTGAATGAGATTGTATAGCATCAGCAACTGAGTCAGGAATTGAACTCACAGTTGTGTGTAATGTGAAATAATAATCTAGCTCAATAGGTAAGAAAGCACTAGGCTCGTACTGAGCTACAAGTTATCTAATCTTTATCCATCCACCGGTAATACAGATCTGATACTAAATAGGTGGCTTTTGTATGCTATTACTTCCAAAGAGTTTCACAGCTGGAATTTGCCCAAAGTTTTAAAAATAACTGACAGGGCACTTCAAAATAAAGAAATAACAGTGCAAGGGCCCACAGAACCTTAAGTAGGATTTCCAGCTTTGCTGGAAGCAAAAGCCAGACAAGGAGGTAAAGCAATGATGTTGAGGAGGAAGCTAGTTTGTGACAATTCCTTTTGAAAAACTGGGCTGGTGGCAGAAGGCAATCCTACCCTAAAGAAAGCTCATGCCATTAACTGACTCGCTTTATCTTGGGGTCAATGACCATGAGCACTAGGGACTGCTCTATATTTGATTATGATTCAAAAATGAACTGACTTTCCTCCAGAATGATTATGTTGTCCCTGTACAGTGGGGTTGAAGATATCCCTGGAGGTGTTGGTAAATCTGTGAAATAGTCAATACTAACCATAATGCTCATCCAGTGGGCAGGGAGTGACAGGTCTAGTGGCATGAATTCCATGCTCAGTCTCTACATCCTTAGCCACTGGCATAGTTTTTCCTTTATGACCTCCACCCACTTTTTTTTAAAAAAAAAAATGTTGCTTTATTTCTTCTTTTCTTCAGACAGATATCCCTTTGGCTTATTTCCCCTTGAGAAGTTAAAGAAAAAGTAAATTTTTGTTTTCCAAAGCATTTTCCATTTACCATAAATGTTTTTGGTGTTTGCCAGGTTTTGGGCAGAGATTCCTTTTACAGTGTCCAACAAACTATAAGCCACATTATATTTGAATTCTTTATTTCCTTTGTTCCTATTAATAGATCACTTCAGCTTTCAAAATATTAGTTTAGAGAAGATGCTATTCAGACTTATAGTTATGTACTGTATAGCTGTTAACTTTCTGAAAGCAGGTCGCAGGGGACTTGCGGCACACACCAGCATGCTGCACAAATTTTTCCGGATTGGTGATATCAGTGGAAGTGACGTCAGAAGTGATGTCTCACACATGCACACAACCTCTCCCGAAGCCACAGAAACTGAGCTGCACATGTGCACATTACTCTACTGATGTCACAATGGTTTGCACATTTTTGCCTGCCTGGAAAGTAGTCAGGAATCGGTGGAATGTGAAAGAGTAACAAGAGCTCTTTAAAAAAAAGTGGGGTTGACAGCTCTTTTTATGTCAGTATGTATTGCAATTGATCTCTTTTAGGGAGCCTTCCTAAATCTTAATTATGCTTTGACTGTGGTTAAATCTCTGCTTTAAAAAGTAATGGGTGTTGAGATGCAGGCAAGCTTGCAGTTCACCAAACACATTCCAGTAAATCACCACGGATGTCTTGTCCAGATCAATAAGATTGTCTTGCCTGTGTAATAATATAGTTGCTGGGCACAGAACTCTGTGTGCATGCTCTTCTAGATTAAGGAGAGCCTGAGCCATGCAGTGGCTAAATGCTACATCAGATTAAATTGTGACTCAATACTGCCCAACTCCCAAGATCAGGGGTCTCCAACCTTGTTTTCCCTGTGAGCCACATTCAAATATAAAAAGAGTTGGAGAGCAATGCAAGCATGAAAAAAGTTCCTGGGGTGCCAAATAAGGGCTGTGGTTGGCCTGTCTGTTAGCCACTACCAGGGCTTGCAAATTACAGAAGGCTCTGTTTGGCAGTACACATGGTTTTTATGCAACTAAAACTTGCCTCCAAGCCAGGAATTCAAAAATAAGCTCCAGCTTTGAAGCCACTGGGAGCAACATCTAAGGGTAGGGACACACTGGGCGATTTGGGGAGTTTTAGTCGCCACGAATCGGCGCGTGTGATTAGCGCAGGCGATTTTTCATTTTAGCCAGGCGCAGAGCGTGGGGAGGCATTCGGGGAGAAAAGTCGCGGCGATTAGTCGCCAGGCGACTAAAACTCCCCAAATCGCCTAGTGTGTCCCTACCCTAATGGGCTAGTGAGTAACATGTTGCGCACAAAAACTAGCTGGAGATCACTGCACTAGATCATTGGACCATGAGCTACAAGAGTGAGTTTCTCTGTAGCAGCACATGGGGCTTCTATTGCTAAACCAGGCTCTTTTTCATTTTTAAATGAACGAGCATATGTTACCATATGCCTAAGAAGGCCTTTCCAAGCTAATTTTACAATTAAAGTGTATTGTTTTGCAAAAGACTATGTCTATACACCTTGTACTCAAAGAGAACAGAGTATTTTTTCCATTTTAAAGTAACACTTGCCTTTCAAAAGAAACTTGTTCTATGCTTTAGAAATACCTACAAGAGGAGCTTGCGTAAAGATACAGTATAACGTACTTCAGTGGCGATTTGGCTCTTGGAAGCATCACATAGACTTGTAAAAAGGGGAGTGCATATGTATTGTGAGTAATGCATGGTTAAATATAAGGCTTAAACACATAATCCCATTCAGCCTACTTAATTTGTTAAAAGCTCAAGAGGTTATAGAGGCTGTTTTTGGCTGTTGTCCCCTAGCAATATCAATATGAGATTTAGCTTTTAACAGCTTGCTTCCCTAGTTGAGAGAATGGGCTTTGATTTTGGAAAAGGCTAATTGCCTGGCAATCTCATATGAAATGCACTCACCCTGCAAGATGTCTCATCCAGCAGCAGGTGGGTTAATGATGACATAAAGCTCAGGCTGTTCTGTAACTTCAGGGAGCGTTTTCAAATCGATAGATGTCTCTTTGCTTTAATGATCTTTCCTTTTGAAATGGAAATCTGGAAAGTCTAAATCGATGAAGAAAAAGTAAATAGGTCAACTTCTGGGAATGGACTTTATCATTAGTGCACTTTTCATGGGTGATTTGCTCTTCACCTTTTTTTTGTGATTTTTTTTTTATCACTCCTGGAGTGGAACCAACATCCCATTACCTGTCATTTTATGTGAAAGAAAGGGTAAGGCTGCTTCTGTTATCTCAACCTGAGGAAATCAAATAATATGAGGCACACCTAGATTTATGAACATGAAGTATTTAATATCGGCATGTAAATGGCATGTTGCCAACCTCCTTTACCACTGCCAACACGTTGAATGAACATCTATTTGGGTCAGAGATTGTTATCCCGCATGGCAGCATAAAAGGCAGCAGATATAATACAGTATAAAAGCTTGAAATTTATTAAGACTTCTTTTCAAAAAGCTGTTTGATTAATGGCACCTCATTAATAATAAGAGATTTCCTTGTAAACTAGGGACACACTTTTGTCTGAATTCACTGGAATGAAGCAGTGAATTGCAGGCAAGCAATTATAATTTAAGTCCCATATTACTGAAAGAGTTACTGTATTGTACATCGTACTCAATAAATATATCCTAAAACTTATTTACATGCATATGTTGATTGAATCTTATTGCAATAAGAAATTATAATGATAAACTATAATAATTGTAATTATAATATCGTGCTTAGAAAATTATGCTTGCAAACAGCAGTTCACAAAATATATTTCAGAGTACCTAACGAAATGCATTTGCATATTAAAATGTGAGCTCTGATATGCTGGCCTCAGTTGTGGAGAGAACTAAACGGGCTTGGCAAGAAGGGTTTGGATTTTGGTCTCACAAATTCTGATTGTAGCTCATTCTTGTTGCCAAACTACAGTTTGTCTCAATTTGTTTTAAATTTAATTCAATTTGTTTAAAAACAGATCATGCTCTATTAAGGTTTTTGATGATACAATGAAGTTGTGCTGAAAGAAAGGCAAATGAATTGGACATCATAGAGAAATAAAATGATGCGTCATTGGATTTGTATATCAAAACAAATCAATGAAAAGGGAGAAACCATTGCAAATAATGTCTTTGTGCCTGGACTTTCTAGACAAAAAGAAGAAACATAACAAAATAGTTCCTCATGAGTGTGGGACAGAAATTAGGATGCATTAAAGGATAACTTTAGCGCTAATGCAGCCAAAGGTTATTTTATGCAAACCTCCATGCCTTACCCTCTGATCAGAAATAAAGTAGAAACATCTAGCTGTTTGGAACAAAAAGTCCATTTTAATTACCATCGTGGGTGGATTTCAACGAACACACATTCTGATGTAGAGACTCTTTGTTGTGTTCTAGTAATTTGCTTGCCCAGTTCTGCTGGGTAATTTTTGCAGAGATATGTACTCCTATAAAACGCATTTATTTTTTACTTGTAAGTTATAAAGTCTGCCTGTTTGATGAAAAATAAAAAGAAACATAGAACAACACTGTATTGCTTTTCTCATCCCATTTTACTCTTCATTTCAGGCATTGATTATGCGGAACACCTTTGAGTGTCTCATTAGTGTCATGCAGTGAAAGACTTCTAAAAACAGAAGGTATTCACATGTCTCATGCTACACACAACAGTGCCTCAAAATGGAAAACAAGCAGCTATAACCCTCACTTAAAGAGAAACTATTGCGAAAATCAAAATTTAAAATAAGCTTCCTCATACTGAAGTAAGAAACTTTCTACATACAATCAATAAAAAATTCTGCATAGTTTCTGAAATAATCAAGTTTATATTCACTATTCATCCCTTAGCATCTGTTTCTCTTCATTCTGTCTTCATGCAGCAGTTAGGTGTCAGATGAATGATTCAATTTATCTTATAGGGGGCTCCCTTTTCTCCCCTTTCTAGCAGATGCATTAGAGCTCACTAAAATAACTGATTCCAGTACAAACAAAATCTAACAAAATAACCTTCTTTTGCACAAATTCTGCATGTAGAGAGACATGATGGGGCAAATTCACTAACTGGCGAAAATTCACCAGCGACGGCTTCGCTGTCACACTTTGGCAGGCGAAACTTCACTCAGGCAACGCTAATTCACTAAGTTACGAAGTTTCGTCGCCGGCGCCGAAAGGTTGCGAACTTGCGCTAGCGTTAATTCAGCAAACAAATCGAAGATGCGCTAGCGTTGCCTAATTTGCATACTGCGGGAAGTTAAATTTCAATGGACGTATATGTTGCAGCAAATACATTACACTACACAAGCCCAGGGAACCTTAATAAAATAAAGTTGTTAAAATTTTCGCCAGCGTTAGCCACTTCGCTCTTTAGTAAATCTGATAATTTTAATAGAGTGAGTTCTAATAAATCTTCTAGGCAAAAGGAGCCCCCTATAAGATATTTTAAATCATTAATCTGACACCCAACTCCTGATGAAGACAGAATGAGGAGAAACAGATGCTGAGAGAGGAATAATGAAGATAAACTTGATTATTTCAGAAACAGTAATTAATTAATTGTATTTAGAAAATTTCTTATTTGAGCATGCTGACACTAATATAAAATTTTAGCGATAGTTCCCCTTTAAGGAATGGGCGGAGACATGCAAATGACCCCTTACAGTACCTGTGGCCAACTGTATAACTATAACCATTAAAAACTATAATTCAGGGGGCGTGGCCTGCATGGAGAGCGGATAGGACGTGGGTAGCCTAAGCTCCGTCCTGGGGCCCAATATACTGGACATTTCCTGCCACTTACCTGCACACAATCCTCACTACCAAGTGAGAAATCGCTGCTAGATTGCCTGTGCTTTGCACGGATGGTGAGACGCGGTCGGAGGAAGAGCGCAGCCACAGATTCTGGGAAACGGCGCATCATGCCGACTCAAAATGGTGCTGAGACGGGTACACCGCGCACCATCAGGGAGGCGGCAGCGTGTGTAGGGGAATCTGCGGAGAAAAGGCTGGCGTGGTTTGCGAGAGAACCCTCACCTCCGCGAGTACAGCAAGGTACGTTAGATACCCCACAAAAGGCGTCTTGCCAGGTGGACAGCACCCCGGATGGGGTCCCCTCCCCCGCTCTGGACACTATTACAGAGTGCGCACCTGGGCCTATTGAACCAACGCTCACTGAAGTACTCAGTGCTATTACCACTAACCACACCATGCTAATGGGGAAAATAGACGAATTAAAGACTGATTTTGCTATACTGAAGCATGACACGCAGAAACTGCGGGAGAGAACGGGTGAGGCTGAGCGGAGGATAAGTGAGTTGGAAGACTCCACTGCCCCACTTCCAGGGCGTTTTGCAAACGCAGAGAAACAGTTGATCCAGCTTGACAGCAAAGCAGATGACCTTGAAAACAGGCTCAGGAGGAATAACATACGGATCCTGGGTCTGCCTGAGAGGGCGGAAAGGGCAGAGGTGGAAAAATTTGTTGAACGTTGGCTCTCCTCTACCTTTGGGCAGTCGGTCTTCTCCAATGCTTTTATTGTGGAAAGAGCCAACCGTATACCTGGGAGGCCGCCAACACCTGGTGCACCCCCGCGACCGTTGATAGCGAGACTTTTGAATTATAGAGACAGAGATGCAGCATTAACAGCAGCCAGGAAGGCTGGAGACCTTCACTTTGATAACCAGAGGATTTCGATTTACCCTGACTTCTCCACGGAAGTGAGAAAGCAACGAGCGAGATTTACAGAAGCCAAGAGCTTGCTGAGACAGAAACAGCTCCCTTATGCCATGATGTTTCCGGCGCGACTCCGGGTCACGGATCAAGGGAAAGCCCACTTCTTTACCGCACCCGAGGAGGTCATACACTGGCTGGAGATGAGACCACGCAACTCCCCACGCAGGGAATGAATCCTTTTCCCAAATTTGCCTGAGTTAGGACATGATACCCTGTATTCACAGGCGCAGGACTCCAACTGTCCTAACACAGTGTCGCCTATCCTGGGAGATTTTCTCCACTACATGACATGCTGGTAGACACTCCTGTAACAGGTAACATGACATTGACCAACACTTGGCAGGACTTTATTTTGTTTTTTCTTTCCAGCCCCAGGTCTTTGGAAGCATTGGAGCGAAAGCAAAGAAGAAGCAGAGGTTAACGCTTATCTGAGCTTCTGGCGGACACTAACCCCCCAACACGTTGATAAGTACTTTTTTTGTTTGTTCTGGGAGTAAACTCACTCATTTTGTCAGGATGGAGTGGGTGGGGAGGGAAATGGGGAAAAGTTATGGGATTACCAGTTGTTAGGTTTTTTGATGTCATTTGTGATATTAGATCATTTTCTGCAGTACGTGAAGGGGATGAGAAGCATCTCACCTGGTTTGCTATTTTGGTTAAACATTTCATAGCAAGGTATAATGGCTAAGGTTGATATCTTATCATGGAATGTGAGGGGTTTAGGGGACGCGATAAAAAGGAGATTGGTATTTGATTTTATACGTAGGCACAAACCCCAGATTATATTACTCCAGGAAACACATCTGGTGGGAGGGAAGACACTTGCAATGAAAAAACCCTGGATTACCTCGATGTATCATTTAGTCTATTCTAGTTACTCTAGAGGGGTTTCTATTCTGATTTGCAGAACTTGTCCGTTTATTGTAGAAACTGTTGTATCAGACAGGCACGGCAGATTTATTCTTTTGCAAGGAATGCTCCAGGGTAAACAATTCACCTTAGCAAATGTGTATGCCCGCCTCCACTGACGGAATCTTTTTTAAATGAGCTGACAAATAAGCTAATTACATTGCCAGTGACACCTCTCCTCCTTATGGGGGACTTTAATGCCACTGCGAATGCAGACATGGATAAATTGCACCCCCCTAGAATCTCATCCACTGTCTTAAATAAATGGACTTCCACACTCCAACTGGTGGATCTGTGGCGTGCCCGTAATCCAGGGGTGAAGCACTACACTTGTTATTCCCCGGGTCATAACAGCATGTCCAGGATTGACCTAGCATTGGGTTGTCCGGAGGTAAATAAATGGATCCGTAAAGTTGATATTCTTACCAGGGGAATTTCTGATCATTCGCCCATAAATCTTACCCTATCCATCTCCCAGTCTCCTGTGTCTGGAGGCTGAGCCCCTACTGGGCAAATAATGCTCATCTGAATGAGACCATACAGTTTAGTATAGAGGCTTTTCTATCCACGAATACTGATGAGGTATCTCCACAATGCACCTGGGATGCTTTTAAAGCGTTTATTAGGGGGGAATTCATTAGTAATATTAAGGCTATTACGGATTCTCAAAGGGCGGACCTTTGTTCTAAAACGCAAAAAGTACAGGAAGCTGAGGATACCTATGTTAGGCAACCATCTGACCGCACCCGTCAAACTTGGCAAGATAGGCAAAGGGAGCTGAATTTAGCGCAAATTGAACTTACAAAGAAACATATACTCTACCAAAAGGCTAACATTTTTGAATATGGGGACAAGAATGGGAAGTTGCTGGCTCTACTGTCTAAAGATATTAATGCCTCTGGGGCTGTCCCGGCGGTGAAACTAGTTAATGGGGAAACTACCTCTAGCCCGGAAGGTATTAATAAACGTTTTGTTGAATATTACTCTGACCTTTATAGTTCCAAATTGATAGTTTCTGAGGGAGAGGTGCAGACATACCTGCAAGACATTGACATTCCGGCATTGAATTTACAGGCCAGCACTGATTTAGCTATACCGATCTCATCGGATTAGGTAGAGGCAGCTATTTCAGCTCTTCCTGGTCTGGATGGCTTGCCTATTGAGTGGTACAAGCATCATGTTAAAAAAATAGCTCCCCTACTGGCCAATTTATTTAATGGAATTCGGATGGGGAACCCTCTTCCTGAATCCATGAGAGAAACACTTATCATTCTGATCCCTAAGCCAGGCAAGGATCCCTTGGAATGTGCCTCATACCGGCCTATATCACTCATAAATGTGGATGCTAAAATACTGGCCAAAGTGTTAGCGATACGTATAGCACCTCACATGGCTTCTGTGATTTCTCCTGATCAAACTGGTTTTATGCCGGGTCGTATGACAGATACTAATATCAGACGACTTTTCACCAACATTTCTATTCCGCATGACAACAAAGGGGAAAGGCTTTTGATTCAGTGGAATGGGGATATTTGTGGGCCACAATGCGAAGGGTGGGCATACCCCCAGAATATATTGCCTGGGTACGGGGACTATATTACTCGCCGGTGGCTAGGATTAGAACCAATATGTCGGTGTCAAAAGCATTTCCAATAGGCAGGGGTACTAGACAAGGCTGCCCTTTATCTCCTCTGTTATTCGCACTTGCGATGGAGCCCATGGCCTGTCAAATTAAAACTTCACCAGAAATAGAGGGTCTGATGGTGGGTACAAGACGGGAAACTATCTCCATGTACGCAGATGATACACTCTTATATCTGCCCAACCCTCATAGAGCATTGACCAGCACATTAGAGATCATTAACACTCATACCACCTACTCTGGTCTCAAGATCAACTGGTCCAAATCAGTGATCTTCCGCATAGACCGCCCCCCCCCTCACTCACCTGAAAGGGCCCACGGTCTTCAATGGGTGGAGTCTTTCAAGTACCTAGGGATCTGGATTCATGCTGACCTTTCTCAATTTGTGGACCTCAATATACAACCCATTTTGCGATACATCGCACAAAAGAAAGAGGCATGGCTGAACCTCCCCCCTCACTTTACTAGGGCGCATCAACTTATTTAAAATGATGTTATTACCAAAGCTCACATACGTGTTTAGGCAGGCCCCATTGATAATCCCTAATTCGATCTTTGCAAAGTTAAGAAGCCTTATGATTTCTTTGTTTTGGAATGGCTCCCACCCGAGATTGGCTCTTAGTACTCTACAGCTTCCGACCACTCAGGGAGGCCTGGCTGCTCCTAACCTTTACTGGTATTTTCTGGCGTCCCAACTGGTGGTGGCAAGGAATTGGGCCACTCCGTCTCACACCAATGCAGCTACACTTCTTGAGGCACAGTTGGTAGGATCACTTGAGGGATTGAAAAACCTTCTCTACAGATGTACCTCAACTAACAAAAACACCTCTCCCTTAATGAGAACCACAGTGAGAGCTTGGCAGACTGCTCTACAATTTTATCCTAAGCCACAACAGTCTTGCTCAGAATTCTCCCCTCTCTGGGGCAATCCCAAACTCCGGCAGCTCCGTACCATCCCAGATCCGCAACTATGGGCTACTCGTGACATAAAATACTTAGCAGATATTATGGTGGAGGGCAAGTTGATGGCTTTTCAGGATCTGAAACAGAAGTATACACTTCCTAATAAAATGTTCTTTAGGTACTTGCAGCTGAGACATGCAGTGCACACCCAATTTCAGTACAATGCAATAGATACCACTCCCAGACCTATTGAGTTAAATATACGAAAGGTTACACTTGATAAACCATTATCGACCTTCTACGCACAATTAATGAAGGCAGGGAGTGCTTCTCTTAATAAACTTGTGGCTAGGTGGCGGAGGGACATTCCTGGGATTTCTTCGGAGGATTGGGAGGATATTGTGGACTCGGCCTTTGAAGGGGTTATTTGTAGTAAAGATAAAATGACACAACTGAACTACTTGCATAGGGTGTACCTTACCCCATATAGACTCCACAAAATGAACCCGAATATACATGATGTATGTCCCAGGTGTTTTCACTCCCCAGCAGAGTTTTTACATATGGTTTGGGAATGCCCGATCATTCATAATTTTTGGAAAGATGTAACACAGCTGGTTAGGACGAAAACTGGTCTCCCACTGCCCATGGATCCCAAAGTCCTTTTATTGAATCAAGTAACTGATCTAGTTCCGAGACACACTCAGAGGACTCTACTATCTATTCTGTGTATGTATGCAAAAAAAATGATAGCTATAAAGTGGAAATCAAGTAATGGGCCTACTTTACATGACTGGGAACAGGTAATTGAGAATGCACTGCCACTCTATAAAATAACATATCTGAGGCGGGGTTGCCCTGAGAAATTTAATAAAGTATGGGCGCCGTGGACAGAGGAAGATCCTGACCCAGACGTGCCTTAAGGTCTGTTTTACCTCAGGAATGCACATTATTCCTCCTGGGCTATGTTCCATGCTATGGTGATATTGCGATGTAAAGTCTTACTGGTTTCCTACTGTACTTTGTGATGAGAATTCAAAGGTGAATGCTTTATCTTGGTTTACAATGTTGCGTTTAAATGTATTACCCTTCATTGATGACTGTATTTGTGAAGAATGACATCACTTCGGTTGTGTTTGCTTTGTTAAACTTTCTTTATTGAAATTGTACAACTATGACAACTGTGTGATTCATGCTGATTGTACGATTGATCGTTGTGCAAATAAAAGAATTGTTAAAAAAAAAAAAAAACTATAATTCAATGTCTGAGAAAATGTGAATGTCTTCTGTTTTAAGAAGCCTTGTACTGCATGTCATGCATTATAAAGGGATTATATGTCTCCTTTTTGCCCTCTCTCCCGCACTGTGATGATTTCTCGCCTTCATTATTGTTAGTTTATATAATTTTGCATCCATAATGAAGTTAGTGTTAGTGCAGCTTACATTCATAAATGACCCCTAACATGTCTTGCTGGCTCTCAGGTTTTACTGTTTAATTCTAATGTATTTGCATATTGAGTGAGAATTTTCATTTTATGTGGTTTATTTCTATATGGCATGCATTTAAGATTCACCAGTCAGTATTCAATGTGCCCCATTTCACCGTTCCTGGCTCTTTCTGCCTTCTTATGCTACCCACTTTTTATTGTCTCTGTCCACAGTTTGAATCTAATTTACAAATATGACCTTAATATACCTTAAAGCTACTTAAAACTACATAAAAACTACCATTTGATGATCATCTGGGACTGATTTGTTTAGGCTATGATGATGATAAAAAATATTATAAAAATCATCATTATCAAGTGTATAATGGGAAAATGTAAATACAATTTTATCTCAGATTCTTAACCTATAGGCTGTTAATCATTGTTTATGGTTGGTCACCCTGATCCCTATGAATACAGTGAAAGTCTTTCCTACAATAGGCATCAAAATACATTACATAAACCAATGTTTGAGTCATAAAGCTACAGTACTTCACCAACTTAACTTGAGCCCGCCATAAAAAAATTTAGAAAACCTAAAATGTATTGTTCATTAAATAATAACAGTCGTCTATATTTGTATCAACCCCTAAAATCTAAAAAATGCATGCCTGGGTATTAAAGAAATATGCAATTTATGGAAGATACAACATGGTTTTATTGTAATGATGTGTTGCCAATTTCATCAGAGAATCTTGTAATTATCTAATATTTAATCCTTTGTGTGGCCTATATTGTATGTCTTATGATCATATTTATATTACTAAAAATGTGACTATTTTGTTTAAAAACAAACTGCTTGTTATGATAATTATCATGATACAGTAGCTTGCGATATTCTTCATCCAATTTATTTTTAATGCAATGTTCTGAGGTTAGTGCAAGTGCCATGCCTACCTCTGTTCCTTGAGGCACTCCATTTCAGATTAATCACTGAAATATTTAGTTTTAATTTCCAGCCAGGCAAAGAACACAGTTCAAAAGTGAAGCCCGGGAATTAGGTTGCAATGTATAGCTCAAAAAATGTCAAAATTCAAGAAATATTGCACAGTAGAAATGGGCTGATTGATAGGTACTCTTATTCGGCTGCTGCATATTGACAGTGCATGCTTGCTGGAAACTGTCACAATGTGGGCTAGGGGTGTAAAGTTCTCTCCAGGGATCGCCTAGCTTTTATTGAGAGCAAAGAGACAACTCTTCCCTGAAACAAGGTAATTGGTTTAGGAATAATCCCTTGTCAAATGCATGCTATATTTGGTGCTTAGTGCTGGCATAGAAGGGGGGAAATCACCTGGGCATGTTGAAACAGCCTCAGTGGGTCTCAACATTATCTTTGAAGTTTTACAGTTTTAAGTTTATCAACTAAAGCTGTCCTAGAAAGGTTTATGCTGGCAGTAAAGACACTTTTAAGAAGTGATACCTAATGGAACTGCAGACGCTGCACTGGGGAATGCATTTGCATTGTAGAGTCTTGTTTCAGAATGTGAACAAAGCTACATAGGGGTTGACTTTCCTGTCTACCATTACAGCTTATTGTATGGGTAAATGTAATAATAAATGTCATTTAAAAAAAGAACAGGGCAATTTAAGCAATACACATACAGGTATGGGACCTGTTATCCAGAATGCTCGGGACCTGGGGTTTTCCGGATAACGGATCTTTCCGTAATTTGGGTATTCATGCCTTAAGTCTACTAGAAATTCATTTAAACATTAAATAAACCCAATAGGCTGGTTTTGCTTCCAATAAGGATTAATTATATCTTAGTTGGGATCAAGTACAAGCTACTGTTTTATTATTACAGAGAAAAAGGAAATCATTTTTAAAAATTTGGGCTATTTGGATTAAATGGAGTCCGTAATTCTGGAGTCCGAACTTTCTGGATATTGGGTTTCCAGATAAGGCATCCTATACCTAGACCTACAGGTACATAAAGCATTATAGAGATTAATATATGGTCCTTTTATATATTCATACATAGTTATCATATCACCCCTTAAGCATCTTTTCTCCAGCAGGAACAACCCCAATTTGGCCAGTCTGTTCAAATAGCTGAGATTTTCCATACCTTTTACCAGCTTAGTTGCCCTTCTCTGCACCCTCTCTAATTCAATAATGTCCTGTTTGAGTGGTGGAGACCAAAACTGTATGGTGTATTCTAGATGGGTCCTTACCAGTGCTCTGAACATTGGAAAAATGACCCCTTCCTCCTGCGAATCTATGCCCCTTTTAATACAGCTCAAGACATTATTGGCCCTTGAAGCTGCTGACTGGCATTGCTTGCTACCGCCAAGTTTATCATCTACAAAGATTCCAAGGTCCTCTTTCCATTATGGATTTACCCGTTTCCATTAAGGGTATACGTGGCTTGCATATTGGTACATCCCAGGTGCATGACTTACCAACCCAGATTGCCAGTTTATCAATATACTTTTTTTTTTACTGAACTTGCCAGTAAGTGTTGCACCCAAGTCATAACATGGGGCTAAGCAAGTGAAAGCCATAAACCAGAAATAGCCTTTTGCTTTCCTCTATTAATATTTCATTGAGCCAAATACAATGTGAAAGTAAAAATGGAATAGGGATAGGGTATTTCATATAAATTATAGGATTGCATTTGTTCTTACTATTATCAATAGCCACAGATAGATAGGAATACACGTTGTTTTAGGGCTAGCAGAACTAAATGTACCCAAATGATATTGTTTCTAATGACTTACAGATCTAAAGTACACTTATTGAAGGCCAAATAAACCATGGCAATATGCATTTTGAAGTTCACTGTTCTTCAGTAGGCTTTCCATTTTTCCCAGTGGACACACTGTTACTGCAGATAGTAAAGAATCAGTCCTTACGATGCCTAGGGTGCTTTATACTCATAAGGGACAATATCGGTGAATTATAGCAGAATAACAGTAACAGACATAATGCAATGAGTTTGTAATAGTTTGATTATAGTAATTCACACAATTATTATTTTTATATAATATAACTTCATAATCCTATAATTAATGTTCTAATATAATTTTCAGCAATTCCCATAGCTGTGCTCCGCTCTTGCATGTTTCAGCTTTTTAGAGAACCGTAACTTCATCAGGAATTAATCATGAGTAATGGGGGAAAAAAGCTTTCATTCAATGAAACCTCCCCAGAGCCAATAACAGGATTCAGCCTCTGTCACATTAATTATCCTCAGTTGAACGTTTAACTCATTAACATTTTTTCAGTATAATATCTCTTCTGTCTTATCTTCCAATTGCAAATGGAAAGAATAGTAAACACTTACGTGATGTTTAAGTGCTCTTGTCACCAAACCCCATTGTAGTGGTTTGATTCCCCCAAATGATGTGCCCAAATTTTCTTTTAGCAAATAATGGTAGTTATAATTGGCTTTGATTTCTATATAGAGTGTCCTACCATGTTTTTCACATTATTCTAAGGAACCCCTGAATTATGGAATTTTTGCTGCCCTTCCCTAACCACTAAAGAAGTCTAGAAAGTTTTCAAGAGGTGTATGTTGAACTTGAGCTTGGTGCCTGCCATCCCTGCTATGTTGTTACAAATACCAATGTCTTTTTTGGTTTAGATGCAACCAATAATTTCTATGTACCAGCTGTATAATAAATGATTTGCCTTAATAGTTTCCTGGTCTGAGCATTGAAGCTTGCTCCTAGCTCTCATTATTGTGTCTAGTTTCAACCTTGCCGTGAATTGTTTTTCCTAGCCCAGTCTTGCCTTGTATTTCTTGCTTCTACCTGGCATGGGCCACAAATGTATTTGTATTGACTCCACATTTTATGGCTTCCTTTTCAGATTGTAGGAGTTCCCCCTCAAAATTGTATATTATATATTCAATAATATACTGTAAGGGATCAGACAAATCCTTCCCCTTTTTGTCTGTGACATCATCCAGCCCAGTTACAGGCTGTTGAGCCATTCGATTGGCTAGGCACCCCAGTGCATCATTGGGAAAGGGGGAGTGACAAATGTACAGGGTTTCCGACAGAGCGTATAAAGGGATCCCTGCTGCAGCAGCCAGGGAGTTCCAGATCTGTGGAGTGTGACAGTTCTGCTTAAAAGGAGTTTCCAGGAAGAAGGAAAAGGAAAGGCTACATTTTGCTCTGCTTGAGAAAGTATTTGACCATTAGGGAGAGCCAGTTTCTATCTCCTTCCTGTGGAGACTTTGGCCACTGTGTGTTTCCCCAGGGTGAGGACAGGTCTTGCTTGTGTGCCTGCCATGTGGGAGCGGTAAATACTTTCAAAGGGAAAGGTACCTTGGGGCAGGTAGCGCTACCTGGGGACACAAGAGATCTTGGAAAAGGGACATTGAACTGACCAGCTTTATTCTACATTTATCCACCCAGATGTGGAGTGTGGGACTGTGGCATTGAGAGACTGTGCCAGGGGTTGATAGTCCACACAGGTTCCCCAGCGTAAAGTGATATTGTGTGATTTGCATTTACAGTTACTAAATACAGTTTACATAAAGTTTATATTTGTTTTATTGCAAACTGTGTGTGTTTTATTTTTCCTAGTGGAAATCCCCTGAGGTGTGCTCCTCGGTATTCACTAGGTGGAGGCACTGCCCAGTAAATCCCAGTTTCTAGTACTTTTCATACACAAAAGGGATTCAGGGCCCTGGATTGTCAAGGGTTAATTGCTATTCAAAGAGACAGTAACCAAATTAGGGTTATAAAGCATTACAGCAACATTTATTGGGTGTAACCAATACATTTTATTAAAGGATACAATGATTTGATGGGGACCAGCAATATTTTTCTTGACCCATACAATGTGGGGAGAAGTAGCACTTCACATATAGAAAATCAAACTGTATTTGTATCTAATAGAAGTAGAGTGCTCACATCATTCAGTTGTTTTACTGTGAGCTTTGCTGACATGTTATTAGTTTTTTTCAAGGTATAATGATCTCTGGGGTCGAAATATAATAGTTCAGAACTCTTTTATATTAGTAGTCTTTTATATTAGTCAAAGGTGTTTGCTTAAAGTTCAACTGTCCCACATGACCATCATTCAGATATTGCATTTAGCTATACACATACATCAAAATCCACTTATCTCACATGAATAAACCATGAACCATTGGTCTGATCACTAAGAATAAGTGTAAGGTGCTTGTTGGTCAGGATAAAACACTTACTTCATGCTTCTCCTGAAGTTTTTCATTGGTTAGTTAGTCAATAGAGCTCAATATGTGGGCCAGTTGGTGTCAATCCTTTCTTACCATAGCACATCCTCAAAACAGGGTGACTGTGTACTTTTTTCAGATAATTTGTAGCCTTACAATTAGATAAGAGGGGCGCACGCTGGTGTACCATTGTAATGTGCATATGTCCAGCTACTGCAACAACACAGGTGCAGTCACATAAAGGCTGCAACAATTTATTTTGTAGACCACTGCCATAGATTACAAACATTTTATTGATTATATTGATCTGTGGGCACAGAACTAGTTCCATGTCCCTTTCAGTCAGTGTTCAGTGTGAGTTTTTATCTGATATACCAACATTGTTCTCAAACTCTGGTGCTGGCCCCTCTAGGGAGAATGGGTAATGCTTTCCTGAACTTAAAAAACTGAGAACACCTTTCATAGACAACCCTATAGTTTGTTAGGACTTCAATCATGTGTGTGCTAGCTGTGCTTATTGCTAGTGCTATCAGTGCATGACTTGAAAGGCCTTGTGCTGACTTCTGTAAACCAGTCTCTGTCCCAGTAAAAAGCACCATGGTGAACATTGTTAAGCCTATGATTGGGTGTAGGGGTGTGCATATCTTCCTAAATTGAGCATATCTCAGCCTATGATTGGGGCTTCATCTTAAATATGATCAGCTCCTTTTCCATTCTAGTCACTGACCAAGATCTCGCTAGGGTGCTTGGATTTTTAATACCCCTCATTGGGGTTATAGCTTCCCTTTTTTGTGTGTGGCCCAAGGGCACTACATTTCTTTTTGAAAAACTACCTTCGGTTTGGGGGGGATAGACAGCTGCCTAGATGGAAGACTACAGACGCCTTGTTGCTGAACAGTGCTTAGCATCCTTGCTTCTGCAAAGACAAAAGCAGGAACATAATTAATAGTAGTAGGAACATAATTAGAAATTGAAACTTGAGCATTAGAATTTGCAGTAGAGGGATATCAAATAAAGCTGGCATGCATTTTGTTTGCTAAGGTAAATTGATTCTGTCCTTTATGTAAATTGCTGGAACGCTTCCAGAAAAGTACATTTCAACTTGAATTTGATGTTCAGTAATTCGGTTCAGCAACATGCCTGCAGGTTAAAATTCTCCTGGACCTCAGAGAATTAGTTTATTTATGATATGACTGTTTATCATAAAAAGTCAGTTTCTATTGTAAATGTCCTGCACTTATAACAGTGTGTACATCTATTGTGTGATTGTACTCACAGAATATATATATATCTCTTGAAAGCCTTCTGCAGGAATCTGGGTCCTTTTAAATGATTCGCTGCAGCAACGCGTATTAACATGTTGTTCTTCCATTAGATTAATTCTTTTATCCATGTTGCCATAATTGTAAGGGTTGTGAATTTGATGCCGCTTGATGTTCCTTATTTAACTAAGACCTAGTAAACCTTTCCCTATACATGATGCAATATTATCAGTGTGGCATTTGTGTTGTGCATGTGCATGCCCTTACTTGGTAAATGCATTAAGCAATGGAAATTGTCATACCTGGGTTATCATGTGAGTCCAATAAGGGACACACACACTGGTGCGCACACTTATTTAATGTTTACCTTCTTAGTTGTGCCGTTGTATATTAGCTATTAAAGGAGAACTGATTTATGGCAGGCTGTGTGAGATCCTCCAACTTTATATATGATAGCTTACAAGTCAATTAGAATGCTTTGCTTATGACTCATCATCAGGGTCAGACTGAGGGATTTGGGGCCCACTGGGGCTGCTGCCTCAGGTTCCTCCTCTGCTGCACGTGTGTGCAAGCGCATGCAGTCAAATTAAATTTTTGCTGCAAGTACCTCAGGGCAAACTATGGCTCTGGCAAACGTGTCCGCATGTGCACAAGCATGCACACTCAAACAGAGTTTTTACTGCCACTGGCAGGAAGAAATACAGGTTTTTCCCGGTGTCCCGCCGGCCCAGTCTGACCCTGCTTGTCATTCACTACGGCTGTAGTTTTCTACATGTAAGGGCTGATAATGCCTCAAAATACAAACACTGGGCCAAATGCCATTCAGTGAGAAAAAGTTATTTTATGTTTTATCACATGAAAACTCGTGGACAAGATTTAATTTGAACAGAATTCTAATTCTGTTCTATTTTTTTCCCCATAGACTTCAATAAAGTTTTAAACATGAGATAAGTTTTTCTGTATTGAATTGCATCTCAAATGAAATCGTGTCCATGAGATTTCACGTGATAAACCTCTTTCTCACTGAATTTAATCTCGCCACTAATTTGATCTAGGTTGTTTATCCAGTGGCATTATGTGATAAACCAGGAGATTTTTTTTTCTTCACTGAATTGAATCTGCCCCAAAGTATGATCAGGAGTAGCGAGTTGCAAATTGTGGCCCCTCTGAGTGGTCTGCAGCAGTTGAAAGTGGATACAGTCTTTATTGTAATGCCTGAATGATTTGATTGCATGGTCTTTATAGACTTTAAAGGAATCTTCAAATGCTCAGGATATTTTTCTCTATGTCTTGAAAATAATATTTGCAATATTATTTTTCCAGAAGAAACCCTTTCCTGAGCCATCTATTTCTTGACTACAGGTTTTCAGAATGTTACAGATCCATTTCTGGACAAAACTGTTGTGTTCTGAAAGATAGCAACATATTATTTGGCCACTAAAGCGTTTATCCTTACATAATGTTTGCATTATTAACCTTCAACAGTTACACTATAATGTAGTTTGCTTATTGAATTCCACAAGCATTCTAGAAAAGCCTTTGGCTTTGATATTGTTGACCAGCATACAGTATATCCACCACTCTGCCTTTGGTCACCTAGACAATGATTTAAGTGATCATTCTGCTATTGAGAATGATCTGTCTCCTGTGTAAGCTGTGTAGTTCTGGATCATTATACTGATGGTACTCATGTCCACTTGACTAATGACATTGACTTGCTGTCAGCTGTCTCCTCTTAGTGTCCTCCAGATATATGTAAGGCAACTTGTGAGCAGTTTCACTAACATTTATTCATCTGAGATTTCAATTTCTGTAAAGAATGTCGTGTTGTTCCTGTACCTCATATATACCCCTAATGCCCACAAGACACTACTAAACCATGAATTATTATAACACAGTGTCCTTGATGATTTTGAGTTCTTGTAAAGTCACCTCTAAATAAATAGTTTTGGTTTTTACAGATTTGTCAGTAATATACAATAATGGTCTTAACTGAAAATATTCCCACCTGTTTTCACAAATGCTATATTTGATCAAGGATTAAATAATGTCCACTTTTATTACCTAATCCTGACCAACAACAATTGATTTGTGCTAAACTCAATTAAAACTTAGAGCTAATTTCAGTAAACCATTTTTTTTTAACTTAAAAAGTCATCCAAATCTTTCTAGAAACTATTTAATGCATAAATTACAAATGTCCAAGGAACCTTAATAAAGACAAAAGAGATCATATAATGCCCTAAGCATGTTCCATGGCACTCAAATGTCTGGGGAAAAATGTTAACCCAAAAAAGTTTAAATTAGGACTTTTGCAGGCAAAAAAGCAAAAATCGCCAGCATTTTTCCAACTTTAATGCATTTTCGGCAGACAGGATATGATGTAAGTGACATAAGATTGAGGAAGATCTAAGTCCATTTTGGCAGTTCGTCTGGTCTGAGGTGGCGAAGTCAGCACTGGCAAAAGAGGTAAAAATACACACTTTAGTGAATTTGCTTGAGCAACGACCATTTGCTTGAGCGAAAAATCGCCTGGCAAGCGAACACTAGCGACGGTCTCTTTCGTTAGTGAATTGTTGTCTGTGCCTTTTAATGAATTGGCGATGTCCCTGCGGATTGGATTTCTGGCCACTTCGCCCTTTACTAAATGTGCCCCTTTGTGTGAATCTGTAATGACCACGTTATCCAGAACCTTGTAGAGTGACGTACCTGCAGACGCACAGGAGAACCCTGTGGGTTCCGGTGTTCACCGACGCCCTTTAGGGGCCCGGGGCTTTCTGCTGCGGAAACCAAACAGGAAGTGCTTACAAGTCCTTAACAAGGTACCAGCAAGGATTAAGAGAAGACCTAGTCGAAGTCAGGTGAAGAGTTCAAGGCAGGTGGCAGGAATCAAAGTCAGGGATCAAGCAGAAGTCAAAACCAGGAATTCGAGTCAGAATAATACGCTTCAGCAGGAACAGATGAACTGGAACCAGCTTGGGCATAGTCAAAATGGTGGACTGGCCTTTTAAAGGAGATTTGGCGCCAAGAATTCGAATCCGACGCCCAAGGATGGCATTATGAAGCCCGTCACTACGCTCATCGTCCATGGAAACCTATTAAGTGCAACCCGGAAGTGCACGCCTGCGCACTAGGAGTCGGGAACAGACGCGCGGGGAGGTCTTACAGAATCTATACAGTTGACTGACATTGCAAACCACAAGCAAGCCTTGGTCCTTCTCCATCAACGATTTGCCTAACAAATTTTTTTTAAATCCCAAATGTACTGTATAGCCTTAAATTTATCAACATTGAAGCTCATCTTAGCTGTCCAGACCCTGCTGGTTAGATAATGAAGTTAATTAAACTAGATTATCCAAGATGGAAATTAGTGCTCCACTCTGCTTATTATTTCATATGTTTTATTTATTTTGATTAGTAGTTGCTCAAGGCATGTTTATCAAATTCATATACACTTACATTCATTTGTTCTAGTAGACCTTCAGTGTAAACAAGGAAACTCAGATCATCACCTCAGCCACTGTTTGTATTGCATCATTCGCCTCAGCAGTTCATTATTGCCTTTGTGCTTGTTTAGAGGTAATGAAGACATCTTTTCAACTTATCACAGGATAATAGTGTTTTTGTTTCCACTATCTGATTGTTTAGAAGTCTATTGTACATATGAAAAAGAAAAGTATTTGAGCAATTCAGTCTTTTGGCATGGTTCCTCTTTCCCAGATATGACAAGAGCCAATGCTGACCTCATCTTTAGATCTACAAGGTTTACAGGCTACACATGCAAAGCTTGTCTGCTATAATAGATCATTAGCAAACATCTCACTGTTATTTATGTTGCCCTGTTTGTAATTGGGTTACCTTTTGTTTTGAAGTGTGTCTTCTTATATGTGAAGCAACAGTATTATCCGTCTTTGTTTGTTTCTTAGGGTTAGTCCACACAAGGAGATTCGGGGAGATTTTGACGCTTGTCGACTAATCGCCTCGTCTTCTGAGTGACAATCTCCCCGAACTGCCTTAGCGTGTTTTCCCATAGGCTACAATGAAAAGTCACCTGCCTGCCTCAGTGAGGCAACTTTGGGCGACTATAGAAAACGCATCGCCGCGTGTGCATTAGCGCAGGCAACTTTTAATTGTAACCTATGGGAAAACACGCTGAGGCAGTTCGGGGAGATAGTCACTCAGAAAACGAGGCGATTCGTCGCCAGGCGACTAGTGATGGGCGAATTTGCGCCGTTTCGCTTCGCCGAAAAATGTGAGAATTTCGCGCGAAATTCGCGAAACGGCGAAAAATTCGCGAAATGGCGCCGGCGTCTCGTTTTTGACGCCGGCGCCCATTTTTGACGCCGGCGTCCGATTTTCGAAAAAAAAATTTTGACGCTGGCGAATTTTTTTGGCGCATTTTTGCGGGCGTTTCGCGAATTTATTCGCTGGCGGCGAATCGCGCAAATTCGCCGCAAATTCGCGCCTGCCGAATAAATTCGCCCATCACTACAGGCGACAAAATCTCCTCGAATCTCCTCGTGTGGCCTTACCCTTAAGGCTCAGGGCACATAGGCAGATTCAGGGAGACTAGTCTCCCGGCGACAAATCTCCTCTTCTTTGAGGCGACTAATCTTCCTGAACTGTCTCCTCAGCCTTCCCACCAGCTAAAATGTAAATCGCCGAAATCACCCGAATTTGCCTGACGAGGAAACTTTGGGCGACTTCGGAAACTAATTCTACTGTCTCTTTAAAAATTCGATTTCAACTATTCGTCATCTAAAACCTGCCAAATTGCTGTTTTAGCCTATGGGGGACCTATGGGGGACCTCCTATAACCCATTTGGAGTCAATTGGTGGACTTTTGGGGAAAAACTTTGATTCGGTTGAATGCGCTATTACTTCAATTCGTACTATTCTAATTCGGCACATAAGGACCTATTATATCGAAAACGAACCTATGCGGCCAAAAAAAAAAATTTTGACTTCATTTCAGGTGGTCTTTTTGAATTTGAATTCGACCCTTGATAAATATGCCCCTAAATGTTCATAGTTACCCAAGTGATATTCAGATACTTTTTTGGGGTCATTGTTGGTTATATGTATTCCTTGTACTTAAAGGGGCAGCATACTCCCTTTTTTAAAATGAATTCAGTGAAAAGGTCTTATGCTGGACATATATTTTGCACATTGTTTTAATTATAAAATACATTTCTTTAACTAAACACGGCAAACAGGAAAATTTAAGCTACTTCATGTTTGGTTGCAAGGTAGATAATTATATTTTTAGGGCACAGATCAACCCTCAGGTCCATATACTGGTAATCTAATTATCTTACTCACAAGGACCAAACATGGAGTAGCATCACTATCCCTGTTTTACCTGTTTAGCTCAATATATAGATTTTTTCGTGATTAAAACACGAATGGCAAAAAGCATGTTCAGCACAAGTTCTATTCACTGCACTCATGTTGTTGAACAAGGGGTTATGCTGCCCATTTAAAGTAGATCACTCATCAATAGGAGTTATTATTTTCAAGAAAAGTATTGCCCCAGTAATGAGGGAGTGGATGGAAATCACCATTTAGTATAAGCCCCATGTACATTTTCTACTTCATCTGTAATAAACTTAATAAAAATGTGATCCCACTGCTTTAAATAAATACTTTCAAATTGTATAACAATGATACTATTGCATATTCTAAATTATTGATATTATTATGCACTGAAAATCCATAATGACCATCATTTATTGTTTAAATAAAGAATACCTTATTCTTGTCTCATTAGCGGTTTGTAGTAATAAGACCTTTTACCTTGCAACTGGTGTATTTTTGTACAGTATTTTCAGACTGAAAAAGGCAGTACACTATTTTATGCTTGGTGATCTATTTATGGCCCTTAAGACCCTATATAGGATATTCTACATTATACTTTGATGAAGCTTTCAGAATAAATCAGTAGGAATACATTCTAAGTTACTGGAAACCTTGCTTAAAGAAAATTTTAAACCCATATAAACGGAGTTTAGAAAGTGGAAATACTCATAGGCACTGCTGTAATCCTTCTCTGTCTTTGCACATTCATAGAGATAACTGCTCATTATAAAAATGCCAATATTTGGAATTAACATCTCCTGTCTCACAATGAATACACTCAACATACTCTCACAAGCAAGTTATGCCTGAGCAATTGTAACAGCTGAAAATAAAAATACATATGTATTGAGGTGCACTAAGACGGCTTCTTGTTTTCATGCAGCACAATTAAGTACTTTTCTTTGATATTCAGAAAGTAAGTCTGGGCAGCCAGGTAGGACTAACTAACAGCACTGATATTACTAACATCGCAGTTATTAAATCATTTAATAGTTACAATTATTAAAAATAGCAACCAGTTATATTTTTGAACGATAGAGATGGGTTAAAAGCAGAATGATAATTATGATAGTGTCCCTTTAAAACAGGTAACTCATTAAAAGCAAAATATTCCAAGGCAAAAATCACTATTAAGAAAATAAACTGAGAAGAGTTGTTGTTTATATGCACACGTTTTTTTATGAAAATTAAATTGTGAACCAATGAATAAACCATCCATAATCTTGATGAATGGATTAGACTGTCTATTTGTTTTGTGTTCATAGAATAGTGGAACCGGTTGTAATGTACGATTGTCAGAAAGCCGGGCAACAAATCATAGGTCCTGACAAAGAAAAAAAATACATGTACAATTTTATTTTCCACCAGCGGCCGATAAGGAATAGAAATAAAAATACAATTCAATTAATAGCCTGTACATTATTTTCTTATGAATATGGATTTGTGATGTAATGTTCAATAAAATGGAATTAGATGCTGGCCTGGCCAACAGGGAATTGAACATATTGTTATTAGTCTAACTGCAAAATTGAAATGTCTGATGATGTTAACTGTATTTTCTCCATAAAGGACATTTGAGCATATTGAAGTCTGCAGAGTAAATTATGTGTTTAAACTACAAACTCAAAATCTTACAAAGGTTGTTTGGTGTAGAGGTGCAGAAGCCTGTAAATGGCTCTACTTCTAAGAAAGAAGATCATATCAGGAAGGATTCAGCATAATAAAAGACCCACAACAATCTAAACATCTAAACATAGGGCTTACTCCATGTTGATAGGAAGCTAGTGAAGTGAGGAGTAGATATTATAGAAGTTTTGGAACAGGTACCCCATGAATGAGGTGTAGAAAGTTAATAGCAGATTTTCATCTAGCACACTTCTAGAAATTGTAAGCTAGCTAGGGTAGGTAGAAATAATAGCATCAGCTCCACCGAGGAGAAATTTTTAGTAAATAGTTTATCCTGGGTGATACAATACCTTGCCTAAAGCAAAGGGGGACACAGCTGGAGAAGGACTCAGGATATATATTAATCCCCGAGAGGCTTTGTAAGAATCTCTTAGCCTGGTGGTCCAGTGGCCGACGAGGATGCCTGCCACATGGTTCCTTCCCGGTTATCCTATGGCACGTGCGGCCGTGATTTTCCGGGTTTATGATGATGTCACTGCACAATGGCGCAAAATTCAAATGTATTTAAAGGGTCTTTTGAATGCATCACATTGCCCGTTGTAGGTCTAACGTGTTTAACTCCTGGGTGTTTATTCCTCATGAATCCTGCTTAATTATATTGATATTGACCCTTGCCTGTCTGCTGCCTATTCTGAACTCTCCAATCTGACCCTTGCCTGCCTGTTGACTATTCTACACTCTCCAATCCTGACCCGGCCTGTCTGTCTATTCTTGAACCCTGCTTGTGCTAGCCCGGCCTGCCTGACTAGTCCACTATGGAACTAATTAGTAATGTAGTTATGATAGTAATTGAGACCCTGGATTTTTAAAGTTACTTCTGGGAGTCCTCTGTTGCTTACTGTGATTGTGCCTGTGGAATGATGGGTGGGCTGACTCATAATTTGTTATTGTGTTGGTTGGTGACCCAGCAGACTAGGGATTCCTCGCAGTTCGTACTCACTAAATACTACAGAAGTTCTGCAGTATTGTCTGTGTCCTTTAGGATGCCCTTCTTATCCCATTCTTCACTCATTATTCCTCTCTATCTTAAAATATCACTGAAGTCCTGCTGTTTTCTCTTTGCTTCTCCTAACCTCAATTCAAATCACCCCCCTCTGCCAGCCCGAGCACCTAATTCAGACTACAACTCATCAACCTAATTCCACATTTCCTACCCTTAACCTTATGTGCCCGACCTTTCTAACTACATTATGAGCTTTCATCCCACATTTTATTAGCAACTGTGCAACATCATGTAACAGTATCTGCTCTTTAAAAGCAAGTGAGTAATAACGAGGAACAATATACACACAGGAATTTGTAATATATGTAATTGTAATGATACATTATAAATAGTGGAGATATTCTGTTTTCAGAAGAGCTCATGCTTTGGAGTTAGAGGAGGGAATATACTAGAAAAAGAGGCTGCTTACATATCTTTACAGAGTGAAGGTGGATAAATTGAATATTCTTGTACTAGACAAGGTTATAATATGGGGATATATCTAGTGGGAAATCACCGTGATTAAGGAAATTTTTACTAATTCACACCTTTTTTGAGGCTGACTCAACTGAGGGTTTAGTTGCCATGGCAACTGAATGGGGGCTAAAAGCTCACAAACAGGGAAATAATGACCTGCCCAAGCTATAACTGATTGTTACAGGCGTCTGTAGCAAAAACATCTATTTAAAGTAAAATCTTTAAAGCTGCTACAACACTGGGGATTCCAACAGGAAACATCAATAGCTGAGAAGCTCATAGGGATAGAGGAGGAATAGTTTTCTCTTAAATTGTTCCTTTCTTCTGCACTCTGCACTCTTCTCTGCTTCTATAGAGAGTATTATGTTGTTGTACATGTTCCAAGAGAAGCAAACTTTGTGTAAATAGGATTTGTTTATTTTCTTTTTTCTCATAAAAAAAATCCACTACAGATTAAAGGGTCAGGGGGCACTGACCAGCCCTGTCATTATTGCCTACCATAACACCGTAATGCCTGCATGTCTCCCCTTCCCAGAATGTTTATGTCAAGTTCATGCCCACACAATCATGAGTGGGCGCAGACCTGGGTGCAATTGCATCTGCTGCACCCCTGAAGGCCTTTAGATTACCCTGTAGTATGCTGTAGACAGTGATATTCTGAGACAGTTTGCAATTGGTCATCATTTTTAATTCTGAATGTTTTTTCAGTTATTTAGCTTTTTTTTGTTCACAAACTCTCTAGTTTGGTATTTCAGCAGCTATCTGGTTGCTAGGGTCTGATTTTCCCTACCTAGCAACCAGTGAGTGGTTTGTGTGAGAGACTGGGATAAGTATAGGAGAGGGACAGAAGAGGAAGATAAGTAATAAAAAGTAACAATAACAAATACATTGTTGCCTCAAAGAGCAATAGTTTCTTTTTCTGCTGTGCTTTTTTTTTTAACGCTAATTTAAATACTGGAAAGTGTCAGAAGAGGAAGGGAAAGAACTTAATAAATAATGACCTAGTGCAAAGTTGCTAGGAATAGGACATACTAACATTTAACTTTAAGGCGAGCAACCCAAATCACTTTAAAGTGAGATTGTATGATAAGGGCATTAGACTTTAGCAAGGTCTTATGTGAGTGACTGAACATTATCTGTAAGAACTGGAGATATATTGCTCCTATATTAACCTCTTAAGTGCCATAGCATTTAAAATCTATGGTGCATTAATTGAAAAAAGCAGGTGATAGTTCTGGCACTCTAGCTGCTACACAGTTGTTTAAATGGCAACAGGAGGCAGAGGTTACCAGCACGGAAAGGGTTAATCAATTAAATTAAATTATTCTCTTAGGGCAGAGATAAATGGTCAGATTCGGGGAAATTATGCTGATAAGTAAAATATGACAACATAAAGGGTAAGGGCAGACCCGAAGATTCGGGAAGATTAGTCGCCCGGCGACAAATCTCCTCCTCCTCTTCGGGGGCGACTAATCTCCCCGAACTGCCTTTCTCTGCCTTCCCGCCGGCTAGAATGTAAATCGCCAGTGGGATGGCACTCAAAGCACTTGGTTTTCCAAAGTCGTTCGAAGTTTCCTCGTGAGGCAACTTAGGGCGACTTCGAAAAACGGATCGCTCCGAGTGCCATCCCATCGGCGATTTACATTCTATACACGGGAAGGCAGAGGAAGGCAGTTCAGGGAGATTAGTCGCCCCGAAGAAGAGGAGATTTGTCACTGGGCGACTAATCTCCCCGAATCTTCGCGTCTGCCCTAACCCTTTATGTTGTCATAGTTTACTTATCAGCATACAGTGTATATGTACTACTGAGTTTACATAGGGAGGAAACTGCAAGCAAAAAACAAATCCTTTACCAATTACCAGTTGCAGCTTAAGACAGATATAATAAATACCCTGCCACAAATGCATGTGTTTATTCATTTCTTTCCACAATCATAAACATTAACAATGCAACGGCTCATTTTTCCCCAGAAATCTAATAAATACAACCATACAAGTGATCAATAGCATATAGATTCTAACATAACTCTTTTCAGAGATGTGTACAGATATAATAACAAGTCTGCAGCAAATCAATAAACTGTATTGGGTTCTCCGGCAGTGCGAGGAATATTAAAGAAAGGGGCACGGAAATGTTCTTGCACTCTCCAATCCGAAAGTATCCCAATGAATACAGATCATGTTACACGTAGCCCCACTGTACATTTTGATATTACCATTCATTCCCTTGATGTGGTTTTCAAATACATTATTTGACTGTAATGGAGTTCAGAGCAAGACTTGTGATATGTAAATAAGTAACAGTATTGACCTTTTAGATGCCACAGAATAGTGGTGGATCCAGGACCAAATAGCGTTCTCTGCACTAGAAGAGACAAATTTCTGGTTTAAAAAACAGAAATTCTGCTCTAAAAGTTACAAGGAATGGCTTTTTGCTGCCCTGGTACACTAGCGTTTTTTGGGACTTTTCAACTATTTTTTTAGTGCTACTCTATTGCACTTCGCCGGGTCTGAGGTGGCAAAGGCAAGTCTGGAGTAACGTTGGAGGTAACGTTCAGTAAAATCCGCATCTTAGTGAATTTGCACAGTTACGTCCATTCGCCAGAGCACAAATTCGCCAAGCGTTAGGGAGCGAAGCACCGCTCGAGTCTATATCCTTCGCTAGCAAAGTTACGCCATCGAATAACCGAAATGACGTCACTTTGGCGAATTTTCGCCCCGCGTTTGTCACGTCATCCTTTAGTAAATTTGCCCGAAGGTATGAATATCCAAATTACGAAAATATCTGTTATCCGGAAAACCCCAGGTCCCAAGCATTCTGGATAACAGGTCCCATACCTGTACATGTGTGGGGTCTGTTATCTGGAAATCCGTTATCCAGAATTATTAGGCGATCTTCTGTAGACTCCATTTTAATCAATTAAAATTTTAAAAAATGATTTCCTTTTTCTCTGTAATACTAAAACAGTACCTTGTGCTTTATCCTAACTAAGCTACTGGTATAAATAATCCTTGGTGCATGTTAAAAAATCCTATTTGGTTTAATGTGCAATGATTTTTTAGTACACAAAGTATGGAGACCAACGATGGGCAAATTTGTCCCACTCAAAATTACCCACGAAATTCGCAAAACGCGAATTTTGACGCCCGCAACAATTTTGATGTCCACGGCAATTTACATCAATTTTGATGCCCAAATTAAAGTCAATGGGCGTCCTAATAATGTTGACGCGCGACAGTTTTGACGCGAGCGACTTTTCAGACACACATCCAAATTATTTTTGGCAAATTCTTTGCAAATTTATTCGCCGGCGGCGAAAGACCTGTTATTTGGAAAACACCAGGTCCCAAAGATTCTGGATAATATGTCCTATACCTGTACTGTATTCCATTTTTCTGCTGCTAACTTATTTCACCCACTCAAAGTTCTGGCAAGATATCTAATCATCTGATGACTAGCCAGACAATCAATCTGTTAACATCACCTACTGTTATTATTGCTGAGGCCCTTTGATGTTCTTTCCAGATATTTCATTGTGATTTATATCCCCAAAGCACAATTTTGTGTATGGATTTAAAATGACGGCTATTTAAAAAAACAGCAATATTCATTTCATGTCCGTAAACTTCACTTTGTGTATAAAAGGCAGTAAATTGAAGAAGCACAAACATTGTTTAGAAAAATATATTTTTTGTTGCCTGAAGGCGGGCATCAATGCCAAATGACTGCTGGATTCACTAATCTCCCAATTCTCATATAATGAGTTGGGCTATTATTTCAACCTGTTTTATGACACTGCTGGAAAGGATCCATGCAACAAATATTAGATATAAGATACAGCTTCATAAAAATGGATAGATAGCTTTCAACAGGTTTGAAAACATCCATGATGATACTGATAATAACAGTTACCCCAGTATTATACTGTTTGTTGCTCTTTTGGGCAGGGCCCTTGTTACCGCTTGTATCAGTTATTGGCTGCTTTGTACTGTATGTAAATCTGTATGTTCAATATATACACCCATCTATTGTACAGCACTGCGGTGGTTGACACTAACTATGCGATAATAATAACCAGTAATACCCTAATGTGTTCACAGTGCCCAGCTTAAGCTCAGCTTGAGTAAATGAGCTTCTGCTGCTGGAGGCACGGGATACTGGAAGCTGTATGTTGGCACAGTTAGGGGGTTATTTATCAAAATCCAAATTTTTTTGTTAATTTTATTAAAAAAAAACTCAGACCAAACTAGAATCCACAATTTGACCTTATTTGTTATTTAAAAAGCACAATTTAATTGTATCAGGGAAAAACTCGATATAATCGAGCAGAAATCGTTATTGTACGATTTTTTCAGTTTTTATCCCGAATTGCAGAAATGTTCAGATTTTTGCTTGAAAATTCCGAAATAGTCGGATTTTCGAGCTAATTCCAGCGCAGACCACAGAAACTTTCAAATAGGATAGGGACCTCTCCCATTGACTTATATACAACCTCGGCAGGTCATAGATGGAGGATTTTCATATTCTGACTTTTTCCATCCTTGAGGTATAATAAATCTCATTTTTTTTATTTTTTTTGCATTCAGACTTTAATAAAAAAACCCCATTAGAGTGCAATAAGTTGGCCATATCTGATACATGAATGCTTCTGTTTGTATTTCTATATGTTCACATTCCAAAATGCCTGGAGTATAACTATGGAGGCATCAGATCTAGCAGGCCATATATATATATAGTACTTTAGCAATACTTCCATCAGCGTTGGCTGCAGAGTAACTTACTTTTAAGCTTCTAAAGCCTTTGTCATGGAAGTTCAGGAACTAGAGATTTGTTTGACACAAGCTCTTTGAATTCTGACCTCACTAACCCCAAACAAAGGGGAATATTTATTAAAGAGTGAAGTTAGAGATCACCATAGTCGACTAGTGTGAAATTCTGCCTCTCTATTCATTTCTATGGGATTTTTAAAGGTATATTTATCAAAGGTTGAACTTTCACTTTCACCCATTAATAAATACACTTTTAAATATACATACATATCTCATCTGAAGATTGTATCCTACATGAGTTGCTTGTCAAATACCTGTATTACTCTAAATGTGAATGCTTAGTAAGAAGCCATGAAGCAGCTTTTTAATCATTGGAGAACAGGGTTCTGAATTAATATTCTCTCCTCTTGTCAGGGAAGACATTAACTTAAGGTGGCCATACACGGGCCGATAAAAGCTGCCGACAGACCGTGTCGGCAGCTTATTGGCCCGTGTATGGGGGCCCCCGACGGGCTTCCCCGATCGAGATCTGGCCGAAAGTCGGCCAGATCTCGATCGGATGGGATTAAAAATCCCGTCGGATCGCGGCCGCATCTGTTCGTTGATGCGGTCCCGCGATCCGACCGCCCGTTTGGCGAACGCTAGGATCCGATCGTTGGGCCCTAGGGCCCACGATCGGATCAGCCCGATATTGCCCACCTCAAGGTGGGCATATCGGAGGGAGATCCGCTCGTTTGGCGACATCGCCAAACGAGCGGATCTATCCGTGTATGGCCACCTTTAGACTGCAAATTGTTGCCTAATCAAGCTGAAGATGGTTGTCATATTGCCATATTTTTAATATATGTGCCCCATAGATTGGCAATGAGCTTGAATAAAGCCATTGAATCAGAACAAATGCTCTCAAGGGTCTACTGTTGCTTAGTGCCGAATTATCATGCCAGGAGGAAAAGAAGTGGGAAGAACTCTGTTTCACAAAAAAAAACCATAATTAAAATCCCTTTTACTGTTTCTAATATATTATCAAAATGCAAATGATGTATAATAATGTTAACATATTATTAGGAGCTTAATTATGTAATTTAACTTTTCTTGCTATGGGGTCGAGTAAGTGTGAACACAAATCAACTCGAACATGAGTTAAAGATAACAATTTGAAGCTTGAATAAAATATTAATGGGGGAAGAATTGCAATACTTTGTAAAGGATATTCAAAATATATATAATATATAAAATAATACTGTATATCAGAATGTAGGCTGAGATGCTATGGAATGCTATGGCCTTTTATAAAGGGACAGCATACAACGTACAGTAATTGCGCTGAACAGGGCTGTCTTACTGAAGGCCTGTGTTTCTAGATAAGGTGATTTTATTCCAGGATAGTTGACTCAATCTCACACAAGATGCAGAGTGCAAACATTGCCCCAAATTGCTCTGCCCATGGGCACTAAAACCATGGTTAGCAACATCTGATTGGATTGTAACTGGTGGAATTATGGAATCAATGCATCAGAATTACAATTTATAAATTAATTAGTCATTAGATAATTTAATACTCAATCCATTTCTCATTCATTTTGATTGAATCTCACGCACAGCAGGCTCTGATTGGTTCTACAAAGATTATGTTAAAAAAGTTGGCTCTGACTTTTTAAATAGGCCGCCCACCCAGCCAAAAGTAAATCTATACCATGTTAGGAAAAGTGGAGAGCAGTCTGCTTGCCTCAAGTACAAAGCTAGGTCAGGGGGCTCAAGAGGTTTAGCAGGAGATAAAATTTGGGGTGGAACTAGACCAAGAGAAATTAAGATGGATGTACTGCTGGAGATAATAAAGGATACCAAAAAGGATATATGGATTGCACATAAAAAGTCAAAAATTTATTGTATCAATACACTTACATATGAGCAAGCCGCCCTACGCGTTTCGACCACCTTGGTGGTCTTCATCAGGGGAAAAACACACATCAAGTGCCCGTTTTATTTTTTTTATATCTTTTTTGTACTTGATGTGTGTTTTTCCCCTAATGAAGACCAACAAGGTGGTTGAAACGCGTAGGGCAGCTTGCTAATATGTAAGTGTTTTGATACAATACATTTTTGACTTTTTATATAAGACTGAGTGTGCAATCCATAAATCCTTTTGGTATAATGTTTATTGGGAGGCTTTATTTGGTCAGTCTCCATGGGATTGGCACCTCAGCAATTATTCTTCTGGGTGTGCGCTTTCCAAATTAGATTTTTGGAGAAAATACAGGAAACTGACCATTTTAGGTTGCCTATAGGTGTCACCTTCTATAATGGCTTGGGGCAGCACAAGCTAAAAAAACAACTCTAGTGCCAGAGACTTAAATGTTTACTTAATAAACAATATAATGATATACAGTAAATTATACCTGAGCATTAATATCTGAGGTTAAAATTGACTTCCAAAGGAATCTGTGTCTCAATGTAATAAAAAGGCCAGTAAAGCAATTTACTTACCAGAGCTGTGTAAGTAATTGTATTGATAGGACAGAAAGGAAAACCATTTTGGTTGGTTTTCTGGATATGCCATTTTTTGGTTATATAAATCCCTGTGTATTGTTTCTGAAGAATCTGAAGGCTACACGCTAAATCTTGTTTTCTCTGTACAGAGTAGGTACTAGTGTATTTCATCTCTCTAATGTTTTATGTTTGATACGTTAAAGCAAAGTTAATGATGTATTTACTTTATATGTTCTGAATATTTGTACTGAATATTACCTGTGACAGTCGCTGATTACATTTTATGTCGAGTGCATACAGCATGCTCCAGTCTAGTCTGCCAGGGAATTAGAATATAACCAGGTTTTGCTAAGCTTTCTTTATGGGATGACTTGATTGTGAAACCAAAGCTTGCAGACAATAACACAGCTTAATAAATAATGTATCGCCTTTGTCTTGCAGGAGCACTGGAGGGAGCGGCACAATCAGATCAGCTGTGGGAAACGTACATATCAAATCTAATAGGTTTGTAAATTAGATTTTTGTTCATTTGTTTTGGCTTCAAGGCAAGTTATTAATCTGCTTGCATTCTGTCTTAAGATTCTTTTTCTTGGTAATAACGGTAAGCACTCTCCATGTCCATCTTTTCATTTATCCTATCAGTGAAGTGCTCCGTAAAGAGGTGCTTTATATCTTCTGTGTCAGAATTTGCTTTGCAATTCTGATCTGCAAAAATTGCAAATGACATTTTCAGGAATACAGAGGCTGATGGGGAATCCTCCAGCGTAATCAATGATCCAGGGTTTGTTTATTGAAGTTCTAACAAAATATCTTCTAAAATGTTGATTTTATAATACAAATGACAAGGAAAAATGAATAAAATTCAAAAAAGTATTGAGGATAATATGAGTGAAGGCTTTGCAGAATTCTGGATGTATACTAAAGGGCACTTTTAAATGTTTAATTTTTTCCTTTCGTAGTGCCAATGTAGGAATTGCAACATTATCATTATTATTGTAAGGTGATAGATAACTGCGATTGCTCTTATACAGGATCTGTTTACCACGCAAATCAATATACCCGTGACTCTGTATCACTGGGGATGGACCCTTGCTTATGGTTTGAAAAAGGGTATAACAGAACTACAACCATCAGGTTGAGCAAATCAGCTGGGCACCAGTGGTTCTTAAAGCAAGATAACTCTTTATTTACAGAACTGTAGCACAACTTTCAGGAGGATAATTAATATAAATTTAGTTCAGTTACTCAGTAGTTACATACACCATGCTTTACCCATCAGAGGGTTAATAATCAAACAGTAGATATAGTCAACTAGGAAGTGTCCCATCCCAAATATCAGGCCCTTCAAGTGGAACATAGGTGAGCTAGAAGTGGTTAATGCTAGCATCAATTCGCTATCATTACCGCGCACAGGGACATCATCCAATTTACTAATGGGCGCAGGTGTCACTTTGCTAGCGAAAGAGATAGGCGCTATTCGCACTCTATCGACAGGCTACAATTTGCTCTGGCGAATGGACGTTACTCCGCAAATTCAATGAAATGCAGATTTTACTGACCATTACCTCTTTCGCCAGACTTGCCTTCACCAGCTCAGACCAGGCAAAGTGCAATGGAGTGCAGAGATCTTCCTCAATCTTCTGTTACTTACATCATATTTTTTAGTGGAAAAACCTTCTAAATCCAAAAAATGATGGTGTATTTTCCTTTTTTCAGAGTGATAGCCTGCAAAAGTCCTTGCAATTTTTTTTGGGGAATTTTTTTTCCCCCATACATTTTCAAACATATGGAACATTAACTATACAGTGGGCTCATGTGTAGGGCATTATAACAACTCTATTGTCTTTATTAAGGTTCCCTGGACTTGTGTAATATAATGTATTTGCTGCAACATATACGTCCATTCAACTTTAAATTTCCCGCCGTATGCAAATTAACCTGAGCGCAAGACTCCTAGCGAATTTGGCACAAATTAACACTAGCGCATCTTCTCTTTCAATCACTCACATTGGTGAAGTAACACTAGCGAAACATCGCATGAATGAGCGTTGTCTAAGCGAATTTTCGCCTGGCAAAGTGTAGCGATGGGTGCAAAGCGGTCGCTGGTGAATTTTGAGTAAATCTGCCCCTACGTCTGTACACTTGAATCTACCTAATTTGGCCCAGAGTGTAGATTGCCAAATCTGGCAATGATCTGCTTGTTTGGTGAGGTAAGTATGGCCATCTTAACATTTGCTGACTCCACAGTATTGTTAACACCTAAAATGATTGCTTTTCTTGACCACTACATACTGTAAATATGTAAGTCTTGCATTTGGGGAGCAAAAAAGTTTACAGCCTTAACCACCCTACTCTGACTGGCTCCTGCAAAATATAAGTATGCTGAGCTCTTCTATATAATTGTTTTTATAGTTTATAGTTTTACAGTGCAAGTATTCCATTAGATTTGCACAGTATACAAGTATACTGATACTATAGCACAACATGTGTTCATGATGAAAGAGGACGGAATATTGTGTCTAGGGGTCTAAATATAAAAGAAACAGACCCTGTGACTGCCAGGGAGCTCACAAGGTATAGGGAGCCCAGTGGGACACGGACACTGATTGATAAAGAGTTTCAATATTCAACTATGAAAAATGTTTTGGTCTTAAAAGCTGATGGACCCTTAAATGTTTTTGCAATGGGGCCTAATTATTTTTGGCTGCCCTTATCCTTATGTCATGTTATGTCACATGGAAACCCTTTTTTCTATATACTGCATTCTCAAATGACCACATTGCACTGCTGCTTCCTTTAATTTTTCACCTCAATTTCAGCTCGAGACTTTATCTGACAGATTTTCACATCATTCCCCCTATATAATTTTCCTTGCTTTGGTACCTTGTCATTAGCCTTTAATTTGACATAAAAATGATATTTAAGAACATATATCTGTTGACTGCTTCCTTTTAGCCTTTACAGCTTTAATCATTTCTGACTTTGAAAAATTACTCTAGAAACCGCGTTGGCAGAAAAACGACTTTGTGGCGGACTCTCTGTCACTAAATTCTATGTTCTGCGTAATTAGAGCCCATCCTCAATTTACTCTTAGATGTTTCTTTAAAACTTTCAGGGTGTATTATAGGCTGGAAAGACATTCATTAGATGGATGGTTCAGACCAGTCATTTTGCAATTACAAGAACAGCTACAAATGCTACTTCAGTTTGCCAAATGAGCACCAATTATATTTTTTTCCATTTTCACACTGATTAATTATAATCATTAATATTGACACAACAAAGAATAAAGAGTATGTGATAATTTACATGCTGATATTATTTATATAATGTATTTTTTGTTATTACTTAAAGTGCAGACATCATTAAGGAAGCCATATACCTTAAGATCTGCTCATTTGGCGAGTTGTTTGTGAATGGAGAGAATTCTATATTTCCCACACAAGTCAGTATAAAACTTCTGATGGAATATTCTCCTTTCTCATTCCGAGCACCATACTGTCTCTCAGTAGGGGTAACAGCAGCACATCTCTCTTCAGGCATCTCTGACCATTGTTCCCTGCTGTGACAAAGTGATGTGAAGGAAGAAAAAACATAAGAATTTGCCTTTTCAAAAAACACAGATTGAGGGGGAAGTGAATTGGTTTTAAATCTTCTGAGGCAAAAACAGATGGAAAAGGAAATACTTTCCCCGAGTAGATTGTAATTCATTACCCAAGTCAGGAGAAAGGAAAGAGTCTTATGAAAAGAACTGATTGAGGACTCATTTTGAACAGGTGAATTTTGTGCTTGCTGAGTGTGCTTCACTCAGTAGCTGCGCCGTGATTACATTGCAGAGTTAATCACACAGGGGGATGGCTGCAGCTGGCTGAGCAAATTTCTACTACGACAGTTGCTCATGAAAAGCCACACAACTAGACTGTTTCACTTTTGCTGAGATATCTACTAATCCCCATTATTATTATTACTGTTATTTTTAACATGTATTTTTAGAGCGCTAACATATTTCACAGCACTGCACACAATTAGGGTGATAATGGTCTAGCCCTGGATTTAACATATTCCTCCTTACTTGATTGTATTAAGGTAAGTGGTTGAACTCAAGGCTTCCAGGCGCAAAAGTTGCATTAGGGCCCTCTTGCCATCAAAATCCCTACAGCGCTGTGGTGTTCACAGGTCATACTCTCTGCTCCACTGGTAGTTAAAAATACTAAATACAGTTCTCTATAGTGTGCCCAAGAAGAGGTAATAGTGTTGGTGGGATAATTATTATTATTAAAATGTTTTTGTAGAGCACCAACATATTGCAGCACTGTAAGATAAATGTGTGAAATCACATGAATTACATACATAGAACATACAGAGTTACATACATCATGACCAATACCAGTACAACAGGTGATGAAGGCCCTGTGCAAAAGAACTTACTAAAGGGTAAAGGAAAGAAACATAAGGTGTGGGAGTGGGCAAGCTGGTGAAAGTAGGTGAAAGATGTAGCATAGGGTATTGCATTTGGTAGCTAAACAGAATGAGGGTAGGCTTTTCCAAATAACTGTGTTTTAAGAGATCTTTTGAAAGCTGAAAGGTTGAGAGAAAGTCGGACAGACTGTGGGAGAGAATTCCAGAGGAGGGGTGCAGCCCTTGCAAAGTCTTGAATGCGAGCATGTGAGGAGGTAATGAGAGAAGAGTTGAAGAGAAAGTCAGTAGAGGAGCGTAGTTAGCGGTTGGGTGAGTATATACTGTAGAGATGAGTTCAGAGATGAAGGGAGGGGCAGAGTTATGAAGTGATTTGAATGTTAGGGGCATTAGTTTGAATTTTATTCTGAAAGGTAGAGGAAGCCAGTGTAGGGATTGGTAGAGTGGCATGGCAGAGGAGGAGCAGTTGCTGAGGTGTATAAGCCTGGCGGCACTGTTCAATATGGACTGGAGAGGTGACAGTCTCTGGTGGGGAAGGCCAATTAATTTACAGTAGTCTAGACGTGATATGATGAGAGAGAGTGAATAAGAATCTTGGCGGCATCTTGGGTGATAAATGATCATATTTTGGACATGTTCCTTAGGTAAAAAGTGATTAAATATGAGGAGTGAAGGACAGGGCAGAATCTAGGATAACTCCAAGGCACCGGGCCTGGGGAGACAGGCGATAGTTGAATTGTTAACTATGATAGATACTTCCAGGATGTTATGGGTGTTAGTTGGAGGAAAGAGAACGATTTCTGCTTAAAGCTGGCCATAGACGCAAAGATTCGATCGTACGAATTAACGCACAATCTGACTTTCCCATATCCCGACCCTCCACTAACCATTCAGATCAAAGTCTTACCATTCAGATCAAATAAAGTAGTAAAAGAACAGATCAGCCGATGTTCTGCCCCTGACAGCAATCGTTCGATAGTTATGTCTGACAAAGCTAGTGACAGTCTCCCACTGAAAATCGTACAATCGGCAATACATGCAGAAATTTTCTAACCTGTCTGATCGACCAAACGACCGATCTCCACCGAACGAAAAAAAACGACCGATCTCCACCGGACGAAAAATGTCGAGACTCTCCACACATGGTCCGAAAATCGTACAAATCCACGATTCGTACGATCTGATCGTTGCGTCTATGGCCAGCTTTAGAGAGTTTTAATCTATGGTAGCGTTGCAACATCCAAGTAGAGATTAGATACCCTTGGGCATTGTGGCCTAAACAGGGACAGGTTATAGAGTTAGAAAACTGGAAATTTGGCTCTTAAAGTTACCAGCAGGAAGCTCACCTCATTGGTGCAGAGCCCCTGTGTGAACATACAGGCTCCAATAATAAAGTAGTTAACAGAACAAGCATTTATAATTGCACTTCTTTTATTGTGCTGCCTTGTTCTAAATTCATCCTTCCGAATGATCCAATCGATAAATGAACTAGCTTCCCATGATCTTATACAAGGACCAAGGACTAAATGAATATTAAATGAAGTTGGATTTACTATAGGTCTATAGTATTTATGGGCTTTTAGCATGTATTAGTAGTCGGTTGGCCAAGCACATAATAATTGTCAGTAAATGTATTATAATAGTGAAGAGGTAACTTCCTTGGTATTTATGCCACTGAATAAGGATTTTAAAATGCCAGGAGTGGGTCGTTATCATCTTAATGATATGGGGGCTAACTAACATCTCTGAATTTGGGGTAATGCCCTTAATCAAAAGAGACTAATAACCGAAAAATATTTTGCTGCAGGATCCTGAAATGTCCAGTTGTGCCTGAGAGGGCACAACATGGAATTACCCATTCATCTCTGCAATTTCTATAATAAAAAAAAAAACAACCAGAATATGCCAAAAACTGCATTGTGTGCATAATCAGATTGATTGACAAAGCCAACTCTCCATAATAAGTTAAATTATGTTGCAATGTCTGACCTGTAGATTCCACTGCGATGAGGGGGTGCATTTAAAGAATAATAGCCTCTACCATCTTTTACTAATAATACTGACACAATCCTATCAATTATAGGAATGTGTTGTAATAACTGTCTACAAGTACCATCAAATATTAGCCAAGAATTTTAACACCTAGCCGAACACAGGATTGCTGCTGCTTTCAAAAACACTGTTTAATACGGTGTGCATAAATCATCAGTATCATCAACAACAATGGTTCCTGAACAGGGTGCCAGTGGAAATACAAAAGTGTGCTCTTTATTTTCCTGCAGAAGGAGGCAGCTGATTCTAAATGTGGATATATGTGATCTCCAGCTCTTATCCAGATGCTTTCAGGCACCTAAACTATTTGTATAAGCAACATGATCTCAGATAGCCGTGCACTTCAGGTTTATAGACAGAAGTGCTATTAATAATATTCCCAGACTGATACATAATGATTATATTACTCTCATGTGTCTTGTTTAAAAAGACAATCTTAATACCAGTAAAAAGTCCAGCAGCACCTTTTCATCATTAGAAATATCAGGTTTGGGCCTGTATTATTACAATTATTCTTCATTTTTACAGCACACCATATTCAGCAGAGATTTATAGACATTATACACTAAACATATCAGTCACTGCCCCATTGGAGTTTATAGTTGCCAGTCCCTGCCATATTCATACACATTATGGTCAATTTTATCAGGAGCAAGTTAACCTGCCTGTACATTTTTGGGAGTGTAGAGGGAAAACTGGTGTACCTGGAAGACAAGTACTGGGTGAACATACAAACTCTTCTCTGGAATCAAACCTAGCACCCCAGAATACAATATTGTGAAGAGACAAATTTGAAGTGGATGGAACAGAGACATGGCAGTTAGGTTTTACAGGTCTAATAAAGTTAGAAAATAAGAGCTATTATCACAGTAGCTATGGGTTACATCAGATGACTATGGGTTACAGGCCCATGGCAAATTTTGCTCCATTTGTAGCAGATTTACCTTTTGGCAGATTTATCTATTGCCTATTACCATACTTTTTTCCACTGAAAAATGCTGTATCGTGGTGAGCTGCAATGTGCTATGTCAAAACAAAGTTGGCTCTAACCATAATATTATTATTCTCCTTTAGAACCCCATACATCATTGGGCAGTCGCTGGGGGATCCCAGGAGCAATTCCAGGGTCTGATAATAGTGACTTATGCTGAAGAATAAAATAAGCTGCCTATCTGTCGTTGAACAACTAGTTGTTAATAATACCCCTCTTCTCTTTCTTTCCGTCGTGATTTTCATCCAAAGACAGGTCACATAGCATACCGTTATTTGACATTTAAAGCATACACTTGGGGAGTTATTTATTAAGCTCCAAATACTCGAAATCCGAAAAATTCAGATTTTTCTGGATTTATTAAAGTCCGATGGTATGAAAACTCTGAATCCGAAACCCGGGCATATAAAAACTCTTAAAGGGATACTGTCATGGGAAAAAAAATTTTTTTCAAAATGAATCAGTTAATAGTGCTGCTCCAGCAGAATTCTGCACTGAAATCCATTTCTCAAAAGAGCAAACAGATTTTTTTATATTCAATTTTGAAATCTGACATGGGGCTAGACATATTGTCAATTTCCCAGCTGCCCCAAGTCATGTGACTTGTGCTCTGATAAACTTCAATCACTCTTTACTGCTGTACTGCAAGTTGGAGTGATATCACCCCCTCCCTTTCCCCCCCCCCCCCCAGCAGCCTAATAACAGAACAATGGGAAGGTAACCAGATAGCAGCTCCCTAACACAAGATAACAGCTGCCTGGTAGATCTAAGAACAACACTCAATAGTAAAAACCCATGTCCCACTGGGACACATTCAGTTACATTGAGAAGGAAAAACAGCAGCCTGCCAAAAACCATTTCTCTCCTGAAGTGCAGGCACAAGTCACATGACATGGGGCAGCTGGGAAATTGACAAAATGTCTAGCCCCATGTCAGATTTCAAAATTGAATATAAAATAATCTGTTTGCTCTTTTGAGAAATGGATTTCAGTGCAGAATTCTGCTGAAGCAGCACTATTAACTGATTCATTTTGAAAAATTTTTTTTTTCCCATGACAGTATCCCTTTAAGGTCCTGTATAAGTCAAAGGGGAAGGTCCCAGTGTCTGCGTTGATCTCTGTACAAATATCTGATGCTTTTGGGGATTCGGAGGCTCGGAGCATAAAACTCCAAAAATTTTTTAGTTTTTTCTGGAAAACTTAGAACAATTCGGAGTTTTGTCTGACCCTATTTTTTAGGGCTTTTTTCTTCTTAAATAAGGCTCTATTCGGTAATTCAGAGTTGCTCGAAGTTGAATATTAGAAATACTGAGATAAATTCGGACCTTGATAAATAACCCACTTGGTGATGGAGAACAATTGTCAATGTATGACAAGTTGCTTGGACACTTAGGTGTTCGGTATCCCTTAGGTGCCAGTGAGTGAGCCGAGTGAGCAGCGTGGACAATGAAAAAGTTATTTAGCCAGAAGCTGTTTTATTTGCCTTGCTGTATAAAATGTTATAATTGAAACAACTGGTTGTGACATCATTGGCCTCTGTGTGGATATCATTGTATATGGGTATAAGCTCACCATTACATCTTCTACTTGATGGTTTTATAGTTATTGAATGTGACATCACTGTTAAACAGTTATGAGTTGAAGCCATATTTTACATGGGTATGAGCTCACCATTACATCTTCTACAATATACAATATATTGGGAATAACTTGAGCAGATGGTTCATAAAGAATAAGTCTTTAACTACAGAGGTCATTATGACTAGACATTATGCAACTGTCATAAACAAAACAGTGGAGATTGAGTACCAAGTTGACAACATGGTCAGTTTGTTCATTAAAGCTGATCAGTTGGTTTACTGCCCATTCTTTTCACAAAAGAAATCACATGAATGCCTTATAAAGGGGGAATATTTTTCAACAGAGCCACTGATTCATGGAGGTGACTGTAAGTGTTCATCCTTTGATAAATTCTATCCGAAAAACAGAAAATGTACACCCATGCTGCACTTTAAAAAATAAGACCACAATGCAGACACGTCATATGTTTGTTTACAATATAATTGTCACATACAGATAAAAGCCACTTACCCTAATAAATGTAAAGTATAATAAAACCATCATCAAAATTCCATAAAGTATTCTAATTAGGCAAAAAACAAAGTATGTGGGTATGATATTGCATGATATTAAACATGCCGCTATAGGAATAGGTGTTGCTTTATGTAGTTGTGGGGATTTTAATTTGCTCCAAACAGTTCTTGTCATGGCCAAAATGGTATGACCGTAATCTAAAGATGAAAAGAACGTTTATATTGTGCCACTGCTACATTTTACAGCATATCAGAATACATTTTCAGTGGCCTTCAGTTGGGTATTAAACCAAAATTCCTGTGTTATTTTCAGTACAGAATTACTTATAAAACTCTAGCCTTGCACTGAACCTCTGACGCAAACGGTTTTATCTGCAATGCAAAGAAAAAACACATTTTCCAAAGTTCAGCTCAGCAGTTACACAATGGCAGAACTGGAATTAAAAAAAAAAAAACACATCATATTCTGGTTAAACTCACCTTTTTGAAAAGTTGAACTACTGGGTTTCTTTCTAAAATGAAAAAAACATGGAATTGATTAACATATTATTTATACACGTGGCTTTGCAAGACAGCTCAGTCATTAGAAGCAGTAGTAATAGAAACGAAATGGTATTTATGGACCCTGCAGAATGTACAGTATGTGTCCAGTACAGCATCTCTGCTTTGAAATCTAACTGAGTGTTTCTTCTTTTACTTTTTTCAGAGTTGAACTGATACATAATGACTCGTCTGCTTCAGGTTCTGCAGGCAGAAGTAATGAAAGCATTAAGTACAGAACCAAACCAGTCCCATATATATGGAGACACAACCAGACACTTGCATTAAAAATCAGGTAAATGAAATATAATGTATTACTGCAAGTTTTGCTTTATGCGGTGATTACCCAACTGCTCTTTCTCTATTGTCACGATCGATTTTAGAGCAGGACAGCAAGGGTATTTGCCCTAGAACACAATAAGACATCCCTGGGGATAGAACTCAAAATACAAATGATACTATAATGGGGCAGTCAGGGAGGGGCAGGCAGGACACCAGGAACAAATCCAGTGGGCCTCAGCCCTTGTAGGCTCTGCAGACCAATGCCTGCTCCCCCCACGAGAACTGTGGCCAACAAGGAGGAAATGTGGTATGTGGTGTGCAGCCGGGGGAGCTTGCAACTGTTGTGGGAGGGGCAGACAGTAGCCCTGGTGGGCCCGAAATATCCCAGTCCGACACTTGGGCATTATGCAATAGGCAGGTAATTCTTTATCACAAGCCCCATTGATTGAGCTCATTTTGAACATTGCTCTTTTCAGGTGGCTCTTATCTTTGTATAAAGGTTTTTGAAAGGTTTTATAAATGAATTTTGCACCCCACTTACATCTACATCCCTGTCACTCCAGAAGTGTAGGAAGTTTTATACCTGCAAATTATGTATGTACTGAATATTTTTGCTCTGAAGCTCCAAACCCAGCTAAGGTCCCAAAGACCTTACTCATTATTAAAATGAACACGTGTGAAAGCTAACTGAAAAAAACATTGTTTTTTCATGTATAAAATGACAATGACGAGAAAATTTCATTCTGTAAATCTCCCATTTTTTATTGTCGGGCTCATGTTAAAAATGGTGTACATTGTTATATCATGTATTAAATCACGAAGAGCAACTACAAAGAAAACAATAGTAAAACATTTTACAAATCATGTAGTGGGTTCTATTGCATTTATTTAACTTAATATCTTCTTACCTTTAAGGTTTACTCATTTAACCCTTAACCCACTGCAGACTATTCCTCTGGTTAATGTGGTTTCCGGTTAGTTGAAAAAATTAAAGGTGCTGTGTGTTCACCTTTAAATAAATTTTTTAGTATGATGTAGACATTGATAGTCCAAGGCAATTTTTTAAATTGGTCATTTTTTTTCAGTTATTTAGCTTTTTGTTCAACAGCTTTCCAAATTGGTGTTTTAGCAGCTATCTGGATGCTAGAGTCTTACGGGTAGTATTTCCCAGGCAGTGGTTAAAATGAGAGATGAATATGAATAGGAGAGGGTCTACATAGAAAGATAAGTAATTAAAAAGTAACAATAGTATTAAAATTGTAGTCTCACAAAGTAATAGTTTTTGGCTGCCTGTGCCAGTGACCCCCATTTAAAAGCTGAAGAGGTAGACAAATAATTTATAAAAAAAAATAATAAATAATTTGCTAGGAATAGATGATTCTATAACATACTAAAGTACCCCTTTAAAGGAATTGTTCACAGTAAAAATAAAAACTGGGTAAATATTTAGGCTGTACAAAATAAAAATGTTTCTAATATAGTTAGTTAGCCAAAAATGTAATGTATAAAGACTGGAGTGACTGGACGTGTAACATAATAGCCAGAACACTACTTCCTGCTTTTCAGCTCTCTTGGTTTACACTGACTGGTTACCCTGGTTACCAGGCAGTAACCAATCAGAGACTTGGGGGGGGGGCACATGGGTCTTATCTGTTGCTTCTGAATCTGAGCTGAATACTGAGGATCAATTGCAAACTCACTGAACAGAAATGTACCATCTGGCCCCCCTTCAAGTCGCTGACTAACTCAGAGTTAGAGAGCTGAAAAGCAGGAAGTAGTGTTCTGGCTATTATGTTAGACATCCAGTCACTCCAGCCTTTATACATTACATTTTTGCCTAACTAACTATATTAGAAACATTTTTTATTCTGCACAGCCTATCTATTTATCCAGCTTTTATTTTCACACTGAACTGTTCCTTTAAAGGGATTCTGTCATGATTTTTATAATGTAGTTTTTATTTCTAAATTACACTGCAAATAATCCACTCTACCATGTAAAATTTAATTCCTGAACCAGCAAGTGTATTTTTTTTAGTTATAATATTGGTGTGTAGGCACCATCTCAGGTCATTTTACCTAGTCATGTGTTTTCAGGAAGAGCCAGCACTTTAGGATGGAACTGTTTTCTGTCAGGCTGTTGTTTCTTCCTTTTAAATAAGAAGTGAATAGATATAAGTACCCTTCAGGCACAGACTAGCAACATTATCTTATGATGTAAAACTGTTAATGTGACGCACAAAATCCTGTCCAGGTATTGGATCTATTATCTGTAAACACATCATCTAGAAAGCTCTAAAAATGGGGAATTTTCCATTTTTTTACGTAATAAGCCAGTGCCTTGTACTTGATGATAACTATCATAAATCAGTGTTGATGACAAAACAGTACAGGGGTCATTTAAAATCTCAAAGGCAGTTGCATTTGCATAAATTCCCTGGCATGTGAAATCCCATTCATAAACTTTAACTAAGGTACATAAAAATGTGTTCCTGGTGCTTACATATAGTTGCACTCACCTTTCTCCTGTTCTGAATCAAGTGCTGTTGTGCCATTTGGCACACGGGAACCATGGAGCTACCCAGTAACATAACTATGGGGTAGAGGGCCCGGGTGCAGACTGTGCAGCCAGATCCGCCCACCCACCTCCTGAAGCTTTTTTTTCAGAATTTTCTTGCCCATGTGAACTGTCAGGGGGCTCAAAGGGGTTGTGGTCTCTGGTACAATTGCACCCCCTGCTCCCCCATATAGCTACCATCAATAGGCACATCGTAATTGTGTCTAAAGAATTGGGTGCACACATCACTTTCACGCCAACTGGATCTTCCAGTTGTAAAAGGGACATCTGCCATTGACTTCTACATGAACTTGGCAGGTTTCAGATGGAGTAGTTTTTATTTTTTATTTTGGACTTTTAGCAGCCTTCGGTATGAATCTAGAAAATTTTTATTTTTTTCCATGATAAAAGGTATTTTCCCTTTAAAACTCTGACCAGAAAAATTCTGACTTTAGTAAATAACCCCTTTGATGTTGTGTCTGATTCCAAAATATTTCTTGTCACATATCTTCCTAGACTTCCTAAACTTCTGTTGTTACCAACTTCTCAACAAGACACTCTTTCAGGACTCAGGTCCCTGGGTGGGTCAGTACAAAAAGTGCCCTGCCTCAGCCCAGTGGGTCAGCCTCCTGTGAGAGACCAGCTTCATTACAGAACTGAACTGAGTGTGCCTTTAAAAGCAGATTAATATGTATCTCACAATTATGAGTTATGCTGATATACACATTGGCTTCTGCAGAGTCATATTGCTGTAATGCCACGTTATTTCTTTTACTCACCCAGTTTATAGTGTAGAGATCGAATCCGAACATGCATGAATCACAACAAATATAATGCTAAAATCGATTTTGTTTGTAAGGTTAAACAGTAGTGATGGGCGAATTTGGGGAGATTCATCGAAAAATTCCCGAAACGGCGTAGAAAAACGCAAAACGGCGCCGGCAATAATGTGCCGGCATCCATTTTTTTCACCGGCGGTGAATCACGGGAATTCGCCATGAATTCGCTCCAGGCGAATACATTTGCCCATCACTATTGAACAGCATTGTTATTAGAAAGTAAAAATATAGGAATAAAACATTAGAAATCTAAGTACAATGTCATCAGGGCTCTTCTAAAAATTTCTCTACATTACGTGCTATGCTTTTAGTTACTTTTAAATGCTTATAGCTAAAATGATACCTGTGCAATTGGAATAAGCAAATCAATAACCTATCTTGTTAGCCCCAATGTATTAAAGTTTCCAATGTGGAGGACAACAACAACAAATACATTAAACAACAAACACAGTAGAATCCAATTTGCTGTAAATACCTGCAAATTATTTCCTGGGCTTTTCCATTTATATGCTTAGTGTGACGCTGAATATTTCTAATTGCAATCAGATGGCTTTATGCAATGCTTTAACTTCATTTCTCTGCAGCCATTACCAATTGTAGTATACTGGTAATTTCCAGAAAAATAATCTAAAAAAAAAAAAAAAGAAAGATCTAAAAAGATCTAAAATGGTCAAAATCTTCTTTGGACCCAGTAAAACTGGTTTTAGGCTTGCTTGGTGGAAGCCCTCATTGCAACAAAAAATAAAACAGATACAGTATATTCCTATAATATCAAAATGTGGTGGACAAATGTAGAAAACATTAAATACGGTTTTGGATATCAAGAGTAAAGTACAGTGGTAGTGGATCCACCTACATATGTTTACCATTATGAAGATGTTGACGTCTTCGCAGCAAGCACTCTTCTATAAATGTTACCATTTGTGTTGTTTCAGAAAACAAATACTGCACTTTCTAGATGCAGAAAGGGACATTTCGGTTTTGAAGGGGACCCTGAAGCCAGGGGACATCATTCATTATGTATTCGATCGAGACAGCACTATGAATATATCGAAAAACCTGTACGAGCTTTTACCAAGAACTTCTCCTTTGAAGAATAAACACTTTAAGACGTGTGCCATCGTTGGAAACTCTGGAATTCTTCTCAACAGCGGCTGTGGGAAAGAGATTGACTCACATGACTTTGTTATAAGGTAACCGTGTAGTCTGCCTCCTGGCCTCTTGCCATATTAGAAGGTTATTGGGAACATTTCTACCATAGGATCTATAATATTCACCCCTTGATGATAAGTTTACAGATGTAGTATAGGGTTATTAAAAGGGGGACATGTGTGCAAAGTGCAAAAAAGGCCACAGTTCACTTTGCACACTATGGAGTGCACCTATGGCAGAGCTTAATCTTCTCCCCTGCCCCGAACTTGCATATCATTTATATGCAAAAGTTAAGAAGCATCAGGACTTTCCTGACACTGCTCTCTGCATTGAGGGTTGGATTTTTGATCCGGTGCTCACTATACAGAACAGCACACCTAGAGGTTTAAGTGCTAAAGCACTAAAGGTGGCCATACACGGGCAGATAAAAGCTGCCGACAGATAGAGTCGGCAGCTTATTGGCCCGTGTATGGGGCCCCCCGACGGGCTTCCCCGATCGAGATCTGGCCAAAATTCGGGCAGATCTCAATCGGATGGGACTAAAAATCCCATCGCATCGCGGCTGCATCTGTACGTTAATGCGGTCCCGCGATCCGACCGCCCGTTACAATTTGTTAGGATCCGATCATTCGGCCCTAGGGCCCACGATCGGGTCAGCCCGATATTGCCCACCTCAAGGTGGGCGTATCGGGGAGAGAACCGCTCGTTTGGTGACATCGCCAAACGAGCGTATCTCTCCCCGATATGCCCACCTTAAGAGGTGCACTCTGGCACTCTAGCACTTGCACCCCTCGGTTACAGTAAGGGGTTTATTTATCAAAATTCTAATTTCTTCTGATTGTTTAAAATATAAAAAGTCTCACCAAACTAGATTCTATAATGTGACCTTATTTATTGTTACAGTTAAATCAGATCAGAGAAAAACTCGATAAAATGGAGCAAAAACCTTAATTGTACAATTTTTTCAGAGCTTTTTCCCAAATCGATAATTTTTTCCTGAAAAGCCCACATTTTTCAGATTTTTGCCCAAAAAAGTCGGATTTCCAGACTAATTCCAGTGCAGACCACAGAAACTTCCAAATAGGATAGGGACCTCTCCCATTGACTTATATACAACCTCGGCAGGTGTGAGATGTAGGATTTTTGGATTTGGACTTTTTGCAGCCACGGGGTATAATAAATCTTGAAAAATTGGTGTTTTTTTCTTTAATATAATAAATAACTCCCTTAATGTTGGGTTACAACTACTTGCTATTCCATTATACTCCTATAAAAATAGAAGAAATGTCCCTTTTATTACTCTTTCCAAAATTCTTCCACTAAATGCTTTCCTGGGGATCTGAAGCACTGCTCATTTGTAAAACAATCAGGAAAAGATATATAGGGCGCTCAAAGTAGATGCCATGTTTAAGGCAACAATTTGTTTTATCCCAAATTGAAATCAAGCTCAGTACAGGTATGGGACCTGTTATCTGGAGTTTTCTGAATAACGGATCTATCTTAATTGGGATTTTCATACCTTAAGTCTAGAAAAGAATTTAAACGTTAAATAAACCCAATAGGCTTTTGTAGGGTCGTCTGTTTCCAGCACATTTCATTGGGTGCATCTAAGGGGTTAATAAAGCAACAAAATCATGTACATCCATGTAAATGTATAGAAATGTTCAATTTGTATGTAAGAAAATAACTGAAGTGTAGTTTATCTCCTGCAATTTCTGCATGCATTAGAAAAGTAATCAGGTTTTCCAATGACAAAATAAAGACACAAGGCTCCGGCTGTGTGCTTATAGGCAGGGCTCTGAGCTCCAAGGTGACTTGTGCTACATTATTTGATAGAATATATAAGATACTGTTTTAAAACATAATTAACAAGTCTGAACCTGCCTCCCCAGTGTGTAACCATCCTGCTGTTAAAAAACCCTCCAGCCATCACAAGTATCATTATTGGAAGGCTGCATCTCTGAATGTCATTTAATACTAGGCTTTAGTCTTTCAGCGCAGGCATGGCGGCACAAACTGCCAATCTGATATCTTACCCATAGCAACTTGAAGAGGCAGCTGGCTCTAACTGCTGTCATTGCAGCACTAAAAAAGATTTTGCTCCAACGATGTAAGATTTTCTTAGAAAGATTACAATCCCACATTGTAGTAAGAAGCCTTCAATCAGCCTGCAATGGGACACAGTAGATATGTCAGGGACAGAGCTTGATTTAAAGTGGGACACTCGCAGCGCTCCGCAAATTCACTAAAATCCGAAGTTGCACTCAGGGGTAGCGTAAGGTTGCGAAGTTGCGCTAGCGTTGATTCACCAAGCAAATCGAAGTTACACTAGCGGTGCCATACGGTGCCAAATTCAAATTTCAATGGAAGTGTTCGGCACTACACAAGCCTGGGAAACCTTCAAAACATCAAATAAAATGTTTATTTTGCCTTACACATGTGCCCACTGTATAGTTAAGTCGCCATGCGTTAGGAAATGTGATCTTTTTCAGCCTATCACCCATAATAAAGAAAAAACGCCAACGTAATTTTTTAACTTTTTTTGAAGCAATCCCTATCTACTCTATTGCGCTTCGCCTGGTCTGAGGTGGCGAAGGAAGTCTGGCGTAAAAGGTAGCGTTCAGAACAATGCGCGCGTTAGTGAATTTGCGTAGTTACGTCCGTTGCACAAATTCGCCAGGCGTAAGGGTGCGAAGTAGCACTAGCGAATGTACGCCAGCGTTCGTTAGTGAATTTGCGAAGTAACGAAAATGACCAATGCTAGCGAATTCACGCTAGCGTTAGGCGCTTAGTGAATTTGCCCCAAAGTGAGGTTAGGGCAGATGTTATACTGTTAAATAGACTGAAGAACCTTTTTATGTTTCTTTGGACACTAAATAAGTTGCTCATAAGATATCATTTATATAGCCTTGCAATTTCATGCAGTATAACTACCGTAATATCACAGTGACTGTAGCATCTCTTATGCAGTCACAATAAACATAGATATCCTGAGATCTATTGAACTGGAAACATTCCTGAAATCTGAATAGAAAGGGGAGCTATATTGCACCCGTGCTATTACCCATAGCAATCAATCCAGGTCTCTGATTTCATTTTTACACTTAGTAGCCTGTTCAGTGATTGGTTTATGTACATATCCAATAAATATGTATTGGCATGGGTTACATTATCCATCAGCTTGTGATGTGTGTTATTTGCCTTTATATCTGTGTTTAATGAGTGGAAGAAGCCATGATTGCAGCAAATTAAATAATGACCTATTTTATGCACATTTTATTTTACATTGAAAACAGAATTCTTGCATTGCATCTTTCAGATGTGGGAGCGATAGTGTATTACACACAAGCAATCTGTTTTTTTAATCTATACATTTTAACATGTATATTATCTAAGAAGTAGAAGTTCTAATGCAAGCAAGAAGGGTTTAGGAACTTTGGGGTACAGTTTCAATATAGCCCTCCCCTATGTTACAAAAATGTGGCGGTTGCAAGCCCTCAAAGTGCATAGGAATTGCCAGAAAGTGGTGGGAGTTTTGGTGTGAATGTTGCCATCATGCAGGTTAGGGTCGTGGGCTAAACTGTCCCAACTTTTACATTTAACCCGCTACAAGTCGTGGATTCTAGATCTCAGGTTCAAGTCTAGCCTCCGGGGGAATCACGTTGTCTACCATTGCTTAGTACCGGTCATGACCACCTTGGCTGACAATAAAATGGTTAACATTTGAGAAATATTATTATTGTTATTACTATACATTTATATAAAAAAACTGAAAAAAAAACTATACATTGTTGTACATAAAAACATACATCCTTATATAGAAGTGAAAGTTGTACTGGTGCATATACTAAAGGAGCAGAGAATAAATGCCAACGTCTTCTAGTGTATTATTATTATTATATTTATTATTATTATAGTATATTATTATTATTATTATATTATAGTATGCAAGTGGTATGAATTTTAATCATTAGTAGGGATGAGCAAAATATTTTGCCAGGTTTCGCAGAAATAAACCCTCATTAAGATAGAACAAAACAAATAGAGACATCTGATAATCCATTTTTACTCAGAGATGACCCTAACACTATAATGGATAGTAAAACAAAAGTTGCAAATTTCGGCAAAACTAAATGGGTCAGAATCACCCATAACTAATAGGGATGTATTGAACTGTTCGCCGGCGAACTAGTTCGCGCGAACTTCGACTGTTCGCGTCCGCCGAATGTTCGCGAACGTCGCGCGACGTTCGCCAATAGGCATTCGCGTCAAAAATCGTTCGACCATTCGACCATTCGATTCCTTCGACCGCTAAAATCGAAGGATTTTCGTTCGAATCGAACGATCGAAGCCATTGGATTGAATGAAATCATTCGATCGAATGGCTTCGATCGTTCGATTCGAACGAAAATCCTTCGATCGAACGATTAAAATCCTTCGATCGTTCGAATCGAACGATTTTCGGATGTTCGAAGTTCGCGAACTGTTCGCGAACTGTTCGCATTTTTTGCCGGTGTTCGCGAACGGCGTTCGCGAACACATAAACGGCAGTTCGCTACATCCCTAATAACTAAATCATACATTTGAGCTACTAATAAAAAATAGAGCTCAGTGGACACACCATATATTCATATTTATTTTTTATATATATACAACAAAATATTTGACGCAATTATTTGCAGAAATCATTATATTCTAATTAAGGCTTTGGCTGTGCCAGCACAAATTCCATTTAGAACCAGATTTTGGAAAGATAATTGTTTTTGTACAGAAGATTATTTATCTGAAACCATCTATTATTTTCTGGCATTCTAAACCAGGCTGTGTGTTTCACAACTGCTGGCAAATGGTAATAAATAGAAAACGTATCCTTGGCAAGGGACTCTTTGTGGAGTAAAGCGTTACATGGCGTATCTGTTTTGGAAAGTGAAGAGCAGGAGAGAGCCTGATACACACACACACAATACAATTTAATAGGCTTCTGTTGAGTAAGAACAGAATTGGCTCCCAGCTGTCATCATTTGGGTGCATGAAATTATTCTCTGGCTGATGCCAGCTGTTAATGTACATTCTTAGTTTCCTCCTATTCAACAGGTGCAAGGTAGAATTATGTAAGCTTAGGGTATTTATGGGCTCGCACAATGCACAGAGCCATAATATGCCGCGAAAGCACATTTGTAGCAAATTCCTGTTCCTTATTTTTTACTTCCTTTTAAAATCCCCTTATATATTATATAAGAAAAGATGTACCTCCTATTGTAATATATAGGGACATTAGAAGATTCTGTGACCATATGCAGTAAAGGTTGTAGACCAAATGTGGCAGGTCCACATTTGTTAGAGAGTTATAGAGTATTTTTATTCAATGCAGTTGATAATAATTGGTTATTTTTCAGATGTAATTTGGCACCTGTTGAAGAGTTTGCCAAAGATGTTGGCACGAAGACCAATCTAGTAACCATGAACCCTTCAGTCGTGCAACGTGCCTTTGAGGACCTTGTCAATGATACATGGAAGGATAAATTCTTGCAGCGTTTGAAAAGCTTGAATGAAAGCATCTTGTGGATCCCCGCATTTATGGCCAAGGGCGGAGAGGAAAGAGTAGAGTGGGTGAATGACCTGATCATCAAGCATCAAATTAACGTGCACACAGCCTATCCTTCTCTACGCCTCCTACATGCAGTTAGAGGGTAAGGTATTTCAGGCAATTTACAGGTTATGGTTTGTATATAATTTAGTTACAATATGAAATTTCTTTAGTCTAGTCTTTAGTTTGTGTGGATTATGGTTATATAAATGTTGTCCAGAATATGCTGAAATGTTCATTAGGTGGTTTCAAGCCAGAGTAACCTTTTAGTATTTCTATTATCTAATCATGGAGAAGGAATTGCAGACAGTGCCAAACTCATAGTATATAGTAGTGACATAGACATAGAGTTCACATACATACATATTTGCAGCTAGGGGAAGGAGTAAATATCCAAATTAAAGGACCATAACTGCAAGAAGCACCCTACTGGAAATTATACAAGAAGAGACTTTTTGCATCTCTCCAGTAGACATGAGTAAATTTGAGTCATCAATATAAACTGGAAATGCTACATCACATAAAATAAGATTATTCTTCTTATTCAATCCTTAGTTTTTAACATGGGACAGCATAATATACTGATGCTTTACCTATTATGTTATACATTTGGGCAGTCACTGTGAATTTACAGTAAAATGATAGTTGTTTTTTTTACATTGGTGCCTTGTATTTACATTACTCTTCAGTTCTCCCATGATCAATAGTTTACATTGTACAGTATGATTTTTTTTTCAACTCTTTCCACTGTCAGTCTTTGGTCTAAGCTTGGCTGTTGGATTATGATTTGATCAGTGGTGTAGCTCAACAGGAATTGTAGAAGCTAAGTCTGGCAGCAATATTATTTTATTGAGAAGCAGGAGGCCACATACCGACTAGCGGATTCTACATCTACAATTTATGCTTTCTTCAGAGTGATGAGAACAGAATTTGTTGTAGCTACTTGATCCTGTTGATTCTTTTGCACACTTCTTGTATTACTTGCTTTTCAGCTCCCTACGGTCCTGATAATGTACAGCTTTGTCAATACACCTCCTTTATATGGTGCCTCTCACTTATAAATACTGTATATGCCTTGTCCCTACAGCATCCTATTGGTGACATGTCTGAAGGTTCCCTAGAGGATCAGTTTTTGATCAATTTTGGTCCTTGACCAGTTACAATATCTGAATAGTGTCAAAGAAAGCAGATGAGACTGATGAATCCAGACCCCAAATGTCTATTTATCAGTAGATAAGTCAGATCAGTCAGATGAAAATAATATGAAACACTGGCAATTTCCAAGATTTTTCTTTTAGTGCATATTTCTACTGAACAAGAACACCATACAATTCAAATATTATTCAGTAATAGGGATGTAGCGAACTGTTCTGCGGCGAACTTGTTCGCGCGAACATCGGCTGTTCGCGTCCGCCGCAAGTTCGCGAACGTCGCGCGACGTTCGCGTCAAAATCGTTCGACCATTCGGTCGCTAAAATCGAACGATTTTCGTTCGATACGAACGAAAATCGTTCGATCGAACGATTAAAAATCCTTCGATCGTTCGAATCGAACGATTTTCGGATGTTCGAAGTTCGCGAACTGTTCGCATTTTTTGCCTGTGTTCGCGAACGGCGTTCGCGAACACATACTCGGCGGTTCGCTACATCCCTATTCAGTAATAAGTTATCCCTTGGAAACCTATGAATGAGTTTAATGAGTTACAGATTATATAAATGTTATTAGGCTAAGGTGAACAGATTGTGACAACCTTCTCCCATTGTATTTGCCCTGAAATGGGAATTACATTTTTTGCATCTGTATTGACGTGAAGCCATCTTTCTGCTAGTCTTTCTACAGACAGGTTTTTATCAGAAAACGATTACTCCTTCAACCTTTGGTGACATTTCATTGTATTAAAATAACACATAAACAATCTATAGAATACTGTATATACAGTGTTTCCTCCAATATTAGTATGGATGTTCGGACACCATATTAATTCATAGGACTCCACTAGAAATCACTTTGCTCTATTTTGAAAACACTTCTTCCTGATTTATTTCCGGACTCATTTGCAGAAATCGAATTAAAGTTGTAAATGGAAAACAACACCATAGATAAGAACAAAAACTAGCTTTTCACAATGCAGGAATTCAACCTGCCATCACCTTCAAGCTAATGATTTGAAAAAAAGCCAAGGGGAAGTAAACTTTACCTATCATTATTGTTATTTTTGGGGGAGGGGATTCGTTTACAAAAAAATGGGGTCCTCTAAGGCCTTGATGGACCCTGGGCAAAGAGCCAAATGGTGGGCCCATACTATTTTACTTAATCATAAATAAACTTAGTCCAGCATTTAGGCTTCAGCCAAGTAGACTCCCTTCCTTCCATTTTCTCATTTATTAGTTGCATTTATTTCCCCAACATTACACTGAGTATTATAATTGCCTAATATTTTAAAGGGAATGTAGTTTTGCTCAACATATTTAGGAAAATATTCTCATAATCTATAAAACAAACCACAGTATGTTATAAAACTGGAAAGAATCCAGATGTTCTCGGATAGCATAGTTATAAAAAATTATTTCCTTTCCTCATGTACAAGTAATAACCCTGAAACAAATAATAAACATTCATCATAAAGTCTAAAGACTCATTTAGCTGTTTTATACTAAAAAACAGAAGCCCATCCTTAATAAAAAGAACTTAAAGTGGAAGAAATTTAGGGGCATATTTAACAAATATCAAAGTGGGGGAACCCTGAGGAGTTCCAGTGAATTCAGTGGTCTCTCCCATTTATCAAATTTCTTTGATTTAACCAATGAACACATGTATTAAAGCTGATTCATCAGAATTTATTCCAACACTTTGAAGTGTCAAACACCATTTTGTTCTATGGATTTATGGTGCTCAGTGCTGCTCAGCAGCTGTCTGAATTCTTGCTCCCCGATGTATATTGCATGCAGAGAGAGAGGATTTGGACATTTATTATTTATTCCAGGACAAAGTGTGTTGCAATTCTTTCAAAGCCATATTGCAAGCCAGCAGTTGCCAAATTGTTTTTCAAATCTACATGGCATTTATCTTCAGGGCGTCTTTAGGCATTTTATAAATAATGTTATAAATACATATATAGTATCTCAATTTACATACAGACCAGACCAGCCTGACAAATATGGTACAATGGTCGGACTGGTCCAAAAGGGCACCGGGAATAAAACGGGTGGGTCCCAGCCTTCTTGAGCTCCACCAACCAAGACCCAATCACCCCCTGCTTTGCAATTGCCATGCCCCTCCTGTGCCATTGGTCCCCTACAGCCCTCCATCCCCCAATTATTGCTTAGAAAGTATAAGGTATGTGTGGGGTGGGGGAAGGGGCTGGCAGTGGGTGAGCAGACAGGTAGGGGCCCTTGAGGGGGTGTGGGGGCCCCAGAGGTAGCCCAGAAGTAGCCCAATCCCACTCCCACCCCTATGTTAACAATCTCGAGAAACATTCACCACTCTTATTCCCACCTGACCACTCTTCAAACAAGGCCACCATTTTACTTGCTTACCCCTTCTGAGGTGTCCTGCTCCCGTCCAACCTCTATCTTATCCACTCCCAAAAGCCATGCTATCCAAGATGAGATATTCTTCCACATTGTATGCTCTTGCTTGACAGGAGCAGGGACCCTAAGACTGAAGGTGATGCAGCCAACATTGCAGACTCCACTGCACAGCTCTAAATTCAATGTTTGGTTAAAAGGGAGCAGGGCTGTTTCCTGAAGTCCCAAAAGGGGCGTAGGGTTTTACGGAGGGGGCCTGCTATCTAAAAATGTATTAGGGGAACATCTTTTAGTTACGTTCATCCTACATAGAAGCCCCTAAATGCACCTATGCAGCCTTTTATGTTAAATGGAATGTGCCTATTATTGTGACAGATGGGTTCATTTCCATCAGGATCTACAAATCAGGAAGTAGAGCCCCAACATTGTATCAGGTATCATGGAATAACTGCAAAGCAACCATGATTCTGCCAGGAAATTCTGACCTCCGACAATATGGGCGATCTGCGGAGTTGGGCTGCAGAAAGCAGGAAAAATACTAAAATTTAATTTTTGAAATTGGATGAATTAAATTGGTAATTTGGGCATGGATGCAGGGAACATGGTGTAATCCTGCCTGGGGTCTGGCTGCACTCTGCACGGAACTACGGAGAAGGAGGGAGCTTTTATTTGCCTTCCACCCCTCATGAATACAGCAATTCTAAATTATATATGATGGGGGTGGCCACAGGTCTCTGTGTTCTGAAGCAAAGCACAGTGACCTGCAGTAATCCATTGATGCTGGAGGGCAGGTTGCAAAAGGAAAAATTGCAGAATTGCAGGAAATATTGTCATGTATGTGTATTTCTATGTCTATGTCCGCTATGTGGGTGCTATTTAAACTTGTGTATGGGTATCAGTAATGTACTGTGGCCATGTGTGAGCAGCAGTATGTCACTATAGATAGATGAGAAAAGTGTGTATTGTCCAGCGCTCAAACACCAGTACTGTTTAGGTATGGGGGACCTATTATCCACAATGGTATGGACCAAGGATTTTCCAGTTAGGAATCTTAATTCCTTAATTTGGATCTCCATACCTTAAATCTACTTGAAATAGTTCAATTGAATAACGAATCCTATATCTGTACGAAAGTTTAATGACTAAACAGAATATACAAAGATAAATGACCAATGGAGTATTAATCTTCTACTTGTAGAATCAGGATGTTTGTGCTGTGTGGTTCCCTTTCTACTCTTCACTTGTAACAATCACCCCAAAATACCCTAGAGCACAAGGACCTGTAGCACCTCCCATTAATGTCAGTGGGAAGTGACCCATGGGCAGTAGTGGGAATTCTGTAAGGGTGATTTAACCAACTAATTTTCAATTTCCCTAAAATTACTTCACATCAGTACTTGCATCAGTACTTGCAAAACTTGACTTTTAAGGCTGAACTTGCAAAAGAAACAATTTGGAAAATATAAATTTTTACACTGCAGGACAGCAGGAGAATGTGTAATTATCCATTGTTTCAATACACAAAATGGCAAGTGCTTAGCTCATCTATCATTTTTAGCAATGTGACTTACATTATTTAGCTTTTCACTCATGTTTCTTTACTGCCCTGTGTCCCGCCTCGCCGAACTCTTGTTTTGGTCATGGTTTCCATGTTTGATAATGAAGCATAATGCTAAGGAAGCAAGATTTTTTGTTAGTAAGATGAATGAAAGAGTAGAACAGCTGCTATGTGTATTCCATTTCTCTGAATAGGGCACATAAATAGCTTTAAATATACAGTATGCCAAATAAAGCCCAAGCGTTTGAGTACATTCTAGAATGAACTGGCTTTAATGTGAGCACTACACGCCAGAAATTGTTTGATTTCTGTGCTTTTCTTGCCCGGTGTAACTGTGTGTATCTAGCAACAGGAGACTATACAAGTCATATAAAGCATTAGCTTAAGGTCCTGTCTCAGTACGGAGGTGAGGCAATTTATTCTGGAAGCCTTAAGGATATATGAGGCTTTTCAGCAGTAACTGTTTTCCCTGTTTCTAATGAATAGTTCTACTCTAATAGGCTCTTTAAACAAGCATGCTTCTAGCGTGGCCTTGTACTGTATCCTGCAGGCCTCCTGTATCTAATCGTATTCATACTGGACTTGCACCACAGAGTTTTCTGTTTATCTGCTACTATATGCTGCTCTTTTAAATAATTGGGCCACGGAGTCTCTCAGGCTTTTCGTTGGCAAGATGAATGGGGCATCGAAGAAAAAGCACATTTGTCCTAATGGCAGGGTGCTAAAAATACAAATCTGGAAATGACCCAGCACCTGCCATGGCTCAGCTAGATAGAATAAAATATTTCAGAGATTGAAAATGCAGGCAGGCATGCACAGCATAGATTAGCAGAGTGATAAATAATGAAAAGGCATAAGCAATAGTAAAAAAAATATATATATATATATACACATACATATATTTATCATTGGTGTTGAATATTTTCTCCATGCATGATACATTTGCTGTTATTGAATCAGTGCTATCGTAAGTAATTTGAGACATCAGATGCAAGTATGCCATATTAAAACACTATTTTGCAAGTGAAAGGTATAGAGATCTATAATACAGTTATGGGACCTGTTAGAATGCTCGAGACCTGGGGTTTTCCGGATAACGGATCTTTCCGTTATTTGGATCTTCATACCTTAAGTCTACTAGAAAATCACCTAAATATTAAATAAATCCAATAGACTGGTTTTGCTTCCAGTAAGGATTAATTATATATTTGTTTGGGTCAAGTACAAGGTACTGTTTTATTATTAAGGAGAAAAAGAAAATCAATTTTAAAAAATCTGGATTATTTGGATATAATGGAGTCTATGGGAGACAGCCTTTCCGTAATTCTGAGCTTTTTGGATAATGGGTTTCTGGATAACGGATCTCATACCGGTAGTTCATCATGTAAGAAATGCATTTCTGAAGCATAGCACAAATGAAGGTGAACCGATCAACTTTCCTCACCTAAGATATGAATTTATTTTATGGCTCAGTTCTCATTTTCCATTTATGCTGTACTTTTTTTGCTGAGGGTACCATCCTGTTGTTAAAGGGCAATACTGCTGCTTAATAATGTACAGTCTCGAGGAAGATCTCGTAAAGGGACAGAAACTATGACAAATACATTTTGTGGACATCTATTTATTTTGATATATATATATATATATATATATATATATATATCTATATAGATATAGATATATATACTTTTGTCATTTGCCTACATAAAAAATCTTTTTATTTTAAGCATTAAATAGTATATGGTCATTTTACAATGGTTGAAACTGTAAATGATGTCCCTATAATACACAAGAGCCATGAATATCCTATAAATGATATGGGGCTCAGTGATGACATCAGTTATAATCGGTGCCTAGGGATTTATTTTCTGTCATATTACTTGTGTGTCTATTGAAAATAAAGGTACCCTCTGTTGCAAAATATGAGGATATTAAAGGTCATCTCATAGTCCTATGACCTATATGAAAGCACTTCGCCTTCACCCTTTATTGGCCATGGAGCACCTTGGTGACATAATATCTTTATGTTTTTCAGCATACATTAATCACTATAAAAATGTCATGTTCTGACACTATAATATGTTGTTTATAACCTAAAAACTTTTGTCTCCAAGCACCTCTTCCCCCCCCTGCCTTCATGGAACCCCCCTATTTTGACACTTATTCTCTTCTTCTCCAGAACTGCTCCTGCTTGCCCTCCAGCCCTACTCATTCCCCACCTCCTCTCCCACCTCCTACCTTTTCCCCTACTCCTCTACTCTTTCTAACCTGTTGGTGCATATAATATGACCTCTAATATTACGTCACTGATGGGAGGCTGGACTGATAGGAGAGGAAAACAGCAGAAAGGAACAGAAGGTTCTTGGAAGTAAAAGAGAAGAGAGTGAAGGGCAATAGTTTGAAAGGCAACATTGTTCAGAGCATGGAGCAATGGAAGAGAGCTCCCAAAGTGAAACACATGCATACAAATTCTACAGAATATGATGAATAATGTACCCCCTATTTATATTTAAGATATTAGTAGTCAACTTGGAGTTACATGACCATGTGAAAGCACTAGACTGCAGATGACTTCTAATATCTTTATCCATTTCAGTAAGTGTAATGTTCTGAATGTTCACTATCTTTCCCTGTTTATATATTGAAAACAGAAATAGAGCAATATATTGCATTGAAATGATGCTCCCTCCTAAGTACTCTCAACAAAAATTCCTTAATTATAAATTGGCATCTTACCATGGGTATTCGCTCTAAGACATGGCGTAAGTCTCTCGGTAGATTACCTGCCTGTAGCGTTATTTTTTTGTAGGCACCTCGTTCTTCTTTTAAGGTGTAATTGAATTAAGTGTATTCTGTAGCAGCTGCATTCTGCTCTGTGCTGCCACAGTCAATTATTTACTTAACACATCTCTGGAACACATATAGTGGCTCCATTCTGATAGAAGGCCCTTCTGGCTGGATCATTTTCTCTCCAACAGCTGTGACCAGCTTATCTACCTGAGCACCTGCTCACATGGATTCTCAAAGTGTTTGTAGTTTAGATTGGACCTGTAATGAAACAGAACAGCCTGACATTCCACAGAAGTGCGAGACCATTCCTGGCGGGACACATAATTCTTCTCTCATTATGGACAAAAAGATAAGTATCTGAAACACCATGTTAGGCATATTCTCCAGGAGCTGTCCTTCATTACACTTCGCTAATAGGATTTTTAATCCTTTCACATATGTATACTGTATTTCACTTTGTAGGGATTACTCACCAAGCCCAGTGTTGTTGTCATTTGAAAATAGAAAGGGATGAAACCCACCTGTTATGTTATCCTTGTCCTTATAATAATAATAATGTATTTGAAAAGCACACTGGCTAAAATTAAGGATATACCCTATATATAAGATGTTTCTTAGCTTAAAGGGATACTGTCATGGGAAAAAAATGTTTTTTCAAAATGAATCAGTTAATAGTGCTGCTCCAGCAGAATTCTGCACTGAAATCCATTTCTCAAAAGAGCAAACCGATTTTTTTATATTCAATTTTGAAATCTGACATGGGGCTAGACATATTGTCAATTTCCCAGCTGCCCCAACTCATGTGACTTGTGCTCTGATAAACTTCAATAACTCTTAACTGCTGTATTGCAAGTTGGAGTGATATCATCCCCTCCCTTTTCCCCCCAGCAGCCTAATAAAAGAACAATGGGAAGGCAACCAGATAGCAGCTCCCTAACACAAGATAACAGCTGCCTGGTAGATCTAAGAACAGCTCTCAATAGTAAAAACCCATGTCTCACGGAGACACATTCAGTTACATTGAGAAGGAAAAACAGCAGCCTGCCAGAAAGCATTTCTCTCCTAAAGTGCAGGCACATGTCACATGACCAGGAGCAGCTGGGAAATTGACAAAATGTCTAGCCCCAGAATTCTGCTGGAGTAGCACTATTAACTGATGCGTTTTGAAAAAAACATGTTTTCCGATGACAGGATCCCTTTAAATCTAAATGTAAAACCAAAATGGTATGTTGATGACTAAACATAACTTTTATACAGTGCTTTACAGATATTATACATCATTCATATCAGCCCCCTTAGATTCTATGGTTATGTGCTACCTCCACAAGCATCATACCTATACCTTGGCTGGTAAACTCCCATCACTAGACACAATGTAGATGTTTAGACAGGTCTTTACCATGAAAAGCAGACATGACACACATGGATGCAATGAAGGCCCAGATTTTATTATAGCAGCTTTGCAGTTGGGAACAGAATTGAGCAACCTGACTGGGAGCCTGACTCTTTAGACCTGTGTTTTTTTTTTATTGATGAACAGACAGGCAATACATTTCTCATGCAATGCTCATTCACAAAAAAGAAAGTACAATATTTTTAAAATGCGTTTTGATTTACCACTTTTTCTCTCTTCCTCCCTCCTATCCCCAGCCTACATGCCCCCCCCCCCGGGGCAAATGCCCCCAATTATTTACTCACCCCTCGGTGCAGATTCTGGCCCCGGAGTTCACAGCAGACATTATCTTCTTCTCCGGTAATTTTCGTGTCTTGACAGCGTTTTCGGCGCAGTTGGAGTAAATTTACGGTCCCTAACAACCCCGCATGCGCTGAAACTTCAGAAAAAGACCGAAGAAAGAAGATGGCACCGGAATTCATGTAGAAGTCAAAGGCAGAGGTCCCTTAAACTATTTGAAGATGTTAATAGTAGTGATGAGTCTAATTTTTGCCAAGACGCCCCATAGGCTTCAATGGGAAAAAAAATGTTGCACGTCCCAAAAAATTTGACATGCGTCCAAAAGACATTTGGGGAGCAAAAGTCAAGGTTTTTTTTTAGGAGGAAAACAATTCGAATTTGATTCGAGTTTTTGGGGTTGAGACTATACGATCGAATTTTGGAAGTTCACATTTTTTCAAAAATAACATACCATTCAAATTGTGACTAAAATCTAATTTATTTGAGTTTAAAATTCACATTACTCTAAAACTCGACTTTGATAAATAATCCCCAAGGTGTTCTTAACTAGTCTCACATTTAATCAGTATTAAAGGGGAAAGTTGGAAGGTAATAAGATGTTCCTGTTGGGTTTCGTATTAACAGCAATAGGTATTACATATTTGGAGACTGTGGTAACATTTTGCAGTTGTATATATGTGCAGGCATGGGCAGGTGGATGGCCAGTTAAGAGCCAGTTGGGTTACGATTAGGGTCTGGCCGGGTCGTTATCAAAACATTGATAGTTTATGTTTTCTCCCAAACGATAATTCTAATAAATCAGTGCCGCTCCATATATATATATATATATATATATATATATATATATATATATATATATATATATACGGAGCTTGATGGTGCCCACCGTTAACTCTGTTAACACCCAGGTGCTGATATAAATGTATAGCATATGCAGGACATTACAGCACTCACGGGATCTTTTTAAGTTGAAGCAAAATTTGTCTTTTATTTTATTTAGCTCAACGTTTCGAACCCTCACAGGGTTCTTCGTCAGGAGTATAAAACAAACCACCAGAGCCCACCACCCCCTGGAAAATATACCTATGGAAGTATTTTGGTGCCAAGCTGTGTTGCTAGGCAACCCCCATTGCTACCGAACCGCGGGTCCTCAGCAACAGGTTAATCTAATAATGTGTGAGGAATAGAGAGTGAGAGTAAAGTACAAGTAGAAGGTACAGAACTTTAGGTGTAGAAATGTGCAGAAAAACTGAGAGCAAATCTTACCGTGCCAGTAAAAAAAAACACTTGCCTAGTCTCCTCCTCTCCTGGTCAATCGGTAGCACAGCTATCGGTGCATTAGCCAATTGAATTGCAGCATAGAGGTGTCCGTGTGTCGTCCAAGTGTCACTGTATTAGTAGAGATCTGGTATCCCATTTTGCATTGGTCTCTCTGAGCGGAATTACAGGGGTTTGCACCACAGTCTCCCTGGGTGGAGGGAATATAATGTTTGAGGCAAATGTGCCGTCCTCTGTGCTATGGTCAGACTTACATGAGGGAACCCAGAAAGTGGTCTCATATACTGTTTCCCCTCAGTTTTTCCTGCACATTTCTACCTCTTAATGTTTTGTACCTTCTACTTGTACTTTACTCTCACTCTCTATTCCTCGCACATTATTAGATTAACCTTTATGCTCACATCTCTCCACACTCCATATTCTCTAACCATTGCTTTATTATTGCTATTTATTTTACATTATTTTGTTGGGAACGTGGTAATAAAAGGAATGTAGACAACAAAATACATTTTGTACTAACATAATTGTTGGTTGTTGCTGAAAACGAGAGAACTAAATACAAGAACAAAACTTGACGTTGAATGCCGCATGTGCATTTTGTTGACAATATCGTCATGAAATATTACTGTAAAGTGCTTAATAAATCCATAATCATTTTTATTGAAAATTCAGCTGAATATATACAACAAGGCTTCTGGAAATGGTGGTGACAGCTCAGCAGGACATAAACAAACAGCTACATATTCACACATATTGTATTTCTTCAAATAAAGATACATTCCAAACATTACCCTAAAAGCCTGAGGGAATAAAATAAGATTTTTATGTCTACTTGGCACTAGTGATGGGCAAATAATTTCCACATTTCGCCGCGGGCAAATAAACTCGCAAAACTGCCGTGAAAATTCGCTGGCGTCAAAAAATTTTTGGACGTGCATCGGAAAAGTCGCTCACGTCAAAATCGTTGCGAGTCAGTATTATTCGGATGCCCATTGATATTAACGCCAGTGTCAAAATTGACACAGGCAGCAAAATCCGCATTTTGCTAATTTTTCGCTGGAAATTCAAGAATTTTCCGGTGAATCGAAATGGGACAAATTCTCCCATCACTACTTGGCAACAATAACCAATTGGATGAACAGGAGTCTAGGGCATATTTATAATACAACATACATTGCCAGGCATAGTTTTTGTATGTGTTTTTTGCTTAGAGTGACTCAGACGGAAGCAATGTAAAATAACGGCATCAAATCTGGTGTTCGCGTGGTTTAAAATTACACACACCTTGATAAATTCGCCATTTATGTTACACCATTTTTTTTTGTCAAAAAGAGATCAGCATTGAGGTGGGAGAAGGACATGCTGTAAGTGATCAAGACAAGTGAAGAAATGAGTGGAGGTATCAACATGAGTTTGGCCGACACTGTTTCACAGGAGGGAAGAGACATTTGTAGGAGAATTGACATGGTTTACAGAGGTGGGAGGTAACAGTGAGAGAAGATCTGAATGATAAGGAGTGACCCATAGTAACCAATAAGATGTTTGCTTTTAAACAGTTGACCAGTCAATTATACCTGCTGAGTGGTTGCTATGGGTTACTGCACCAGGGGCAAACTTAGTGCCTTTTATTACATAACCCCCTATGTGTGCCAAATGGAAGGTGAGTACAATGGGAGGAGGTGGTACAGGTATGGGACCTGGGGGTTTTCTGGATTAATGGTATTTGCATCATTTTTAAGTCAACTAAAATATCATATAAACTTTAATTAAACCCAATAGGCGTATTTTGTTAGTCGGAATTAAGCACAAGGTACTGTTTTATTATTGCAGAGAAAAAGGAAATTATTGGATTAAAATGGAGTCTGCGGCAGATGACTTTCTTGTAATTCTGAGCTTTCTGGATAAAGGGTTTGCAGATAATGGATCCTGTACCTGTATCAGCATCAGTATAGCCAACACAGTTTAACAGTTGGGATATACCTGAAAAAATCCTGCTCTTTAGTGAACAGACTAAACATGTATTTATATAGCGCCGACATATTGCGTAGCACTGCAATATATACAGTATAGCTAACCTGTTGCTCATAATTCAGCCCTTACAATCTAATTTACCACATTGCGTTGAAGGTTGAGGAGTCAGTTATGCCTCGTGTATGGTTTCGGATGGTGGGAGGGAACCAGAACACCTGTAGAAAAGCCTGTGCAAGACATGGGGAGAAAATAGAAACTCTTCGCAGAATTTAGAGTCGATTAATATATATATATTTTTTTTTTTTCAAAGAAGCATTTTCTCAATAATATTCTTTCACTTTTGTCCTTGAACAATAGAGTCTGGAATGCCTAGGAATAACATTTTTATTATGCAGCACAATATAACTTTATACAAACACAGGAAGGCATTTTGCCACAGTGGTGTTCAGTATTAGCGAATGACGTTGCCTTTCATTACGGTTTTCTTTTCAGGCAATGCCTGAATCCTAGCAATCATCCCAAATTCATCCACGTTGAGAAAAAGTTTATACAAAAGCATTTGATGGGCTTTATTATTTGGGCTCTCTGCTGGCTATATAGTACTTATCTATTTTTTTTCTTTATTTAAAAATTGTTATTTATATTTCTCTCTTGTCCCCCCTTACTTCTCTCTCTCCAGCCCTTTTACCAATCACCATAGCAAATAGTAACCTCTAGTGGTGGAAAATGTAACATGCGCAAAAAACCAAAGTCAGGAGAACTTAAAATGACAAAAAAAAGACCTTTAAATACATTTAAAAAATCCTGTACAGGGCAGGTGATAACTTTGCCTCTGGCAGCACAGTAAGTGTCACCTCTGGTAACTTTAATAGCTAAATTTTAATTTTATTTTTTTAAAAGTTGGATATGCTCCCAACTCCTAGACCTGCTCTGACGCAATAGAGACAAACTAAGGGTACGTGCAAAGTGCAATTGGCCTTTTTTTACCCATAAGGCAAGACAATTCCAGCACCATTGTGGGCGTACAAGGATCTGCACTCAGTGCATCAAAATTGCTACCCTTCTACACAGCATCAGAAGGGGCAGAAAAGATGCAATGGTGAATGGTGTAACTATACAGTACTGCAAGGCAGTGGCATAACTATATAGAAGAAGAAGACCCCATGGGTGGCTGGGGAACAGGGGAATCTCAACAGCAGGGTCTGCTTCCTTTATTGCTGGAAAAGGATCTAGGTGGCCTGGAGATGTTGGTGGGAGGCTGGGAGTGGGCAGGTAGGGGGCTGGGTAGGGATGGCTAGGCCCCTTATAGATTTTTCTGTGAGATGTCCTGGCCAAAACTATTTATACCATTGCTGCAAGGAGCATGTTTTGATGCTAGTACCTTTAATAGACGGTATTAGTAAGGGGCATATTTATCAAGGGTCGAATATCGAATTTGAAAAACTTCAAAATTCGAATTCAAAATTAATTTGAAGGTTTTTTTGGCCGAATTGGTCCGATTTCAATCGCATAGGTCTGTATTCGATCAAATTTGAATTGTACAAATCGAAGTAATAGCGCATTTGATTGAAGTCCACCAATTGACTCCAAATGGGTTCTTTGAGGTTAAAACAGCAATTCGGCAGGCTTTAGATGGCGAATGGTCGAAGTTGAATGTTTACAGAGACATTTTTTTCTAATTCGAATCTAATTTGGACTATTCCCTAGTCGAAGTACACAAAAAATAGCTCAAAATTCTAGTTTTTTGAATTCGAAAATTCACCTTGACCTTTGATAAATCTGCCCCTAAGTTTAGCACAAGAGCACACATAGCTATGTAAATGACCCCTTGTATGTTTAAAGGAGAATTCAACCCCCTAGGTGCAAAAATCCTCCCCCCCTCCCCTGCGTAGGCCCCCCTCCCTCCTCCCCTCGGCCTACCTCCCCCCCCCAGGGCAAATGCCCCTAACTTGTTACTTACCTCTCCTTCTGGGTACTCTCCTGCGGAGTTCACGGCAGCCATCTTTTCCCAAAAGCTCTTCTTCCTGTAGTCATCGGTGACTTTCGGGCGCATGCGCAGTAGATCCGAACTGGCAAATGCCTCCTACTGAGCATGCACCACCAAATGCCGATGACTACAGGAAGAAGAGCGCTCGGGAGAAGATGGCTGCCGTGAACTCCGCTGGAGAGGCCAGAAGAGCTTTGGAGAAGCCACACACCACACAAAAACAAAGATTCTTATCCTGGTGCCCAGCAATAGAGGAATCGGCCACCTCACAATACGGGTAAGAAGAATTTCCCTGGCACACAGGAGTTGCGGTAACAGGGCAAGCCCTTGCAATTTTATTATGCAGTTGTGCAATGTTTCGGGGACACACCCCTTTGTCAAGCATAACAAAGGGGCGTGACAAAGGGGCATGTCCCCGAAACGTTGCACAACTGCATAATGAAATTCCAAGGGCTTGCCCTGCTACCGCAACTTCTGTGTGCCAGTGAAATTCTCCGCTGGAGAGGACCTAGAAAGAAGGGTAAGTAACAAGTTAGGGGCATTTGCCCGGGGAGGAGGTAGGCCGGGGGGGAGGAGGGGGGTCCTACGCAGGGGAGGGATTTCTGCGCCTAGGGGGTTGAATTCTCCTTTAAGGAGGGAGCTGAATTTCTTTATCTTACATGTGATACATGATTCGTACAGGGCGAGTCATCTATCTGCTGCAGGAGTGCCCATACTTTTCTCACGTGACGTCTACTTTTAGTGATATTGTCCCATTATGATCTACATCCATAAAAGCATTGTTGGCATTCTGTTTCATGGAAAATAGTTCTTAAATATTGATTTATATTGCTATATTTAACAAACAATTATTTCTTATGTAACCATAACTTAAGAAATTGCTGAATGGAAAGAATGAAACAGGAGGGTGATTTAGACAAGCTGTTTGTTGACAGTGTCTTGAGATCTACTGATCACCAGCTAAAGGTCTACTGGTAGATCCCGATCTACCTTTTGGGCACCCCTGATCTACTGTATCAACATATCTCATTATGATTTATGTTAAATGAAGGTCGGGTACTGAATTGTAGGTAGTATGCCAGCTAACTGAAAAGGATCCTCAACCAAACACCCAAGCTGTGTAGTTTCTTCCTAACCAAGTCCCATTTTGACATTTACCAATGGTTAAACATATAAATGAAAGGAACCTGGGCCCGAGCAGGAGAACGGGGTTAAAGGGTTGTTCACCTTTAAGACTTTTATTTTTTAGTATGTTGTAGAGAGTGATATTCTGAGACAATTTGCAATTGGTTTTCATTTTCTATTATTTAAGGTTTTTTTGGTTAGCTTTTTATTCAGCAGCTCTCCAGTTTGCAGATCCAGCAAGTCTGCATTACCCTAGCAAACATGCACTGATTTGAATAAGAGACTGGAATATGACTAGGAGAGGCCTGAATAGAAAGATGATTAATAAAAAGTGGCAATAACAATAGATTTGTAGCCTTACAGATCATTTGCTTTTTGGAAGGGGTCAGCGACGCCCATTTGAAAGCTGCAGAGTCAGAAGAAAAAGACAAATAACTATAATACTATAAAAAATAAATAATGAAAACCAAAACAAAAGAGTCATTTCTTTTTTCAGCCTGTGTTGATAGACATACTTAAGTTTATATAGTCCTGGAATGGCCTAATTTTGGCACTCATTTAAACTGCAGTGGTTCTCATGATGTGCAATCATATATCTTTAATTTTTTCCCTCCAATAGGTACTGGCTGACTAATAAAGTGCATATAAAAAGACCAACAACTGGCATCTTAATGTACACTCTGGCGACCCGCTTCTGCAACAGGATCTACTTGTATGGGTTTTGGCCGTTCCCCCGAGATCTCCACCAGAACCCTGTAAAATATCATTACTATGACAGTCTTAAATACGGATACACATCTCAAGCAGGTCCACATGCAATGCCCTTGGAATTTAAAGCACTTAAAAATCTTCATCTTCAGGGGGCTTTAAAACTTAATGTTGGCGAATGTGGAGCCGCAACATAGCACTTTACTCAACGCATTTCCTGCAACACAAAGAACCAGTCGGACAACTATAGGAGGAAAATAGTAACACAGTTATTGTCCACATGTAAAAGCGTTATGATGACGGAATTGCAGATCCAAAGTAAGAAAACAAAGGCCTTGTCATGGAAATGCTACAACTGGTAAACTTCAGTGAATAGGAGAAAGAAGTATATCCTTTTTATTCCCGTCGGCACTCAGAGACCTGGCACATACAGTACAATTCTATGTCCAAGGTTTAATCTGGAAATGTTTCATATAAGCAATCATGAATTGGAATGGATCTGCTGTATGATTTTCTTTACATTGTTACTGTCCTCCCCTTTCCCCTTGAAGTTGCACTTGATCTAGATTAGTAAAACAAGTGGTACTTGCACTTCCATGACTTGAAATGCGTGGCTCCCCGGAACACATATAATGCACTTAATGACAGTCGCAGTAACTGGAAATTAAGTAGGAAAGTAGAAAATAGGAATTTTAGAAGCTTCTACTAAATCCATGGAGTATGGTTGCTTTAGACAAACTTGCGTTTGAATTTATAATTGCCTATAAATATTTGATGTGAACGTCAGAACAACTGGAGTGCAAACAGGCTTACCATGTATTTTCCTTTCAGAATAAGAGTCATACAACAAAGGGGTAATGTATGTTATAGATGTGTTTAAAACCAAGAATAGTTTGTCACATACCAGTCTCAATGTAATACACAATGGAATTAATGTTACTATGTCACAGACTTCGTTAAAATCAGCAGAATTTCTCTTATTCCGATTTTTTCTCATTGGAGAACACCATTTTTTCGTAGGAAGAAAAACTCAAATTTTTCGGGATTTATTAAACCCTGAGGTTGTTAAAAGTCCAAATAAAAAAGTACTCCAACTAAGATCTGCTGAGTTAATGTAGAAGTCAATGGGAGATTTCCAGAAGATATCCTGATCTGTGCTGGGCTTCATGCAGTAATCCGAAGATTTCATAGTTTTACGCGACAAAGACGAAAAAGTTGTGGTATTTGAATTTTTTCACGATTTTGTCAAATTTTTCCGCACACCAGAAATTTTTGGGAAAATGTATTGATAAGTAAGAGGAAAAAATCTGCGCATATTTGGTCGGAGTCGTTTTCAGAAAATTTCAGTTTTACAATGTAATTGAGATCTTTATTTCAGCTCTCCAGATGTTGCAGAACTAAACCCCCTAATGTTCTCCAATAGAGAAATTTTTCGCCAGGTTTTGCCATGAAAAAAATGCCCATAGGCAGCTATGTAATAAAAGGCCCTACGTTTGCACAGGAGCAGTAACACATAGCAACCAATTAGTAGTGGGGCACATTTACTGGTCACCTGTTTAAAAGCAAATACCTTATTGGTTGATACGTGTTACTGCTCCTGTGCAAACTTAGGGCCTTTTATTACATATGGGGGAAAGACTCCAATGAGTGAAAAAAATTGTCGCCCATAGACTTCAATGTGTTTAGTGAATTTTTCGCAAAACTGGTCAGATTCACTCATTAATATTCTTCAATAATCGTAAGCTGTTAAGTGATATGAGCTGTTATATAGCAACATCAGAAGTGTTATATAGCAAAGTCATAAGTGGGAAATGCCATTTCTAAATCTTTACAATAGAATTGTACATGGAACTGTAGAGTAACAGAGGAATACATGTCTTGTAGAGTGTGACTGATACAGACCAGTCCCAATGTTCAGTGTTTGAGGTTATGCTTTAGATATCAGGTGTAGAGGTAAGTAATAATGACAACATTCAATATGTTCAATGGTCTAATAGTTTCTGGTTCTCTGAAGTTGATAAATGTGATCCTGGAACATGTCCTTATGGGTTTGGTTTAGTCTTGACCTGCTATTTTGTTGTTTGTGAAGCTGGGTAGCAAGAGGTGCCATAATTTAAAGTTTTGTATAATTCAAGATGCTTTGTATTTGATGCTCTTAATATCTTGGGACAATTAAAGTCAACTATAAATAGGCAGACTTTTTTTTCAATAACCCACAGATAATTTGAAGTTGCTGTCTGCAGCACTAAACACTAAACATCTGCTTTTTGATACACAAAATATCACACACTCGGAGTCTGACCAGTGTTGCTGCCTACTTCATACTTTGAGGATACATTGGCAAGGAATCCTATCACCATTCAGTTTTTGTGGGACTAAGCAAATACATTTACAGAACACCAAGGCATAGCATTTAGTGGTTATAACACTGGCATGTTCAGCCAGCAATCTCATACAGGCAGGTTGGTGGTTTCTTAAATACTGTGTAGCTACCACTATGTGAACTCAGCTTCTTGCTTTAAAATGTGGTGAAGTACCTAGATGTGTGATCCTTACTGTTGGGGTCTGTGATTTGCCTCAACCTGTAAAATACATCAAATGTATAAGAGTTGTTTCAGACAGAGGTGAAATTTACTGTATGAGTTTGGCCAACACAGAAATGTCTAGCCTAAATTATATACATTTTTTTACCCAAGGGAAACAGCCTGACAGGCTCTGCTGGGATTCAAGCCAGGGACCTTTGGATTGCTGGCTCTTTGCCTTAACCATTGAGCAGTCTGCAGGGTTGCTTACTATCTATTACCTGGCCTTTGCAGCCCTGATTGGTGGTTTGGAGTCAGCCAATCAAGGCTGACTCTGCCCTATTCAAGGCAAGCCCACCTCACACTCCTTGCCTGAGCATTACCTAAAATAGCACTGTGGCATTGACCCTAGCTAAGGTTCCTGTTCTAGCCAGCTTCCATTTCTGTCTTGTCTTGCCTGAACCCTTCTCTGTCTTGTCCTGCCTTTACCCTGAACCTTGCCTTGCTCTTATCCTGTCTTGCTTTAAACCTTGCCTTGCCTGTTCTTACTCTGGTTCCAGTCCTGTTTTGACATTTATCTTGCCTAGTTTTAAACTTTCTTTGACCTTGCCCTGCCTTGTCTTCCTCGCTATTCTAAATATTGCGCTGCTCCTTCCTCCAATCCTGACCTTGTCTTGACCTTACTTTGCACCTTGCCCTTTCTTTCCTTTTCCTGTCTGAATTTTGTCTACCAATCCTGTCCCTTATCTTTCCCTTTCTTGCTTTCCAGTCCTCCTGCTATCCAGTCCTTCTGCTATCCAGTCCCCAGTCTGCTCCTGTCTTCTGATCTGAACTACGCCAGCACTATCCTTGTTCATGTCCAGTCTACTATCCATCCTGTTTTGAGTCTACATGCTCGTCTCCCTGTTTCTGTCCTACCATTTAATGACTTGTGTGCACAGCCAGTCCCTGCCTGAACGACTTGCCCTTTTCTCCTCTGCCTCCACAGCGCCCCCTACGTTATCCTTACACACCCTTTTAGTGTATTCAACAATCTCATTGTTGAAAACAATCTCATTGATGAAAACCATCTGCAAAATATATAATTAAATTATGTAATGTATTAAAAGTGTTAAGACTAGTCACCCATAGCACCCATCAGCAAGTACCATTTACTGGTCACCATTCTGAAAACAAATATCTGATTTGTTGCTATGTGTTACTAGACCTGGACGACCTCTGTGCCTTATATCACATAAAATGTAATTTAAAAAAAAATTGTAATATTACAAAAATGTCTTGACTCTCTTGTTCATTGTGCTATCAGTGTTCAGCTGAAGAAAGGCTAGACTAACTCTTATTCACATATATAGACATTTCTGTGGGACTAAGCTGCCAATTTGCAGAAGGCATCCTGGGAAGGAACCCCAAGTTCCATTTTCCTGGAATAACCTATAGTCTAAAGCAGGGGTCAGCAACCTTTACTATCAAAAGAGCCATTTTGCCCCCGATTCAACTAAACATAACACAGTTTATAAACTTTTAAAAGTTTTAGCCTTTTTTTAATTTTAATTTTTTTTAAATTTTACTTTGAAATAAATTAAACACTAAATAGCCCTATTAAATGTTAATGTTCTCATCTGTTTAATGTGGCTTCTGTTTCTGAAGCTCCATGCTGATCTTCCATCTCTTGTCTTGAGTGTGTGACCGCGGTAAGGACCATTATGAATCATCTTGCTGCTGCTTGGTATTGCCTATCACTCCTGGGACGTCTATACAGTCCTCACACCTGCTGGTGGCTTCCTGAGTGTGTGACCACGGTAAAATAACCGTTAGCTTACCGCGGTTGCACACTCGAGAAGCCGCCAGCAGGTGAGAGGGCTGTATAATCGACATGACAGGCAAAGCCGCAAGACCGAGCCGCAGCAAGCAGGATGAAGAGCCGCATGAGGCTCCGGAGTCGCGGGTTGCCTACCCCTGAACTAAAGCTTGATTTTAAAGCACAGCCAGGGCAGCGGCTGATCAGATCCCAACACCAGGCCAGTATCTGTGATTCACCTTGGGATCCTTTAAAAAATATGCCCTTAAATGTCTATTTAAAAATTAAGCATCTTTCTTAATGCAGCATCTTATCAAATCAATAATAGACAAAGCAGAGCATACAGAGTAAAGGGATATTTACATTGCCAATACACAACAAAATGTCAAGAGTTTGCTGAATGAATAGTTTAATCAATGGTACATTGTTATATTAACAGATATGTAAGGTTTATTAATAATGTTTAGATGGGAAATAAAGATCCATATGCTATTGATGTTTCAAATGCACAGATCTTTTTCCCTACAGTCATTGAAATATATTCTTGTAAAATAAACATCACGAGTGGGCTAAACTGAGATTTCATGGGGGTTGCATAGCATACAGATAAATATGTATGGGCTGCACAGACATGTAGAACACAGTCTCTCTTGAATACTAAGCTAAAGTGTCTCTCACAGCTAATGTGATACATAAGTGGGAGAGGAGAGATCTCTGTTATACACTCTCCTTATCCTACATCATATTTACATCTCCATAGCTGAATCACTTCAAATGGGAGAGCCAGGTGGGAAATGTCACTTGGATAAGCATGGTGCATTGCTTTCATAAATGTGGTACTACAGATTTGATGCTCAGATGATCCTAGTCTGTATCAGGTATGTCTAGTCATTTTGTACCCATTACATTGATATATAGCAACAACAACAGTATAACAGTATAAGTAGCAACAACAACAGTATAGTTTACAATAGATCTGGTCCACCAATAAAGCCAAAGTGTGCATGAGATTCAACAAAAAAGTTTCTTAGGCCACTTACTGCTGCTAGTTGTTACAAGCACATTACTCAACGACTCAACCAGCCTCTGCAATGCTGTTATATATATGTGATTATACAATAAAAAGTCTAATGTTTGGCCACATGTAACCCATAGCATACAAAAAGAAAAAATGGATCGAAGCACATTCCCTGGTCCTCTGTTTTACAAGTAATTTAGTATCTATGCTATTGCATACATATATTTTGCAAAACAGGGGATTTTTTGTTACAGAATTATGACCATAACATTGATAAGCCACCATCAAGGTAAACAACACCACTTGGTGGTAACTATTTACATATGGTCAAGTTTTTTCTAGGGTGGCACATCCCTGCATAGTTGCATATCATGGGGTCAGTGTCTCCAGACCACAGCATTGGCTTAAACGGGCTTATAATGCTACTGACATAGGGGAGGATCAAGCCCATATATGCCGATGCCATGGTCTGGAGACACTGACCCATACGATATGCATCTATGCAGGGAGGTGTTTTTGTAAAAACTAATAATATCCTCTGCTCCCATGATTCTACACCCCCTTTCAGAACATCTATATACCTTACTTACAGCTAAGTATCCCATCTCTGTTATGGGTTTGCCTAGATTAGTCTCATTAAATGTAAAGGTTGGTTCTGCATGCTTTGACAAGTGTTTTTGGCAGAAAAGAAATACTCAGAACTGTCCATTTCATTCCTATGGAAATAACTCGCACCCAAGTGTGATTATTGCACATAAAGGCTTTAAGCAGTGTTTTCAAGCAACAATTATATCAGAAATAATGGTTGTGACAAACTGCATGACCTTTCCTTTGTGCCATTACCTAAAGTCCCAATAGCATGTTTGTACAGATCCTCTTAGAATGACATAGCCTAGATTTATTAAGTTGCCCTGCATAGTTTTATGCATATTGCTTTATATATTGCCAGTTAGTGAATGTGCCATTGGATAACCTTTCTATGTATATAGCCTTTTAGGAATTTCTCTAACCATTTACAAGCAGCACCACCAAGACAAACAGGCTTTAGTTTAGGAAAAGAGCTTTGGCACATCTACTGTATCCCCACCATCCAACCCTACTTTATGATAAAAAGCAATCTGATTAAAATTATCCTTCATAAAACCATGCTGATTGCCATTTATAATGCCCTTATCCTCTCCGGCATATAATCTTGAATGTCATCCTTTAACAAACCTTCAATTAACTTTCCCACTACAGGTGTCAAATTTGCAGGTCTATAATTGCCATCTTGACACTCTTTTTAAATATTGGAATTACAGCAGCATTTGTCCAACCCATTGGTACCATATTAAACATAGGAATTCACTGGAGAGCCTGTCAGGCAGTGATTATTTAATGTTTACTCAGAGATGTTTTGGCACTACATGTTTCAGATACCTGCTGATGACCTAAAGTCTGGGAAAATAAGAAAAAGTGCCCTGCCTAAAATTGTCCTAAGCTATATAAGTACTTAAGACAGTCTTACATTAGGCCTGGAGGTCTAGTCTTCATTAACTTTGCTTAAAAAGGAAATTTCTGTTGTAGTACAGAAGACTTGAATATGTTGTCAGTGGATAACTATGGATATGGTAATTAAAGAGACCCTGTCATTAACCCAGTCAATGCAATGTGAGCATTAAATGAATAAAAATGCATGATCAGAGGTTATTTTCTGAAAACCTATTGTCAAAAAGATCAGTAAATCAAGAGATAGGCTGCTGAATTTATTGGCAAGGTGTTTTTTTCAAGAATTAACATTTGGCCATGCCCATAATGTGATTGGCATCTTCACTCACCAACAGCAGGGTTTGAAACTCAAGGAAAAAGTCAAGAATTTTAAAAGGAAGGAAGTACAGTGGTGCAAGTGAAGACATGTAGTGAGTAGCAGAGTAGCGAAGGGCTTTGAATGCTAGAAGTATTTTGTATGCTATCCTTTGCTTTACAGGCAGTAATGACATGGATTTTACCAGTGAATGACCAGGAGAGAGCAGGAGGATCCTAGCAGCAAAGGGAGAGTGGTGGGAGTCTGGGAAACGGATTAGTAGGAAATACCAGTATTCTCAGGATTAACAGTCATGCCATCAAGAGTAATGGTTAAAAAGGTGAAAGCCCAGGTTTGGGTGGGAACCCATGAGGTCTGTTTAAGCTAAGTTCAGTTTGAGGTGGCACTGTTCGCCCACAAGAAAATCTCTAGGAGGCAGTTAAATATCAGGGTCTGAGCGTCATCTGCATAAATGTGATATTTATTTTTCTTTTTTTTTTTTTTTTTAAATAGGCAGGTTAGAGGAGACATAGGGGCAAATTCACTAAGCGCCGAAGCGCCGAACGCTAGCGTTAATTCGCTAGCGTTTGGCATTTTCGTTACTGCGCAAATTCACTAACGAACGCTGGCGTAGTTTCGCTAGTGTTACTTCGCACTCTTACGCCAGGCGAATTTTCACTAGCGACGTAACTACGCAAATTCACTAACTAGCGCAGTGTACTGAACGCTACCTTTTACGCTAGACTTCCTTCGCCACCTCAGATCTGGCGAAGCGCAATAGAGTAGATAGGGATTGTTTCAAAAAAAGTCAAAATTTTTTCTAAGTCCCAAAAAACGCTGGCGTGTTTTCTACATGATGGGTGATAGGCTGAAAAAGATCGAAAATATTTTTTGGGGCTCCCCTCCTTCCCCCCTACATTTCCTGACTCATGGCAACTTACCTATACAGTGGGCACATGTGTAGGGCAAAATAAAATTTTTAAATGATGATGATTTGAAGGTTTTCTTGGCATTTGTAGTGCTGATATGTATTCCTCCATTGAAATTTGAATTTGGCGCCGTATGCAAATTAGCCTTCGCTAGCGTAACTTCGCTTTACATAGCGAATCAACGCTAGCGCAACTTCGCAACCTTACGCTACCCCTGAGCGCAACTTGGATTTTAGTGAATTTGCGGAGCGCAGGCGAAACTACGCCTGGCAAAGTGCGGCGAAGTGCGGCGAAGTTGCGCCTAGCGCAACTTCGCATCTTAGTGAATTTGCCCCATAGACTCCCAAAGTCTTAATTAAAAACTGCCCATGCTTCCTTGCTTCCTGGCTTGGTTAAAGCCTCTGGCTGCTCTATAGACTACCCTGATCCTGCTTCTCATTAGTGATGGGCGAAAAATTCGCGAAACGGCGCCTGCGTCTCGTTTTCGACGCCGGCGTCTGGTTTTTTTTGACAATTTTTTCTCTGACGCCGGTGAATTTTCACTGCCGTTTCGTGAATTTATTCACTGGCGTTGAATCGCGCAAATTCGTCCATCACTACTTCTCATTCCTATCTTGAACTATTAAAATCTTTCCTGGAACTTCACCTACTGTGGCCTACCTCTGCCCCAGGCTCTTCAACACACCACCTCCTCTAGCAAGTTTGCACCAAAAGAGAAAGAACATGTGGTAGTTTCCATTTTTAAGGAATAGAGAACCTTGACACCCCCTGGTCAAATACTGAACTGGCCGAGATACTGCTCCCTCTCCCAAGTGTAAAACAGGCCCAACTCTTAACTTGCCAAAACTCTTCTGAGGACTGCGTCTAAATGTAGAAAAGATTTGTATAAATCACTGTAAACTTTTTTTTTTTTCCTTTTTTTTTCTGTTTGCCTTTTTTTTTTACATGCTTCACATGGAAGGGAAACACATTGCAAATAAAAATATAATTCTTGACACCTTAAACCTCTAAGCATTATTACAAAATTGAATCACGATGAATCAATTCTTAATATATAAATATCTTATATTCCCCTTTTTTGCGCTTTGCCACTCCCTCAGTGATTATGCCTTTCCTTTTCCTTTAAAGTAAATAACATATACAGGCAAGGTCGGACTGGGCCGTCGGGACACAGGGAAAAAATCCTAATGGGTCCCAGCTCTTGTGGGCTCCACTGGCTCAGATCCAGTCCCTGACGCAATCTGTTGCCACTGCCCCAACTTCCTTCTCCTGCCCCGGAAAGGTACGTGGGCGGAGAGGTCGCTGGAGGAGGGTTGCGGTATTGGCGGAGGGGCCGAAGGGGGTTTTGCGCCAGGGGCAGGAGGCAAGGATGGCCCTAAGGTAGCAGCCCCGGTGGACCCTGGGCCCCCCCAGTCCTACCCTGTATACAGGTAATGCAAATATTATTTTATTACTGCAGGATATGAATAGTTAAAACTCACTTTCCTCTAGTTACCAGATGATATATTGTATCCTCGAGTCAAGAAGAACAAAAAAATAATCAGCACAAGAAGATTATTAAAAGCAGGCCAACCTAATTCAGTGGGGGGGGAGAGAATTAGTCAAGAGAAATGGAGATTGCATTTATTAAATAATTACATGGCTCAGCTAATTACATTGCTAAAATTATTCCAACTGTAACAATACGTGCCAAACATATTACAAAATACTTAAGGTTTTAAATGTATTGCGATGACAGGTTAAAAAATTGAATAGAATTAGAAACAAAGAATTGGGGAAGGATGGGCTGAGCATTTAGACTACAATTTAATAACACTTGACAGTAGCATTGATTGTTTTTTAATTTTATATTTGTAAATTGAAGGCTAATAATATTCACTTTCCATTTCCTTGAATTCACCTTTTTTTAAGCCACCCATGGACATATTATATTTGTACATAGTATAGTACGTACTGCTAATCTCATTATCTGTCTCTCAAGGACCAAACATGGAGTAGCTTCAGTTTCCCTGTTTGTGAATCACCTGACTATTCCTGTCTCTTTAAATATGGTGTTAAAAGTAATGTATGGTGACGTATTGGGTTATTTATTGCTTCGCTGTAATAATCAATTTTATACACTCATATTGGATTTAATATATATCAATTTAACTAGGTAATTAAAATTGTACAGTTTGTAATTGATTTAGCATGCATAGCAATTCTTTATTCCCAAGAGGATGTTCAATTATATTTTACATTTATATTTTTTAAAGAGATGCTTTTAATGAAGTACACACATATTAATGTGTCCCTTGAGAGCACTGCAAATTATTTTGCCATTAGTGAAGTCTCGTAAAGTAGTGATTTACAGCCCGATAGCATATTTTCACTTTCCCTGCTTGCACTAGTTTCCTGGCAATTTCCTGTTTTTCCCAGTAATTACTGTTACAGAGTGGTTTTTATATAAGGAAACAGCATTTTCTGCAGCACTCTGCAAAATATATACATTTTCTACATGTCCAAAAACCGACAAGGTGGAAAGATTACAGCACCTCATAAACATACAACTATTAGCTCAAAGATATAATAGTATAACACTCATTAATCTTATGTTAAAAGATACATTGAATTTAGTTATTTAGCAACAAAAACCTCTTTATCCACTTGCCTTAAGGCAACGTTTCAGGCTTCTCTGGCCCTTTGTCAAGCCTGAGCAGCCCGAAACATTGCCTTAAAGGGATACTGTCATGGGAAAACATTTTTTTTCAAAATGAATCAGTTAATAGTGCTGCTCCAGCAGAATTCTGCACTGAAATCCATTTCTCAAAAGAGCAAACAGATTTTTTTTATATTCAATTTTGAAATCTGACATGGGGCTAGATATTTTGTCAATTTCCCAGCGGCCCCTGGTCATGTGACTTGTGCCTGCACTTTAGGAGAGAAATGCTTTCTGGCAGGCTGCTGTTTTTCCTTCTCAATGTAACTCAATGTATCTCAGTGGGACATGGGTTTTTACTATTAAGTGCTGTTCTTAGCAGCTGTTATCTTGTGTTAGGGAGCTGTTATCTGGTTACCTTCCCATTGTTCTTTTGTTTGGCTGCTGGGGAAGGAAAGGGAGGGGGTGATATCACTCCAACTTGCAGTACAGCAGTAAAGAGTAATTGAAGTTTATCAGAGCACAAGTCGCATGACTTGGGGCAGCTGGGTAATTGACAATATGTCTAGCCCCATGTCAAATTTCAAAATTGAATATAAAAAGATCTGTTTGCTCTTTAGAGAAATGGATTTCAATGCAGAATTCTGCTGGAGCAGCACTATTAACTGATTCATTTTGAAAAAATTTTTTTTTCCCATGACAGTATCCCTTTAAGGCACTTTTAATAAAGTTTTTCACTTTTTCAATAAAACCGGAGTGCTGCTGCTTTTATTGATCTATATAATCTTGCCCTGGCAGAGAGTACAGCTTGCACCTGGGGCTGCTAAGAGTCTGTTTTCGCTTTTGGAGCACACAAATTTAATCCATTTAAATTCAAAATTGTGACTTTTGACCCCAAAAGAAAAACAGAAATTTCAATTTATCATTCGAATCTGCTATAAGAGTAGCTTAGGATAGAGCAATCTGTACCCAGAGCATTGAATTATTCACAATGAGAAAGAACAAGTGTTAGCAGAAAAGGAAAAGTGTGTTATGAAGGTTAAACATCCAATGTGTTAAGATTTCTATTAAAAATACATTTTCTTATAAAACTGTTATCTGACAAAAACGCATGTAGCAGTAGCACAGCAGTAATGTCTGTTCAGGCAGCAAAGAATCAAAAGCAGAACTGTAATAAGATTCCAGGTGAGTTACCTGAGTAATGTCCTGCCAGAGTAAAAGAATGTGAAATGACAGGGTGTTGGTAGGGCGCCTGGGAGAAACTAACAAACCTGTGATGTAAATTTAGAATGAGATTCTGTATCAAACAATGAAACCTTCCATTGCTCCCTGTAACTCCTTTTCATTCTATTCTTCTACAGTTTTGCCGCAGACATAGGAAATATTAGTTGCATGAATCTTTTGCACAATGATCTAATAAATCGGCGGACAATATTTTAGCAACTGTGTAGAATTTAAAGATTTTGAATGTGACTATTCTTCGAGGATCCCTGGGAATGCTTCCGCTTTGTTGTATGCGGACTACTGTCCCAAAACCTTATGCTGCAAGGTGTTCAAAGCCATAATGGACCCATTCAAGACAAATTATGCCCTTATATCAATTGGGGAAGAACATTATGGACCTAATTTACAAAGTGCAGGGCAGGGATCAGGGTGCAAATAATGAGTGCACTCCAGCTCTCCCAGCAACACGAATATCTCTTATTTTGTTTCTTGCCCATGCCCTGACTTATTTTACCTTTTGTCTTGTTATCTTTTCAGTTACTCTTCTACATTTCCACATTTGTACCTTGCAATTACAGAAATAGCAACACCAAAAATTGTAACACCAAAAAATGAAAGTGTTTTAAAGAAATGACAATAGAATGACGTTTTGCTCTGCACTGGTAAAACTGGTGTGTTTGCTTCAGAAACTTTACAATAGTTTATATATAAACAAGCTGCTGTGAAGCCATGGGGGCAGCCATTCAAGCACAGGATACACAGAAGATAAGAGAAACATTCTGAAGAATCCTGTTGTATCCTACAGAGCTTATCTGTTATCTGCTGTGTACCCTGAACCTTTTCTGCTTTTTCAGCTTTGAATGGTTGCCCCCATGGCTACACAGCAGCTTGTTTATATAAACTATAGTTGTGTTTCTAAAGCAAGCACACATTATTTTCATGACTTTAATACACTTTTATTTTTTAGTATTACTGTCCCTTTAAGCTAGCATAAATTCATGTTGATAGCAAAACAATTGGGTTGTTGTATATTTGAACTACTGCTGCAAATTACTAAAGATCTCTTATCCAGATAGCCACCACATTCCGAGCATTCCAGATAAAACCTTGCATACCTGTACACAAAGTAGATCCACTCTAATAGTTTGACCTCTTAATGCTAATTATATACCCCATATTTGCTACCTTGTGCAATGATCGAGCAGAGCATGATATACACCCAGCAATGTAAAAGATTTAGATTTAGGGGCAGATTTATCAAGGGTCAAATTTTGAAGTTGAAAATACTTCGAAATTCGACCATCAAATCGAATTACTTCGACTTCGAATATCGAAGTCAACGTTTTTTTTTTCATAAAATTTGGCCATTTGCAGTCGAAGAAAAATTATTCGATCGAACTATTAAATCCTTCGAATCGAGCGATTAGAAGGATTTCAGCGATCGATCGAACGATTTTTCTTCGACTTCCAAAAACTTTAATTTGGCGAAGTATTGAAGTTAAAGTTTTTTTTAAAGAGACAGTACTTCGATTATCGAATGGTCGAATATTCAAACTATTTTACTTCGAGTCGAAGTCAAAGTCATAGTATCCTATTCGATGGTCGAAGTACCCAAAAAATTACTTTGAATTTCAAATTTTTTTACTCGAAAATTCCCTCTAATTCACTTCGACGCTTGATAAATCTGCCCCTTAATTGTAATATCTTAGTTGTTTTTGTTTTTTTAGGGGCCCATGTTCTTTTTCTAGTTGTGAGGCTGTTTGTACAGTTCCTTGCCATTGTGCTATGACACAGTGTACGCAGTTCTGTTTTAATTTATTTATTGTCAGAATCCATTCATCAAGAGCTTAGCCTCCTTCCCTTGCTTTTGCTTTGTAGTTTAGGAATTGCTAACCACCGGAGTGATATTCAATCATTTTTAATAGAATTTTGAGATGTGCTTGAATGCAAATTCACCAGTTTTTATCATTAGTATAACATCTTTCTCCTTTCATATCTAAAAAAGATGCAAGAATTACAGTCTGGAAAGTATTAAAAGTGCTTTTGTGCGATAAAGTTGGGCCAAGTTAGTAGAATAAAGGTGCAGTTGTGCAAGGTAGTCTGCCCAAGATGTAGACCCCAAGGGACAAATCGACGTAATGTGAGATATTAGCTGTGAGATATTAGCATGGGGGATACTGTGTAGATAATGAGATGCAAAAGTGACTGCTCTATCTTTATAATGTTAGTTTGCCAGTCCAAACTTGGAGAAATTACTCTTGGCTAAAATTTATACTTGGATTGTTGGTATATTGGCAAATATTCATAGTTTCACACTGGAGAAATTTCAAAAATATAAATGTTTTCCAATGCAAAATAAATTCACCAAACGTTGTCATACTGTGATTTTTGTAAATTGGCAATGTTGTGGTAAATTTTCCAACAGGGTAGAAAGCAATGTTCTACAAAGAGGCGCTACGCTCAATATTCTGAGTAACCCACCTGCCTAGCTGGGCAAGAAAAATTGTTGGTACTTTTTTCTTTAATTCATAAATAAGTCCCCTGGGCTATTATGAACACAATTTATTTCTTCTGAAAGATCGGTATATTTTTGTAGTTCCATACCCATAATTTTCAGATTTATTAATATGCTTGAGTACTGAATATTTGATTTCATAACCTCAGGAAAACTGGAGTATATATCAAATATTGCCAGATGTTCTTTTCCACCTAAAATAAATAAATCAACTCTGAAGCTTTTCCAAGGTCCAACAACATCTCTCGCCGTGTTTAAAGGCTCCTGTCCAACAGCTGGTGCAAAGCTTTGACATGACTTGCAAGTTATTACAAAATGAGACATACCATTAATCATAATACCCCAGAAGAGTGATTGCATTGCATGGTTATTCTTCAAATTGAAAAAGGCATTAAAAGTGAGATCTTTTGAGAAATACCCTGTTGAGGGGATTAAACAGAGGTCATTGGCTCCTACAGTAAAAATATTGAGGATCTGAGTCCATCCTCAAACTTAAGGAAAATTATCTTTTTTTCACATAGACATATTAACATTAGTCAGGAACTCTACAGGAACCTTAGCTCCTGGGTCTACTGTTTATTATTTACCCTTGATTTACTCATACAATAAGTCCCTACCAGTCCACTCTATTATTTCAGAAATATCAGCCTCCCAACTCATATTCAAAATAGTGTTGGGGCTGTTTTATTTAATTATAATAGGCATACAGAAAGCAAATGTGTCCAGACAGAAGAACCTCTTAGCAATGATTTTGGGATGTGAGGTTTATCTTAATCATCCACATAGAACAACATTCCTTATTGAAGCAGATCACAAGCTTCTGCTCATGATCATACTGAAAGAGTATTAGAAAGTGCATTCACTGATTAACATTCTGTCATGAACCCTGCACAGAAATTAGCAGAAATTCGACATGCAATAGTTCTGTTGATCATGTCATTGCTGGTTAGGAAATCATGTCATAATAGTCTTTAGTCTCCAACTGTGACACCATCACCATGTGACATTCAACTGTCCTCTCCAGTTGCCTTAAAAGACAGGGCAAAACACATTATTATATACAGCCAATGATATTGCCTCTCTATCCCAAATTGTATAGTCTTTGCTGTACAAATGAAATGCTTAATGACAAGCAGGAATGCAGATGTTAGCAGTTCCGCCATCTTAGCCACACTATTTCTTGATGTGATGCGGCTAGGATGGGGAAGCTGCCAACCTCTGTATTCGCTGCTTGTCATACATGTACAAGTACTTCGGAATAAGCCACCTGATACATATGTGGATAGTGCCCTAGACCCTGAATAAACAATATAATAGTACAAATGGAAGTATTGCACATGTACTATTTAATTTGTGCACAAAACAATCACATACATTTCTCGAAAATTCAAAAAATCAACCATATGAAAAGGACAGAGTTGCCGCTATGATCCTCCCTCCTAAAGTCTTTCACATCACTGGCCGATGAGTTCAGGGGCCATCGAGCACTGAGGTAACTCCCTCCTTTCGACATAGTTGATGTTTTTACATTTCGGATACATTTATGAATGTTTTGTGTACCAAATAAACATTTCATTGTGGGGAGGACTTTCTAGGTCTAAATGTATGGAGCTGCTTTAAGCAACACCATAAAAAAGTTCAAAAGTTTTCACTCTTGTGTTTTTCCTGTCCATTTGGCTCTTCCCCACCGATTTGAGGCATCTTATATTGTAAATAATACTACTTCTCTGTAGTTGTCATTAACTAATTTAGCATGTTTATATTGTTATGATGCATTTACCCATAAAGTTCTACAACTAGAGGGAAAAGTCGCTTTTATGTTATTAACTCTTCTTCTATGCCTATAAATAAATTTGTAACTCCAATATTGATATTATACTATAAAGACTCTAATAATTCCTTTCTCTTTTGATTTGTATGCTAAACCTATGCTACTATACAGCACATTTACAGAGCCCTTTCTCATATCAGAGTCGACTCCTCCATGCAGAGCACAATGATTATTTTTTCTGATTTTTACAATTGCATCTATGGACGATGCTTCCTTTAGCAGATAATTAGGTTTTCAGCTTTCATTCCCCTCTTGAAATTTATTTTTCTTCTTAGAGTATGAGCGAACTTGACTGATACCTTGAGCTGTTTTGTTGTATAATCAGCTGATTAACATATGTTCATTGCATTGTCTATTGCAAACATGGTAGAAACCTTTGAAAATTAGTGATGTGCGAATTTATTCGGCAGGCGTGAATTAGCTGCGGATTTCCAAAGTTTCGCTGCCGTTGAATAGATTCGCAAAATTGCTGCGATAATTCAAAATATTTTGGACTCCGGCGACAATTAAAGGCGACCATAGACTTTAATGGACGTCGGAACTGTTGCTGGCATCAGAATTGTCGCCGGTGTCAAAAATATTTTGATGCCGGCAATAAAATTCATATTTCTCACATTTTTCACCATTTCTTGAAATTCGCAGGAAATTCACAAATTTTTCTCTGAACTGGGTTAAATTTGCCCATCACTGGTGAAAATTACAATGCAATGACCAGTCTTTTTTTCAATGACTTACACATACGCTACATGTGTAACCCTATTTTAAGCCCTTCGTATATTAAAGGATGTACATCATCAATATCTTACCATACACAGGTCCTGAATCCCCTTTGCTAAATGAAAGGGTACTGGGAATTCCTCTCAATAGCAATGCCTCCACCGAGAAGGACCTGGGGATACACCTACAGGTGGTCCCACTAGAAAACAATTAAACACACATGCAGTAACCAATATAACTTTATATAACTGGAAAAGAAGCAAGATTTAATTATAAATAATATAAACCCTGCCCTGAGGTAGCCATGTGGTAGTCCCACCCTGACACTCCACTCATGCTGGACAAACACAGTCCCAGTGCTAATAGCTCTTTACCCCAGGTAGCGCCACCTGCCAATATACCCCTCCTGAAGGACAGAGGTAGTTGCTCCCACATAGCACGTACACAGACAAGACCTGTCCACACACAGAGACACATGCTGGGATCCTTAAAAACCCTTTCCTCAGGCAAAAACTCACTGAGGGTTCACACAGAACTGATACAGGCATCCACAGCTTCCCACAGAAATCTTAAGGCTGACTCCAACACTCATCCATAGTGTGAGTACTCCAAAGCCTCCTTCACTAAAATCCATCTCCAGGTATCTCTCTCTGGATGATCTCTATCATGATTATTGGGGCCACTTTATCCCCGAGCCCACCAAGGGCATCACCACCCATGTGGTTTCTCTCGATAGCCTGGGGTCTTTGCTCCAAGAACCCCAGCTGGAACAAATCACTCCATCCTGAAGTGAAAGAGAAAGCAGACTGACCCTGAGCACATGGCAGCTCAGCTATATAAATAATGTATACAACAGTGACACATTATGGCCAAATCTGGAATCTGCCAGGGCACACTGCATTAGGACAAAGGACTTACTTGCCCACCCTCATCCAATTTTGGTCCAACACTAAGCTGGCCACAGATGGGGATTTTCAACCATGTGGGATTTTCATACTACAAGGGAAACTAACCCTATGGGTCCCTGCATATGCTTTTAGAAATAGACAGTACTGTGGAGATGCTAGAGACCTGCTTAAAATAACCATGGACGAATTACATGCAATGACATGCTATGTTTCAGTATTCCTGTACACTACCAACTGGAACTCTTGTCCAACATCTAAATTACATTCAATAATGTTTTATTAAGCTTCCCTTTCTAATTTCAGTATCTGAACAACATTCCATGTCTTACAGAGAATGGGTTAATAAGGGTCTAAAAAATAATCCACAGTATTGACTTCTCAGGGTGCCATAATATATGTGCACACTATTATGACATGAATAAGGGAAATTTCTCAGACAATCTGCAGAGAAGGAAAGCAATTATTTTGGTGGAAAAGCAAGTCCTTAATGACAAATGACTGTGTGAGTGACATAAATGCAGTTTCTTTGTACTCCATGCACTTGTATTACGTTGCATGGATTAATATATTTTTATGAACAGGATGTATGCTGATCAGAATACACTGAACTACAGTGATGAGCCCTAATAAGGGTCAAATTAGTTTGCAGTTGGGATCTGATCAGCAACTGCCCGGTCTTTGCTTTAAAAATCCAGTTAGTGATTTAGCCTATAGAAAATCCAAGAAAACAAACCTTTCCTAAGCAAGACTTGAATAAGAGAATAAGAACAAAGAAGCTATCTTATCTAGGAGAGACTGTGAAATGCAACATGCAAAAGGACTATGCATTAATAATCAGGAGTGTGGTATAAAAAAGAATGAGCTGACCATATGGCCTTTCTATAATCTAATCTTATTAATCTTAGTTAAGACATATGTCTAGAAAAATCCCTTTAGTTCTATTTCATTAGCCAGTAATATTACGTTTCCCATCTTCTCATGTTGTCCTGTTCAGTTACATAATAAGGATGACATCTAGTCATGCTGTTTGACTTCCAAGGCCTCGAGTAACAAAGGGTCTAAATAAAAAATTAGAATCCCAGTGGATCAAATTGTTTGATACAATCTTTTGTAACTAGATTGGTGTAGCATGGGCTGTACATGGAGAACCAGAGACATTTTGAGGGGCCTTATATTAATAGATTATAATACTGGTTGCAAATATGTTTGTAGTAGTACAAATAGCACCAAAAATATCCCCATATTACAGTGATTCCTGCTTGATGCAGTGGCAAGCAGGGGTCCAGCTTGAAGGCCAGTTATGGTGAGTTTTGAGGAGAATGATTATTTGCTTACATGAAACTATTTGCTTACATGAAACTATTTGCTTACCTGAAATAAGGCTGATATTTGGGATAAAAACTTCAGTCCAAGAAAGTGAGCACCAGGAGTGGATATGGGTGGATGGCGGGTCAAATTTCAAGTATGGCCCACCCTTTGGCGATGCAATAGTGGTGATCACCCCCTATGATGGTTAATCACACCAATTAGAGGGGAGTTGGGTCAAGCATAGGTCATAAAGTAGAAGAGGACTTTATGCTGGATTGGGTGTGAGTTGGGAAATAGCAGGTCAACGTCATGTCAAATGTTATACATATTGTGACTTGCTCATCGCTATGCTGAACAAATGTTATGTCAGCATTATTCTCTTCCTAAAGAGGTCCTTCACCCAGAAACAGATATTTTTTGAACGAGGAAAGAAAATATAATTCTAAGCAACATTCCAATATCACATTTTTAGATGTATTTAAAATATTTCATTATTTTAAAGTTATTTAAAGCTGCAATGGATAGCAGTATTTGTTTAATCTGTATCTGACTCACAGAATATAACCAGACAGGTACTGCTTTCAATAGCAAATGTATTTAATATACATTGAGCATTTGCAATACAATTTATATTGGAACGTTCATTATCTTTCATTATGAAAAAAACAAAGCATTTTTGGGCTGAGGACCCCTTCATAGAAGAGAGCCCCTGAACGAATGTAGAACCTCTACATTTCAAGGGGGGACTTGAAATAAAAAGGTCTGACAACCTCTGCCAATTTATGTCCGTTCCCTCTTAGCTACATAAATTAATTGTGTTTACTTACCAGTGAAAGCATTCTGTCTTGATGCAGCAGTTGGGTGTCAGATGTTCATTGACAGTCAGATCCAATATATCGTATGGGGGGGGGGCTTCCTTTCCTAGCAGATGTATTAGAGTTCATTCAAATAACTGTGAGTGAGCTCTAATACATCTTCTAGGCAAAAGGAGCCCCCCCATAAGATCTATTGGATTTAACTGTCAATGATTATCTGACACCCAACTCCTGCATGAAGACAGAATGAAGAGAAACAGATGGTGAGAGAGGAATAGTGAAGATGAATTTGACTATTTCAAAAACAGTACAGAATATTTCAGTATGCTGAAGCTTATATTAAATTTTCATTTTAACTGGAGAATTTCATTGCATTTCTAGCAGCAGGGTATTATGGGTATAATCTTACACTCATTCCCGCAGGAAGCTTTTAATATCTTCACTGTGTTTTATCCCCAGGTTTTATTCTCCTGCCATCTCTTTTTCTCTTATATTAACTCTGCACTCAACAGCTCAGTGATGAGTAATTGCTGTGCAAAGCTCTGTGTTAAATATGGTATTAAAAGAGTTGACTACTGGAAAAAACAATGAATGTTCACAACAAAGCCTGATAAGTATCCTGGGCAAGGTTTGTATTATAAACATATCTGTCACCTTGTGTTATAAAGGAACAAATCATTAAACATTCCAGCATATTCCCATTTCACACCTCTCCTTACAATTTCTCCATAGAAAGAGCTTGCTAATATAAGGAGCTTGCCTTTCTGCATTTATCCAACAAGAAAGTCAGTTTTAGTAGTCACTTTATATTGGTATATGTCAACACAACCTACGAATGCTTACATTCACTAAGGTATCAAACTATATATCAATATATGTACATGAAAACTTTCCTGACTACTAACCAGCTGCTTAACTGTTTTAATGGGAAATAACAGGGAAAATCATTTTAAAGTTAAAGTTGCTAAAGAGCAACGTTTGAGTTCCCACTCTCAAAATAAAAGTAACTGTCACGAATCGGCACCCAAAATCCAGAACCAATGCTAAGCTCCCTGGTCTCGGCTCTTCTGCCTTTAACAGCAGCCTTTCAACTTGGGAGGAGCCCTCAGCTAATTGGATGCCGCCAGGTCTTATTAAGAGAGGAGCCAAGCGAGGGTTCTGGACAAGCAGTGGGGCACGATTGTAAAGCAAAATCTTTGGGCGGAAAGTCACAGTTCAAGGATTAGACAGAATCATAGTCAAACAGGCCGGGTCGGTGCGGGCAGAATACTAGCGGAGTCAGACAGGCAAGGGTCAAAGCTGGGAGATCAATCAAGAGTTGTCCAAACAGGCACGGGTCAGGTTACAGAGAGTAGAATAGTCGGATTACCAGGCAGAGGTCAGGATCACAGAAGTCCGAATAGTCAATCAGGCAGGAACAGGAAAAACAGGAATCAGATAATAGGATAATGCAGGAATAGCACAGAGGAACTCACAAAGATGAACCAATAACGAGCAATGAGTCAAATGCCAAGTCCCTTTAAATAGTGTTTGAATTTTGCACCATTGCGAGCTGATGTCATCACGCCAGCGTCAATGCGCCTATAAAGAAAGGAGATGCGTGCCACACGCGCCCTAAGGAATCAGCATTTCTACAGGAGAGGAGCAGCGTGGCGGGCGTCCCCATCGGCCCACTAAACCACCAGGGCAAGTCCTCACAGTAACACACAGAAAAATTCCTTTTTTTACTTTATTTATTTCTTTATGTTAAACTTTGTTTATTATCGTGACATATTGAAAAAAACATATTGCTAATTATTGTAAGCAATCATTTAATCAAATATTATTGATTTAATTTAATCACACAAGCTATTTATTGATATAATGCTTATATTTTCTTTGATCATTAATAGATTTTAATGCTCAGCTACAACTGCAACAAGATGAAGTGTTCAAGTAAAAGACAGAACTGTATCCGTTAATTGGCTCATGTGATCTAACATGTATGATGTGTTTGTGTGCACCGTGAATCTTTGGATCCCAGAGGACGGCCCTTAGTTCTTAAAATGGCAATTTTCTATTTATGATTACCCAATGGCACATACTAATAAAAAAGTTTATTTAGATGAAGCAGGGTTTTACACATGAGCTGTTTTATGCAATATATATTATAGAGACCTACTTTGTTTGGGGGTATAGATTTACTTTCAGGACACATGTTTTATGAGCAGACACTGGAGTACAGATGTGGCTTGCATAACTATAAAATATGGGGGGAACAGGTGCTAGAAAAAGAAAAATTACAACTTGCCCAGATGGTTTTGTTAAAAGAGACCATATGTTGTCAGTATTTTAGTGCACAAATCTTTAAAAAGAATATTCCTAGAGTTATCTAATCTAAGCTCTCCAGGTGCTGTTCTGATACATCCCAGAACTCCCTTGCAGCACTATAGCCTTTGCTCTCCTATCTTGAAGCATCACACTTCAAGCCTTTCCAGCCAGAAGCCAAAGTGAGTCTTTAATAAATCCCTTATAAGCATTTTGAGAACAGAGGTAGGGCAGCAGACTAAACCAGCCATCTTCTTAAAATGAATGGGAACGGCTATGAAGAGCACAAGATCCTCACTCTGAAATACCCATCCAATTAGACTTCCAACTGATCCTCATTACTAAAGCAAGGAAAGCCTTTCAGCTGCTGCTCAAAAAGCCAGAGCTTTGAAAAGTCAGGTTGATGCACTGTATTGTTTTTATCTCAACATTAGCACACCGGGGGGATATTAGAGGATGACATAGCCCCACCCTCTGATCTGGGTGCTCAATGTCCTCCTAGCTTCATGGCTTTGAACAGGCACTGAAGTTGTGCAGATAGATGACCTTGAATCCTGCGATGCTCCTTCCCTTTTCAGGAACATTTAATAAGATACCAGGCTGAATATGGTTCTGTTTCACACAAAATTACCATGGAAACCTTTCTTGGGAGGTTATATGAGTCAGGTAGCAACAACACAAATGAGTTAAAGGTCAATCCAGCAAACAATTATTGCCAGTCCCAAAAGCCCTGGCACTAAGGAGATGGTGATATCGCTATTCATTATTCATCATTTAATTTAAAAAAAAGTTATGATGCATTTCCATGCGCAACATTGTCTCCCGATTAAGTCGTTTCAGCAGCTGGCATTTGTTTGTTGGCACAATAGATATATTTAAGCACATGGCTGACCAGATAATCTTTAATTAATTCCATAAGAATAACAAGCAGGACTGCTGTTGCTAACTCTTTTTCCTAAGACCTATATGCCTGTCCAAGGCATTTCATCCTGAAACATTTTCGAACGAGATTTCTTCAAAAATTCACGTAGAACACCTTCTGGTACAGTATGAATACCTGATATTTGTGTAGCATTTACAAAAGCTCAATTAGAATCAACATTCTACTTAAGAAATCAATATATTTTAAGAATCTTGAATCTCCCCTACTGAAAACAATGCTATTAGCAAACTTTAATTAAGAAGGAATAAGGGAATGCATGTTAAATGTGTATACTCATTAAAGGGGAATTATTATCTTAGGGGCAATACAGTATTTTGTACAAAAGGCAATACAGGTATGGGACCTGTTATCCAGAATGCATGGGACCTGCCAATTTCTGGATAAGGGATCTTCATATTCTTCTGCATATTTTGGACTTTATGCCTGCTTGAAAAATTATTTAAACATTAATAAAACCTAATAGACCTGTTTTGCCAACCGTAAGGATTAATTATGTCTTAGTTGGGATCAAATACAAGTTACTGTTTTATAATTAACTTAACTTATAATTAACTTATATATTAACTTAGTTATAAATTAACTTATAACTAAATTATAGTAATAAAAAGGAAATCATTTTCAAAAATCAGAATTATTTGATTAAAATGGAGTCTATGGGAGATGGCCTTCCCTTAATTCGAAGCTTTCTGTAAAACAGGTTTCCGGATAATGGATTCCATATCCGTATCACTGTAGTTACAGGTTACAGTATATGCTGATAGTTAAGTGTGTGTTTGACAACCAGACTATAAATATCATTGCTTCTTCTGGCAATCAAACAGGCATTCAAGAACAGAAAATATTTTATTAAATGCTTAAGAATTGGTCAGAGAGGTCACTGGAACATTTGACATCAATAGCACAGCTGTTTCCAAGCACCTTGATGCCAGCAACATGTTTCAAAAAAGTTGGGACAGGGGCAACAATGATGTGATGTGTAATGCTACAAAAAAGAGTGGCTCCCAGAGGGTAGCGTCTCTCACATGTAAAGATGGGGAGAGATACAACACTTTGTCACACTGCACGGGCAAATATTGCAACAATTTAAAAATACATTGCAAAGAATTTTAGGGTTGCATTATTCCATCATCTACAGTACATAATACCATTAAAAGATTCAGAGAGAGCAACTGTGTTGCATCACGTCTACTTTTAACAACATTTTGTAACCATTGGGAACAAAGAAGACCGATTGCAGTGAAATGTTGTCCCATTATTGACCCATTCAGCTGCTCAACATTTCGGGGTCTCCTTTGTCATATCTTTCATTTTTTATAATGTGCAAAAATGTTTTCAATGGGTTACAGAGTCAGGCCAGTTTAGCACCAGGACTCTTTTATTGTGGAGCCATGCTGCTGGGATACGTACAGAATATGATTTGGTATTGTCTTCCTGAAATAAGCACAACCTTTCCTGAAAAATATATTGCCTGATGTTCCTTCAAAACCTGTATATAAGGTTCAGCATTAATGGTACCTTTCCAGATTTGCAAGCTTTCCATACCATGCGCACTAATACAACCCCCGTACCATCACGGATGCCTGTACTGTATGCTGATAACAAGCCCAATGGTCTTTCTCCTCTTTAGCCTGGAGGATGTGGCTTCATGATTTCCAAAAAGAATTTAACATTTTGATTTGTCACAGGAGAGAGTTTCGCTTCGTCTCAGCCCATCTTAAATGAGCGTGGGCCCTGAGAAGGTGGTATTATTTATGTATCATGTATGTATATGGTTTCCTCTTTACATGGCAGGGTTTTAACTTTGTTTTATTTGCATTAGTGGATGCATTAATGAACTGTGTTGACAGACAATAGTTTGGAGAAATTTTCCTGACCCCATGCAGTAATTTCTGAATTTAATTTCTGAATTGTGTCTGTTTTTAATGCAGTGCTGCCTGCGGGTCCAATATTGGCATTAGGACTTCTCCCTTGTGTACAGAGATTTCTCTGGATTCTCCTTATTTTTAAATTGTTGCAATATTTGCCCACCGAGTGTGTCACCGAGTGTTATACCCCTCCCCATTAGTGATGGGCGAATTTCTCCCATTTCACCTTCGCCGAAAAATTCGTTAAACAGCAAAATATTCATGAAACTCGAATTTTGACACCCATGTCAGTTTTGACGCCCACATCAATTCTGACCCGGCATTAAAGTTAATGGGCATCTGAATAGTGTTGACGCAAGATGGTTTTGACACGAGCGACTTTTCCAACACACGACTTTCACCGGTGAACTTTTGCAGGAGATTTGCAGCGAATTTGTACCTGCCAAATTTATTCGCCCATCACTACACCCCATCTTTTCTTCTTGGACAGGCTCTTTTTAGCATTACACTTTTCCAGTCTTTTGTTACCGTGTCCCAACATTTCTGGAATGTGTTATTGGCATCAAATTCAAAATGACCATATTTCATTTTTCATATTTTCCCAGTTTCAGCATCCAATTGTCTGTTGTCTTTGTATTCTTTGCAATAAATAGGGGTTAGATGCTTGGCAGATCATTCCATTCTCTTTTTATTTACATTTTACACAGTGCCCTAACTTTTTATGAAACTGGGCTGTGGTTTCTGCAATTGTCAGTATAAAGAAATACAACAGGGCTATTAAAACAGTTAGTGCATTTAAATGTAATATATACAAGGAATAACATGATTATAGAACTAAATAATCATCAACTGCCCTGTTAGAACACATTTTCAATGAATATATAAACCACAAACAATTTTAAATGTTATAGTTTTGATCAGGAAAGATGTGATATAATTAGAACTGAGAGTGGAAAGCTTAACCTTCCTGGAACAGTAAACATAGAGCTGAATAAGATGAAATCCATATGGATTTACTGAGAATTAAATACATTGTTATAATATGGTTTCCCAGTCGTATAGAATATATATGGTAAGATTAGATACAAATGTCAAAAAAAGATTTAGTTAGACAGGATTTGTTATAGGCTGATTTACAGTATTTTGAATCTATAAAACACACTAAGGTACAATAAGGTTTTGATTAACCAAGCGACCAGGGATTATTGCTGAAATGAATGGCAGCAACTCATTTTGCAAGGAACTAAACTGCACTAAAACATATACAGGTATGGGACCTGTTATCCAGAATGCTGGGGACCTTCTGTAATCTGGATCTTCATACCTTAGGTCTACTAGAAAATCATGTCAACATTAAATAAACCCAATAAGCTGATTTTGATTCCAATACGGGTTAATTATATCTTAGTTTGGATCAAGTATAAAGTACTGTTTTATTATTACAGAGAAAAAAGCAATCATTTTTAAACATTTGGATTATTTGGATAAAAATGGAGTCTATGGGAGATGTCCATAATTCGGAGCTTTCTGGATATTGGGTTTCCATATAACGGATCCCATACCTGTACCATAATAAACCTCTAAACCTATTATTTCCGACAACCATTATTAATTAAGTTGGTACTGCATAAGGCTTCGGAGGGTTTATGAGATCAAGTTACATTTGAGTAATAATATAATATTCAAACTAAATTAACCAAGTTTGATGGAAAAAAAAAATTCTATAATATATATATACATAGATGAGTCCTTTATTATTATTTTTTTGCTTGTATTTCCTTGTCAGTAGTGCATGGCATTCTGGTTTGGTTCTGAAGCTCTGCAGCCAGTAAGTGGATCTCTTGTAGCTTGCACATACATGCTCTCCCAACACTAGGAAACTATTTAATATTATACTATAATATTTTTACACACGGCCATTAAGCTGTAAATAAAAGGAAAGACATCTCTAAATATTAACATATAGCTACAGTTATAGCAAAGTCTGCAGAAGTTATTAAACTGTATGTCTAATATTTTTTCAGGCAATCCCTTTTAACAGTGTTGCTGGGATTTGTGACTTATGGATTCGATTTTCAAAGGCTTCATAAACAAGAAAAAAAAAAAGGAAATAAAAATCCTAACAAAAGCTTAGCAGTTGTTTTCTTTTTCTATCTTTTTCATCACAGAGGATCTGAAAAGTTCAGTTGACAGACCTTAGTATTGATCACCAAAAGCGATTTGCCTTTAGCCAGTACTATAAAGAAAGTCATGGAAGAGTTGCTAGGTGCTTCAATATTCTTTACGCAGGGTACAAATTTACAACATGCTGCCAAAAGATGTTCCAGCCACATACTAGTATTTTAGGTTAAGAACTTTACATTCTTTGGTAAACTTTTTTTGCTTGCATGCTTTTTTTTTTAAGTTCTTTTCCCCTAGAGTTTCTTTTAATTCAGCTCTTAAATGGGTTGTTCACCTTTAAATCTACTTTTAGTATAATGTAGAGATTGATATCCTGAGATAATTTGCAATTGCTTTTCACTTTATATTATTTGTGGTTTTTGAGTTATTACGTTTTTTATTCAGCAGCTCTCCAGCTGCAATTTCTGCAGTCGGGTCCAAATTCCCCTAGCAACCATGCCTTGATGTAAATAAGAGACTGGAGTATGAATAGGAGAGGCCTGAATAGAAAGATGAGTAATAAAAAGGTGCAACAAAAACAATAAATGTGTAGCCTTACAGAGCATTTGTTCTAAGATGGGGTCAGTGACCCCCATTTATAAAGCTGGAAAGAGTCAGAAGAAAAAGGCAAATAATTCAAAAACTAATAAAAAATAAACACTGAATAATGTGAAGTCCAATTGAAAAGTTGCTTAGAGTTGTCCTTTCTAGACAGTTACTAAAAATTAGCTTAAAGGTAGTGATCGTCAAATTTCTTCCGTTTCGATTTGCGGAAAAATTCACGAGAATGTTTTGACGCTGGCGGCAATTCACGCGCATTAAAGTCAATGGGTGTTTTTAATTGTCACCGGCATCAGAATTGTTGACAGCATCAAAAAAGAAATTGAATTTTCGCTGCAATTTCGTGCATTTATTCGCCAGCGCCGAACCGTGGAAATTCGCAGCGAATTCGCGCCTGCCAAATAAATTCGCCCAACACTACTTAAAGGTAAACCATCCCTTTAGAGATATCCATTTCTTCCTGGAGCACTGTGAGGTGGGCTTGGAAAACTCAGCCTTTCTCAGCTCCCACAGCTTGAAGCACTGTAAGTTCTATGCTAACATTTATTTGGCAGGCGGACCCATAAAATGTGAATACGCTAGACAGAGTCTTATATTCTGTTCTTTTCTTAGGGAGAAAATTGCTGCAGTATTTCCATGGTCTGCAAACACTTCCCATTTTATATTACCACTGTTCATAATTACTCAAAGAGAACAAAGGGAATGGTGCTGTGCTAGGTTCAGATGTGCACATGTTAATAATCCAGTGCTTACTGTAAGGGTATTCTGTAGCCCTACATCTACAGTTTAACACCCTTTATGACTTTTTTTTCCACTTTTATGGTGGATATAGGTGAAGCTGCAGAACAGGGTGCCATGGGAGTCCAATACAATTTGCAGCTTTGACCATTATTTCTGCCATTACTTTCAATTTTCTCTCCAAACCTTTATTATGCATTCATTATATGCAACAACATCTCACTGGCTTCTTCTCTCATACCTCCCAACATTTGAAAAATGGAAAGAGGGACAAAAAGATCTGTTTTTGCATAGCGAGGTCGAAAATGTCTTGACCACAGGTTGTGAAAGTTTGACCACATTTCTGGGAGTTTTAATGAAGGTAAAACTGCCCTTTAAACTGCTACACTTCAGGGGTTATTTACAAAAAAATCAAGAAAAATTTGTGATTTTTTTTTTTATAAAATCTGACTTTTAAAAAAAAAAAAAATCACAAATTTTTTGGAATTCATTAAACCCAGAGGATGGAAAAGTCAGAATCTGAAAATCTGGCTTCTCAGACCTGTCAATGTTGCATATAAATCAATGGGAGAAGTCGCAAAGATTTTTTGATGTGCTCTGGGTTTCGTGCAATTCCTCCGAAAGCTTTCTGAGTTTTTGGGTAAAATTCCCAAAAAAATTAGAAAATCGGATGGAAAAATCTGAAAAAAATTGTGAAAATCTGACTTTTTTGCGAAAAGCTAATTTTTGGGAAAATGTAATAATAAATAGGCATAAAAACCCAAGCGTATTTGATCGGGGTTTGTAGCAGAAAATATTGAGATAAATTTGGACTTTGATAAATAACCCCCTAAGTTCTCCCAAGAGACCTGCTTCTTATAAGCTACAATTGTATATAAGGGCAGGTGCTAAGTATTCTGGGTTCTCTGCCAAGGTTCAGAAACTTTGTATCTTTTTCTGAAGTCAGTGCAGGAGATTAAAGAGAAAATCAGGCATTTTTAATAAAATTCCAGGACTTTGGGCTGAGCTGTCAAAATCAATACTGTATTGCAGAAAACAGTTGGGTATCAATAAAAAAGTTCAGTTGATAAGTTCCATAAAAGTCCAGGGACTTTCTTAGTACATTTGGAATAATTTGGGAGTAAACTGCTAAAATGAACAAATGAGTGTTTGTGCTTTCCTTTATTATGTGGATGTCAGCAAAATGTAAATGACCATCATGAGACTCATGCCATATATTGGGCATATTATTGGATTTTATCATTATGATAACCTTTATGCAAGATTTTTTTCCTGCCCGTTCCCAGTAGTGAGAAATCATGGCATACGCTGTCATTTATTCCCAAAACTAACATATGTAGGTCACACACATTTATATAATCGCCCTACTTTCTCAGTTATGTACATTATTTAGAAATAGATTGCCCTGTTAATGATTTCCAGTGTGTAATAAAGCCATTTATAAAGTCCAGTTCAGGTCTAGACTGGGAGTCAAAATAGGCCCATGCATTCCAAGTACACAAAGGCCCAAATAGTTCTCCCCCGCTGATTAGTGAAATAGTGACTGTCTATGGGACCTTACAGCAGCCCCTCTGGCATTTGCCAGAACCTACATATTGCAAGTCCAGGCCTGATCCTGTTATGCAGCTGGCAATAAGATATTAGCAGGTTATGTGCATGTGTTCTGAAAAATCAAGTCAACATAACACTTAGGGGCACATTTACAAAGCTCGAGTGAAGGATTCGAATTAAAAAAACTTCGAATTTCGAAGTGTTTTTTGGGCTACTTCGACCTTCGACTACTACTTCGACTTCGAATCAAACGATTCAAACTAAAAATCGACCATTCGATAGTCGAAGTAATGTCTCTTTAAGAAAAACTTCGACCCCCTACTTCGGCAGCTAAAAGCTACCGAAGTCAATGTTAGCCTATGGGGAAGGTCCCCATAGGCTTGCCTGTGATTTTTTGATCGAAGGATATTCCTTCGATCGTTGTATTAAAATCCTTCGAATCGTTCGATTCGAAGGATTTAATCGTTCGGTCGAACGAATAATCCTTCGATCGTTCGATCGCGGGATTTGCGCTAAATCGTTCGACTTCGATATTCGAAGTCGAACGATTTTAGTTCCTAGTCGAATATTGAGGGTTAATTAACCCTCGATATTCGACCCTTAGTAAATCTGCCCCTTAAGATTTGTTAAAATATGTTCTTAGCGCTTAATATAGTGAATAAAGTACCCCCTCTTGTAAATTATAAGGGTATTATAAGTTACCGAGGAGTTTCATGACCATGGAACTCTGAGGTAACTTCTAACATCCTCATATTTTGCAACTGGGGGTACTTTATTTATTATAATACACAAGTTTTAGTGAGTCATGTGACAGAAATGACATCAGAACTCACCGTTTATAACTGATGACATCAGAACTCACCGTTTATAAGGATATAATTTACAAGATATTCATGGCTTTTGTGTATTATATAACTTATTATCTGAGCACCCAACTATACAGCATATTCTAGTCCTCATTGCAGCACACATGAATATATATATAAAGTTATTATATAACTATATTAGGCAGCCAGTGTATAAAATCTCCAAGATCTTTCTTACCTACAACCATACAGCCATATTTTTACTATTTTCCAAGCATTACTTTTCCCTGTACTGCTGGTCCTGACTACAGGTACAGATGAAGCAATGAAGCAGTACAAGATTCAAATCTCCTCAAATCTGTAATTTTCCTTCATTACTGGGCTGTTACAGAACATATCAAACAAAAATGGATCAGCGCCTAAGGCAACAGAGAAGCCAGAAACAGTATATAGTGTAATAAGTTCAAATTAATTTGGATGACACCCTGTGTACACACAAAACTCTATTCAATGTGTTTTCCTCCAATGACCCTTCCTCTCCCTTGCATAGTGCACCAATAATTTTTCTGACAGCCTCCACCAATCTGGCAGAATTGCCTACTTACAAGACCCAGGATGGGGATATCGCATGTAGTATTTAGCAGATGTGGGTTCTCCTCGCCAAGTACCTTTAGGCTCCAATAAGGGAATACAGAAATCCCATAGCTTAATACTGTTAAATATATGTAAAATATTTTTAAAAACAATTTTTGCACTCATATTTGCTATATGAAGTCAGTCATATAAAACCCGCAAGTCCTTAACAGGTTGCTGATGTAATATAAGGAGGGATCTTTGCCGGCAAAGTTTTTTCTCTCTCCCTCTCCTTGTGGCGTTCCCCGCAGCTTGCCGTGACGTCACTTCCGCCTGACGCGTTTCGCCGAGCTAATCGGCTTCCCGAGCAGGGCATTGGAGTGTTTGGTGGTGGGGAGCAGACTACTATAATGGCAGATTTATCGAAAATCAACATACAAACTATTCATTCTTGATGAAAATCATTTTTCCCTACCAATCTCACTTTTTCTTTTACTTTTTTTTTTCATACATTCTTGCCCTTTTTTCCCCACAGCTTAAACTTGCAAAGATTCAGTCAAACCAATAAGAACATCAGAGTTTTCCAACAAAGTTTTATCAAGGGACAGAGTCAAAGCGTAGCTTCCAAAGAGGTCATCATCTGTTGAATTTTTCATAATAGTGTTAACTTAACAAATAAAGAAAACGTAACCATAATCTGTGCATTGTTTCCACTGCTTTGTTGGTTCTGTGCAGGTGAGAGGATACAAATAAAGAGGAGAAGGAGGGGGAAGGGGGGAGGGGCCTTTTGAACCCTTAGATATATACAGTGGTTGCTAGGACATGCTTTGGTAGGGGCGCTGGTATTATCATCTACATTGTGCTTGTCCAGCCATGGGGACCAGATTTCTTAAAACGATGTTGGACAACCTCTCCTGGCATACAGGAGTTTATAAATGGGTGCAGCTTGATTGACCTGGTTTTCCCAAAACGTTATGGATTGAGCAGAGTCAGCATTCCACTGAATTGTTATAGATTTGGAAGCATATGCAAAGAAGCTAGAATTGAGAGCACTTTCTGCAATTGTCACGGCTAAGCCGCTGCCAACAAAATCCCAGAGGGGGTTACCATAATAGGGGCACTGATCAAGTCAAAAATGAATTCCACTAACACTCTCCTGAATCTTTGAATGAGTGAAAATATTTCTTTCACTTCTCAATTGTCTTAACCAGTAGACTGCTATTCTAGCCACATTTCCTTGGGTGTTTTAACCCTCTAGTAAATTCAAGGGACATTCCAAAATAGTGCATTTTTCCTGCACAAAATGGATCTCGTGTGCAGTGTTCTGTATTATTTTATTCATCCACATTCCAAAGCTGAAATAACATTTGTGAAAAACAGGAAATATGGATGAATAGCTTTCCTCTGTGTGTACCTAAATGAATAATTACAGGTATGGGATCTTTTAACTGGAAAGCTGTTATTTGGAAAGCTCCAAATTATGAGAAGGCTGTCTCCTATAGAATCCATTTTAATAGAGTAATTCTAATTTTTGCGATCCAAATTATGGAAAGATCCCTTATGCAGAAGATCTCTAAGTCCCGGGTATTCTGGGTAACAGGTCCCATACCTGTAGTAGCATGTCGTTTTCTGTTAATTTCTTATATTTATGTTTAGTATTCACCATGCTTAAATACATTTTCTGAAAACATGCAGGCATCAAATCGAATAACTATAGTTTTGCCATATTTTAAAATGTATAATCTGAAAGAGGTTCTTGTTAGTACTTAGTGACCTTTTCAATTATTGCGTTTCTTACCTTATACCTTATTGCTTTTGCAATTCACACTTTAGTAAATAACATGAACTACATGGGAAGCTGGCAAAGTTGGGAGATGTTGATCTTATTTATGTGCTATTTCTTCACACAATGCATCCACTGTTTAGTTTATACAGTCTACTGTTCTATGGGACTGAAACTTCCCACGGGAAAACTGCATTGTGCCATTTAACATTGTGTCCTGCTCTGTCTCTGCCTCTTTTCAGTTTTTAATTTTAAAACTTAACCTTTAAAGCTATGAAGTCAATGGCACATGCAGCAGAGGGTTTCGTAGGCTTGCTGGAAGGCAACAAAATTCCTGGGAATGCTCCCTATTTATTTGAATGGCAACTGCTCAGAACCCTTGAAGTGTGAGTTAGGCAACTGGGCACCCAAAATGAATGTAGTTATTGAGTTCCTCACATGGGTCCAATCGGTTGCCATTGAAATGACAGGGAAGTGAGTATGGGTGCCAGTCAGCAGAGCAACTAAATGCTTGAGCATAAAAAATACTTAGAATCTCTGCATGTGTCATAGTCCTTACCCATGCTTCTATATTTAAGTAATCTTATCATGTTTTATCTGCAGAGACCATGTTCTATCACCATACCTGAAGCAGGAACCTAAGTAGTCCCAAAAGTTCACATTTTTTAATTTACTTAATTTATATACGCCACACAAATACACATAATGACTGAGAGCTGTGGTGTCTTGCTTAGGAGCAGATTTATCAAGGGTCGAATTGAGTTAAAAAAAACTCCCATTACTTCGAAATTTGACCCTTGATATGTAAATCTGCTCCTTAGTGTCTCAACCAGCCACCTGCAAAGGGAATTCCATCCAGGTATTATCAGCATAACACTAGCAGGGGGCATGTTTTAAACTTTTTTTTCTTGATAAGTGCCCTTTAAAGCATGGTTTCCCCATGCAATTCCAGATAATAGATCTTATACCCTCTCTATATATATTTCACATTTCAGCCTCTCTATGCCATACCTTTAAAATCCATTAGTGCTTAAAGGGCACCTGTTGTCAAAATATATAATCCCCCAACTAAAGGTGTGGGCTAATACATAGAGCCTGTTTTCTGGTTGGGGGTAACAGTAGTTTTTTATAAAAAAAAAAAAAAAAATACCTCCCGCCAGCGATAGGTCACCCACATCGGGAGGGAGCTCCCAGTTCAAGCTGCCATATTGGAGCACATGCATGTGCATAATGCGTGAATGCCGCAACTTGCTCATTATGCGCATGCGGGTGACTTCAGAAGCGTGTTTTGCACATTTGCTCTGACAGACATAGCTTTTCGCACCAGGAGCTCCCCCCGGTGCGGGTGTCCTAGTGCTGACGAGGGCGAATAAAAAAAACTATTGTTACCCCCAACCAGATTGCGGGCTCTATTAGCCCACACCTTTGGCTGTGGATAATATATTTTGGCAAACAGGTGCCCTTTAACTCAACTTCCCCCAATTGGGGGTGTAAGATATTCCCATAGGTTTAGCAGTTCCTGGTTATAAAAGGTAAAGGAACTTGTGCTTATTCTCTCTTTGGACTCCATCTTAGCAGGGAGGTGGATGTGCCAGAGGACATGAGGAGGAAGAAGGAGGAACTGAAAAGAAGTATTAAGTAATTAGGAAACAAACACATTAATGGGACCCCATGAATGACTCAGCAAGTGAAAGACTAGATCCTATCATGGTTCACCTTAGTTGTGTAAGATAGTAAGGGTTAGTGAGCAATAGCAGTCCTATACTCCACCAAGGAGAAATAGTGTGGGGCTAGTATTCCTCAGGTAACATCTGAGTGTAGGGACCACAGCTGGAAAGGGTCCCAGCTATACTTATCTATGAGAGGCTTCCATAGGAGGAGGTCCTAAACCCTGTTTGTTTCAGATATGTGTGTGTGTTGATAGTACCTGCCTGTTACACTCTCCTGTTACAGCTATTGCCTCACCACTTCAGTGTATGAAGTAACTATTCTGCTCAGTAAACATTCAGTTCATAGTTAAAGAGATACTGACACCAGAAAATGAACCTTTTTTTTACATCTACCATAAAATTGACTTTGCATGTGTAGCGCTATAGTAAATTGACAGTACGGTGGTCAATCCTAGCTACTTTCATGTGGTGTGAAACCACCAATGAGACCCTCTTTACTCAGGGGTAAGCCCTCGCAGCGGGGTGGAGGCAGGGTGTAGTGTAACTGTAACTGAGTGCCAATGCACAAGATTTGTGCGCCAGAGGTTCTTTTATGCTTAACCAAAGACTGTATTTATTTACAATAGCACACATCCACAATGGAGCTTAGAACACAGATAGCACAAAAGCAGCATATACTCACAGTACCAGTATAGGCTGAATCCCTGCAGGCCAGGGACACATCAGCAGATTGAGTTGCAGTTTGTGAGAGGTATTGCCCAGTCTTCAGGATCTCTTTAGGTGGCAGGGTCAGTAATACCCTGGGATCTTAATCCCTCTAATATCCTCATCGGGGCCTTGAGCTGCTCAACTATTTAACCTCTCTATCACCCTAGAGTGATCTATAAAAGAATATGCTATCACTTTACTAGGGCCACTGGTCCTAGGATCACACTACCCATTCCCTTCCAGCCTGCTTGGTTGGGCTAAAGTAATGGACCCAGACCACATGGTTCCCAAGACATTTATACTACCACACAGTGCAATCTAGTGTACACTGTGAGAACTACAGGGGTTACATAAACACAAGGTCCCCATTAGGACCCATTTAGGCTTCCATATTACTAGGGATGTGCCTGTCAATAATATGTGAGGGTGTCTAAATTTTCACATCCCTACACATGCTTCTTATAATTTTGCCATAAAGTATTTGCCCAATGCTTTTAAATTATCTATCTGACTCCCTGTGATCGCCTATGAGGGCTCAGGGGGCTGCCATATTTGTGCAGCAGAAGGCCGTTAGCATTACAATGTCTTACAAAAACAACTTTTAATGTACATTCATATTTTAATAAGTCGTTTTCTAGTGTCACTGGATCCTTTTTTTTTCAGTTATGTTTCCAGACATTTTCAAGGAAGGCTCAGGGGAGAAAGAGGGTGGCAATATAATGCCCTACTGTTCAGCAGCTGTGGTAAGGAAGGTCAGTCATTCAATCCCCCTTTCTATCAGGTTACACAGAGTTATCTTTTTCAGCCACTGCTGTACTTGAAAAACTTATTCCTGTTCAGTGGTTATGATCATCACTGACCTGATTTCCATTTTTACAGGCAATGTTGCTTTGATTCATGTGTGTTCTTCATTCAATCACTTTGGTTTCAGTGTATTACAGTAGGAGAGATCCCTATCCTATTTGGAAGTTTCTGTGGTCTGCACTGAAATTAGCCCAAAAATCTGACTATTTCGGGCTTTTCAGGAAAAAATCAAAAAAATTTTGATTTTGATAAATAACCCCCTTACTGTATGTGAAGATCCTTTGGGAGATTGTTAAACTCTAGTAAAGGGGATCATCATTATATTTATGTGTGCTTTATAATATTAAGGGGCAGTATACCTCCATGTTGAACATAAATGTAATGAAGCGGCTTGTGCCTATTGATTTCATCAAGAAAAATCTATGGTTCTTGTAATTTTAAAAAAGCAAACAGGGAAACTAGATCTACATATTTACTGCATAGAGGGCAGTCTGGTTTTCTTCAGAGCAATATTTAAGATATGGTGTTTCTGCCAACACTTTACCCTCAGTAAGTTTTATTCTCTTTCTCTCTTCCTATGTTTTATTCTTTTTCAAGCTAAACCACAATGGGAAAAATTGTATACAGTGGGGCTCGTTTATCAACACTGGGCAAATTTGCCCATGGGCAGTTACCTATAATCAGTGATTAGCTTTTTGAGACCAGCTGCAAGAAGAACAATGAATGCAGCAATCTGATTGGTTGCCATGGGTTACTGCCCATGGGCAAATTTGCGCAGTGTTGATAAATGAGCCCCAGTGTATCTTGTTTTTGCTTGTCAAATCCATAACTTGGAATTGGTTTTCTGACTATAGCAAAGCAATTTAGAGTGCAAAGCAGAACCTTTATACCGTACTTAAATCATTATACTTTAAGTTCAGTTTATTTTTTAGAATTGAATGGCAAATTTTCTCATTGCACCCCTTGATAAAGTGTTAACCCAACTTACAGTATAAATTCCTTTTTGTCTATCACTGCCATACTTTTTACATTGATTTCTTAGAACTGTCAGGTGCTCTGTAAAAATGCTTATTTTTCCCAACATTTAACCGATTTATTTCAAGCCTCAACAACAATTACAAACGGCTGATTATTATTATTATCAGTTACACTGTTGCAGCTTTCATTCTTACCTGGCAGGGGTCAGGTACTCCCGCTAAGCTGCCAACACTTGTCATAATTAGACATACAACACAGAATTGTTCTCTGAATAAGCAATCTGTGACAATATATGAGCCTCGAGACAGGAGGCTGCAGAGTTCATTATGTATTCCATATGCATTTTACTGAAACTAGGGCACTGCTAGGCCTACTAATTTACCCTCTCGCCAGTGTGGACAGCCGAATTGTTCCAAGCAAAAACATTGTAATATTTATGATAATATAAGCCTTTTTACACAGCATGGCTGTCTGTTCAGTAAATAGACTGTTTTACTCAAAAGCTACAATCCATAACTCTGTACATAAACTGTATATCCATATCCTACCATCCATAATCCATTATATATGTGTGAGATATGTATTTGTTACAATGAAAATAGCTTTCCTACTATATTATGTGTAATATATTTAAATGGTACAATGCATTAAAAGGGAAGTTTGATGTTATATAAACAGCACTGCATACCACAACTAATTTGTGACGACCCCTAAGCTTAGCATTTCAAATGCTGCTCAGAGCCCACTGAGCATGTGAGTGTCACAGACACTTTCCAAGATGGTGACCCCGTGACAAGTTTGAAGTCCTGGATCATTGCTGCTATTGAGAAGCTGAAACTTTAGGTCAGTGCAATAAAATCAATAGATAAAATATGGCATTTTAGCCATGTTTATTTTTAGGGTTTAGTTCTCCTTTAAGTTACAAAAAATGCCCTCCCCTTAAAATGAAACAATAGTTGTTTGTCCATATATTTTAATATACAGTATTCAAGCTGGCCAACTACATCAAAGTCATCCCTGTTGTGTCCAGTCCTACACTCAGTTTTCATCTGATTCATTAAGAATTCTATTGCTTCATTATACAATTTACACAGGGACTAAGTTTTACCAGTAATTTGCATTCAAGGTTAAAACTCCCAAATGGCATAAAATGTATAATGAAGTAATATAAATCTTAATGAATCATGTTTAATATTTAAAATGTATTTTTACCAGACCTGTTGAAAAGGATAAATTAAAATGTACAGAAATAATTTATTAATATAGCTGTGAAAATTAGCTGTAAGATGATGTTTCCCCTACCTCGTGTTCTCCTTGTAACCTAGGGGTTATCCGGAAACCCGTTGTAACATAGGGTATCCCAAACTCAGAACTAACTCCAAGGGCCCGGTCTCGGCTCACTCTTCTGCCTATAGCAGCCGCCTTTGGCTTTCGGACTAGCTCTCGCCAGGTCTTAGGGGCCGATTCACTAAGCTCGAGTGAAGGATTCGAATGAAAAATACTTCTAATTTCGAAGTATTTTTTGGGTACTTCGACCATCGAATGGGCTACTTCGACCTTCGACTACGACCTTCGACTTCGATTCGAACGATTCGAACGAAAAATCGTTCGACTATTCGACCATTCGATAGTCGAAGTACTTTCCCTTTAAAAAAAACTTCGACCCCCTACTTCGGCAGATAAAACCTACCGAAGTCAATGTTAGCCTATGGGGAAGGTCCCCATAGGCTTGCTAAACTTTTTTTGATCGAAGGATTTTCCTTCGATCGAACGAAAAATCCTTCGATCGATCGAACGAACGTTTAGCGCTAAATCCTTCGACTTCGATATTCGAAGTCGAAGGATTTCAATTCGAGGGTCGAATTTCGAAGTATTTTTTACTTCGAAATTCGACCCTTAGTGAATCTGCCCCTTAGTGTGAGAAGACCAAGGAGAGATTTCTGGGCAGGCTAGGAAAGTAAAGTAGTAGTAAACTCCATTATAATCAAATAATCCAAATTTTTTAAAACTATACCTTTTTCTCTGTAATAATAAAACAGTACCTTGTACTTGATCGCAACTTAGATATAATGAATTCTTACTGGAAGCAAAACAAGCCTATTGGGTTTAATTAATGTTTACATGGTAGACTTAAGGTATGAAGATCCAATTTATGGAAAGATCCATTATCCAGAAAACTCCAGGTCCAGAGCATTTTGGATAACAAGTCCCATACCTGTACTAGAAAAGTATATTTTTATAAAATGTTTATTTAGATAAGCAGTGTTATACATGGACAGTTGTATGCAATGTACTTTTATTGAAACCTGTAATGGTATAGTTTGCCTTTAAAGGAATTGATCAGTTTAAAAATAAAAACTGGGTAAATAGATAGGCTGTGCAAAATAAAAAATGTTTCTAATATAGTTAGTTATGCAGAAATGTAATGTATAAAGGCTGGAGTGACTGATGTCTAACATAATAGGCAGAACACTACTTCCTGCTTTTCAGCTGTCTTGGTTTCCACTGATTGGTTACCAGGCAGTAACCAGTGACTAGAGGGGGGACCACATGGGCCATAACTGTTGCTTTTGAATCTGAGCTGAATGCTGAGGATCAATTGCAAACTCACTGAACAGTTATGTCCCATGTGGCCCCCCTTCAAGTCGCTGACTAACTCAGAGTTAGAGAGCTGAAAGCAGGAAGTTGGATTCTGGCTATTATATTACAAATCCAGTCTCTCCAGCCTTTATAGATTACATTTTTGGCTATGTAACTATATTAGAAACATTTTTTATTTTGCACAGCCTATCTATTTATCCAGTTTTTATTTTTACGCTGAACTGTTTCTTTAAGCTCCACCAGTGCACTGTTTTGGAATGATAGATCCATTATGTTCAGATTTGAAGAGGGTAGAGCCCATTATGTCAGTTTTGTTACTTTCAGTGGTATTGTAATTTGCCTATTTTTAATTAGGAGAAACCATTAAAAAAAAGGTTTCCTGATTTTCATTCTTTCTAGATCTTTCTCTACCAGTCTAGAGGTATACACTCTATAGAGTACACACTTACTCTTGGAAGCTCTTTATAAAATAATAACAAAGAATAGAGTTTTTCTGAAGAATCACATTGACTCTTAATAAACCAGTAGGAAAAGTAACAACCCGTAATCAAAGAAGACAATTCCATCTCCTCTCATCATTTCCAATAGCATTTTATCTGCCAGCTCCATAATTCTTACTCTGGGTTTAGAAATAGAAATGCGTGTGTGTTAAGTTTATTGTATTAATAAAAGTTGTATAAAACGTGCATTAATGTTGTAAAAAAAACAAACTCGTTCTTTTCATCATTTCTATGAGACAGTGGCTAGGTTTAGATAGGAACAAAGTGATAATATTGCTGATGCAAGACTCCATTAATAATAAATAGGCAGTGTTTATAAATATGCACCACAATATACTTCCAATCCACATTTTCCCTGCTGTTATGGTATTAAATTACACCTTTGAGCTGAGCAAAATGAAAATAAGCATCACGTATAATTTTAATTTGCATTGCAACAATGGTTTGCTGTAATATGAAGGCAGTAATTCATTTTCAAGTAATTATTAAAATACAAACAAAGCCTGGGTTTACTGGAACACTCATTAATATGCAGACTGCACCATATTGAGAAATGCCGAACTAAATTAGGATTAAGGGGCAATTTTACAAGTGGGTTGATTTTTTTTTTTGAGGCAATGATGGTGAGAGCTGAAAAAGAAGAAACAACCAGCTTCAGACTTCTTTTTAGTTTCATTTTGCACTTAGAGCAGAAAAGATTTAACTTAGGGGCAACATTATTAAGGTTCAAATAGTAAATTAGAATTCAAATTCTCAAACTTTTTTTTTAGTTCACAACTCAAATTTTAAATCACTAACTTGAATTTGAATGTGAGATTTATCACATCTCAACCCTGGAAACAGTTCTAATTAGAATATTTGCCACCTAAAACCTGCCAAGTTCATGTACAAGTCAAAGGTCCATTAAACCATTGGAAGTTTGTTCACAGGAAAATTCGATTTGAATTTGATTAGAAATTTCAGGTCGTTCATATTCGAGCAAATATTAGACTTAGAGTTTTTTTCATAAATAACCTCCCATTTGAGTTTTGAGTACAATTAAATTTACAGTATTAGCGTTAAAAAAAAATTCACATAACTTCAAAATTCGATAAATCTGCCCCTTAATGTAACTGGCCAATTTTCAGAATAGGTAGGCTTTTTAATTTTATCAGGGTGACTTTAGGAATTTAGGGTTCCTCAATAGTCTTGTGAGACTCCTGCCTTAGGAAAACAATGGCATTTGACTTCTTTAACCTGGTGAACACTTCCTGATGAAAAAGCCAGTATAGGGTGTTGGGAAATACTGGTTATTAGAAGGGATGTGTCAGTTTCTGCAATGTCCACCAGACAGGCAGGACATTGCAAAATTGTTTTTTTCCCCAGTAGGAAGTTTTATGAAAAAACTGTTACTTAATAAGATATTACCATGGAAATGCGTGATTACTCTTCAGAGATTATGCAGAACTTTGCAGCATGGAGTAAGAACACAGGCAGTGGTTTACCAAGATGTTACAGGGCACCGCAAAAAAATGTAATTTAGGGCCTAAAATACATTGGCAAGTTGGCCTATTCTACCAAGATTTATAAAAATAGTTCATTTATTAGGGCTACACTGGCCAACTACACTATGCCCCCCCTTAAACAGCAGGGTTTGCTTCCTTTGTAGTTACACCCCTGAAGACAGGGGACAGTTGGCTTCCAGCACTTGACATGCCGCCAGTGCCGGGCCACGCTGGGCAGGCGCCCTAGGCAGGCCCGTCAGTCGCGGCGCCTGTTTAGTGTGCGCAAATTTTAGGTACATGCCTGGCGCCCTCCCAGCTTTGCGCCCTATTCACGTGCCTACTCTGCCTACCCCTAGTTCCGGCCCTGCATGCCGCAGCTATCTGCATTCATTTGCAACGCACTAATCCGATTGGTGCCAATATGATTAATGATATAGAAGTAAGGAAGAAGCGGGACATGGGCAGAATCACTGGAACACAGTAGTAATTAGTGATGGCCGAATAAATACATTTGTGAAACTGCCGTGAAAATTCGCCAGCATCAAAAAAAGACGCGCTTCGGAAACGTCAAAACCGGCACGCATCAACATTATTCGGACACACATTGACTTTAATGCTGGCGTCAAAATTGACGCTATCGTCAGAAGTGACACAGGCGTAAAAATCCACATTTCGCAAATTTCGCTGGAAATTCACAAATTTTTCGGCGAACCAAAATGGACAAATTCGCCCTAGTAGTAATGTCTATGTATGATTTTTGTGACCTGACGGTGATTTTTGCATTCATTTAGTGGGAGAGCGGGTCATCGACTCTCTCCTGAACTACCACTGTGAACTACTTTGCAAACAATTTAATAATTCTGCAATAATTAGTGGCAGTTTTGAGATCAAAATGTGAGATTAGAGTACACCACAGAAAACCTCACCCACCCTCATTCCTATGTTATTTTTAGAATCATATTTATCAACGGGTGCAAGTTAGAGCTCACCATTTCATAAATATGCTTCTAATAATCCCATAAGAATTAATAAAAAGTTAGTTTTTTGTATAGTGAAATAAATCTGCAAAAATCTGCAAAAAAATCACAGAAAAAGATTATGGGGCCCATGCACTAACTTCGAGTGAAGGATTTGAAGTAAAAAAACTTCGAATTTCTAAGTGTTTTTTGGGCTACTTCGACCATCGAATGGACTACTTCGACCTTGGACTACGACTTCGAATCGAAGGATTCAAACTACAAATCGTTTGACTATTCGATAGTCGAAGTACTGTCTTTTTAAGAAAAAACTTCGACCCCCTAGGTCCCCATAGGCTTTCCTAAATTTTTTTGGTCGAAGGATATTCCTTCGATTGTTGGATTAAAATCCTTCGAATCGTTCGATTCGAAGGATTTAATCGTTCGATTCGAAGGATTTAATCGTTCGATCGAAGGATTATACCTTTGATTGTTCGATTGAACTATTTGCGCTAAAATCCTTCGACTTCGATATTCGAAGTCGAAGGATTTTAATTCCCAGTCGAATATTGAGGGTTAATTAACCCTCGATTTTCGACCCTTAATGAATCGGCCCCTTAAAAAGTGAAAACATTAGACATAAAAAGACATAAAAGATTCTGTAGATTTATTTTTTCAAAAGTGTTCCACGAATACAGTATACAATGATTTTCCTATAATTTGAGGCATCTCTTTTTTTTAACCTAGCATGTTTTCGTGCTTCAAACAACTCACTCATGCTGGAAAATCCAGTTTGATGAGAAGTGTATTTAGTTGCAGCAGGTGGAAATATTTAGCTTCATTTAGTCATTCTCCTGGTTGAGAAAACGGAATACAACAGCAGGTTAGACGCCTAAAATGTCCAACTGAGAAACAGTACGACTCTGTGTGGGTTTGGTGGAGGAAGCACAATAATAATTTTATATATCAAAAAAGGAAAAAACAAAAACTCAGCACAGAACATGCACTGAATGACACATTATATATCTTTTCGCACAGCTAGAACAGTAAACACTTACAGTGCCAAGTGCAGTATATACTGTGAATATCGCATTTCACTTTCTGTATATGTTTTGGGAATGTGTAAAGCAGCAAAGCATTCAGCAGGGCTTATATAGTTAGGTTCTTATTGATCTGTCCTTATTCAGACGTTAAGTTAACTCAAATGTTAAAAGAAAAACAACTCCATGAGAAGCATCAAAGATAAATGAGCTGTGACACTATCCACGGACAGAGACAAAGATAAAGTCTCCATGTGTCAAACCTTAGACATCAGCAGACCTGCAGAAAGTCTATTGACCCATACAGGGCCGCCATCAGGGGGGGACAGGGGGGACAAGCGTACCGGGCCCGGGCATGAAGGGGGGCCCGGCAGCGCTGCATTTTTTTGAAGATCCGGGCCCCCCTTACGAGCGCCCGAGCCGTACGTCTTGCCTCTTCAGTGCCGAATGCGGAAGTGCCGAAAAGCCGAAGCCGATGCGACGAAAAGACCCGAAGTCACGGAAAAAGCCGAAGTCACGAAGCGCCGAAAAGACCCGAAGTCACGAAAACAGCCGAAGTCCTGAAGCAGCGCAAAGACCCGAAGTCACGAAAACAGCCGAAGCCGAAGTCCTGAAGCGGTGAAAAGACCCGAAGTCACGAAAGGAGGCGAAGTTGAAGTACTGAAGCCATGAGTTCAATTCTACTGAACACCAGTTTGTGTTTTTTTTTTTTTTAATCCCCTGGCCACCAATGTATTATTTTAATATTCTATAGGCCCCTGCCACCAATCTTTTTTTTAAAACTTTTGTTTTTGGGGCCCCAATTTTTTTTTTAACTCGTAAGGGGCCCCTTGCCACCATTGTTTTTTTTTGGGTTTTTTTTTTTTTAAAAAAAAATTAATTTTCTTTTTGGTGGCCCCAAATTTTTTTAACTTGTAAGGGGGCCCCTGCCACCAGTTTTTTTTTTTTTTCAAAAAAAAATTATTTTTTTTTAAAAATTTTTTTGGGGCCCCAATTTGTTTTTAACTTGTAAGGGGGCCCCTGCCACCATTTTTTTTTTTTCAAAAAAATTTTTTTTCTCCAAATTTTTTTTTTGGGGCCCCAATTTGTTTTTAACTTATAAGGGGGCCCCTGCCGCCAATGTTTTTTTTTTTTTCAAAAAAAATTAATTTTTTTTCAAATTTTTTTTGGGGCCCCAATTAGTTTTTAACTTAGAAGGGGGCCCCTGCCACCAATGTTTGTTTATTTTTTAGTTTTTTTTACATTTTTTTTTGTTGGGGCCCCAAGTTTTTTTAACAGGGGGCCCCTGCCACCAATGTTTTTAAAAAAAAAAAATTTTAATTTTTTTTTTTTTGGGGCCCCAATTTTTTTTATAAGGGGGCCCTGACCATCAATAGCTTTTTACAACTTGTGTGGGGGGGGGGGTTTACTTTTTTAGCGCTGATGTCTGTGTGGTCTTTTAACTGCTATGTGGGCGGGATATGGGGCGGAGCTTGGTCGTCAGTGTGGGCGGGGCCCAGGGGGCCCCAAAAATTTTGTTGTACGGGGCCCCGTGATTTCTAATGGCGGCCCTGGACCCATACAAAGAGAATCAGATCAAGCAGAAAAAAGCAGTGCTCTCCAGTACACTGATTAACCCTCCATTTAAACTGTGGAAACTGTCAAAGCAGAGACAGGGCAGCATGTAGCATATACAATGAGATTCTGAGTAGAATGAAGGCTAGCAGATCCGGGGAGAGGACTAAATCATATTCCCATTGCACACTGTGTGTCTGGCCAAATCTATTAGAAAAAGGCAAGTGAGTGACATTCCTTCACTGAGTATGAAATACACAGGGACTGAGAAAGAAAGGCTTAAATGCTTTCTTTGCAAACAAACTAGACCTAAATAGTATTCCATTCTAACACTAAAGAAAATCTAGTGATAAAGTCATTTTGCAATATCAGACAATATGATGTTCATTTATTTAAAGTTGAATGAATCATCATTGGTGCATGCGACAATCTGCTCAGTATAAGGGCTCTTACACATGGCCGGTTTTGCCTGCGCTCCCCTGCGTTGCGCTTTCTTCCGTTCATCCGTAGGGGGAGTAGACACACTCAAAATTAATGTATGCGCCGAACGCAGATGAAATGCAACATGCTGCGTCCCACCTGCGTTTGGCATTTACATGCGTCTGTGTGAGTACAGCCCCCTTTACAATAATTGAGTGTGTCTACTCCTGCACTCCCCTGCGACAGAACAGAAGAAAACACAACGCAGGGGAGCACACGAAACGCCTGTGTGTAATAAAATCTACTTGCCCTGGTGGTCCAGTGGTGCAGCGGGGACGCCACACCGCTCCTCTTCAGCTGCAATTGCAACTCCTTAGGGTGCGCGCGCCTTTGTCTAGATATGGATGCGGACGCGGTGGCGTGATGATGCCGACACGCAGAGGCGCGAAAATCAAAACACTATAAAAGGTTAATTTAGGCTTCTAATCATTGCCCGTTATAGGTTTAATCCTGTGGTGGTTGAGCTTTGAGTTATCTGTATTCTGATTTGATTCCTGTTGTAACCCCTGCCTGGCTATTCGACTATCCTGATTTCTGAAACCTGACCCTTGCCTGTGATCTGACTCCGATCCTGCTAAATCCCTTCTGATTTATCACCCGGTTTTGACCTTTGCCTGCCTGACTTTGTTTGTACTCTGACTACGATTCTGTCTAACGCCTTGTACCGTGACCTTCTGCCCAAAGAATTTTGCTTTACAGTTGTGCCTCTTTGTTTGTCCAGAACCCCTCGCCTTGCACCTCTCGTTATAAGACTTGGCGGCATCTGAGTAGCTGAGGGCTCCTCCCAAGGCCAAAGGTGGCTGCTACAGGCAGAAGCACGAGCCGAGACCAGGGTGCTTGGCATCAGTTCTGGGTTTAGGGTGCCAACCGTTACACTGTGTCTAAGATCCCTAAGTAAGGGGATAATGAAGTCCATATACTATTACAAATGGAGGCGGCTTCACAATTAGATCAATTTATTATTATTGGTGACTAATTTTCCAGTCATTGGCTGGGGTAATGGGGTCAAGTCAGATAAAGCTAGTAGGTTTGTAAACATGCTGAATGACAACTTTTTTTTTTTTTAATGTTTTTATTTGCACCATAGTACAATACATAAAACAACAGAGCAAACATGTTATTACAATTATGAATAAAACTTTGCATTTTTAAGACTGGGTCTGGTCTACACACTATTTTCGACCTTCGCCAGAATGACAACTTTTTATTTCAGCTCGTTCATGTACCTACTAGGAATCTGTCTCTTTTTGATCTTGTAATAACTAATATTACCAACTTCCTATCTAGAACTGGTGTGGGTTAGAATTTAGGGAATAGTGAAAGAAGGATTGAAGCTGGTAAGAAAAAATGTGTTTTTAAGCCATTCAAGTTAGCAAAGAGAGTCGACATGTTTATCAGTTACAAAGATGCCAATAAAGCATGCAACAAAGATATCCGTCAAGATAAAATAGAGAAGCATTGCAGTGAAGAGTAAAATGAATCCACAATTATGCTTTAAATATGTAAATAGTAAAAAAATGTAAGCAACAAGGGGGTGAGACGCTTTGTATCATAATTTTTCAGGATTCCTTGAGGTTTGTCATGGCAGTGATCATAACATGGTCTCCTCTGAGATTCTTTAAGGGAGTTACTAAAACACTAAATTTAGACTTGCAGTATAAGGGCATTTCTGCAACATATAAAGTGGTTAAAGCTTTTCACAGGGTTAAACACAAAAATATGACATTAAGACATTTTTTAAAATGCTGATTAATTAATATACAAGTGAGTATATTCCCCTTGTAAAGAAGAAACGTCATCGCAAAACCTTTGTGGTTCAATAGAAGTGTTGGTGCTGAGTTGGGTAAGAAAAAATGTGCTTTTAAGGCATTCAAGTTAGCTGAAAAAAGCTAACTTAGATTTTTCAAAATCCACCAATCGACTCCAAATAGGTTCTAGGAGGTCCCCCATAGGCTAAACAGCAATTCGCCAGGTTTTAGATGGCGATTGGTCTAAGTCAAATTTTTTTGCAAATTCAAATCGAATTTGGACTATTCCCTAGTCGAAGTACACAAAAAATAGCTTGAATTTCGATTTTTTTTCATTCGAAAATGCACCTCAAACTTTGATAAATCTGCCCCTCAATGGTATGTGTTTTGGGCTATCCTTAACTGAGAAGGCTCTTGGGATTTTTGTGGATAATAAGTGATAAAATGTTGCCGCATTATAGGCCTCATACGCACACCCGGTATCTCATTTAAAAATACATCCCGGTGCTTTAGCGTTTATGAGGACAGCACCCCCATCATAACCTCATAAAAAGAATATTCCGGCACACAGGAAATATGCTCAACAAGGTATTTACCTGTGTTTAATTATGCCAAGCCAAACAACAATGATTCGGGGGGTGGACCCCTTCATCAGGTGATCAGAATCAACCCACCAAGAGTCTTAAATGTGATCCAAAGCCCTACCCACCATACCAATTATACATCATAGGACAAAAGTATAAGTTACAAACGGTCCCAAAAAAAGTCCATGTAAGGGTAGTAAAGGAGAGCTAATGTTTTAAGTTCAAGAGGTAATTGCTTATTTAGTTTGTATCATAACCCTATCCTTCGGAATTTTAAAACAACTTAGTCAACTACAAAACTCATTTGGAGAGACTGTCTTTATGGACCTTTGGACATTTTTGGGACTGTTTAGAAGGAGAAGAAAAGTAATTTTACACTTGGGGGTGCCAAAAGTTAGGCACCCCCAAGTGATTGTATTTACCTACCTGACACTCTGGGCTGGTGATCCCATCAGGAGAAATTTTGTTGCCAGTCTTATTAACACCATGCTGCTGTAAACGTCACCAATATTTGGCTGATATATGGCAGAGTAATGAAATATCAGATGAAAAATCAGTTGGGCATAGATAAATACTAATATTGTTTCTGAGCATTTAATGGAAGGGTCTTCATTTTAGCTCCATTAGTCGTATATGAAGTATAAAGGCCATAGACAGTGTTCCACTGTTTGTATAGATCAGTACTGAGTCATAGAAGCAGGAAGATTTTGGGAAGATTTAATGATTCACCTACCCATATTCCCTTACTTATCAGTGAGATCATTTATTTAATATAGGGCAGGTTGAGAACCCCAGTGTAAAACAGGCTCAAGGCCATAAAATGTGTCTTTCACCAGAGCAGGTCAATATACCTACTTGGGTCTGAAAGAGATCTCCATAACTGAAATGGTGGCCCACAAAGATGTTTCTTCTGACAAGAGGCCTTTGTAAACCAGGAACTGCCTGTGTTTTGTTCCTTTTTAATACATAAATATATATTATTATATTAGCCGTGCATCAGAAGAACACTTGAGTAAACAAGCTGAACAGTACGAGTTCACAAAAATAGTTCAGCCATGTAGTTATTTCTGGCCCACAGTTTTTGGATAAACCTCAAAAGAAATACTTTACATACATACATATGTTTCTTTCTTTTAGAGGGTTTCAGCTGAAAATACTTTTGTAATAAAAAAAAAAAAAAGCCATTCCCAGGTATTTACTGCTTTTATTATAATATTGGGGTTCAGAAAGTGGCCCCACCTGCTGTTTCCTGAATAATTTCAGCTGATAAACATAGAAAATAACTTTTCTCTTTTTAACTTTAATCTAGGAAGTCCAGGGTATTGCATCAAGGAGAAAGTTCTTCCTTCGTTTTTTCTTAAAAGCACATTTTATGAACATGAACTATCCTTAATAACTCCACAATTTTACCCATAATGGGATCAACTACAATGGCTATAATTCAAAAGAAAGTGTTTTATATAGAACTGTAAATACATTTTAGGACAAGAGATGTTGAGCTCCCATTACTACATAATATGCTGTATGTTAGCCGTTTAGTGTTTCGGATTACACGCTTGCTTTTGAGAAGCCACCATTAGTCACAGAGGTGTTGTTAGAGGACAGTTTTCTTTTCCTTGAACTAAATGTGTATGATGTCGTTTATTTTCTACAGTTCCTTTTAGATTCTTTTACCGAACAATTTTTAGTGGAAGCTGCAGACCTTAGTGACTTTATCAAGTATTGTGATGGGGAACATTGAAACTTTCTCTACTAAATAATTTATTGGACTGGTCCAATTTTTGTTTCCTCTTCTACAGTGTAAGTTCTATAAAGTAGAGTTTCTCTATATACAGACAGAGCCCAGTACAACATCGTTATACTGGAATAAAGAAAAAATTACAGGCAAGAAATACTTTTATTTCATAGAACTCAGGGATACAATACTATATTTCCTGTTACAAAGAGACTCTGGGCATTTTATCTTATGCTCGAAAAATGTATGTAATATAGTGCTATATAATTACTGTACATATACAAAGAACAGATACTCACATTTAGAAGTCTAAGCCTGGGTGCAATGCTTACTATAATTCACAGGTAGCTAGAACAGATAAAGCCATATTCGCAGTAATATTGTATTGTTTAGGGGTTTATAAGACCTGTAAGTGGAGCTTAATGTATGTTATATAAATATGTACGAATTATAGAGGATTTTGAAAGAACCTGATTTAAACTTTACTAATTTCATTTACTTTGCACTTTGCTGTTAAATTGTGTTGTATCTGATTCTGAATCACCATGCCTATAATGAAATTGCTGCAGTATCTGCCCTTGAGGTCAAAGTGGGTTTACATTAGAAAGAGGCTGCACAAATTAGATCGATGTGTGCAGGGTTGGTGAGGGCCGACGGGACACCGGGAAAAAACCCGGTGGGCCCCCGGCTCTAATGGGCCCTGCCGGCCCAGATCTCCACCCTGGTTTTCTTGCTGCCGCGGCAGGTGGCGGCAGAAAAGCAGTGCAAGTGTAGGCCCTGAAGCAGCACCCCCAAGGTCCGGAGGGGGGCCCTAGGCCCCCCCAGTCTGGCCCTGTATGTGCGAGGTGTGTCAGGAGAAAAACTTTGCTGTCCAGAAAGAACATCAAGACAAGACTAAAATTTGTCCATAAACACATTTAACATAAAAGAAAAATTAGAAATGAAAGGACTGTTGTGTTCACATTTGTTCATACAAACATAATAAAAATACAAATTTAAATCAAACTTGTTGCCCATTTTTCTTTACCTGTATTAAGTTCGGTCAATGTTTTTTGTTGGTTTTTTTTCTGTTTTTTTTTCTGTAGCCCTGTCCTGCTAAGAAACAAACACCACTGAATAGTAGATTTGCCCTAAACTTACAACCAACTATATAAAGATTTTCTAAGGCTATCAACCCTATGCCGAAAAAGATGATACTGAACTGATGGCCCGAGGTGCCCACGGTTGCCATATTTATATACATTTGCTATGAGTCCCTGATAAAAAGGAGGTCAATTTTTAATTTATCATTATCATAAGCCGTTATACATGCTTTTAATTTTGGTATTGAAAGTTGCGGAGCCTTCCACAATTTAGCAATCTGTTGTTTGGGTGCTGTGAAAATAAATGTGAATAATTTTCTGGAATTACCAGTTATATTGGGTATCCAGTTATTAAATAAGGCTATGCATGGGTCTTTCCGAACATGAATCTGAGTGATAGAGTCAATTTTTGCAAAGACTCTTGACCAAAATCTCTGTATTAAAGGGCACTGCCACCATATATGGGCCATTGTTCCTTCTCCTGCACAATTACTGAAACAAACCGAGGATGGGGATGGAAACATTTTATGTAGACGTGAGGGAGTTAAGTACTATTGGGTAAGGACTTTGTATGTAGTTTCAACTTGACCTAAATTAATGGAACATTTACTTGTTCCTTCCCACATCTTCTTCCATGCTTTTGGGTCTAAAGTTTGCCATAACTCCTGCTCCCAGGTTTTTATATATGATGGAGTGTCATTAGTTTGTAACATTAAAGCTTGATACAGTAAGGAAATTAAGCCTTTTGAATGTTTCATACAGTCTACGGAACTGTACTTTGCGTAGTACAGAACTATCAGGACTATAAGGAAGATCCGAGTTACTGTGTATCGAGTGTAGATAATGCTGAACTTGTAGAAAACAAAAATTTTCAGTAATAGGGGGATGAAATTTACCCTCAAATGTTTCCCGAGTTATTTTACCAGTAGGATGGTGTCTCCAATAATTATCTTAAAGCATAAGTAAACCTTTAAAATAAATAAATGTAAAATTGTTAAGGGGGTTATTCTAAGATATTTTGCAATATACATTCATTATTTATTTTGTTTTTATTCCAAGCTATTAAGGGATACATGTACTGTTAATATGAATGAATTTTGTTACAACAGCACCACCTGCTGGTCAGTTTCCCACTATTCCGACCACCAAGTAGTCAAGGAAGTTGTCAGGAGAAAGAAAGATGCTGATTTGATGTTCTTCTGCTTAGGAATGGTTTCAGAAAGGTTTTTATTTTTTTTTTCTAAGCAAAAAAACTTCAGAGCAGCATCTTTCTTTCTCCTGACAACTTCCTTGATTACTATTGGTTGAAATGGTGGGAAACTGACCAGCAGGTGGCGCTGTTGTAACAAAATTCATTCATATTAACAGCACATGTATCCCTTAATATCTTGGAATTAAAGAAAAATAAATAATGAATGTAAATTACAAAAGTGATTAGAATAGCACCCTCGTCATTTTTACATTCACTTATTTTAAAAGTTTACTTAATTCTAAGAGGTATTAGTCCTTAAACATGTTTCCCACATTCTGGGTCACCAACTGATTAGACAGCATTTAATCCTCTTTTTTATGTGTTGCTCAAATGTTTCTCTGAGCAGTGTTTCATAATGATTATCTCCAGTTACAAAACCACCCAACTACTGTATAGCTAGTCATTTACAGGTGGCTGCCCAATGCAGAGATGCATAAAACATTACTTCTTGAGATCTAAGTTGCAAGCCAGCTGTGTAAAACTACACATATAAAAGGTTTATTCTGCCTAGGAAAATCAACAGCTCCTTGGTTACAATTCTTTCAATTTGCTGCCCAGCTAAAGGGCTTTACAGTATTTATTGTACAATCATGTCAACAGCTTGTTGCACTCAGCTTGTGGCCATTCATGTAATTATGTGACTTACCGCAGTAATGTTTGACTAAACTCAATTAGACTGGCTATAATAACGTAGTCTAGTGTGGGTTGTGGAGGTCAGCATAAACTGCTGTGAAAGGTCAGGCACATTTTCAAGGCTCTCTATATAAATATTAATGATAGAATATCCTTGCAATTTCAGTTTTCAATTTCTTGCCTAGATGCAGCTGTGAGAAAATATATAGAATGGAAAATGGATTAAACCAGTATCTAAAATAGAATCTAGGTCCTTCCTTCTACATAAAATGCAAAGTGTCAGTCCTGATACTGGACCTTTGTCAATAGGAATTGCTGTCAGAATGATAACTGCTCAAAAAAGGGCAGAGGCTTCAAGATGAAGATACAAATTGCAATAAATTAACTGCTCTTAAATTAAGGGGAAAAATTTGACTTTTTAGATGAACCGAAAATACTCCAGCTAAAACCTGTCGAAGTCATGTAAAAGTCAATAGTAGATGTCTCTTTTACAGTTGGAAGATGTTTTTACCAACATGATGTTCAAGGGTTTCGGGGCTGTTTGGCGCTGGAATTCGTTCGAAAACGTCATGGGTTTTTTTGGGCGACAATTCGAAAAAAGTTGTATGATTCAAATTGTTGCATTTTGTCGAGACTTTTCCACACGTACAATTTTCGTTCTGACGGTTTTTTTTTTTAGTAAATTAAGCCAAATTGTTGTTGGGAGTTAGGTCGAATTTTTATTTTTTAAAATAATGAGAAAAATTAGAGTTTTAATAAATGCCACCCTATGGGGCAGATTTATCAAAGGTCAAGGCAAATTTTTAGCTATTTTTTGTGTACTTCGACTAGGGAATAGTCCAATTGCAGTTTGAAAATAAATAAATAAATAAATAAAAATCGAAAATTCGAAATTTGTACTGTCTCTTTAAAAATTTTACTTTGACCATTCCTCATCTAAAACCTGCCAAATTGCTGTTTTAGCCTATGGGGGACCTCCTAGAATCTGTTTGGAGTCAATTGGTGGACTTTGTAAAAAAGATTTTTGGGAAAAACTTAAAATCGAATTTGATTGAATCCGCTATTCCTTCAATTTGAACGATTTTAATTCAGGAGAATAAGGACTTATTCGATTGAAAACTGACCTACTCTACCAAAAAAAACCTTCGACTTAATTTCGGTTGGTCTTTTTGAATTTCAAAGTTTTTTCAATTTCGAACCCTTGATAAATATGTGTATATAAGTGTGATAAATGTGTTTAACTCCTGTTGCCTCTATTTTTGAAAAAGCACATTCATATTATTCCAGCACAGAAGCATTTTCTGAATTGGTAATTCCCCTGTTAACTTGCTTTGCATTCAAGCTAAGCTTTTATTCTGGAGTTCAGTGGGGTGTTAGGGCTCAGTGCTGGCTCTAACACAGAGTCACACATTCTGGTGAATGGAACACACATCTAGCTGCTTTGAAAAACCAATTAAATTAGTAATGTGTTTAGTCAGTGAGGAATATTTTTAATTACTAGGATTTCTTCAGGATTCCAAAGTTTCAATTTGGAAAAATCGGTCTGTGTGTTTACCACAGAAATGGAAGTTTTAGCAGTTTGCAAAACTGGCTAATCATGTTCCCTTTTAAACACACTTAAAACTTATTCTGAGTGATTATTATGGGATGCTAGAAGTGAAATTAATGTCTGCCAGTGACTTTCAGCAGCAGGCAAGAAAGGGCTTCCTCCATCAAGTATAAGGAGGTGTACCTACCCTCATATTCCATTGTCATCAGAAAGTTCCAGCTCATGGGCAAGTCAGAGCAATTAGACACTTTTGCCAGAGCTGCCTATAATCTGGCATAGCGTTTTGGTATTTGCAGTTGTGTTTAGAATAATAGCGTGTTTAAAAAAAGTGAATAAAGTTCAAAATCCTTATAATAGCTTTAATTTCCATACAAGCACATGCATTGGGAACACTGCTCATTCTATTCCAAATCAAAACATGAAGAAATCAAATTTGTGTTATTCCTTTAACGAAAGTGAAAGGGAATATTAGGTTGTTCAAAAAAATAAAAATAAAAAAAAATAGTGTCTGCATTCTTCTTTACAAACTCAAACATTCACTATATCAACTGGAAAATGTTTCAAGATTTTGCTTTCTTTGAATCACTGAACTAATATAAGTTGTATAATCAGTGTTTCTGAGAGCTGCTGCAAGTCTTTGTTACATGGAGTCCACCAATTTCTGACACCTGTAACATTCCTCGATTATTCTACATTTCTTGGTTTTGCCCCACAAGTTTTCGATTGGATTATGGTCCGGGATAGGGGTGGTCACTCCATAACATCAATCTTGTTGGTCTAGTACAGGGATCCCCAACCTTTTGAACCTGTAAGCAACATTCAGAAGTAAAAGGATTTGGGGAGCAGCACTACCATGAAAAATGTTCGTGGGGTGCCAAATAAGTGCTGTGATTGGCCATTAAGTAGCCCCTATGCGGATTGTCATCCTACATTGAGGCTCTGTTTGGCAGTGCACCTAGTTTTTATGCAACCAAAACTGGCCTCCAAGCCTAGAATTTCAAAATGAGCTCCTGCTTTTAGGCCACTGGGAGCAACATCCAAGGGGTTGGAGAGCAACATTTGCTCATGAGCTACTGGTTGGGGACCACTGTAACTGATGTTGCTCGTTTACTGGTGTATTTAGGGTCTTTGCCTTGTTGAAACACCTATTTCAAAGGCATTTCCTCTTCGGGATAAGGCAACATGACCTCTTCAGTATTTTGGTGTATTGAAACCGATCCATGATCCCTGGTATGTGATAGATAGGCCCTTTCTAGTATGAGAAACATCCCAATACCATGATGCTTGTGCCACCATGCTTCACGGTCTTCACAGTGCATCGTGGCTTGAATTTAGTGTTTGGGGTCGTCTGACAAATTGTCTGTTGCCCCTAGATCCAAAAATAACAATCTTGCTATAAGTAGCCCGCCAAAATGTTGCTCCATTTCTCTTTAGGCCAGTCAATGTGTTCTTTGCCAAAAAGTAAGCTCTTCAGAACGTCTTTTTTTCAACAATGGAACTTTGCATTCTTGCCGATAGTTTGGCTTCTCATAGGCAACTCGTAACATTACTCAGGGTAACTTTGGACCTTCTTTGATCTTCCTGTAGCCGAGTCTTTGTCATTTGGCTATTCTTCTATCCATTCGAGTGGTCATTTTCCTTTTTCTTCCACGTCTTTCAGGTTTTGGTTGCCATTTTAAAGCATTTGAGATAATTTTATCTGAGCAACCTATCTTTTTCTGCACTTCTTTATACGTTTTCCCCTCTCCAATCAACGTTTTAATCAAAGTATGCTGTTCTACCATGAAAAATGCACTATAACCAGCATGCGTAATGGACACTTTTTTTCAGAATGAATGACTCACTAATTGAACTCCAGTTCAACTGTATGTGTGATTCTCATGACCCAATGTCCTTGGGGAAGACACACAAAACACATTTGTAGTGGGAGTGTCGCATAACTGGTTTGCTGCCAGTTTTACCTATGAAAGCGGTTACCAACATGACCATCAAAGCTAAAGTGAGTGAAGTCTAAAGTTGTACCACTGAAAATGCTGTGGTTTGGGTGTAACTAATTGTCAGCCTAGACGTAAGAAGGATATGAAAACAAATAATGACAATGTGCTTTACATTTGAACGAACAACTTGTTGATGTCTGTGTGTACTAAATCTTGTGTACTTGGAAAATTCAAGATAAACCAATGTTAGAAAACTGTACGATGGTCTACTGGTTAATATTTTTCTTACAAAAAATCCGATGCAATATACTGTATAACCCCTCATTTAATGATACAACTCCCTTCCTGGGTCCACTAGACTTCCTTTTATTATAGTACCTGCCTTTTATATGGAAAGAGAAATGTACAGTATATACACACATTTCCACCTTGTTCTGATCATTTACCTTTTAACAATTCCGATTTTTTAACAGGAGGATTTTATCATGAATTTGGTTTTGTTGCCCTAATAAAAAAAAACTAAAAAAAATAAGTAAACACCTTTAAACAACTCTAGTTAATCTAATCTCTGGCTATGATAAAATATAGAAGTTTAGGGGTTACTGTTATGACTTGATTATAGAATGCACATTTAGCATCATGCTCTATAATAAGAGATTCTTTTTACATATGAGAACCTTGGGATCTCTCAAGGTAAACTTCATAACTACAAGGACATCCCTGATGTTAAGGTTGGGCAAGAGAAGTCCTTTAGGAGCTTGATAAGAGAGAAAGACTAGAACTAGAGGCTGGATAAAGGTTGCAAAAGTCTGAACAGACAAGAGCAGGATGGAGCCAGTGAAGGTCTGGACAGACAGAAAGCAGATAGACAAGGTAAAGGCATGGACAGATAGGAGCAGGAAAGTGCAGGTCTGGACAGACAGTACTAGGACAAAGACGAGATAGACTGGTAAAAATAAGGCAAGGCAGAATAAGTATACATACTAGGCAATGCAAGAGTTAAAGTAGCATGTGTCCCCTTGTTCAACATGAATTCAACATAACTTATGTCCCACCTAAAATGCTTCAGCGACAAACTTTCTGTAGGGCAGTGATCCCCAACCAGTAGCTCGCGAGCAACATGTTACTCTCCAACCCCTTGGGTGTTGCTCTCAGGGTCCTCAAAGGAGGTGCTTATTTTTGAATTCAGAGCTTGAAAGCAAGTTTTAATTGCATAAAAACGAAGTAATGTGCCAAGTAAAGCCTCCTGTAGGCTGCCAGTCCACATAGGGGCTACCAAATAGCCAATCACAGCCCTTATTTGGCACCCTAAGGGACTTTTTCATGCTTGTATTGCTCCCCAACTCTTTTTACATTTGAATGTGGCTCACAGGTAAAAAAGGTTGGGGACCACTGCTGTAGGGAAACAATACCAAGCCCTCTTTCAACTACTTACATGAAAAAAAAAAACAATTTCCAAGCAGTAAAAGACAACATGACCACAGTGTTTTTTCAAAGAACATTTTATTTGCAACAGAAATTCACCATAGCAATGACAATGGAGTGTCAACAAAACACAACAACAAAAAAAAAATCAGTTTCCATTGACGGGAGACTTGAGTCGGAATACAACAGCTGTGAGTTTTGTTTTTTTTTGTAATTTAATATCTGTATTATGTGAGAAAACAGGACAATTATAGATTTAAAAGTGACAGACCTTAAATCTACACATTCTAAGCAGGTTTCATGTTATGTAAAGGGAAATATTGAGAAAAAAAAACCCAAAGAAAATCAAATAACCATACTCGATTGGCCTGTTAATAGAGACACGGACAGTGTATTGTTCATGTTATAGTATACAGTTCATTGGCACTCAGTGTGCTTAATAAGAGAACACAATGCCATTGTTTCTGTATTATGCTTACATTTTTTTTTTTTTGCAGTTTGGAGACTTGTGTTTCCCAGCAGAAAACAGGATAGTAGAAGGTTACTGGCCTCTTTTCCCTGGAGTGTGCTTTTACCTTTAACATAAAAGTCCTGAAAACTCCTGCAGGCAATTGGACCATATAGGGATAAAAAAACGATTTTCACTGGCATAAACCCATGTGCGCTATAGAAATATATATTCGAACATATTTTATGTACAACTTATTGGTAATATAAATTAATAAAACCTCTATTCAGTTCAAAATTGACCACGTATAATGTATACTATATTTAAATAACAAAAAAAAAAAAAAAGGTAAAGATTTGCAACGCAACAACTGAAAAAAAAAAAAAAACTAAAATGGGGAAATGATGCTTTGAAGACCTGTCCAGCAGTTAAAGAGTTAAAGCAGCAGCAGCAGTTTAATGCACTCTGGGAAGAGAACCCAGATATGCAGGTTTCAGAGCAAGCAAGTCTGATATAACAGAGAGCAACCGAGACCTGTGTGGTCCATAATGACTAAAACTGAAGGAATTAAATAGTCAACAGGAGAACAGTATCCTACATGCACAGATGAGCACCTGTGTTAATAGACATTTGTATCCTACAGAAATTGCCAAAGCATCACGAGATAGTGGCAAGGGTGCTCCCTGCAGGTACAGCTGATCCAGGAACATAACGTTTCATTGAAGAATCATCATCCTCAGCTGTTGGTATTAGTAAAGGAGTCATTTTTATTATTATTATTATTGGGAAGCCTTTTTAGAAAGGTTATGTTGACATGAGGCACTGCTAAAAACATAATCTACACAACTGTTACTCTGGGAACAATAAAGTGAAGACGGCCAGGTGTTCCTAAACCACAAAGGTCTCTAGAATTGCTTCTGCACTATAGGGTTACCAACTCGTCCTTTTAAATTACTCTTTATGCACATGGTCTAATAGGTGACCACCAATTGTAGCAGTGCACTCCGGATCTCCACAGAAACCACCAACTTCAACATTCAAGTTAAAAATGTATGTGTTTTATTAATGCATTTGGTTTACAAATAAGCGTCTGACGCGTTTGGGTCTATGCAATTCTTTAGAGACTAAAAGGGGACCACTCCAGATATTAAAGGAGAATTCAACCCCTTTAGCAAAAACCCCTACCCCCCACCACACGTAGAGCACCCTCCTGCCTCCCCCCAGGGAAATGCGCCTAACTTTTTACTTAACCCTCTGCACAGATTCAGGCATTGGAGTTAACTGCAGCCATCTTCCGGGTCTTTGCGTCTTCATCCCGCAATTCCAGTCCATTTTGGCTCATGCGCAGTTGTCACACACCAGTAAATCGCTCCAGCTGCACAAGCGCTGCTCCGCCAGTCTTCGTCTCAGCTTACCCAAGACCCGGAAGATGGCTGCGTGGAAATCCGATGCCTGAATCTGTGCCGAGGGACAAGTAAAAAGTTAGGGGCATTTCACCAGTGGGGCAGTTAGGCTGGGGGGAGGAGGGTGTATGTGGGGTGGGGGTTAGGGTTTTTTTTTTTTTTGCTAAAGGGTCGAATTTTCCTTTAAGCGCAGGGTTTGGGGCGGAGTGCACGCGAATCATGAGGAGTAAACGGTGAGCAGCCTGAAAGACTTTACATACAGGCTTGCCTCCCCAGTGCTAGTGATTATCTGATTAGCAAGGAAACCCCATTATTCCTCTGAGCACTCGGAATACTGATGGATGTGGTCTATGGTCTGATAGGCGTGCCTATAACATTTCGGTATTTGTGTAGCCACCTACACTCTCATTGTCTGGCGACAGGGACACATACCCATTTAATTGACAAAACCAGAGGAAGTAGTAATTTGCAAGGAATTGCCAGTATCAGAATGTGAAGGATGAGTCGGCAACCCTACTAAACTAAGAGCAAGTACTCAAGGGTTGATGGAGGCATGTATATCTAGATGCCTTCGTGTGCATGCCATATTCCTGACTGGCTGACATTCCTGGGAATTGCTCAGTAAACTGAAGGAGCGTCTTGGGGTGTGTGTATTTTGCCATATGGTTCAGACAGCGTGGGCCAGTCAGAACAAGGCTCCAGTCTCATGTCTTGTAACATGTATCAGCCCCATATTGCCTTACTATGCAGCCAGCATGCTTAGTTAGTTGGCTTAAACAAACGGGTAATTAAAGCACAGATGAGGTCTTGCAGTCATTAAAAAGCTAATCAAAAAGGAATGACAAATAACAAATACTATTTTTAGCTTGTTTTTTCCCTCCCCAATAACCACACATAACAGAACAGAAAAAAAAACCCCACAGAACACAGATCACATAGCAGCAAGTTAAAATAAAGACATACAATCACATCCTTGCGGATATTTGGCAGTGTCACAATCATTAGCTCAGCAGTTAACCCCTTCCATCGCACAGGAGTCTAAAAAAAAAAAAAAAAAAGTATAAAAAGTATATTTTAGTCCCCTCCACCCCTCCACCCATTCACCACGCCAACAACCAAACGCATAAAATACCATACATATACATAAAATAGATTTATATAAACTATAGAGCTATACATATATATTTATACATATATACTGTTCATAGTCACAGCATGAATGATTTCCCGTCTGCCTGAAAATATTATTCTATAGCTTACGAATTATGAAATGGAACACAACTCATAAACCTCCCACCAAGCATAATGTCTCTCCAGCAGTCTGGGGGACGGATTGTTTGAGAACCCTTTTTGGACCAGCTGGAAAGTCTTTTTAGACTGCAGCTCCATGCTGCAAGCCTATTGCATTCAGCCCTTTCCTACTACAGCAAATGTGAGACAAGAAAATAATTCAGTTATCAGGTGACCACTTCCCACACGGAAATAGGAAAGTAGCTTATTTCACCTTTTAAAAAGGGATGATTGTGCAGAGCTACGACTGGCAACTGCAGCTGACAGTTTAAGGAAGCTTGGGATAGTTCAGCATCAGACACAGTGGGGAAAGATATTACTGCGGTTTGTTAAACCTAAGCAACATGAAAATCTATAAATAAAAGGAAAATATCACAGGAACAAGATCCCTTATCCGTAAACCCTAGCTCCAAATTTGAGAAAGGCCACCTTCTATAGACTCCAAATAATTACATTTTTAATTGATTTACCATTTCTCTGTAATAAGGCAGTCATTAAGCTGCACAAATCTGTAGGAGGCAAAACAATCCTACTGGGTTTATTTAATGTTTAAATTAATTTTAGTGTAGATAAGGTGATCCGAAGTACAGAACAAAAACCTTTTCTTGAAACCCCCAGATCCCAAGCATTACAGATAATAGATCCCCATACTTGTACAAGGTCACACCATGCAGGACCAACCAGTGAGCAAAACTGGATGCTTATGAAAAACGCGCTTGCCTGGCTATAGAGACTAAGGCGTCTACAGCAATGCAACAGCAATATATGTATGTGCTGGATTTCCCCTTTAGGAATGATAGTAATCCAGAGAAAATCTCCATCCAGGAAATGTCTAAGGTTTGCAGGATTAATGTGTAGCCACCTGTGTTGTGTATTACTGCCCACCCACTAGAGACTAGAATACTCCAGAGGAGTAAGGGAAGTAACTCTGCTCCTGTAAGTACAATGCCTTGGAATAACAATGCTGTTAGAGAGGATTTGTTTTTAGAGGGGGTCAGTGACCCCCTTTTGAAAGCTAGAAAGAGTCAAGAGAAGGCAAATAATTAAAAAAAAAAATAAAGACGACCAATTGAAATGTTGCTTAGAATTGGCCATTCTATAACATACTAAAGTTAACCTGAAGGTAAACCACCCTTTAAGTTCAAATCAACGAAGTAGGATAGGAATACTGAGCACAGGCCTGGATTTGTGGAAAGGCCACCAAGGCCCGGGCCTAGGGCGGCAGGATTTTAGGGGGCGGCATGCTGCCCAACCACACCCACATTGGTTCAAAACCACTGGGAATGCGATGGAGATACAATCATTTTTTAAATTTCCCATGCACCAATCCCCATTGATGATGAAAATTTACACGGATAAAGGGGAGGGGACCGGGGCGACGAACAGCAGTGGGGATGGATGGATGGACTGCACAAACTGCAGCACAGTCCTGCACACTGGGTTTTCCATAAGCATCCCTTTTATTACAGCGTGTTGCACACTACTCTAAAAGACTCTGTAGGGCTATAAATGTTGAAGTACACTATCAGCAAGCAAGGCTTGTGGGTCATTCGTGGGTTGGACATTCATCTAGACCAGTGATCCCCAACCAGTAGCTCGCGAGCAACATGTTGCTCCCCAAACCCTTGGATGTTGCTCCCAGTGGCCTCAAAGCAGGTGCTTATTTTTTAATTCAAGGCTTGGAGAGAAGATTTGGTTGTAAAAAACCAGGTGTACTGTTAAACAGTCTCCCGTAGGCTGCTAGTCCACATATGGGCTACCAATAGCCAATCACAGCGCTTATTTGGCTCCATCCAGGAACATTTTGCATACTTGTGTTGCTCGCAAATTCTTTTTATATCCGAATGTTGCTCATGGGTGAAAAATGTTGGGGATTCCTGATCTAGCCCTGAGCTAGACAGATTAATAGGGTCAATGTCAACATTGGGGGCACCAAAAAGGTGAATTATGAAATTATTTTATGATAGACCTATACTAGTGATGAAGTAAAGTCACTGTGTTTAAAGGAGAACTAACCCCTTAAAATTAATACAGCTAGACACGCCAGATTTTATTAACTGATCTTATTAAACCAGCCAAAAAGGTTCAACAACACTATACTAGTAATGACCTAGGCCTTCAAAGGAGTCTCCCATCTTGAATTTTGTTAGGAGTGTCTATGACACGCACATGCTCAGAGTGCTTGAAGCAGCTTTTTAGAAGCAAAGCTTAGGGGTTGTCGCAAGTCATCAAGCAAAAAGTGAGCTTTGCCCGTCATATAATCTGATGCTTCAGGGCCGATTATTAAGTTCTAATGCTAATTGTGCTGGTTTCTGAGCTGCCATGTACCAATAATCTGATTAATCGGCCTTATATTGTTACATTTATATTGTATATGTATACACTATATATTGTGCTGTGGTCCCTAAGCTCAGTTAGGGACAGCAGCACAGAGTATGTGCAGTGAATCAGCAGAAAAGAAGACGGGGAGCTACTGGGGCATCTTTGGAGACACTTACCTGCTAAAGGGCTGTGGTTGCCTTGGGCTGGAAAAGAAATCCAAAACATAATGTATGATATTTCTAGCTACTTCTTTAGTTAACCTTTAGTTCTCCATTAATTTTCCCCACATAGTCAACTAAGGAAGAGATTAAAGTTTGCCTTAAAGCTATGGTTAAGGGACTTGCAACGGCCTTATTTTTGAATAAAACAAATTGGGAGTCCTACAAACAGACTTTCAGATTTGAGAAGTGAGCAGGGCCTAGCAGGCAAAGCATTTCTAACATATCAAATGTATTTGAAAACACACATATCAGCTATTTTTGCCCCAAACATCAGTATTCAATCCTAGAATCAAGAGAATGTTCAGCCGCACCTCTGAGACAAACCTAGTGGTCCTTGGAAATTAACACAAATGTCTTCGATAGCCACATTCACAATCCTATTCACACAAAGCTTCTCTTTCTCTATCGTAGGTATGTACAGGACACCTATGCACGTGTCACAAAACTGAACTGGTAACAGTTTATACTCCTCAAAAAGCAAATATTTTCAGGAAAGTGCATTTTCATTATTGTAATCAGAAGTAAGCTTCAGAAGCCGGCACAATAATTCATTGAAATATCTCCTTCCATCTCACATCATCAGAAGAAGAGCTTGGCTTACACACACGCAGTAAAACAAAATGATCATAAAGTGGTCCGTGTTTAGAAGCCTTGAGATGTTGGAAGAGCTCCACCAACTGGTTAAACCTTCTATTTGTGTGTTCTATTTTCGGAGGAATTTTTTAATTGGTGAGCTTCTGTCATCTGGATGTTATCTTCATGAGTTTGTTTAGCCCATGCAAAGGATTTAAGTCACAGCAGATGACTGTAGACCATGGTGTGGGAGGCTTAATTAATTATTACATGAAAGGAGGGGAAGAACGGATTGGAGCTTTACCTGAAGGCTTATTGATTTTGCAAAGTGGAATGTTTCCTGTAATTAATGCAGTCACGTAATGTCTTTACACGAAAACCACAATTCCTTTTTGCCATGTTAAAAAAAATAGTCTGAAATAGGGGTTCTCTTGGAGGCCCATAATTCTCTCTTTTGAATGTAAAGACTCCAGGGCTTTTAATATAATAAACAGATAGGCGTTGGACACAGATGATGCGTTCTTATTTCTTGCCACACCATGCCTCATGTACATAGGAGTGGTTTGGTAATATGTCTTTGGAGATGAAAAAACAAAAACTCCACTTCAAATATTTGGCTTCAGTGTAATTTTTGGTGACCGGATCAAATCCATTTACCTGCTAAAAAAAAAAAAAAAGGAGTATAATTAAATGTAAGAATTTTTTTTGAAGGTTTATCCATTTTACATAAGTGTCAATGTAGAAAAGCAAATAATTACATTTGCAACATATACATGGCAGAATAGAATTCATAAATTTCATCAAAAACAGACCTGAAAACAAAAATGCATACTGTAGCTTAATTCCTTGTTACAAACACCTACACAGGTATGGGATCACTTATCTGGAAGCCTCCAAATTATGGAAAGGCCAAGTACACCATAAGCAAATGATTTGCTTTCTCAGTAATAATAAAACTGTACCTTGTACTTGATCCAAAATCAGCTGCATTTATCCAAAATTGGGTTATTTAATATTTAAATGGTGATGATAGCAGCTTGAGTTTTGGAGATCCAAATTCCGTAAAGATTCCTTAACTGAAAAATGCCAGGTCTCGAGCATTCTGAAGGCATTAGGAGGCTTTAAATCAATAATTCCACAATTCTAAATCATTACGGATCATGGCTGCTGTGCTTTTTTTAACTGAAAAGAACGACAGTTTGGGAGTTTCTTTGTTAAAAAATATTGCCTACTACATAAATGCACGTTACTAAATGTTGGTTAGCACTCCTGATAGACTGTTAAGATTTATTGTTCCATATATGGGAACCTCCAACTGGTCTCCCCAACCGATATCTGAGGAAGTCCTCGTCCCATTGGCCTGCTTTTACTACACTGTGACCGGATTCTTTGGGACTCAGACTGATATTACCCACCTCAAGGTGGGCATAATGGTGAAAGACACGCATATCTTTACACCTATGGACAGATTAATATAGATAGAGAATTCCCAATAAATACAGGTCTCAGCAAAGGCTATTGCAATGTAAGCAACCTTAGCTGTGAAACAAAAAGTCTGAGCATCTGATGTGTCAGGCTGTTAAATAACACATACAAAACCTCTCTTCAAAAGTGCCTGCTGTAAAAACAAAGGGAAACAGAAACACTTAAACACTTCACCCAGCACAAAAAGTCTTGCAAGAAGATCAATAGAGTTTTCCTTTCTCAGTATTGATCAAGAAAGGTACTACTTTATTTTTTTGACACATTTTCCCCTGTGGTCCAAAAAGATGCCTTGTTGCAGGAAGGCCTGGTCACTTGATAGAACCATGTCATTCCTTGCACTTTTACAGGACTTCTAGAGCTACAGAATTTAAAAAGAAAAATACAGGTATAAGAAACCTCTAAGTCTACTATAGACTTAATTTTAATCGAATAAACCACACTTTTAAAAATGAATCCCTTTTCTCTTTAAAAGGACCAGTAACATAAAAAAATGTTTTAACTCGTTAGTATGCTTGAAAAAAAAACAAAAAAAACAATGCCAAATCAAACCTTGAAACCGCTAAGTCTTTATTAAAGGACCAGTAACATCAAAAAAAAATTAGAAAAAATTCGTTAGTATACATCAAAAAAAACCACCAAGGCAAATAAAACTTTAAAATTGCAAAGTCTTTATTAAGAAATAACTTACCAAAACTCCACTTCCGCTCCTCTTCAGAAAAGACGACACGGCGACCATCCATCTTGCGGCACTGGATTGCTCCTCCCTGGCTATGGACAGCTTGTGAAGCAAGTGAAAGAATGGCATTGAGAGGAGGCAAGTGACGGCGGATCGGGCGTTTGGTGTTTCTTGTGCACCACAGCAGCAGCTTCCACTCACTCCAGGGTGCCATCACAGCAGCTGCCTGGCGGGGGGCACTTGCGTGTCTTCCTGCCCTGTGGATTGTAAATCCCCCTCCCTCTCTATTCCTTGCCGCCGCAGAGTCGCTGGTAGGAAGGCGCAGCCGGCGCTGTTAGATTTGTAATGCTGCATCCCATTCTTCTGCAAACCGCAAAGTCAAGTAGAAATCAGCCGGCACTGTTAGGTTTGTGCCGCCCGGATCAGTTCGCACCAGCGCTGCTTCAAAAACAGAGAAACGGCACAAACAGTTTAAAGGAATTACTGGGGGGGCAAATACACGCGTGCTCCAACAAAAAAAGTTATTGAATTGAACAGCAATCTCAACAACTACCACTAATTTGTGCAGCCGGCTCGTGTTTTGGCGCAGGTTTAGAATAATGGCGATATCTGGTGCCGGCTGATTTCTACTTGACTTTGCTGGTTGCAGAAGAATGGGACGCGGCAGTACAAATCTAACAGCGCCGGCTGCGCCTTCCTACCAGCGACTCTGCGGCAGCAAGGAAAAAAGAGGGAGGGGGATTTACAATCCACAGGGCAGGAAGACACGCAAGTGCCCCACGCCAGGCAGCTGCTGTGATGGCACCCCGGAATGAGTGGAAGCTGCTGCTGTGACGCCCGATCCGCCGTCACTCGCCTCCTCTCAATGCCATTCTGTCACTTGCTTCACAAGCTGTCCATAGCCAGGGAGGAGCAATCCAGTGTCGCAAGATGGATGGTCGTCGTGTCGCCTTTTCTGAAGAGGAGCGGAAGTGGAGTTTTGGTAAGTTATTTCTTAATAAAGACTTTGCAATTTTAAAGTTTTATTTGCCTTGGTGTTTTTTTTTTGATGTATACTAACGAATTTTTTTAAATTTTTTTTGATGTTACTGGTCCTTTAAGAAATAACTTACTGAAACTCCGCTTCCGTTCCTCTTCAGAAAAGGCAACAGGGTGACGATCCATCATGCAGCGCTCGATTTCTCCTCCCTGGCTATCTCTTATAAGGAAGGCAGGGAGGAGAAATTGAGCACCGCACAATGGATCGCCTTTTCTGAAGAGGAGCACAAGCGGAGTTTCGCGAAGTTATTTCTTAATAAAGACTTAGCGATTTTAAAAATTTAATTTTAGTGTTTTTTTTTCGTTGTATACTAACAAATTATCCCAACTAAGATATAAATAATCCTTTTTAGTGGAAAAACGATCTTCTTGGGTTTATTTCAGGTTATATGATTTTTTTAGTAGATAAAGTATGGTCTAAATTACAGGAAGACCCATTATCCAGAAATCCCTAGGTCCCGAGCCTTCGAGTTAACAGGTCCCACACCTTAAGGGTAGAGGCACACAAATCGCCTCTTGTTCGGGCGACTAATCTCCCGCAATGCCTTCCCGCAGGCTAGAATCGATATCCTAGCAGGATGGCACTCTTGAGTGTTTCGTTTTCCTAATTCGCCCGAAGTTTCTTTGTGGGGCGACTTCAGAAAACAAAGCGATCTGAGTGCCATCCCGCCAGCGATTTAGATTCTAGCCGGTGGGAAGGCTTTTCGTGGAGATTAGTCACCCGAAGAAGAGTCGATTTGTCGCCGGGCGACTAAATCTCCCTGAATTTTAGCGTGTGCCCTTACTCTTATCTGAAAACTGATACTCACTAGGATTACATGGTGAACAGAGCCATATATATTAGTATCGCTATAAAAGATGCAAAAAATAAACTGCCAGTTCCACATTGTATGTGCTGGCTGGTAGATATAAGGCTTAATTCAATCTGATGAGAATGGTTAATGGTTTTCATGAAATAAACCACTAGATACGTTCCTCTCATTAACCTGAATCTGCCTGATAATATGCTAAATCCTGTCTTACTCAGCTTTTTGAGCGAGTTTTATCAGATATAATAAGCAGTGCCTGTTTCAGTTTGTTAAATGTGCTTGAGCGTTACAGAAAATGAATACACAAAGGTGTAGATTATACCTACAGAATGCCTGTATTTGTCTGAAGCGTAAGCAATACGGAAATTAGCGGTTACGTATCTGCAGCCATTTTGGCCCAAGTTCAAGCTTAAAGAATGTGAAAGGGATGTTCTGAGAAAGCCCTATGAATATATAGGCTAGATTTGGTTGGAATGCCACTGCAGCAGAAACTTGGCAAGCTTCTACAGTTGCAACAACCCAACCAGTTAGCACAGTTTTAGGATCCATTATCAGCAAACCCATTATCCAGAAAGCTCTGAATTACAGGAAGATCATTTTTCCATACATAGACGCCATTTTAATCAGATAATTCCAATTGTCAAAAAGTAATCCTTTTTCTCCGTAAAAATAAAACAGTACTTGGTACTTGATCCCAACGAAGATACATAATTTTTTTTTTTTTTTTTTTTTTTATATATAGACAAACAATCTTATTGGATTAATGTTTAAATGGTTATTGGGTTAATTAATGTTTAAATTATTTTAAGGTATAGTAATTCAAATTACAGAAATATACCTTACCCAGAAAACCCCAAGTCCTGAGCATTTCGTTTAACAGGTCCCGTACCTGTCATTTGTACTATACATACAGTACTTCCTTCTTTGAACAGGTATGGGATCCGTTATACAGAAAGCCATTATCAAGAAAGCTTATCTCAAATAGACTCCATTCTATCCAAATTTTAAAAATGGTGTCCTTTTTCTCTGTGCCTTGTACTTGATCCAAACTAAGATATAATTAATTATTATTTCAGCCAAACCCAGACTATTGGATTTAACATTTACCTGATTCTCTAGTAGACAAGGTATGACGAGCCGAATTCCAGAAAGATCCCTTATCTGGAAAACCCCAGGTCCAGAGCATTCTGGATAACAGGTCCCATACCTGTACACTACTTAACACTTGCATATTTAGCAGGATACTTAGTGGTCTATATCTTTTTAGTCATGTCTAATGTCAGGTGCTCCACATTATTGAAAGTCATGGAGCGCTGAAAGTAAATTAAGCCAATAAAATACAGAGGCCCACTGCTTAAGAATTAGGACTTGAGCAATCCATGGAGAACGACAAAATTATGACCATAAATGAAGGTTGTAAAGTACCTGTATCTGTATTTTATGTCAAATACTGTTGCATCTTCGTCCTCATAGTTATCGTCATTTAGAGGCGCCATCTCTACCCGTTCAGCAGGAGTCGTAATTATGTCATATTTGCGAGTTTTTCGTATTCTTTTTCCAGACCTATAGGGTGGGGGGGGAAAAAAAACAAGTATTTAGTATGTAAGAGTGCAAGAACCAATCCAAATTACGTAACACCCTAGGGCCCCAAACATTTTAGATAACAGGTCCTATATCAATTTTATTAAAAATTTACCGATACAGGTATGGGATTCGTTATCCAGAAACCAGTTCTCCAGAAAGCTCTAAATTACAGAAATGCGGTTTCCCATAGACTCAATTTTATCCAAATCAAAATTTTAAAAAATAAATTCCCCTTTTCTCTGTAATAATAAAGCAGTAACTTGTACTTGATCCAAAGTAAGATATAATTAATCCTTATTGGAAGCTAACCATCTTATTGGGTTTATTTCATGTTTACATGATTTTCTAGCAGACTTAATGTATGAAGATCCGAATTATGGAAAGATCCATTATCCTGAAAGCCCCAGATCCCGATCATTCAGGATGTCAGGTCTACATGGTGAACAGAGCCATATAAAAGTAGCACTATATAAGACAACACAAACAATAAAAATAAACTGGCAGTTTATGGATAGTCATGGAGCAATGAAACTAAAGGAAGCCAACAAAATAGAGATTCACTGCTTAAGACTTTTGACTTGAGCAACAAAAAACTGGAAAACAAAAATTATAATTATGAATAATGGATACACAATGATATTACTGATATAGTTATGTGTTGTCTGCTCTTAGGATCCTGTTTAGGAGTGGTGGCAATACAATATCTATTGTAGTTTATGGTTCAATACATTTGTTACCTTAAGCCGAATGGAGCTCAACAACCAAGAGGGTATATCCCGTCAGCCCCTGACTCATGGGGTATCACATTTGCTGTGGTTCTGTTTTCCACAGTGAGATATTTGTGAGAGTGAAACATCAACCAAAACTTTTAGTAGCTGTTTTTTTTTTTTTGGTAAATTCTACAGCATATGAGTTTGTCTAATTATCTGGTTCCCCTGAAAGGCACACAGTTAATGTACATAGGATTCTTGTGACTTCTATCAAACAAGCCAGAAAACCTTGTTTATTGATCTCACCGGATAGACTACACATATAAGGGATTAACTATACAACTGACCAATACAAAGCAGACGGCAGTTCTTTCAAGAGAAACCATTCCTTACACATAAAGCCATGGATTTTGGAAATGCTCATATGGAGAGCAGCAAAAATTATGGAGCCCTCTAAACGCAGGAGGCTCTGTTGGCAGATACATAAACACCTTTCAAAGGGCTGGAGATTTTCAAAGAACAGCAGGATATCCAAGGTTACATGAAACGACTTAAAAACAAATTCAAGGAAAAATCTGACTGCAGGCTTGGAATTTTTTCTCCTACAGTACAGATTTAACTGGGGCCATCTGTCTCATTCTAGAGTTAACACTGCAGAATGGATTGCCAAGGGCATAGAGTCAAAATAGCCATATAGAAGTTATATCAACAACTGTATTGTTTTTGTTTTATATTCTTAAAGTTTCATTTAATCTCTTTGTTCTTGCAGTCCCCTTTGCAATTTGAAGATATTATTGTCTGTGCTGGGTTTTGTAACGTAATCCAAACATTTTCAGATTTTTCACCCGAAAAAGTTGCGTTTTGTGTTGATCAGATTTTCTGTTTTTTTAAATGATAAATATGGGTAAATCGTGGATTCTAGTTTGGTCTGACTTTTTTCATTTAAAACATCAAAGCTAGCACAGGTGACAGTTTTGTCTAATCGCCTGAAAATTATATTCAACCGGCATTCCAAAGAAGACAAAGTGATAGAAAAATGTACTTTTAAAAATATTAATCTACATTAAAAGTTACCTATAGGTCATGTTGATCTTTTTTCATTGATAGTTCTGTTTTTGAAAGGAATTGTTACTTGAAGTTCCTAAACCTGACCGTCCCTTCTAACCTAATGCTAACGGACTCCTGCTGCACAAATATGGCAGGCCCCTCACAGAGGAACAGGGTAGTAAGAAAGGTTATGTAAAAGCATCAGGCAAATATTTTTATGGCAAAATTAAAAATAGCATTCAAAGACAATGTTATAGTAGATTTTAAAAAAGGTTATTTTCTAGTGTCAGTATCTCATTAAGTAGGCACGCAAAGAGACACAAGTAGCATGGAAGCACTGGGAAAGATAAACAACTTTGTGGTATTCTGCTTTGTGCAAGTGTACGTGAGCTAATGCTTTCAGTCTATTCATTTATACAGTGATCTTATTGGCATGTTTTGATTTATAGGGTGCCCAATGGCCATTTCTGCAGTCTGGCTAGTTTTGGAACAAGGTTATCTGAAGACTGGCCTGAGATGTAGCAACGCCTAACATGCCTTTCCCATTTAAATAAATAGAATTCACTAGCACAGGTATTGGATCAGTTATTAAGAAACCCATTATCCATAAAGCTTCAAATTATGGGAAGGTCATCTCCTGTAGACTTGATTTATATCAAATAATTCACAGTTTTTTCTTTGTATAAACAAAGTAGTACATTGGACTTGGCCCCAGCTAAGATATAATGAATACTTATGGGAGGCAAAATAATCATATTAGGTTTAATTCATGTTAGAAAGATTCTTTAGTAGATTAAAAGTGTTGTTTACCTTCCAAACTATTTTTTTCAGTTGACTGGTTTTCAGATTGTTCACCATAAACAAAGACTTTCTTCAATTGCTTTCCATATTTTATATTTTAACAGTTTCCCAAAATTGAAGTTTAAATGTAAAAGGGGAACTCCACACAAACACAACTTAAGCTTTTTGAAAAGTAAACACAATTTCAAGCAACTTTGCAATATACTTTACATCAATTAAAAAATATGCAGACTTTTTATGATTTTTAATGGGTTGGAAGAGTTCCCTAAGCCTAGCCCCCTGCTGATCTGTCTGACTACCTTGCTGAGCTGGTTGACTACTGTTACTTTGTATCAGCAGCCATCTGTCTTTAGCCTGCATCCTCCAAACCCCACAATTCCCTGCCCACGTGATTTCAATAAGGAAGGGAACATCACAGTGCAATGCAGTGTGGGTTATGTAGTTCCTGCATGCTGCCTGTAAGCTGTGGAGAAGTTGTTACAATTTGTAACATCAGTGTTTAGTCCCTCCTTCTCTGCCAGGATTTCGAATGATGCAGAAAGAGAAGAACTGTTAAACAGCTGGATTTCAGCATAGAAAATGGCATTCATTCATACTTTTTGAAGAAACAGGTAACTGTGATTGGTATATTAGGGGTTTCTGTGTTATGTGGGCCTCTTTTGGTTTGGAAGCCAGAGTTTCCCTCTGTGTTTCAGTCTGGCAGCTCAGGGATCCAGGAGCATCTGAACTATTACAATTTGCTACATTTAGTTGATACAATTAGATGATACATTTCTCAGCAGCATCTGTGGAATATTGGAAACTATTGTTTAATTCTAAGAGCTGCCTTTAATGAAACTCAGGGATTCTGCTCAGCAAGGACAAAGTTAAGAAATGTATCATCTAAATGTAAAGAGTCGGTGACCCCCCCCCCCACCCCGAGTTGCTTTAGAAGGTGAAAAAAGAAACTTTACAATTCAATATTAGAAAAACAGTCAAAAATACAAAATAGTTGGGAAAAATCTTTATTTCTTGTGAACTATCTGAAAACAAATGAACTGGAAAAGTGTTTGAAGATGAACAACCTCTTTAAGGTATATATGTATAAAGGTGAAGAAGCCGCGCTTACGTCAAGGATGTTACTAGAGCAGCACCTATAGTATGTGGGTCCACTGCTCCACTTGCAAAATATAAAAAGTTAAGAGAGTAGGTGCGCTAAACAGCAGAGTTCGGTCCCTAAATCTGAAAAGAGAAAGCAATCCCAATAGTGTAGTAGCCCTTGACAAAGACGCTGTTTTAGAATAAGCGGAACTACTCACAAGTGCCGTGTGGTTTGCGTGCCTGTAGGTGATATAACTGTATCTTGGACTTGCGTCGTGCAGGCTTGTTTCTAATTGGGAAAAAGCTAAAATAGTGCAATACTGTTGGTGTAGTTAACTTGGCACCTGACCGAATACAGTGCTGAAAAGGTCTGCTCGTGAAAACCAATCGTTAATACCTCTCTAAGCGTCATCTGTACAACTGTGGGGTAAGTGCGGTCCTTATCCGCTATTTAAAGTGGACCTGTCACCCAGACACAAAAATCTGTATAATAAAAGTCCTTTTCAAATTAAACATGAAATCCAATTTCTATTTTTCATTAAAGCATTCATAGCTGTTCTAAGCTCATTTAAAAGTCTCAGCTGTCAATCAAATATTGTCTGCCACTCCTCTATGCCATGGGCATAGAGGCGGGGCAGACAATTACTTTCACTTTCCATTCAGCACTTCCTAGATGTCACTGCCCTCCCCACATTCCCCCATTCACTTTACCATTTAATTGTGTAGCCAGGGCATGGGGATGGACATCAGGTCCCACATTCTCGTGCACAAATAAGATTCTGAGATGATGCAAGGCTTGCCTTTATAACAGTGTCCACAAAATGGCTCCTGCCTGCTTGCTATAATTTTGAATTCCCAGACTGAAGGAAACAAGATTCAAATGATTTATATAGTGTATTTAAAGTTCATTTTGCTTGACTGATGTGATAAAATAGGATTTCGAATAATTCTTTTGGGTGACGGGTCCCCTTTAACTACACCACAGCATTAATCAACACGCAAATGTCATAAGTTTATATACTGCCATGTACATGAAAGCCCAAACATCACAACAGTTAGATCCACTTCAGATAACTGTGGAAACACATTCCTCTCTCAATTGGAACTAAAAGCACACAACGGAAAAGGTTTGGTAGGGGGAAATCATGGGTTATGACTAAAATAAAAGCACATTACTCCGCATAACCTGGAAACAACATCAATAGATTGTGCAATAGAGAAAGCTCATAAAAGACATATTTGTTTAATGGACTGTAAGGATAGGAGGATCAAGCTTGGAAGAGCAGAGTATGTTTTTGAAAAAATGCAGGTTGGTTGGCTTTTTTCAGCTTGTCCAAATGATATAAATATGCCAGACTATTTAATCAAGTGTTAAGCAGTCACAGGGCCAGGGAAAATCACCTAATAAAAATGTTCCACTGGGGCAAATGGAATACATAGTATGGATCCTGTTCGTGACAGTCTGTTCATTAGGTTTATCCATCTCCTTAACTAAAAAAAAAGATGCAAAACTTATGCGGCACACGTCACGAATGCCGGAAACAAATCTGGGCCCAATATCAAAGGCAAAATTCTGCCCTTTTAAATGTGAAAATGACGCTTGACAAAAAATAAGAAATAATTATGACGTTCATTTGTATAAGACTTAAGAAAACACTACCTGTGACCATTTCAGCCCTGAATGAAAATGCAATACGAGTTATTTGTGGATTACCACAAGCTTCAGCCAGTGTCCAACTTAACTTGTAATATTCCTGTCTGGCATTTGCAAACAATGAACATTTCCGCAACATTTGTTGTGTAAATCAAATGGTAAAAATCCCAGCTAAAGCCATTTTAATTTCAGGTTGTAACACAACAAAACATGAAAAAGTCCAATAATTATTCAGTGAATAAATATTTATCGGTTTAGTGTTTTCTTAAGTCTTGCACAAATGAACATCATAATTATGTGTGTTTTTTTGTTAAGCATAATTTTCCTGTTTAAAAGGGCAGAGTGAACAATAGCTGTATATTTATCAGGGATGTCCCACTAGATCATTATATGAGTGATATCACTCATTGAAACATGGGATTTCTGATAAACTGATACACACACATCTTCTAAAGCTACAAAAGTCCTGAAATAGTTATCTTATGGTATAATGGAGAAGGTCAAATCGATTGACTTACTGCCCTTTCCATTATATCAAACTCATGCAAACTTCCACCTTGTCACGTCCGAACATTTCCGTTACATTATGACTGGTTCCTCAAAGAAAAGCATTATTATTATATACACTATAACCCCTTATGTTAGCATGAGCAATCCCTATGAAGGACGTAAACACATCTTGTTTTTATTAGCAGCAAACAATCTGAATTGATGTTTATGACATGCCTTCCAAGCAGCATTGGAGAAAGGAGGCTCTTATAAACCTTCAGGGTGCTCCCCCCCCCCCCCCCGAGTCCTAGTCATAGGAAACTTTTCATGGTGATCTTTAAAAGCATCACAAGTAGGCCCACATACATAAATATACCCTCACAAAAATAAAGATTTTATGGACAGTTTCCTATTGTGCTAGTTATGCCTTAAGACTATTTTAGGCTTCAGATGAATTGCCTTCTTTAATGCAACAGCTTCTCCTCCCTCAACCCGGTTTTCAAAAAGCATTTTAACTTCTCCCCTCATTTCCTACTACATTTCCTTCAAAACAAACTTTATGCTGACTGCCAGCTATATTCTGGAATGCCTGCCAGGAAAGCATTGAAATTCACTGCCATCCTATTCTATGATGAGGCCAACTGCAGAACAAAATTGAGCATAGGGTGGACCCGAATTCCCACTGTTTTCAGAGAAGGTTCACCAAGGTGAAATAAGTATTACTAATGGCACACAGTTACATAGTTAAATTGGGTTGAAAAAAAAAAAAAAAAAGACAAAATCCATCAAGTTCAACCCCTCCGAATTAAACCAAGCATCCAAACACACCCTTCCATACCTTCACATAAATTATATATACCCATATTTATACTAACTATAGAATTTAGTATCACAAAAGCATTTGATTTTATGTCTGTCCAAGAAATTATCCAAGCCACTCAAAGGCATTAGCATAATCAGCCATCACAACATCACCCGGCAGTGCATTCCACAACCTGGCCGTTCCTACTGTGAAGAATCACTTAAACTGCATCAAATGAAAGTTATTTTCCTCTAGTCTGAGGCCTCTGGTACGGTGATCCTCTTTATGGTTAAAAAGCCCCCCTGCTATTTGTCTATAATGTCCTCTAATGTACTTGTAAAGTGTAATCATGCCCCCTCGCAAGCACCTTTTTTCCAGAGAAAACAACCCCAACCTTGACAGTCTACCCTCATAAATTAAGTCTTCCATCCTTCTAACCAGTTTAGTTGCATGTCTCTGCACTCTCTCCAGCTCATTTATATCCCTCTTAAGGACTGAGAGTCCAAAACTGCACTACATACTCCAGATGAGGCCTTACCAGGGACCTATAAAGAGGCATAATTATGTTTTCATCCCTTTAGTTAATGCCCGTTTTTAAGCAAGACAGAGCTTCCCAGAATTAGACAACGTGTTATCTACAAAAACCCAAAGATCCTTCTCATTTAAGGAAACTCCCAACACACTGCCATTTAGTGTATAACTTGCATTTATATTATTTTTCACAAAGTGCATTACTTTGTATTTATCAACATTGAACCTCATTTGCTGCCCAATTTTCCAATTTAGACAAATTAATTACTCTGCAAAGTGGCAGCATCCTGCATGGAACCTAAAGCTCTGCACAAATTTGTATCATCATCAAAAATAGAAATATTACTTTCAATGTCTACCTCCAAGTCAGTAATAAAGAATCACTGCTGCTGTTCTATTACCCAAGCTACATATAAAAATAATTGATTTAGTTATAATGGTAAGAAAAGTGTTGAAGGGCATTAGGTATGACCTTCCTGTTCTAAACAGTTCTGTCCAATATTTTCCATGTAATATGTTTATTAGATGATACACCATGAATGTTAAAAACAGTTCTGCCAGATGAGATCACATATGGTCATCTATGTCCTTGGTTAAGGCCGTCATATAATCCATTGGATGAACGCATTCAACCTGCAGATCTCCAAATGGACAGCCCAGATCTTCAAAAATGATTTCTAGACTATAATTCAGTACGTAACCCTCTAATAAGTCTAATAAGCACAAATCAGAACTAAATCTAAAACTGGCTAAAAGCCATCACTGTGAAATATCTCTCTCTCTCATATCTATATCTATATATCTTTCTATCTATATATATATATATATATATATATATCGCAGCATAGGATATGCAAGAAGATTACAGCACTTGCAGGGTCTTTTCAAAGAAAACAAGACATTTTTTTATTAGCTCAACGTTTCGAACCCCCACAGGGTTCTTCGTCAGGAGTATAAACATCATTAACATCAGTCCCTGTCCCAGTAAAGATTACTTTCAAAGGTCCCTAACTACAAACACCAGGAAAATAGTGCTCTAGTTTAATTTGAATCCTAGCCTTATAGGAACAGTTCAGTGTAAAAATAAAAACTTTATAGAGGCTGTGCAAAATAAAAAATGTTTCTAATATAGTTAGCCAAAAATTTAATGTATTAAGGCTGGAGTGACTGGATATCTAACATAATAGCCAGAACACTACTTTCTGCTTTTCAGCTCTATAAATCTGAGTTAGTCAGCGACTATAAGGGGGGGCCACATGGGACATGGCTGTTGCAATTGATCCTCAGCATTCAGCTCAGATTCAAAAGCAACAGTTCTAGCCCATGCCCCCCCCCCCCTCAAGGTACTGATTGGTTACTGCCTGGTAACAATCAGTGGAAACCAAGAGAGCTGAAAAGCAGGAAGTAGTGTTCTGGCTATTATGTGAGACATCAGTCACTCCAGTCTTTATACATCACATTTTTGGCTAACTAACTATATTAGAAACATTTTTTATTTTGCACAGCCTATCTATTTACCCAGTTTTGAGTAGAAAGTTAGACATTCAGCTCTGAATTAAGTTTTCGTTTTATAGAGGATGAAGACCAACTGAAAATTACCATAGAATATTGTTGTCGTGGTTGTACTAAGAGTTACATTTTAAGATGAACTACCCTAAGGTAGAAAAAGATCCTCTATGGCAGGGAACTTGGTGTGCACATGCATTACATGGTATACACATTGTCCAGTTAAAGAGGGGAGCTGCTAAGTCATGGCTGCACAGGAAAGCTTACATAGGGCTCCTAAACACTGGTAGCTGCTCTATTCCATAAACCTAATTAAAGTCCAAGTTCCTATAGGGCTTTAGTTCTCTTGTAAAGAACATAACATGCAAAATAACATTGCAGATTTCAGGAGGTCTTATGTGCTGATAAATATCTTCATAACATTTAGACATTAGCAGGCTGAAATGAACCCACGCGGGAGCTGCAGGTCAAACTGCAGTCTGAAATTGGCTGCTGCCTTGGCAAACCCCTTAACTTTGCTGGGCTCATAATTTAATTAGCGGTGGCAGTGGGACCTTGGGAATTCCAATACAAACAGCACTATGATTAAATCCTGAAATGACAATGGTGGAGAATTAAATTCTACTGCCAAGGGGACATCTGCTGCTTTAATCGAGCATGTGTTTAGATAAGAAACTTGTAATGAAAAGGAGTGGGAGGGGGGAACTGCAAAATTAGGAGGGGCTCATTCCTAGGGCTCTATTGTTGTCCTTTGCTTTAAGTAATCCATGATGTTGCTGTGTAGATCAAATTTATACAAGATGCTGAAGCGGGGCCTCCTGGACTCTGACGTCACAGCAATTACAATTTGTCTTGAAGGAAAGCGCAGCAATAAATAAAGAGGTTCATCTCATATAAACTCTGCCATCTTGCACAATCTGCTCGCCATACTACAGAAACTAAACCGGAATCATTAACAGAACAATTTCTGTATATACATGATCAACTGGCAGTTAGGCAGGCTAAAAAAAAAGGTTGAACTTGATGGGCATGTGCCTTTTTTCAATCCAACTTACTATGTTACTGTGTTACTATTAAAAGGGATACAAAGGCTAAAATAGGCAATCCTCTTAAATGAAAGCACATGTTGTAGAACGACTACCCCACAAGTATTAAAACAGTTGTGGAACAGCAACAAATTCCCAGCATGAAAAAGGCTGTGGATTAGACAACATTGTTTTAGCAGAGAAAAAATGAAAACTTCCCATAGCATAAATAATGGACACACAGGTAAAATCCTTCTTTGCACTGCTCTTGCCGTGTCCAATGCTAAATGAAAAGCAGCAGCAGAGAATAAAATAATAATACACTAACATTATTTTCTGGTATTGGTATTGGCTTAGTATTGTCTGATCCAGCTTCTAGTTATTACTGCTACTCCAGTGGCAAAGGGTAAGAGTAACTCAGCAGAAAGTAGAATTTTGTAGCTTGGCCTTTGGTATACCAAATCGGACACCTCCCGGGAAGTTCAGAGTGACTAGCATCTGAGAACAGAGTCATAAGGAACTAGTTTCCTCCAACCTTGCAATCACAAGTGGTCAGTCAACTGGAAGTCAGTCCGCAAGGTGTACAATGTTTCCCTTTAATGAGTAGACAGGGGTCCCAGCCTGAATTTGAGTGAAATGTAAGGAGGTTAATTCATATTCTGCACTATCTCTTACTGGAGGGTCAACAATAGATCAGAGCTTTATGATATTGGGAATTGAACAGTTAGGAAATAAACAGGTTGGGACATGAACTTTTCAAAAACTCTAAAACATCCAACTTTCAGAGGACGCGTTATGAAATGTTTCCGATTCTAGACTGGAACTGTAAATATGGCATATTATCACCTAAATACAGACAGACCTGTTCTTGGCATGATTTTTTCTTATGGCTGTAACACAGTGATGAAAGCAAGTATGTCTGGGAAAGGGAAGTGCAGAAAGAAGGTTATGGAGGCTAATACAATAAACAGGCATAAACAGAAGATTTTCCTTTTGAACAGTTGCAACAGTCATTTTTCCATTTATACAATTGTAACTGTAATGTTCATAAGCTCAGTTACATTACTTAAAATAAGTGCAGATGTGTCAGCTTCAGCTCATAGAACTATAGTATTAAATGGTTTTATCTAGTTTTGCATGCTCTTCAATAAATTTTTTTATTGAATACTGTTACAAAAAGCAAACAAAAGTAAGTTTTAAAAGTAGTTTTAATTTAAAGCGGTTGTTCACCTTCAAACACTTTTTTCAGTTCAGTTGGTTTCAGATAGTTCACAAGAAATAATGACTTTTTTCAATTACTTTCTATTTTCAACATATCCCTGTTTTTCTCATATTTAAGTGTAAAGTTTCATTTTTCACCTTCTAAAGCAGCTCTGGGAGGGGGGGGGGTCGCCGACTGTTTTAAATTTATACTTTTAGTTGAAAAATTTGCTATCTTTGTCCCTGCTCAGCAGAATCCCTGAGTTTCATTAAAGGCAGCTGTTAGAATTGATACAATAGTTGCTGATAGTCCACAGACACTGCTGAGAAATGTAGCAACTAAATGTAGCAAATTGTAACAGTTCTGATGTTCCTGGATCACGGAGATGCCAGACTAAGACACTACTAGAGACACAAACATTAAACTTCAGTTTCGGGAAAATGGTAAAAATAAAAGATGGAAAGCAATTGAAAAAAGTCTTTGTTTATGGTGAACAATCTGAAAACAAGGTGAACAACCCCTTTAATATAACTAATATACTATTATAACTAATTAATTATAACCCGTTTAATAGGACTAGATTAAGGAATGAAAGCTCACAATAGGTGGCATCTGGATGGTAAGATGTCCAAAATGCAGAGATATATTCCAGCCTGCAACTGGTCGCTGACTTTACATGAAGAGGGCACAAGTAATTTTGGAGGGTGAAGAGGGTTGCCAGCATTTCAGATGAATATAACATTATAAGGACAAAGCTGGTGCTCAATTAAACGTAAGCATTACCCCTAATAATGGGTCAAGGGACTTAAGAGGGGTTACCCATCTCCAGGTGCTCCTCTTCAGTTCAGAACTGAATCAAAAAAAAAAAATAGTGTAAAGAGAAGCACAAATATCACTGTTCCATGTGCAGGAGCAAATGTGTATGGAACCAAACAACACATCTGAATGATTTGTATCTTTCTGTACAGTTCACTTAGCAGAAGAGAAACTCGTGAAATTTAAAGGAAATAGTGACCACTTTAAAAAAAATCTCAATGATCAGGTTTCCTGGAGGTGAATTTACACCCCATATGCATAGAATCAAGCAGCAACCTGACTTTCGAAGTTCTATGTGAGTCACAATGGGAGTGTTTAGGCCCTGTGGAAGACATCTATATGATTTTTAAATGGTATCTGTAGCCTTTTATATGCTTGAAATACTTATTCATGGATGGTTGTCAATGGTATATGATCCCCAGTGTAGATACTAAACTCAACAACATTCCACCACTCAGCTTTCAAGCCAGTCTGTGGCAAAACAGACATGTTGTCAATGTTATCGGTCTTTAAAATATCAGATGCCATCTTTCAGCTGAAAGTAAGTGGATTTTGAGTCTTTAGGTTGCACAGCAGACCAGTAATCCAGTTAATTACCACACACCAAGGGGCATATTTATCAAGGATCGAATTTCGAAGTAAAAAAAACTTCGAAATTCGACCATCGAATTTGTGTACTTCGATAGCTGAAGTATTTTTTCCAGCAAAAATGGCCGTATTCTGGTTGCTAGGGTCTGAATTACCCTAGCAAACATGCACTGATTTGAATAAGACTGGAATATGAATAAGAGAGGGCCTGAATAGAAAGATGATTAATAAAAATTGGCAATAACAATACATTTGTAGCCTTACAGAGCATTTGCTTTTTGGAAGTGGTCAGCGACGCCGATTTGAAAGCTGCAGAGTCAGAAGAAAAAGGCAAATAACTATGAAACTATATAAAAAGAGTTGCTTAGAATTGGCCGTTCTATAACCTACTAAAAGTTACCTTAAAGGTGAACCACCCTTTTAAAGAGCATTTGTTTTTTTATATGGGGTCAGTAACCTCCATTTGAAAGCTGGAAAGAGAAGAAGGTAATAAAATATGTATTTAATAAAATTATTATATTAAAAATATATTTAATAATAATTATTTATAAACAAATATTGACGACCAATATAAAAGTTCCTTAGAACTGGCCATTCTATAACTAACATACTGTTAACTTAAAGGTGAACCACCTATTTAAGTATCCAGTGAGTTAAGTCAGTAGACATAATAACAGGTTTACCCTTTATAGTTTCAATCTGATGGATGAATGTAATATCTTATACTCAAATGGAACTTTAACTTGACATACACAATGGCATTCCAGGGAACCTGGTCTCTGAGTTTTTCTCTTTCTTAAATGAAATATTTAGCCATTGTGTTCTGTAGTTCCCCAGCCTCAAATTTAAAATGATGTCTGGCAAAGATTCCAATAATAAACTGGAAGATGAACAATAAGGGGCCTAAATGCAGGGTTTTTTTTTAGCTTCATTATTTTCCCTGGACCAGCACTCCTGAAAAAAAGGCACCAGACTGAGGCTTAGTAACACTGTGCCACCACCTAACAAATTTCCTAGGTGTGCCTTGTGTAGGGGTAGATTTCGATAATTAATTCAGGGTGTCCTATTGCCCCCCCCCCCTCCAAATGAATGAAGATTTCCTTGTTCTTAAAAAGCCCAAGCAAGCATTTCTAATTCTGACTTTGCTTTGTAAAGAAAAACAAATAAACGACTATTTTTGCCAAGTAGTAACGAGATACAGGTACCTGGGGTTTTCCAGATGTAATTTAGACCTTCCTATATTAAACCTACTAGAAAATCATGTAAACATTACATAAACCCAATAGGCTGATTTTGCTTCCAATAAGGATTAATTATATCCTGGTTTGGATTAAGTACAAGGTACTGTTTTATTATTAGAGAGAAAGGGGTAATCATTTTTAAAACTTTAGATTATTTGGATAAAATGGAGTCTATGGAAGACAGTCTTTCTGTAATTCTGAGTTTTCAAGATAACGGACCACATACCTGTATAGATATAAAGAAGACCAGCAAATACAGCAGGCTGCACCAGAAAGAACTACATTTAACTGTGCACCCACCCTCAGCACATACACCTTCAGGCTATAATGATCAAGTCTTGTGTATGTGATATTGCATCATCATGACATCATTTTACAGGTGATTGCAAAACAACTTGTTCTTTCTGTGGCACTGGTTCTTTAATAAGATCCAAACAGTACTCTCTTTGACACTCCATATGTTACGTTATTTTCCAGTCAGCTTATGGATCAGCAAAGTACGCCGGAGCTGAAGAACCACAAGGTTTGCAGTAAAGACAGCCACTGCATATATTACACAATTCAAGTATTAATTTAATATAGATGCTGTCTTTGCTTTAAAATTAATTGTAATGCTCAATAAAAAAAAAGGTTTAGTCACAATCGTTCGTGGATGGGGATGGTATTCAACTTGTTTTGCCACAGAAATGACGCCCATAGACTTGTATGGCGTTGTGCGTCCAAAAAAAATGACGTGTTAAAAAAAAAGACATTAATGGGCATCGGCGACATTTCGCCGGCGGTGAATTTTTGGTGAAACGAAACAGGTCACATTCGCCCATCCCTATTCGTGGAGTCCTACCCTTACTGTGATACTATATAAAAAAAAAAAATAATGAAAACCAATTGAAAAAGTTCTAGAACCTACTAAAAGTTACCTTAAAGGTGAAGCACCCCTTTAAAAAGGTGTTTATTAGAAATGGTCATTCTGAGCCACTATCTAATTTACAGTTATTTTATTGGGTGTAAATGGAGTTGAAACTGAAAGCAGAGACTGGGTGGGACTATTTGCGACTCCCTGGAGGAGAACAGACTTGTGCTACATTGCTGGGAAAGTCAGAAGCAGCAGCAACAGAGCTTTGAGCTGTAAATGCAATTAGAAATAGTAGAAAAACAGAAGTAAGATGGCAGGCAGGGCGCAGCTAGGTAGCAGCTGGTATGGGGGGGTACCTGAATATCTTGATGAGGAGACACAAGATGAGGAAGGTGCTCAGGCCACACACGAAGATGAAGACGTTCTTGATGGTGGGCATGTACTTCTCGATGACATTAAAGCGGGATACCTTCGCCGTGGAGTTGCCCCGGAGTAACGGGCTTTCCGTGGTGCGGTTACCCCCATGACTGGCTGCGATGGAAGCTTCCATTTTCAACATCTCCAATGGGGCTCCGAGCGCTTCATGGTATAAGAACAGACAGACAAGCGCAGAGAGCAGCAGAACCTTCATGATGTCCTTGCTCCCGCTCAGGTGCCCGCTGTGAGCTGCGCACTGTTGTCTATGGATCCCTCCTCCGGCGGCAGCTGCTGGGAGATTTGACACCCTGTCAGGACACGGGGGGGATTTTGTAGCAACGCGAACACAGACGGCTCGGCTTCTTCTGCTCTTCCCAAGTCCCACTCCCCTTGCAGCTCCCGCCGATCCCTGTGTTTAGCCCAGCGCAGGAAATGGGATCGGGAACCCGGAAGAGTTTTTACACCACGTTGCAGTGAATCATTTGATAGAGAGGGACACAGGCAGGCACACGTGGGAGGGTGATAAGAAAGCTGACGATTGGTTCCCTTGTGGGTTGGGGCGCACGAGGAGCTGTCACAGCTGCTGCTGATCATAATAATTATAGGTGGACTCGTCCGGATCTCTCCACTTCGGCGGGGGGGGGAGACACCCAGGGGGTCAATGCGTCATCACAGGCTTCACAGCACTTGATCCACATTCAGAGCAGCCTGATTAAAGGAAAACTATACCCCCCCCAAACAATGTAGGTCTCTATAAAAATATATTGCATTAAATAGCTCATATGTAAAACCCTGCTTAATGTAAATAAACCATTTTCATAATAATATATTTTTTTTCTAGTAGTATGTGCCATTGGATAATCTTAAATTGAAAATAGCCGTTTTAGAAAAAAAATAAGGGCCGCCCCCTGGGATCGTATGATTCACAGTGCACACAAACATACCAACAAACTATACTTGTAAGGTCACATGAACCAATTAACAGATAGAGTTTTGCTTCCACACTTCTTCCTGTTACAGTTAAGAGTTGTAGTATTTCTGGTCAGGTGATCTCTGAGGCAGCACACAGACCATCACGAAATGGGGGCTCAAGGCATGAGATGTAAAATGGCAAAATTTACTTAAATATAAATACCATTTTCATAAGATTCTTTAATATGTCACTTAATATGATATAAACTGTTGCCTAAGTATTCATTTCGGGGGCATAGTTTACCTTTAAAGAAATTGTTCAGTATAAAAATTAGGGATGCACCGAATCCACTATTTTGGAATTGGCCCAACCCCTGAATCATCCGCGAAAGATTTGCATGTGCAAATTAGGGGTGGGAAAACATTTTTTACTTCCTGGTTTTGCTACAAAAAGTCACGCAATTTCCCTTCCCAACCCTAATTTGCATATGCAAATTCGGTTCGGCCGAGCAGAAGGAATTGGGCGAATCCGAATCCTGCTGAAAAGGCCGAATACTGGATTCGGTGTATCCCTAATAAAAATAAAAACTGGATAAATAGGCTGTGCAAAATAAAAAATGTTCTAATATAGTTAGTTAGCCAAAAATGTAATGTGTAAAGGCTGGAGTGACTGGATGTCTAACATAATAGCCTGAACACTACTTCCTGCTTTTCAGCTCTCGGTTTCCACTGATTGGTTACCAGACAGTAGCCAATCAGTAACTTGAAGGGGGCCACATGGGTCATAACTGTTGCTTTTGAATCTGAGCTGAATGCTAAGGCTCAATTGCAAACTTACTGAACAGTTATGTCCCATATATCGTTACACTGAACTGTTCCTTTAACCTCCTAGTGGGCTGAACCACTAGGGGAGGGCCGTACTGATGTTCGGGCCGACTCCTGCACAAAATCTTCGGGCCGCAGGCAGGTCCAGGTCGAGCTCTTCTCCTGCTCTCCCCGCCCGCAACCTAGCACTTCCAGCGCCAAAATGTATACGCCCCTTTTGTGACATCACTGCGGGGCAGGCGCAGGTCTATAAATAGAGCGGCAGCAGTGGGCAGGGCCATGTGTGGATTGGGATAGGGTGGGTTAAGAAATTCTCGGTTTCCGCACATCACTAGAGGGCAGGGATTATCTCTTTGCACTTTCAAGTAATGCTCCAACCTATGGGATTAGGGCTTTTGTTCAACCTCATTTTGGGGGAAGGGGATACTCCTGCTTTGGGCTCATGCTCAAGGTTAAGGATGGTGACAGACGGGGAGATTTAGTCGCCAAACAATAAATCTTTGCTACTGCTGGTGACTAATCTCCCCGAAATGCCTTCCCACAGGTAAGAATGTAAATCGCTGGTGGGATGGCATTAGAGTTGCCATCTGTTCGGATTTTGACCCAGACAGCCTGATTTTCAGAAGGGTTGAACGGGTGAAGACAGTATGCACAATGCACAATGAACTTCACAGAAATGCACTTAGCAATATTTGAATTTGAACATGGTGAGCATGAATATCTATGGAGGCACATTTAAATACCCATGTCCTGATGTAAGAAAGCTTAGCATGGCAAAGGAACCAACCCAAAAGCAATATAGTGAACTGTATGACATATTTAGCAACATACAAACCACCTAGCACTATTCAGAAGAGCATAACAACTTCTGTAAATTTAAATATGTTGGTGATTGTATCTGAATCTTTAAAGGATTTATAGATTATAATGGAGCAATAACACCTATTACCAGTGGTTATAATCCTTCTATATAGTGCACTAAGAAGGTCAAGAGGTTCCATCCAGCTGCAGCTTAAAGTTCCACTCTTAAATACTGATAATTACTTACTACTATATAGGCACCAGCAGTGGTAATCTGATATTAAGGCTACAAGCCTTAGCTTGCTATCTGCACTTATCTGCCATCATTTTGCAGTCACCAGGTTTGATTGTATCAACATGCCTCCCAGAAAGGTAAACATGACTCATCCTCTCGTCTCCAAAATACCCCCTTTAAAAAGTTTTTAGCTCAGCAGCAGTGCATTGTGTGCTTTAGACTGACATTCTCCCCTGAGTTTTTGTACGGCAGGCAGTTTTTAAATTGCAATCTACTTTTTCCTTTGGAAATTTGTAGAAATATATTTATATCAGGTTGTACATAATATTGATTAATTCTATTTTCTTCCTCAAATGTTTTTATTATGAAGAAGGAAGTACCGATAAAAGGCATGCACAGGCATAGGTTACACAACTGAAGAATTCAAATACAATTTAAAGTGAGTATACAGATGATAACCGTATTCCCAATGAATGAGGATGTACAGGCAAGTTGTATGAGGCAGGTTGTAGTTCTGACCCATACAGGTTGTACTACAGGTATGGGACCAGTTATCTAGAATGCTCAAGACCTCTGGCCTTTCCGTATAATGGATCTTTCTGTACTTTAGATCTTCATACCATAGTCTACTAGAAAATCATGTAAACATGAAATAAACTACCAGCCTGGGGTTATTCCAGTGAGCAACACGGAACGATCCTCTTTCGGCCTCTTCGTTTCTCGCACGGCTGCACATGCGCATTAGAGTGAAAAGCTGATCTTTAACTTAAAAGTTGGCTTTTTCATTCTACTGCGCATGCGTCTGCCCCAGGAAAGAAGAGCCGGGAGAGGAGCTTGCTGGAATAACCCGGGGCCGGGGCAGTTTTCTGCTGATAGGAGCACCGGCCCGGGTTTTCAGGTAAGTATATAAATTCACTTGGGGGTGCCTTTATAACAGCTGCCTGGTAGATCTAAAAACAGCACTCAATAGTAAAATCCAGGTCCCACTACAACATATTCAATGACATTGAGTAGGAGAAACAACAGCCTGCCAGAAAGCAGTTCCATCCTAAAGTACTGGCTCTTTCTGAAAGCACATGACCAGGCAAAATGACCTGAGATAATACCAATATTATAACTTAAAAAATACACTTGCTGGCTCAGTAATGAAATGTTATATTGTAGAGTAAATTGCTTGCAGTGTAAACAGTGTAATTCAGAAATAAAAACTGCATCATAAAAATCATGATAGAATCCCTTTAAGATGGATTTGGCATTTGTATGATTCTTCCTGTGCATTATGTCACTTACCATTTTTAGGTATGCACAGCCCCCCCAGCTCTCAGACGTATGAAACATGTGATTGTGGTGTGTGTGCGGGAGTTGTGTGCCCGAAGGTGGGGGGGGCGCTAGGACCGCACGGCCTAGGGGTGCCTGTGTAGGAAGTCCGGGCCTGGACCTAGAGTTTTCCAGGTTCTGCAATTTGGATATCTATATCTTAAGTCTGCTAAAAATCATTTAAACATAAAATAAACCCAATAAGATTGATCTGACATCAATATGTACTCATGTAGAAAAGAATTGAATTATTTTTTTTAAATTGACTTGGGAGATGGATTTACTGTAATTCAGAGCATTCTAGATAACAGGGTTTCTAGAAAAGGGATAACTATATATCAAAACATCTCCATCCATGACAGATCACTTCCTATTTACAGTGCATGAATATCAACTATGTGGGTTAGCCTATACAGACATTATCACCAGAATAAAGGAAAGTGATAAGCAGCAGGTTGTAGAATATGAACACCACTACCAGTTGCAACAGTTCAAATACTATGGGGCATTTTTATCAAGGGACGAATTTGAAAAACTTCAAAATTCAAATTCAAATAGACCAACCGAAATTAAGTTGAAGTTTTTTTGGCTGAACAAGTCCGTTTTTCAATCGAATCGGTCCGTATTCGATTTGAATCGAAGCTTTTCCCAAAAAAAACTTTGATTTTTGAAAGTCCACCAATTGACTCCAAATAGGTTCTAGAAGTTCCCCATAGGCTAAAACAGCAATTCCGCAAGTTTTAGATGGAGAATGGTCGAAGTCGAATTTTTAAAGAGACAGTACATGATAAATTTCGATATTCGAATTTCTTTCAATGTCAAATCGAATTTGGACTATTCCCTAGTCGACCTACACAAAAAATAGCTCGAAATTCGAATTTTTTGAATTCGAAAATTCACCTCGACCTTTAAAAAATGTGCCCTTAAGTGTTCTATTGCTATAGGGGGTTTAGATCCACCATATCATTTTATATTTTAAAATGAATAAAGATAGCATAATTTGCCAGTTCTACAGTTATCTTCATATGAACATATGGCCACAGCTAATCAACATGTGCCCCACAGGACCAAATCGACGGAAGACAACAGTTATTTCTGTCTCTTTTGGGAGAAAAATTACATATGGTTTTGCCAATCCTTGTCCTCAAAGCAAACAGCATGAACAGTATTCCCATTCTACTTAGCAAAAAGCCAGATCAATGTCCTGTCGTATGTGCACATTTTTGGTTTTGGTTCAGTGCATTCTTATTCTTTACCATCATGCTCTGTGCAGGCAGGACTTAAGCAACGTAATTGTGATCTGCTCTAATTCTGAATTTCCAAATCTAAATAAATAGGGACTATTTTAGAAAAATCCAGGAAGAGTGTAATTGCCTGCAAAAAATCTCGATGCACTTCTACCCAATAAAGGAACATCTAGATAGAAACAAACTCTTTTTGCTAAAGTGAACAAAGAAGCTTATGCAAGAAGAACCAATAAACCTAGGAAGCTTGATAAACCCTGCACAGTTCATATCTACTGTACTGTTCTTTCTCTTCATTCTAATTATACTTCATATTCAGTTTACATACAGATGGATGACATTTAAATATTTTCACATTCAATTCCAAGCAGCGGAAGTTCTTAACAGAAAACAGTTTCATTACAACAGCTTCACACTGCTACAAATGGTTTAAGGCATTTTTTTTTTGTGGCAGCAAATTAAACGACACAAGTGCATCTTTTTATGTTGTTTGCCCATATTTTTGTAGTTGCATAAATGCCATTATTTATTAATATACTTGCATAGTCTATGCTATTTTATAAGGGGGTAGGAAGAACCTTTATACTTTTTTTTTGCCTAAAACACATCTTGAAATGTAATGCTGACATTTTATAGAGTGGTTTTGCAGGAAGTCGATTAAGTTATATTACCTTTTTCTTTTAAGGAAAAGAGAACCACATTTCGAAAGTCGCCTACCCCAGTGTGCCCGCTTTGAATATAGACACTGAATACAGAAAGTACTGCAGCTGGTTTACTACACTTCTAGTTAGACCAGTTTTACAGCATTCTTTTGAATAACAGACCAAAATCTCATTTCTACAGCCTCACCTTTGAAGCAGGGCATTTTTTTTTGTACAGTTAACAAAGATATAGAGGCGTTGTTTGTTTACTATGTTGTTTATTATACATAAAAGAACAGGAAGCCTTTGTTGGGCACCCCTGCCGTACGTCCTTGTAAATTTAAGTTGGAGATGTAGTCATTAGAAATGTGAGCAATGTCACAAATATACTGCAAGAGGCCAATAGAATGATTGTCTAAGGGGGTTAATGCCAAAACTCAAAAAATTTGAGTTTTTTTTTTTTTTTACTATAAAATCCAAATTTTTAGTGGGAAAATTTTTTTAATTTTTCAAAATTTATTAAACCCCATGGGTGCTAAAAGTCCAAAAAAAATGTACTCCAACTCAGACCTGCCGAGTTCATGTAGAAGTCAATGGGACAAAATCGCTAAAGGGCGAAGTTGCCGTCGCTAGGGAAAATTACCGTAGGCAGAAATCCCATGTGCAGGGACATTTGCAAGAGTTCATCGCTAACGAAGTTTCGCGCCCTATCACCAGGCAAATCTTTGCTCAGGCGACCAATCGTTACTCCGAAAATGTACTAAAGTGCGAATTTTACAGAATGTTATTTCCTTCACCACCTTAGACCTGGCCAACTGATAAGATGAAGCTACATTCTCTTCAATCTTATGTCAGTGACATCATATCCTGTATGCTGGTCATAAAAATTACAAAAACTGCTGGCGTTTTTTTCACATTTTAAAGTGGATTTGTCTTTAAAAGTTGTGACTATTGAAAATTTTTGTTTGAACATTTTTGACAGGCATGCCACATTTGGTTTGAGAGGCATGCCACATTTGTTTTAGGGTGGGCTCATGTCTAGAACATTGGAGAATCTCTTTTGTTGTTATTTTGCTTCCTTGGACATTTGTAATAATAAGTGGCCACTTCAAGCATTTGCATCATCTATAATAAAAACATATATATGACCTCTATGTACCAGCCCGATTAAAATTGACCTAAGCTAAGTAGGTTATTTACTAAACTCCGAATGCAAACATCACGAAAAATTTGTGATTTTTTTTTTATATAAAATCGGACTTTTAAAAAAACATGAATTTTTCGGAATTTATTAAACCCAGAGGATGGAAAAGTCAGAATCAGAAAATCCGGCATCTCAGACCTGTCGAGGTTGCTTATAATTCAATGGGAGTAGTCCCAATGATTTTTTGATGTGCGCTGGGTTTCTGGCAATACTCCAAAGTTTTCAGAGTTTTCATGCAAAATTCTGAGTTTTCGGGTGAAAAGTACGATAAAATCTTGAAAATCGGATGAAATCTGAGAAAATCGTGAAAATTGGATTTTTCACAATTTTTTCAGATTTTTCCCGCTAAGAACATTTTTGGGAAAGTGTATTAATAAATAAGACCAAAAACCCGTGCGGATGGGGTCGGAGTTTTTTTCAGAAAATATTGAGATAAATGCGGACTTTGATAAATAACCCCTTAGTGTGTTAACGAAGTTTCACTAGGCAGAAACAAGCATTTGCGAAAGTTTGGTATGAAATGCTCACGCTGACAAATCAACGCTAGCAAAACTTTACCAGCATTCGGCTACAGAGACTCAACTTTGCAGTTTAGTGAATTAGTGTAGTGGTAGAAAATTTTGGCCTGACAGAGTGGTGCGAAGTGTGGTGAAGCCTTCACAGGTGAAAATTCACCCTTTAGTGAATTTGCCCCACTATCTGCAAGGGGTTTGTATGTCTTACCTGTGTGTAGGTTTCCTCCAGTTTTTACCCAAAATTCAAGAATATATATCAACTTTGCAATTGGTTTTCATTATTTTATTTCTTTTTATGTTATTGAATTATCTGCCTTCATCTTATGACTCAAATAGGGGTCACTGACCCCAGCTGCCAAAAACTATTGCTCTTCTTTCTACGTTTCTTATACTGCAGGCACTCAATTCATATTGCTATCTTTCATTCAAACCACTGCCTGGCCCAAGGCAAATAAGACCCTAGCAATGAGCTAGCTGCTGAAATACCAAACTGGACAGCTGCTAAACAAAATGCTAAATAACTGAAAAAACATAAAAAATGAAGACTAAATGCAAATTGTTTAGGAATATCAATTTCTGCATTATAATAAAATGTTAATGTAATGGTAAACTACCCATTTAACTGGCTCCTTATAACATTGCATTGATTTATAATATGACATACAGCATATAAATAAAGAATGATAGTAATAACCATTGTCCTGGCAGTGTACCAAACATAAATTACTATACGATTGGTAATATGGCTGTTTGTAGTAGGACAGTAAAGCTTCAAATGCAGCTGCTTAATAGACAAGATTTATTTGTGTTACTATCAGGCTCCGTAATGGGTCCGACGAAATAATAGCCTCCCCTATGCCTCTCACTGGAACTTAGAGCCTGGGTGGAGACAGGAATAAGTCCAGATGGAGAGTAACAGAGGTGCCGGTAATAGATGTTGGATAGGCACTTGTAAAAAGTCCAGTCGAGGTAGCCAAACAGGGATAAGCGGAAAACGTAGTCAAAGCCAGGCGTAAGTCAGGAACGGAATCAGCGGTACCAGGGGAAATCCAAGAGAAGAGTCAAAAACAGGCCAATAATCAGGAAACCAGTGGATCAGCAATGTGGAATTCAGAAACGCTTAGTGTCAGAGGCAAGATCACTTCGCAGTGACTTGCAGGCCTCGGCGTCCTTTTACGCACCGTGCGCATGCGTCAAAAACGTGCGCGCGCGTCAAAAACGTGCGCGCGCGTCAAAACGTGCGCGTCAAAGACGTGCGCGCGCCCGCGAACCTCCGTCCACGCACGCGCGCACAACTCGACGCAACCGCGCCGGTGCGCACACACGCCGCGACCTCTTGTCGGGGCGCAAGCCGGTACCAAGGGACTGACATTGCCCCCCCCCGAGGCGCGGCCTCTGGACGGGCCCAGGCTTAGCAGGATAGCGTTTGTGAAACATTTTAATAAATCGAGGAGAATGAACATTGTTTGCTGGTTCCCAAGACCTCTCTTCAGGAGAATAACCCTTCCAATGTATTAGATATTGTAACTGACCTCTGTGATACCTGGAATCCAAAATTGCACCTACTTCGAATTCTTCAACTCCTTGAATGGTTACTGGTATTGGAGGAGAAGAAGAACGACCAGGAAACGTGTTCTTGACAACCGGTTTGAGAAGAGATACATGAAATACTGGGTGGATCTTGAAAGATGCGGGTAACTTCAGCTTAAAAGCCACATTATTGATTTGTTGTATGATGGGGAACGGACCAAGAAATTTTTGCCCCAACTTCTTGGAAGGACAGTCTAATTTAACATGTTGGGTGGATAACCACACTTGTTCCCCCACTTTAAAACCCGGACTCCCTCTTCTCTTCTTGTCGGCAAAAAATTTATAATTTCTTTGTGACACAGTCATAGCTTGTCGGATCTTTTGAAGGTTACTGGACAAAAATGTAAGTCTGTCTTGAAGTACGGGCAGTGTCACCTCTCTAGGAAGGTTAGGTAAAACTTGAGGATGAAAACCATAATTGGCGAAAAAAGGCGTCTCCTTAGTTGATGAGTGCACGGAGTTATTGTAAGAGAATTCGGCAAATAGGAGAAGTTGATACCAATCATCTTGTAGGAAGGAAGTGAAACAACGAAGATATTGTTCAAGGGTTTGATTCGTTCTTTCTGTTTGTCCGTTAGTTTCAGGGTGAAAGGCTGTGGAAAAAAGAAGTTTAATCTTCAGAGACTGGCAGAGTGCTTTCCAGAACTTGGACGTAAATTGTACCCCTCTGTCGGAAACAATCTCATCCGGAACCCCATGTAGTCTGATAACCTCTTTAATAAAGACCTCGGCAGTAGAAGCAGCCGAAGGAGTACCAATCATGGGAATGAAGTGTGCCATCTTGGATAGACGATCGACCACAACAAAGATTGTATTAAAGCCTTGAGAAGGAGGTAATTCCACAATAAAATCCACTGAAAGTGATCCCCAAAACCTGTCAGGGACTGGTAACGGATGAAGAAGCCCCATGGGTCGACAATGAGAAGATTTAAAACGAGCACACGTCTCACAAGAACTGACAAACAGCCTACAGTCCTTACTCATCCTGGGCCAGAAAAAAAGTCTTTTGGCTAAATTAATAGTCTTTTTTGTACCTAAATGTCCAGACAGAGGATGACTATGAACAAACTGAAGAACGTCCACACGAAGTGTCTCAGGGACAAAAATTTTATTCTTGAAAAAAAGAAAACCATCCTTTGGTTCCAGATTTGGGGAGATATTAGTGGAAAAAGAAGCTTCTTTAACTCTGGACATAAGTTCAGACTGTAATAAAAGAAAGTTCTGAGGTTGGAGAATGGTATGAATCTGTTCAGGAATTTTATCATCTTCAGAAAATATACGGGAAAGAGCATCGGCTTTACCATTCTTTGCTCCTGGTCTATAGGTAATATGGAAGTTAAAACGGGAGAAGAATAAAGCCCACCTAGCCTGTCGAGGCTTGAGACGTTTAGCTGTACGTAAGTATTCTAAATTCTTATGATCAGAAAAAATTAGAATAGGATGTAAAGCCCCCTCCAACAAATGTCTCCATTCTTCAAATGCAGCTTTAATTGCAAGGAGTTCCCTGTCGGAAACGTCATAGTTCTTTTCTGAATATGAGAGCTTTTTAGAAAAAAAAGCTACAGGAAAAAGAGAACCTTGGGCTCCAAACCTTTGAGAAAGAATGGCACCGACTGCAACCTCAGAGGCATCGACTTCAAGGACAAACGGCAAAGTTGGATTTGGGTGTTTAAGAATCTGTGCAGAGACGAATAACTCTTTAAGTTTCTGAAATGCAGATTGAGCCTGAGGAGTCCAGACAAAGGGTTTAGAAGAACTGGTCAAATCTGTGATGGGGGCGATGATCTTGGAAAAATCTTTAATAAATTTTCTGTAGAAATTGGCGAAACCAACAAATCTCTGAACAGCTTTACGATTATCAGGAACTGGCCATTCAAGAATTGTAGAAACCTTCTTCTTATCCATGCATATTCCTTGATCGGAAATGATGAAACCCAAAAATTCGATGGAAGATTTATTAAACTCGCATTTCTCTAGCTTAGCAAAGAGACCATGAGTACGGAGCCTATTGAAAACTCTCTTCATGTGTGTAACATGTTCTTCATAGGATGTGGAGAAGATAAGTATGTCGTCCAAATAAACGATAACGAATTGATCGAGGATGTCTCTAAAAATATCATTGACGAAATGCTGAAAAGTTGCGGGGGCGTTGCATAAGCCAAACGGCATGACTAAATATTCAAAATGTCCATAGCGGGATCTGAAAGCTGTCTTCCATTCATCGCCCTCTCGGATCCTCACCAAATTATAAGCACCTCGTAGGTCAAGTTTTGAAAATATCTTTGCCCCTCGAAGACTCTGGAAAAGTTCATGAATAAGAGGAAGAGGGTAACGATTCTTGACAGTTATATGATTCAATTGCCTATAATCAATACATGGTCGTAAAGAGTGGTCCTTCTTTTCGACAAAGAATATGCCTGCCCCAGCTGGTGAAGTGGAAGGACGAATAAAACCCTTCTTTAAATTATCGTCGATATAGTTCTTTAATACAGACAGTTCAGGCTCCGAAAGAGGGTAAATTCGCCCAAAAGGAATGGCTGCTCCAGGTAAAAGGTCGACAGGACAATCGTAAACACGGTGAGGGGGAAGTTTGTCAGCTCCCTTCTCATCAAAGACATCCAAGAATTCGTGTAAAAAGTATGGTATTTTTGTTAAACGATCGTCAGAGGAGGGACACAGAGCCATGGAAACCTTTTTGTTTTCTATAACTGAATGAGAAATACTGACTTCGGAGTCGAATTGCAGGGTACCAGTGCACCAATTTATTGAGGGATTGTGACGTTTTAACCAAGGTAAGCCAAAAATAACAGGAAAAAGGGGAGAAAAAATCACATTGAAAACAATAGACTCTGAATGGCAGGAGTTTATCATAACCTTCAAAGGGATCGTCTCATGCGTCACAGGCCCGGAAGAGAGCAATGAACCATCGGCTGTCCTTACAGAGAAGGGCTCTTGTTTGAGACGAATAGGGATAACGTAAGTATTAACAAACTCAGAATCAATGAAGCAGTCACACGCCCCAGAGTCAACGATGGCCGATGCTTTAACTCTTCTTTCGAGCCACTGTAGAGAAATGGAAAGAGTTAAGGGTGAGAATCCTCTGGACGAAGTACTAACAGACAAAAAAGACAGTCCAGCTTTACCAGAAGGACGAGTGGGACAGTCCTTCAGAAAATGACCAGACAACCCGCAATACAGGCAGAGGTTCAGTTGGCGTCTGCGAAGTCTTTCTTCAGGAGAGATAGCAGACCTTAGAAGACCGATTTGCATAGGTTCACCCGACTCCACAAGATGAGAAGAGGCAGAAAGGCGAGGGAGCAAAGGAGCCTTGGGAAGAAGCCAGGAAGAAGACCTTTCGGCACGTCTTTCTCTCAGGCGTTGATCCATCTGGATTACTAGATCAATAAGGCCTTCCAAATCGGTGGGCATAGCAACACGAGACAGTTCATCTCTTAAGGCATCAGAGAGTCCAAGACGAAATTGATGTCTCAAAGCCTTGTCATTCCACTCTGTGTCTGCTGCATATCTGCGAAAATCAGAAATATAGTCCTCTACCGGCCGTCTTTCTTGACGTAACACACGAATGGCGGCCTCAGCAGAAACATCGCGTCTGGGGTCATCATAAATTTGACCTAAGGCCTGGAAGAAAGTATCAGAGTCATTCAGGAGTGGACTTTGGCTCTCCATCAGACGGTGTGCCCAAGCTTGTGGTTCCCCAGACAGTAAGGAAATAATTACTCCAACCTTGACTTGTTCGGAGGCATAGGTCTGTGGTTTCAGGGAGAATACTAGTCGACAACCATGGAAGAATGCACGAAAAAGTTGTCTATCTCCGGAAAACTTTTCTGGTAGCGCCACCTTGGGTTCGGAATACACAGGAGCGGAAGCGGTAGGTTGGGTTGGAGCTTGGGACACCGGAGGTGGAGGAGGATTAACAGGAGGAGCAAGATCATGAAGTTGAATCTGGATCTGTTGATAACCTCCTTGCAGGTCCCGTACTGCTTTAGTAAGAGATGTGATTTGCTGGACGAGGGCATCAAAAGGCTGAGAAGCTTGCTCACCGCCAGACTCCATATTGGCGAAGTGATACTATCAGGCTCCGTAATGGGTCCGACGAAATAATAGCCTCCCCTATGCCTCTCACTGGAACTTAGAGCCTGGGTGGAGACAGGAATAAGTCCAGATGGAGAGTAACAGAGGTGCCGGTAATAGATGTTGGATAGGCACTTGTAAAAAGTCCAGTCGAGGTAGCCAAACAGGGATAAGCGGAAAACGTAGTCAAAGCCAGGCGTAAGTCAGGAACGGAATCAGCGGTACCAGGGGAAATCCAAGAGAAGAGTCAAAAACAGGCCAATAATCAGGAAACCAGTGGATCAGCAATGTGGAATTCAGAAACGCTTAGTGTCAGAGGCAAGATCACTTCGCAGTGACTTGCAGGCCTCGGCGTCCTTTTACGCACCGTGCGCATGCGTCAAAAACGTGCGCGCGCGTCAAAAACGTGCGCGCGCGTCAAAACGTGCGCGTCAAAGACGTGCGCGCGCCCGCGAACCTCCGTCCACGCACGCGCGCACAACTCGACGCAACCGCGCCGGTGCGCACACACGCCGCGACCTCTTGTCGGGGCGCAAGCCGGTACCAAGGGACTGACAGTTACACACTGAAGCATCTAAAAGCATAATACATTTACTATGTACAGTATATTTTTGATCTGATTTATTTGTAATAAGCTGTGTGGACTTGGCATCTCCCATGCTTGGTTAAAAAAAAATATTTTATCACTTGATATAAAATGTACAGAAGTTCTATAAATCTATAAAGCTTATCCAAATTTGATTTTGAGAATGTAGGTTGTCTCTAATCAAATATGTTTGCATGTCCTCTCCTCTTTCATACTTACATTATTTGCCTTAATATCCAGATAAAAGTACACAAAAAAAAATGTTCCAAGCAGCTAAAGGGTTGATGTCTCTAAACCTCTAGTCTAGAGTAAACAGTAAACAAACCCAAGCTCCAGGATATAGATCTGGTTTTCCATTCCAATTCTTGTTTTTTTGGGATAATTTGCATGACATGTGATTTTAGCAGCTCTACTGGTACACAATTCACTGCATATTCAGAATTCAGCAAGCGTTGTAAGCTCTGTGAGGTCTGTGAAATCAAGGTCATCTTGGTGACATGTAACATAATGTAATTTTCCTCCTATCCAGCACCATGACTTGATAATAACTGGAAGGCAGTATATTCAGAGGCACACACTATTTTAAAAGGAGTGCTCCTTTACAAAAGAAGCAGACAAACTAACTGCAGATGCTGCTGTGCATTCGGTACCTGCCACGGTGGTTGTGCCACTGCCTCTGAGGTCCAAAGACTTCGGTAAGATGGTAATAAACTTCTCCAACCATCAACGTTCTGACAGCAACACAGGAGTAATTGTTACCTGTTGACTTACTGCTGGGCCAATATATATTTAATACTGGTCTTTTTGAGGAATGATGGAATCATTATTCACAGTTCTCACAGTGGAATAAAATGTAGAGCAAACAGTAGAAAAATAAAAATCTCTCAGAAACATGTGCCACCCATTTCAAAGGACCATGAAAGTGATATTAATATATCATAGGACCCCTGTAAACGCTACAGTCCCAAATATTGTGTTGGGATCCCCATGTCTGGCTGCTTGACTTTCTGTCCTGTAGCTCCCTAGCAGCAATGTCTGTCCAGGAGAAGGTGCTGGAGAAACAAGTCCTGGCTTCAGCTTATGTTACTGTATATATGTAAGTAAAAGCTAGGGTATATGGCACAGAATCATTTTGAAACAAAATAAAAAAAAAGTCCGCAGAGCACATCAATAAGGGCTGAATAAAAATAGCTTTTATTTTCCTTTTAAAAGCAGTCATGGATATAAAATGAAATGGAACCCACGCTTATTACTTATTGAAGTACCTACTGTAGCAAGCAGGATTGCTGACAAGTATATGAAGTTACAGGTCATTGGCATCCATTCACAAAAAATTAAACAGTTCCAGTTTCATTTATTATTTATATGCAAATAAATATAAAAGTCCTTTGCATCATAGTTGTGTTTCAAAGAGCAGTTTAAATTCTGAAAACAGTGTGCTGCACTTCATGTGCTAACTATATTGCAAAGGACTTTTATATTTGGACTTGTCATTATGCCAAGTTATTGCCTTTATATTGTTGAACCTTAAACTGGTTTATATGATTGACGAAGGGGAGTGCCCCCAAATGTTGCATTTTGACATAATAAACAAACAGGCATTCTCCTGTTGTTCCGGAGCAAAAGTACATAATAATGAATTACTGATAAAAATGTTATATTTTGTTGTTACTATTCCTTTCAGTTTTGAAGCCCGGTGATCAGTCTGCATGCGGAATATCACAGATGTGAGCTAACATTTCATCATGAAAAAAATAATTTTTCAAAATTTCATCGTGAAAAAAGAGTTCATGAATACATTGCAATAAAAATGCTGGAGATTCCTTAATCCTTCTTAGTCTGGTGATTGGCAAAAGTTTTAGAGTAGGGCAGAAAGAGCCTTTCCCTAGACCAGGGATCCACAACCTTTTTCACCCATGAGCAACATTCAAATGTAAAAAGAGTTGGGGAGCAAGCAACACAAGCGTGAAAAATGTTCCTGGGTGGTGTAAAATAAGGTCTGTGGTAGCCCCTATGTGGACAGGAGGCCCTGTTTGACAGTACACCTGGTTTTTATGCAACCAAAACTTTCCCCCAAGCCTAGAATTCAAAAATATGCACCTGCTCTGAGGTCACTGAAAGCAACATCCAAGGGGTTGGGGAGCAACATGTTGCTCACAAGCTACTGGTTGGGGATCACTGCCCTAGACCATCAGTATCCCCTTGGGGGTAAGAACATTAAATACAATGGATAATTAGCACACCTTTCATCTTTTCACTTTTGTAATGCATTTAACTTCTCCATTAACCTCTCCAGTCAACAATGGAAGTGATAAGAATAGTACGGGTGTGTTATACTTAATATGCATTGCACTAAATGTAGTATGGAAAGCCCTCTCAGCAAGAAGAACTAGATCTAGAATATATTTAAAAAAGTTGTATTTACAGTAGTACAAGTATAGGGGAGTATATAGTCTGCATGTGCAAAAAAAATGATTTTAAAGGGGTTGTTCACCTTCAAACTACTATTTGTCTTCAGATAGATCATCAGAAATAACAACTTTTTTCGATTACTTTATATTTTCTATGTGTCACCTTTTTTCTAATATTGAAGTGTAAAGTGTAATTTTTCACCTTCTAAAGCAGCTCTGGGAGGGGGGTCGTCGACCTTGTAAACTGTTCTAAATTGATACATTTAGTTGGTACATTTCTTATCTTTGTCCCTGCTGAGCAGAATCCCTGAGTTTCATTACAGGCAGCTGTTAGAATTGATACTATAGTTGTTAATACTCCAGAGATGCTGCTGAGAAATGTATTAACTAAATGTATCAACTAGATGTTGCAAAATTGTAACAGTTTAGAGTCTGCACCTGAATTACTGAGCTGCCAGACTCAAACACCAGAGACCTGGACATTAAACTTTAGATTTTGGAAAAACAGAAAAAATAAATAATGGAAAGTAAAAAAAAAAGTTAAAAAATAAGTCATTTCTGGAGAACAATCTGAAAACAACTGAACTGAAAAAAATGTTTCAGAAGCAGAACCCCTTTAAATGTGTTTTCACATTCCAAAAACAAGCAGGTTGATTGGCTACTGGTAAAATTAACCCTAGTCTATGTGTGTGACTAGGGACCTTAGATTGTAAGCTCCACTGGGACAGAGAGTGAAGTGAATGATAGATAATCTCTGCTGCAGAATACAGTATGTTGACACTACATAAATAAAATGATAACATTTTCATTACATTTTTTAAACATTAAAAAAATGTTGCCACATGTTTTCCACATTCTTCAAAGGGCCACTTTTAAAATAAACATGCCTGGGGAACAGTGTTGAGTATGGGAATATGTTGATATAGTGAATAAAGCAACCCCTATTGTAAAATATAAGGATATTATAAGTCACCGAGGAGTTTCATGACCACAGAAAAGTACGAGGCCGAAGGCCGAGTGTTTTTATACAGGTCATGGAACCCTGAGGTTACTTCTAATATCCTCATATTTTCCAACAAGGGGTACTTTATTTATTATAATACACAGGTTTCAGTGAGTCATGTGACAAAAATGACATCACTACTCACCGTTTATAACTGATGACATCACTAGTCCCCGTTTATGAGGATATAATTTACAGGATATTCATGGCTTTTGTGTATTATATACAGTAATTTTATCTCTGTTTACAGTACCTGTGAGTTGTTCCCACAGGTACATTGTTTAAAGTTAAAAGTTATTACCTGTCCCACTTTGCTGGCATCTTGTATGAGGGATTATAATTTTATAGGAGGCCAGGCCTTTTAGGACAATTTTACTTTAAGCAGTATGGCAAAAATAACTAGAGGTACCTTCCTAGAGGCTTCAAGGAAGAAAGTACAGTAAAATATCCTTTACTTTCATGGGGTGTTGCAGGTATCTTATTAATGTGGATAACAAATGATTTAAACATGAAATGTTTAGTCTCCTTGTATCTTATTGTAGCTAGTGATGGGCGAATATGACCTGTTTAATGTCGCTGGCAAAACATTTGTCAAATGCGCTAAAATCTATTTTTTTGACACACAACAACTTCTTTTGACATCGATGCAGATAGATTAACCGCTCAGACTCACCGCAACCTTGCAGATTAGAAGCCGACAGCAATCGACCAGGTGCAAGGAGCTCTTGAAGGAAGGGGAAAGAAGTAAAGTTCCACACACTGGTCCGTCTGTTTCAAAGCCAACATTTTTATTCATCATTTTTTTGACACTCAACAATTTTTTTCACCTACCATCTTTTTCGTGGCAAAACCTGGTGAAAATTTCACTCATCACAGTTTGTAGCATACACCAATTAAATTTTCCTTTGGAACTTTAAAGGAACAGTTCAGTATAAAAATAAAAACTAGGTAAATAGATAGGCTGTGCAAAATAGAAAATGTTTCGAATATGGTTCATTAGACAAAAATGTAATGTATAAAAGCTGGATTGAGCGGATGACTTATATAACAGAACAGAACAATATTTCATGCATTTCAGCTCTCTAACTCTGAGTTAGTCAATGACTTGAATGGGGCCACATGACTTAATTGTTCAGTGAGTTTGCAATTGATCCTCAGCATTCAGCTCAGATTTAAAAGCAAACAGTAATGACCCATGTGGCCCCCTTCAAGTCATTGATTGGTTACTGCCTGGTAACAAATCAGTGGAAACCAAAAGTGCTGCAAAGCAGGCATTATACATTACATTTTTGGTTAACTAACTATATTAGAAACATTTTTTATTTTACACAGCCTATCTATTTACCCAGTATTTTTATTAATACTGAACAGTTCTTTTAAGTCCAGCTGAAATTTTTACCCACAGGGGTTCCACACACACCTAGGGTTGCCACCTAACCAGATTTGACTGTCTGTCCTTTTTTTTACGCCGGCGAATTTTTGCACCCGTTTCGTGAATTTATTCGCCGGTGGCGAATCATAAGAATTTCCAGCGAATTCATGCCTGGCGAATAAATTCGCCCATCACTACATATTTCCAAATTAGCCAATCGCTGATCACCATGTCACCAATCCCACCCCCTACATCACCAGTCCTGCCCTAACATCACCACCCTCCACCCCTGATGTCGCTGGTCCTGCCCCTGTCTCCGCCATCATCTGCCCCTCCCCCCATGCCCATTTTCTGGCCCCAGAAAAAGTGACATCCCTACACACACCCCTGTGCTATCCCTGGTAATATCACCTCTGTATTTTTTTAATGCTTCTGTCCTTCCTAAAAGGGTATATATGACAAGGTGAGGTTCTACTATCATTGCTGTAAGTGCATATTCACCCATTTCCGTGGTGAGAATTGTGCACTTCATTTTCTGTGCATTTCATTTTATTTTATGTGTAAAACAATTGCAATTGCATATAAATATAGGTGTATGAGACTGTGTGGTGACACAGGTACTAATCTGGCCCTGTAAACACCTTTTTCAATTTATGTTTTATACATGGGTGTAAAAGAATTTACAGAAGAATTGGAATACAATATACAGCACTATTATTATGTTAATTAACTTCATGTATCCTAATTACAAAGAATCTCTTTTTATAAAGGTGTATATGACTAACATAACGCCCATTATCTTCCATCACCTTGTAACCGGCATAACCCACTGTGTATTGTGAAATTAATTGTGCCACAGTTTGGTATACATTTCAACATCAATATTTTGTTCTATACATCTTTAGAAATAATGTATTGGAAAATAGCTTGAGCCATTCTTTCTCTTATTTTTATTATCCATTATTTATACAGTGCTGACATATTATGTAGTGCTTATATAGAGATTAACATATAAGCAAGACTGATCTGGGTTTCATGTTTGCTCTTGCTAAATACATTGTGCTGTTTACATAGGAGGATTATTCTAAGGCACTGTGTGATATTTACTCACTTGGAATGTCGGAGAACAACAAAGAATGAAATGTCACACTGTTTATTTCCTTTTCCAGATCTTCAAACGATCCTTTAAACATAACTTGTTTGTAATTTAAGACTCCTTCTAAAAAAGTGCAAATGATAAAAACCTGTAATGTGCTGCAGCCCCTCTTTCAGAGGGGTCTTATTGGAACTGACATATGGTTTAGGCTACCAGTAGGTTACTTACTCTAATTCTGCACACATATATATAGAACCATCTTACGGAAACAATATTATTAAATCTGCTGTTTATTTTTATATTAGTTACTTGTTTACTGATCGCTGAAGACTTACAACAGGACAAGGGGGGGAATCATTATACTGCTTGCATGTCTGCTTATTATTATTACATCTGGGGTCTATTTATTGTGCTGTGTATAAAGTAGAGTGAAACAATACCAGTGATGTTGCTCATAGCAACCAATCGGTTCTTTAATTTTGTTTTCCAAGTGTTGAAATCTTATTGCTGACTGGTTGCTATAGGCAACATCACCGTTAATGTTACTCTCAACTTTATATGCAGCATGGCAAATAGGCCTAATGTGTCCATTTGCCAAGGAGTTATCCACCCCAGAGCAGTGCTTTCGATTTCTGCAAGATGCAGTAGATAATGTATATTATGTATGTATAATACATTGATAAGACAATGTAACATTTGATATACTGTAATGTACTATATTATACATTTCTTCCCCAATCATTCCTAGGTACCCCAGTTCCTTGGACACATTGGGTTTCAACTTTGAAATTATTTCAACAATTTTTCTGCACAATTTTTCTGCACATCAAAGCGGTTATTTGACTTAAAATCAACCTTTAGTATGATATAGAGAGGGATATTCTGAGACAATTTGCAATTGGATTTCATTTTTTATTATTTGTGGTTTTTGAGTTATTTAACTTTTTATTCAGCAGTTCTCAACTTCACAAGTTCAGCAATCTGGTTTTACCCTAGCAACCAGGCATTGATTTGAATAAGAGATTGGAATATGAATAGGAGAGGGCCTGAATAAAAAGATGAGTAATAAAAAGTAGCAATAACTATAAAGCTGTAGCATTACAGAGCATTTGTTTTTAGTTGAGGTCAGTAACCCCCCGATATGAAAACTGGACAGAGTCAGAAGAATAAGGAAAATATTGCAATAACTACAAAAAAGAAATAACGAAGGCCAACTGAAAATTTGCTTAGAATTGGCCATTCTATAACATACTAAAAGCTAACTTGAAGGTGAAGCACCCCTTTTAGGATTACTGTTTTCTCACCCCTACATTTGGTGCAGATGATTGATTAGTATTTGGCCATATTTCTGAAAAATTATGTGGTTGAATCCCAGATTTTTTAGGACCAGTAATCAAAAAAAACATGTTGACATTTTCAAAACTGGATCTCTCTCTATTTTCAATTTTTATCAAGTCACCAAGTGACATATGCATATGAGCTACTGTCTTTTCATCTACCTGTTAGGTGTCGGCCGTGCAGCAAACAAGTTTACCTCAATCCCATAAATAGCCATCCTCTAATGAAACACTTATAATTAAAGGGATACTGTCATGGGAAAAAAAAATGTTTTCAAAATGAATCAGTTAATAGTGCTGATCCAGCAGAATTCTGCTCTGAAATCCATTTCTCAAAAGAGCAAAGAGATTTTTTTATATTCAATTTTGAAATCTGACATGGGGCTAGACATATTGTCAATTTCCCAGCTGCCCCTGGTCATGTGACTTGTGCTCTGATAAACTTCAATCAATCTTTACTCTTTTAACTCTTAAGGATCTCGCCTGCAATCCCTGCTCTACTTACATTCAGCCTCTCTTTCTGGCCACTTTGTTTGTTGGGTCATCCAGCAGGAAACAGTTTTGCTAAAAGGATTTTAGGCAAGAAACCACAATAAAAACAAATCCTTTTGGAACATGAGCTCATGTGCGTTGTAAAACACATCCTGACAGACGGCATCCCTATCCAGTGAAGGAAAACAAGTTTATTGTGAATGCAGCCTTAAGAAATAAACAAGGGCTGCAGCAATTGAAAGACCTGAACTCAATTTTTCAAGCAAAAACGTTTTCATGCATGACCTCTGTACTGCATTCATATATTGAGATAGTGCTTAAAGGGGAAATGCCCTCTCTAAAACCCACTACATTCTTCCCAACCACATTAACATGACTGCAAAAAGTTAAGTGGCCCCCCAACTGGCAGATAAATTCCTAGTTGCACGGTTTATTTGGGGTAGAGGGGTACTGTATATTCTTACTTACCTACATACCAAGCCAACCAGAGTAACAGCACCACAGACACTGGAAACCAATAAAAAGTAAGATGGACATTTATGTTCAAATGGTCATGGGGTTTTTGACAGACTAAACTTCTGCTATCAAATGATTGCAGTATTCTAAGTAATACAGGGCCACCAGTGTTTCCTTTCATTTCTATTTGGCCACGTGTGCAAATATTTTTGTATGCAAACTGTTTGCACACAAAATTTATTGGGCCAAATTTAGTATCCAGAATGCTTCGGACCTGTGGTTTTCCAGGCAATGGATTTTTCTGTAATTTGGATCTCCATAACTTGAGTCTACTAGAAAATCATTTAAACATGAAATAAATACAGTGGACTTGTTTTGCCTTCACAAAGGATTGATTTTATCTTAGTTTGGATCAAGTACAAGGTACAGTAATATTATTACAAAGAAAGAAATGGAAATTATTTTGAAAAAAATTAATTATTTGGATAAAATTCTATGGAGATGGCCTTCCCCTAATTCAGAACTTTCTGGTTAATGGGTTTCTGAATAACATATTCCATATCTGTACTATAACATATTTCCACACTAAATTTTGTGCAATGGATACAGAACTAGTGGAGAGTTTAGAGGGAACCATAAGGGCAGCAAAATATATAGAGACAAAAAAACTGTAAGAGTTCTGCTCTGTTGCTGAAAAAGCATAGCCGTTAAATTTAACAGAGAAATAAATTATTGCAAGTACTTCAATCAAACTAACAAACCATTCTAGGTAAAGCAAGACAGCAACTTTGGCTCATAAATAGATTTTCATAAATTTTATTTCTGAACCAACTAATTAGAGCTGTTACTTGTAATGTTGATAAGCTGCTGGGGGGAAATATCACTCCAACTTGCAGTGCAGCAGTAAAGAGTGAATTGTATCAGAGCACAAGTCACATGACTAAGGGCACATGAGAAGCTAACTAAATGTCTAGCCCTATGTCAAATTTCAAAATTAAATATTAAAAAAATCTGTCTGCTCTTTTGAAAAATGGATTTCAGTGCAGAATTCTGCTGGTGCAACACTATTAACTGATGTGTTTTGAAATAACATGTTTTCACCCTGATGGAATCCCTTTAATATTTATTTAAATTGTAAACGAATGAGCCACGTGTATCCAGTTCAAACCATGTAGAGAGAAATATGAAAGTACAGCCTACTAATATTAGAGATAGATGAAATTTAAAAATGTTTAAGCTATACTAACATTAAACATCAAATACAAGTATAGGCAGACAGACCTATATTAAGTCATATTGGGAAATATAATGGGTCGTTTACAAAGGGCTAAAGCCAAGCGCAGGAGTGCTAAAGTTGATACAAATGTGGCCGAATTTGCGCAATTCACCGCCGACGAATACATTCGCGAAAATTCAACAAAAAAAACGGACGCTGGCGTCAAAAAACAGACACCAGCATCAAAAACGTGACGCCGGTGCCATTTCGCTAATTTCGAAAATTCCGATAATTCGGCTCTTAGTTACCAGGGGCGGCAAAAATGGCAACCAGGGGGGCGCTGCCTCATTGGCGGAGCGCCCCTGCACTTACTTTGCAAACTGCTCAGAGCAAGAAATGCTTATGCCTATTATTAGTGTTTATTGTCAGTTCTCTTTACTAATTCATACTTAAAGTACTTCATATTATGTAGAAATAACTGTATAAATATATATATATATATATATATATATATATATATATATATATACACACATATACTCTTATTACTGTACATCACACACTTCCAGACTTGATCTTTCTGACTTTTGAAGATATACTGATAAGGCTGATATACTGATATAATGATATGAAGTGAGGCAGCTGGCAAGCCACAGGTAGAAGGTGAAAGGTGAAAGGATAAGTTGCTAAACCATAAATATGTTTAGGCAGCAGAATGAGAAAAGTTTACAAGGGTGTGATGATCTTTACAAGGCCACATATTTATTCTGTATAATAGAGTTATCTGTACAATACAGTTTCAGATAAAAGCAGCCTATATTTAGCTAGTGTTCATGTTAGTTATGTTGCCAGGCAGTTGACTGGAGACCTGTATACATATATTGAGTATACAATGAAATGTATTGTACATTTGACTTTACTGCTGATTATTTGTTGTCAGCTCACAGAATGTCTTTTATCAGTAATCCTCTCTGGGTTATACAAGGTTGTTTTACTGGCTACTTTTGGATGGCTTCAGAAAATGTGTCACATGTCCTGTAGCCCATTTATCTCTTTCGACATGTTTTTTCCTTAGTATATGGAGAACAAACTTACATCAAACCTCTGACCTTGGGTGCTTGATAATGGGTTCAGTTTGTTCTGCCCGGCTACTTCCACGAGTCAAAAGTCAGCTGTAATATCAGAAGGGGAACTCACAACAATGAATCATCCTGGGCAATATAATTACCTTTTCCTCTCATATTTGTCTTGAGCTATTGAACTTCTAAACCTAATCTTAAAGAAACACGAGGCCTCTGTTTTGAAGCAAGTGCAAAGTGCAAGGTCTGCATGTTTTGCCCAGAATGTATTGTATATCCTTAGAATTCCAGGGTTTTTGTGGTCATCTGCTAGGCTGAACAATACAACTAGCACACAATGTGGTGACATTGGTTTAGAGAGAAACTGACACCAGAGATTAAGGGTCTGGCCACACAGGCAGATTTGGGGAGATTAGTCACCCCGGCGACAAATCTCCCCTTTTTTGCAGTGACTAATCTCCCCGATCTGCCTTCCGCCAGCTAAAATGAAAATCACCTGGGGGAAGGCACTCGGAGCACTTCGTTTTCCAAAGTCGTCCGTAACTGCCTCACGAGGAAACTTTGGGCGACTTTGGAAAACGAAGCGCTCTGAGTGCCTGCCCCCAGGCGATTTTCATTTTTGCTGGCGGAAGGCAGATCGGGGAGATTAGTTGCCGCGAAGAAGAGGAGAATGTTACAGGGCAACCCTTTTGAAATAAAAAAAATAACAAAAGTGGTATAAAGGTGATACCTTTATTGGCTATGATTATATTAGTTAGCCAATAAAGGTATCACCTTTATACCACTTTTGTTATTTTTTTATTTCAAAAGGGTTGCCCTGACTGAGAAGTGTTCGATTCTAGTGCTGTTGCTGAGCTCTAACACCTGAGTGGGCGTTGGGCACAAGAAAAAATAAACATCTTTTCAAAGTCTTTAAAAAAAACCTTTACATAAACCTTCACCTTCAAGCACTTTTTTTTAGTTCAGTTGGTTTCCGATAGTTCACCAAAAATAAAGACTTTTCTATTTTCTATTTATGACCATTCTTCTAATATTGAATTATAAAATTTAATCTTTCACCTTCTAAAGCATCTCTGGGAGGGGGTTAAGGACTCTTTAACTGTTCTAAATTGATACATTTAGTTCAGGGGTAGGCAACCTGCGGCCCCTGGAGCCTCATGCGGCTCTTCATTCTGCTTGCTGCGGCTCGGTCTTGCGGTTTTGCCTATCATGTCGTCTATACAGCCCTCGCACCTGCTGGCGGCTTCTTGAGTGTGTGACCGTGGTAAGCTAACGGCGGTAATCCGCCAGCAGGTGCAAGGACTGTATAGACGTCCCAGGAGTGACAGGCAAGACCAAGCCACAGCAAGATGATTCATCATGGTCCTAACCATGGTCACACACTCAAGACAAGAGAGAGAAGATCAGCATGGAGCTTCAGAAACAGAAGTCACACTAAACAGATGAGAACACTAGCATTTAATAGTGCAATTCTGTATTTAATTTATTTCAAAGTAGGCCTACACATACACACTGTACTTATGTTTGTTGTATTCTGTTGTTGTAACAGTTAACATTAAAAAAAGTTTAACATTTTTAAAAGTTTATAAGCTGTGTTATGTTTTGCGGCTCCAGACAATTTTTCTTTAGTGGAAGAGGGGGCAAAATGGCTCTTTTGTTAGTAAAGGTTGCTGACCCCTGATTTAGTTGATACATTTCTTATCTTTGTCCCCGCTGACCAGAATCCATGAGTTTCATTAAAGGCAGGTTGTAGAATTGATACAATAGTTACTAACATTCCACAGATACTGCTGAGAAATGTATCAACTAAATTGTATCAACTAAATGTAGCAAATTGTAACAGTTCAGATGCTCCTGGTAGTGATGTGCGGGTCAGGGTTTTCCTGACCTTTCGGGTCCTTTTATAGACCCGTGCGACCCGCCCGCCGATGACGTCACAAAAGGGGCGGGGCGAGCAGCCGCGAGACTATAAAACCAGAACCCGGAAGTCAGAAGCCGGCATTTGAAGGTGGCGAGGAGCAGTGCGTGGTCGACCCGAACCCGCCCGACCCGCGGGTAAACCTGCAGGTCCCACGGTATTGGGTCGGCCCGCACATCACTAGCTCCTGGATCACTGAGCTGCCAGACTGAAACACTAGAGACAGGAACATTAAATTTTAAGCTTACATTTTGGGAAAACAGTAAAAAATAAAAGCAATTCAAAAAAAGTCTTTGTTTATGGTGAACAATCTGAAAACATCTTAACTGGAAAAATGTGTTTGAAAAGTTAAGAACCCCTTTAAAAATTAACCTTTTTCAATCCTTGCTCATTTTATATTTTTTATATAATTTACAAATGAAAGAAGTGCCAACCACATACATATACACCAAATTAAATGTAAATGCTCACAAAGCTACTTACATAGTTACATGCTTCTGTATACTTATACCAACAAACTACTGGTAGCTTCTGGTTTTCTGAATAAGGTGCAAAGTACAGGGAACATGGATGCAAGAGAGCCTTGGAATTAACAGCTGTGCTAAGGACTTATTACTTCCACGGTTACTTGTGCTTTTTTCACCGGCAACCGACTTGCAGTAATGGCATGTCCTCTTGGCTTTCTGAGCACTTGCACAGCAGCCAAAGTCTAAGAACCAGAGGGGTCAGGCAATTAAACAGTGAACTTGTTTTTGAAACGTTCTCCAGACAATTTGTTTTTACTATACAAATATATGTAATATTACTAGTAAATGAAAATAATTACAAGTAAATACATACTTTTTCAAAACAAGAGGTTGCTGTAGAACATAAAATAAAACTCTCTGTCAAATGACTTACCTGACAGCACGGCCGGGCCAAGCCGGCTACCCTAGGCAACTTGGACAGCCACCTCACTCCCACCCCCCATGTGCATGCATGTGTGCCCCGATGGCTGATACATGCACCCCGCACACTACAAACATACACACATGCACTGTAGCAGGGAGGGCAGGGGAGGGAGAGGAAAGCCATAGAGAGGAGGAAGGGGAGAGTGACTGATGGGAGAGCAACAGAGGGGACTGAATGACTGAGGGCAATGAACTCAGACTAGGGATAGGCAGAAAATACTGTAACAGGTTCCTGCCCAGCTGCCTCCTATTGTTGCTCCCTAGCCAGATGCCTAATCTGCCCACCCCTAGTTTCTCTGTGCCTGACAGGTAAAAAAAAGTTGATAGAAAATCCTAAAATATCTACATTTAATGCATAAATAATAATGCATAATGCATAATAAACTTTACTGTTCTAGAGAGGTCTTTAGGGCACACAACCATATAAAAAAGTGTAAAAAAAATTACTTTTGACTAGTCTAGGACACCATTATCTGCCAAAAAAATACAATTTATCAGTGCCAATCTAAAATAATAGGCTTCTTCATAGAAAATCCCATGTTTTCCATCTGCCTAAAACAAAATAGTTGGCCCATAAGTGAATGAGGAAAAGGCCTAGACTTGTACAATAGTTTTTGTTAGCATGCCCAGAGGAGAACAAGCTTATAATTGTGATTCAACATTATGGGAGGGGCTGTTCTTTATCAAAGACCCACCACAAAACACTCACAAGATGGACCTATAAAATTCATGGACTCTCGACCCATCAATGATTGGGAAAATATGTAGCTGAATCTTTGTTTAGTGCAGTCAGCTGATTTGCAGTCATAAGGAACAAGGATATTATTTTGTACAAAATTCCATTCCATGGCCTTGAAAAGAACTGGGAGACACTGTTCATAATGCGGCATTGTCTTTCCGTCTGCTTGCGTTCAATTAACTGTTGAATCATTAACAACATTACTACATAAATAGAAGCGTGTGAATTAGGTTTAGTCAAACTGTATTTATTTCACGCTTGCATTAAAACACTAGAAAATGTGGGGCACTAAATTCATGTTCTTTGTGTGGCACCTTCTTAATATTGGCTATGTCACGTTCATTGCTTATCGTTCTTGAATTTCAGATAATCTATAGAGAATTTGTCAGGTCTGGTTGGAAGTCTTTCAGCCGTGTCATAAAGTAAAGGAGAGCAGCAAATTCATTGCAAAGTAATACAATGCAGTTTAAGATTAAAGAAGAAATTGAAAACATTATCGTTATTCAAAGTGGGCCAAATGAACAATATATGAAACAGTAAAAAGTCTTTCAAAAAAACCTTTACATAAACCTTCATGACTAATGCCTTACGCATTTTGTGTATGCATGTTATAGGCTATATGATATAAAGAAGCCTATGGTTAAGTGTCTTGGATACAAAATGTGTAAGGCTTGAGAGATGAAGGTTTAATAATGTTTGTACTTTCCTCTTGGCTTTTTTGTCTCTCCTCTGAATGCCCAACACCAATTTTTTCCGGTTTCATTTATCACTCCCTGGAGCAGAGAGTCTGGAGCTGGAGCACCAGGATCACTGGGTCAGACTTGTGAGTTCTTTGCATTGTGTGCATTCAGAGTCCATAGATTATTTATAAAGATAAACAATATACTTTTGTTTATGGTACAAAATTTGTTAATGGGCAATGTTATACTTCTTTTATTTACCATTTCACCCTTGTCTAAGGGTCATAATTATGGAGAGGGAATGATTGACTTTAAGTTCAAATTTAAAAATAAATGATTTTTTTTTAAAATATGTATTAGTGTATGGTGTACTGAATAAGCGACAGTGCAAGTTTGTATGGTAAGTGATGACCAGTAACAGTGGGGTGAGTATAAAAAAGCAAAACAACTGTATTCAAGTGATTCCTGACCCACACTGGTGAGATGTAGGTCCTTGCCTGCAATGGATTAGAGATCTTACAGACAGAAAATTGAAAATAAATTACAGTTTGTGCCTCCTTTTTCTGCAAATGAAGGTTATTACTGAAGATTCCTCTACCTAAATGTGAATTGAAAATAGTCAGCTGGAACACTTGTATGCCCCTTCAATCAAAAAAAAATAAAAAAATAAATATGGGGCCACTGAAACTCCCTAGCATTGCAAGAATAAAATTATACTAATAATATCAATAGAGACAAAATGCTGGACAGAAAGCTGCAGAGCAGAATCTTCAATCAGTCAGTAACTACAGGGTTGTGGCTGCTCCCTGCCGTGCAAAGCACGAGGGGCAGAAATCCTGCCCACAGACCCCCACTGCTACACCCTGGCAGCACCTTGTTTCTAAAAGCATTTAATGTACATAAAAGGTAGAGTATGCTTTACTTTTGTGTGTGTTAGGTGCAGTAGGCAATATCCTATAACAATTACAGGTAATTTAGATGCCATCTGGGCAGAATAATGAACAAAGAGCCATGTCTTTTCCGTTATTCATTCCCATGACTAATGAGAGAATCAGGTATATTTATGATTCTGGCAGAACTAATAGGGGACCAAGAATGGGCAGAGTCTCTCTCTCTCTCTCTCTCTCGCAATATATATGTAGAGAGAAAGATTAGGTGCACACCATAGACAGAATCAACACAAGCAATACAGAACATCACTCACAGGACCTGCTGAATCAATCTTACAAAGGTTTATTTTGCTCAATGTTTCAGTCAACCAAAGGGACCACTGTCAGGAGTCAAACAAGCTGTTTGCATGTACATGCAGTTTTTGGGTTATATTAGCTATGGTAGACAGGTTTAGCGTATGATCAGGAGCAAAGACAGAGACACCAGTCTCCAGGTAAAAACACAGTTTTATTTAGGGAAAACTCTTCCCAACTTAAAGGAATAGTTCAGTGTGAAAATAAAAACTGGGTAAATAGATAAGCTGTGCAAAATAAAAAATGTTTCTAATATAGTTAGTTAGGCAAAAATGTAATGTATAAAGGCTGGAGTGAACAGATGTCTAATAAAACAGCCAGAATCCAACTTCCTGCTTTTCAGCTCTATAACTCTGAGTTAGTCAGTGACTTGAAGGGGGGCCACATGGTACATTTCTGTTCAGTGAGTTTGTAATTGATCCTCAGCATTCAGCTCAGATTCAAAAGCAACAGATATGACCCATGTGCCCCCCCCCTCAAGTCACTGATTGGTTACTGCCTGGTAACCAGGGTAACCAGTCAGTGTAAACCAAGAGAGCTGAAAAGCAGGAAGTAGAGTTCTGGCTAATATATTACACATCCAGTCACTCCAGCCTTTAAACATTACATTTTTGCCTAACTAACTATATTAAAAACATTTTTTATTTTGTACAGCCTGTCTATTTACCCAGTTTTTATTTTTACACTGAACAATTCCTTTAAAGATACTGGCATATAGGAACACAATTCATTAGCTCACCTTTAGACTCAGTCACCTGGTCACGTCTCCCTCTGCGTCTTGTTGTGCAGGCAGCACCCCCAGCCCCTCTGGGAGTTACTAACAGAGACAGACCTTCCTTTTTTTGTGCCCTGCTTAGGCAGACCTTCCTAATACTCTCAGATTTAAATACTATTCCACAGGACAGCCTTACTGTGAAAAGTGAGCTCCAATATGCAAACTGGACCACTGGAATGGATTGCCTGTTCCTTCCAAAACACTATATATACACCAGGGCCAGACAGCAAAATTCTTAAAAGGAAAACTATACCCCTCAAACAATGTAGGTTTCTATAAAAAGATATTGCATAAAACCCTGCTTCATGTAAATAAAGCATTTTCATAATAATATACTTTTTTAGCAGTATGTGCTATTGGGTAAATTGGGTAAATAGAAAACTGCCATTTTAAAAAATAAGGGCCGCCCTCCTGGGATTGTAGGATTCACGGTGCACACAAACATACCAAACAAACTATACATGTTAGGTCACATGAGCCAATTAACAGATAGAGTTCTGTCTTTTGCTTCCACACTTCTTCCTGTTACAGTTAGAGTTGTAGTATTTCTGGTCAGGTGATCTCTGAGACAGCACAGAGACCATCACGAAATGGTGGTTCAAGGCAAGAGATGTAAAAGGGCAATATTAACTATATATTACAGTTTGATAAAATTCTTTAATATGCCAATTAATTTGATATAAACTATCTGTTGCTTAAATATTCATTTTGGAGGTAAAGTTTTCCTTTAAACAGAGAAACCCTTCTCTGTTTAGGCACAACTCCCTTGCAGCTTACATCTCCCACTATGGAAATAAATTAAAGGCAAAAAAAAAATTAAAGGCAGTACCACTTTTTACAAATTTGGTCACTCTACCTCAATATATGTCTATCTATCTATCTATCTATCTATCTATCTATCTATCTATCTATCTATCTATCTATCTATCTATCTATCTATCCATCTAACACAAAAATATCCTAAATGTCCTATACTATATACTCTCCCAAAGGTGCACAAGGGTCTTGATCCCCCTCCTGGGAGGCCCATTGTATCGGCTCGAGACAGCCTGTTGCATCCTTTGGGTGTGTATATTGATAGACTATTACAGCCTGCGGTTCAGGGAATTGATTCTTATCTACGGGATACACCTCATTTTCTTGAGTGCATTCGACGCTTGAAATTGCCCACCAATAGGGTTATATGCTTGGCTACAATTGATGTAGCAAGCCTTTATACTAGCATTCCCAACAGTGAAGGAATTGAGGCAGTAGGGTTATCTATGGAGCAAAGTAATGCATAGCCCTACTATACCATTCGTGTTATCTTTGTTGGAAGCGTGTTTGAAATTCAATTATTTCCGATTCGAGAAACAATTTTACTTACAAAAGACTGGAACGGCTATGGGTGCCTGAATGGCTCCGTCTTATGCTAATTTGTATATGCACCAGTATGAGATGAATAACATTGTTTCAAGGATCAAGGAACGATTGTTATGTTATTAAAGATTTATCGATGATGTCTTTCTGGTGTGGGACGGTGACCATCTCACATTTCTGGCGATGATTGAATACTTAAACACCTTACCAACTCCAATAAAATTCACAGCCACATGTAATGACAATGTTGTACAATTTCTAGATGTAGAGGTGTGGAGGGATGGAGACACATTGCAGTATTCCCTGTACCGTAAATCTACCGACAGGAACACTTTGCTTCATATGTCCAGTTGTCATCCCACTACCCTTAAAAAATCCCTTCCGGTTTCGCAATTTTGTCGGGTTTTACGCAATAACTCCAGTAGCGAGCGTGGAGAGGAGCAAGTGAAGGAGATGTAGGAGCATTTCAGGGATAGGGGCTATGATGGTACAACGCTCAAGAGAGCTTTAACTACAACCCGAGAGAGAGTTCATCGGCCGCATAATAATTCCAATGGTGAGCATTTGACTTTTGTTACTAGATACAACACCTCTTCCGAAAGAGTAAGACATATGGTGAAAAGTAATTGGTAAATTATTAGAGCTGATAAAGATTTGGCTAAGTTATGCCCTAACCCCCCAATGATGGCGTACACCAGGGGACATAACCTACGTGATTTGCTGGTACTAACTGACCCGGTGAAATGTTACCAAAAACAACAGGAGATTCAGGTAAATCGGGATGTTTCAGATGCCCCAGTTGCAAGTCTTGTAGGTATATGTCACCTGGTGAAACTTTCCATTATCCCCACACAGGACAAAATATCAAAATTAAACACCGGATCACGTGTACTACTACACATGTTGTATATATGATTACCTGTCCCTGTGGTTTGGCTTATGTAGGGAAGTAGACTTGACTTTGAGGATCCGAATGGACGGACACAGATCTGCTATTAGCACAGCATTTAGGGATAATCAGACAGTAAAGCCAGTTGCAAAACATTATCTGGAGATGGGTCACAGGTTGCCTACATTTAGATACATTGGCATTGATCATGTCCCTGAGCCAAGGAGAGGGGGAGATAGAACCCAGTTCCTGTTACAGCGTGAAACATATTGGATTAAGCGTCTTGAGACAATGGGGCTCATTTATTAAAGCAGCGCAGCGCATAAGTGGACGCAAAAGGTTGTCTGCGCCATCACAAGCGTGATCGCTAATATATTTGCGTGATATTGCGCATAACACAGAGCTTTTGCGATGGTTTTGTTTATGCGCATTGCGCAAAAGATTGGGCATTTATGTCGCAACCGATGCCGTGGTTGTTAGGGGCGTGGCTGTGGGCGTGGCTACAATGCGCTTGCACTGCGGCCGTCGCAGATTTGCGTCTGTATATGTGCAAAACTGCACCCGGTCAACAGCACCACAATTTTTACGCCTGCCTCTTCGTGGCGTAATAGTAACGCTCTTCAAAATGCGCATTCCTGCCCAGCTGCGCTAGTATATTCAAGATGAACAACCCTTGTAAAGTGCATATTAACCACGCCTTCCACCCAACATGTTTATATTGACCAAGGTTCCTTTAAGGGTATCAGGTAGGCTAAACACCTTTGCAACCAAACAAATATTAGCACAGAAACAAATGCAGATGCGTCTAAGTGAACGCAATATGCGCAATATGTGACGCAACTAATTAAAGCAGCGCATTCATACATGAGCACAACTAATCCTTACCTTTGCGGTATCTTCCTGTGCGCACAATTTATTATAAGCACTGCGACAGCTGATACGCAGTTTCACACGTCGCACCTGTCTTGTGTCTACATTAGCGCACAAATCGCACTGTTAAGGTATCGTGCGCTACATTATTAAATACTCGCATGCGCTGGGCAAATGTCTGGCCACTGCGCTCTTTTTAGCGCTGCGCTGCGTTAATAAATGAGCCCCAATGTCTCCTAAGGGACTCAATGAACAATGTTTCTTTAACTGTTTCCTGAATACTAGATACGCTGTGCAAGATACCAGTTTTAAGATTTAACGTTTATTTCTGAACTCTGCATTTATTTATTGTTTGTATCTTTTTTGATGCAATTTTTGTATTTATAATGAATAGATTTATGACATCACAATTTTTGTATGTACGGGATTTTTTAGATGGTTAATAGTCCCTTGGGGGTTAAATGAGAGGTGTGTCTATGATGGTGGATTTGTGACATGGTTGAGGGTAACACCCAGGGTGGGCCTTTAAATGGGGTAGGTTTAATTGATTTTTTAATCTTGACAAAGGCTCTAGACAGCAGCCGAAACGTTGATTAACATGATTAATATGGAATAAAAATTTGAATTTTAAAAAATCCCAGGAGTGCTATATCCGATTCTACGTTTTTGTGCAGTTTTTCCTTGGAGCAGCACCCAGGTAATTGGATTTCTACACTGACGGTGTGCGGATCTGGTTAGTTTGTGTGTGTGTATATATATATATATATATATATATATATATATATATATATATATATATATATATATATATATATATATATATATATATATATATAATATCAAAACAGGGGGGTTGTGGGAGCACTCTAAAGGCTTTAAAGTATATATATAAGTATAATAAATGCTATTGCATATGTACCCAAATAGGGGTTATTTTGTTACAAAGTTATGATCATAAAATTGATAAGCCACCATACCACGTCAAGGTAAACCCCGAATGGCGGTCCCTAACTTGTTTTATATTTTATGTGCATTTTAGCATTACCTGTAATCAATGTCCGTTGAACGCTGTTTTTTCACTGAGGGCTAAATCCTCCCCAGCCAGCAATCAGGCTTTTAAAGGAGAGATATTCCCAAAACAAACGCCCAATTTTAAAAGCGTAGGAACACCACTAGTTTAAAGGGGGGGTATGGGGTGCTACAACCACTGAAGCTATGCCACAGCTCCTGGCTAAATATACAATATCAAAACATAAAATGCACATAAAATATAAAACAAGTTAGGGACCGCCATTCGGGGTTTACCTTGACGTGGTATGGTGGCTTATCAATTTTATGATCATAACTTTGTAACAAAATAACCCCTGTTTTGGGTACATATGCAATAGCATTTATTATACTAATATATATATATATATATACCTTAAAGCCTTTAGAGTGCTCCCACAACCCCCCTGTTTTGATATTGTATATTTAGCCAGAAGCTGTGGCATAGCTTCAGTGGTTGTAGCACCCCATACCCCCCCTTTAAACTAGTGGTGATCCTATGCTTTTAAAATTGGGCGTTTGTTTTGGGGATATCTCTCCTTTAAAAGCCTGATTGCTGGCTGGGGAGGATTTAGCCCTCAGTGAAAAAACAGCGTTCAACGGACATTGATTACAGGTAATGCTAAAATGCACATAAAATATAAAACAAGTTAGGGACCGCCATTCGGGGTTTACCTTGACGTGGTATGGTGGCTTATCAATTTTATGATCATAACTTTGTAACAAAATAACCCCTGTTTTGGGTACATATGCAATAGCATTTATTATACTAATATATATATATATATATATACCTTAAAGCCTTTAGAGTGCTCCCACAACCCCCCTGTTTTGATATATATATATATATATATATATATATATATATATATATATATATATATATATATATATATAATGAGTCCAAAAGTACCCGCACTCTTACCCCGAGTCCAATGGCGGGTGCTAGGTCAAATTGAGATGTATAGTGTGTACAGTGGACCAGCACTCCGATAATTTTCCAAACAATTTTTTTGAGTCATCACTCGGGTGTCCAACGTTTCAGCCCTCTTGGGGCCTTTATCAAGGATAAGGTGCAAGTGACAAAATTATGATATATATACACACAACCCCCTTCAAAAAAGGCGCCAAAATGACGTCATCATAGATCCCTTATTGATGCAACTGGTGAAAACATTTCAAATAGTTAATTTCTCCCACTAGATGTTGCTCTATAACATAGTAACATATTAGTGCATAAGGTTCAATGTGGAGTGCTAATCCCAGTGAAAAATGATATAAAACAAGTGTTGCAAAAAAGTAATTAAAAACAGGATATATTTTGATACAAAAGTTTGTTTCATTGTGTGAAAGTATATTATTTACAAGAGGCGAATAGAAACCTTTTTCATTTCTATTTTTAGGTGATGATATCATGTATCTGCCGCTTCAGGAAATGGAGTAAGCAATGATTGACTTTTTTCAAAATATATCCTGTTTTTAATTACTTTTTTGCAAGAATTGTTTTGGATCAATTGTCACTCCACATTGAACCTTATGCACTAATATGTTACTATGTTATAGAGCAACATCTAGTGGGAGAAATGTATAATGCTTTTTACATGTTTAACTATTTGAAATGTTTTCACCAATTGCATCAATAAGGGATCTATGATGTCAAAATAACTAAAAATATTTATTGAGTCCGGAGAGTGCGGACCTTTTTTGTGTGTATATATATATATATACAAACAAGGGAAATATATTGATAATGGGTTGAGTGCAGAGGACCTCTTGTAGTTGACTATATATATATATATATATATATATATATATATATATATATATATATATATATATATATATATGTGTGTGCAAAAGGCTTTTATTGGAGTATTACAATCTACCCCACATCAACGCGTTTCGGTTCTCTCTGAACCGTCGTCAGGTTCAGAGAGATATAGATATATAGATATAGATAAATGCAAGAGTCCTCTGCACTCAACCCATTATCAATATATTTAAGACAGACATTTTGTGCATACTGCTATGCACAACTTTCCCTTGTTTGTTATAGTTATACAGGAGCAGTGACCAGCTCCATGTTGTAGCTCCCACCCCTCCCAGCTATAGTCAGGTGATCCCACTGGTGTCTAATAAAAGGGCAGCCAAGTTTGGGAGTTTTACTTTGAAAGCAGCAAGTAAGTTGCAGGTAAAACTTACCGTAGTCCCTTTGTAAAATGTATAATGAAGCAATTGAATTCTTAATGAATCAGATAAAATTGAGCATAGGACTGGCCAGATATGGGATGACTTTGACGTAGTTGGCCAGCTTAAATATATTGCAATATATGGACAAACAATCCCTGTGTTGTTTAAAGGGTAAGACATTTTTCAGTAGCAGTATGCACAAAATGTCGCTGTCTTAAATATATTGATAATGGGTTGAGTACAGAGGACTCTTGTATTTGTCTATATGTATTTTGTGGTCACAGCCTCATTGTACCCCCGCCTAATGGTCTTAAAAATTAGTGGTGAGCACAACTTTTCCTTGTTTCTTATATATATATATATATATATATATATATATATATATATATATATATATATATATATATATATATATATATATATATATATATATAGATATATATATATATATATATATATATAGATATATATATATATATAGATATATATAAAACAGTATACTGTATATTATAGGTACAGTATATAGATCTATTAATCAATGAGCCTTCTGTTCCATCTGCATTAATAAATACCCCATTATCTAATGTTACATGCATAATACTGTAGTGTTATTGCTCATTTCATCCAGTCTTCATTCTGATTTAACTGTATTTTACTTTTAATTTTCATCATTTCGTTGGAGGTCACTGCTGCTTAAAAAGATTGTAAGAAATGAGAAAATATTTTGCAGAGGGAGTATAGGTCAAAAAGAAGCATTTTGAGGCTGGAATGACAAAAGGTCACTGTTTAAATACTGTATAAAGATTACAGTTTTGATATTATTAGACTTGCTGTTATTTTGCTAGACAATGAAATACAGAATGTACAGCTAAATACAAAGAATGTGCCTTAATGCATTATGGAATTGGTTATATGATTCAGTAAAGGGTCGAAGGGCAGTTGTCACCAAGCACAAATTGTTTGTTGGTAAAGACAACATGGCAGAATGTCATCGTTTCCATTAATGCTGTTTTTGCATGGAAATGTAAAAGGTAACGGTGTTGTTATGTGGACCTTTGACCAAACTCCCAGTGATGTTCTCCAAACACCAACCATTTACACACTTTTAATCTAGACTTGTCTCTCTTCTATTTTACACAACAGAAATGTTGATTGCATATTTTATCTTAAGCCTCTGCCATTGTGCCACTCTGCTGTCAGTTGGCCTTCCCGATTTAGTAAGTAAATAAATAAATGAAAAATAAATGGGGAAGACTCATGATTGCCTTGGGAACAAAGCGTGTGGTCAGGCCATTGATTGCCCTGTGACACTTCTAATTGGTTGTTAAAGGGAGCTGGAATCGCTAAAAGTAGTGACAGAGCAACCAAGGGCACAGTTCTTAGCTTGGCTAAATAAGTATCCTCTGAGAAAGCAGGCAGCCTTTTTCACAGAGGGCTTTAGAGATGGATTTACAAAAGGGGTGGGTTCTGCTCCTTAAGTAACCTTAAATCAATGAAAGAACATTCAGGTTTTGTGGCCCAAAAATTGGCTAAGGAGGTAGGTTTAGGGAGAATGTTAGGGCCATTTGTTGAGCTTATTATGTGTGGTCTCAGAGTCTCTAATTTGGGGGTGGTCCTGAAGGAGGAGTCGGGTAAGTATCGGCTTATTCAACACCTGTCATATGTTTCTTTCGATACAGAGGTGTGCATGGTTAAAGGGATGGAGCGGCTTTTAGATTGTTGCCCGTGCTTGCAGATTGTGTACATTTGCTTGGCTGTTTTTTCCAAGAGGGACATTATGTGAATTGATCCTTGCCCATGGGGTGTTTGATTTCCTGCGCTTATTTCGAGACATTTAGCACCTTCCTGTAGTGGGTGGTTAGGAGACTGTTGGGCCTATGCTCAATGGTCCATAATTTGGACAATTTTATATGCGCAGGCCCCAAGGATTCCAATATGTGTACCAAGCTTTTGGAGACCATTCGTAGGATGTTTTTCAAATCTGGGGTTAATTTGGCAAAAGAACAAAAGAGGGGCCTATGAAATGTATAAAAAAGTTTTTGGGGATCAAGCTTGATTCTGAGCATCAGGAGTGCAGGCTGTCCAGGAATAAGATTTTGGATTTATGTGATAATTGTGTTGCATTTGGGAGGGAAAGATTTGGGGCCTCGTCCTATGTGTGACCTTGTTCAATATGAGTTCAATAAATAGGGCTTTAGTTGAACATGAACTATGGTCCATGTTAATCAAAGAATGAAATTCAACCACTTTCAATGGAATTTTTGTCAGTATTGTCAAAGGGTAAACTCTTTCTTTTACTTCTTGATACATATGTCTCCTATAGAAATCCTATAGAAATGAATAGAGAGTTGCGTAATTTCACTAGCAAACAGTGGCAAGCTCTACTTTGACTCTTTTAGAAATATGCCTGTGTATTATGTATGGAAACATACTACAAAATTCCAAAATAGGACATTTGCCCAAAATAGTTCAGAGATACGTTGGCTAGTGATTGTTCCACCCCAATAGCAAAGTGATCTACAAGTTTCATAGTTATCAAAAGTTTCATAGTAATACTAATTCAAGTATGTAGCAATTGTTTTGTTCTTGTTTCCCCCATCTGTGGGTGTATATATATATATATATATATATATATATATATATATATATATATATATATATATATATATATATATATATATATATATATATATATATATATATATATATATATAAAGTACTACCTTATATTTTATATTCTGTATTCTGTAAAATGTCAAACATGATAATGAGTACAGGTATGAGATCCGTTATCTGGAAACCCATTATCCAGAAAGCTCCAAATTACGGAATGGACTACATTATAATCAAATAATCCAAATTTAAAAAGATTTTCTAAGATATACGTAATCCTTTTTGGAAGCAAAACCAGCCTATTTAGTTTATTCAATTTCCACGATTTTCTAGTAGACGTAAGGTATGAAGATCCAAATTGCAGAAAGATCCTTTATTTGGAGAGCCGGAGGTCCCGAGCATTCTGGATAACAGGTCCAATACTTGTACTAGCAAAATCTAAAGTAGACTTGGATCCCTGCTGCCATCTAGTGTAAACAAACTAAAAAGGATACTGCACAATCCACAGATTCTGTTAAAATCATCATAATACTTCTTACACACTGGCATTTTTTTCCTGCATTTAAGGGTAGGACTACATGGACGTTTTAGGCGTGATGCGACGTGCTGTGACAAAACGCATACGACAAATCGCACGCGTCGGAAATAAGGTAAGAGATAGAAATGTCGGATGAAGTCGCAGCGCAGATCTGACGTGACACGACAGTCGCATTGTGTTGGATCAATGCTGCGACTTCATCCGACATTTATTCCTCTTACCTTATTTCCGTCGCATGCGATTTGTCGCACGCGTTTTGTCGCAGCTCGTCGGATCTCGCCGAAAACGCCTGTGTAGTCCTACCCTAAAGTGTGTTTAAATGTAGGCTAAAGAGCAAATAAACACATTCGCTAATTTATTTCAATTTATTCTGCCTGGCTGTACTAATGAGCCTTCTAAATTGCATTTTACTCCATTTGTTTTTCAGTGCATTTGTTTAGATGCAGCATGTCACATTTTCTTGCAACTGACGCGCATTCAGCTATCAATAGACTAGAGGGTTTCGTTTGGGACAGTAAAATTGTGCTTAATTGCTTTAAAAAAAGAAGCAAAATGCTATTTATGTGTTTCTATGTGCTCAGCATGCATTTGAAAAACGTAGAAACAAGTGCCTGTATGTAAGAGTCCTTAGTATTGCAACATAAGAAATTATAAACAAATTTCCTCTTATGCTTTATTTATATTGAATTAGGATTTGGCCTGGATATGCCTCAATTAACCTGAGTAAATTGCACTTAATAGTAGGGATGCAACGAATCCACTATTTTGGATTCGGCCAAAGCCCCGAATCCTTCGCAAAAGATTCGGCCGAATACTGAAAGGTATCCGAATACGTATTTGCGTATGCAAATTATGGGTGGGGAAAGGGAAAACATTTTTTACTTAGCTTGTTTTGTGACAAAGGGTCACGCAATTTCCCTCCTTGCCACTAATTTGCATATGCAAATTAGGATTCAGATTCAGAGAGATTCTCCCAGAGACCCCATTTTATCAATGTTATGCAATTTATTTTAAATTATTTCCTTTTTCTCTTTAATAATAAAACAGCTTGTACTTGACCCCAACCCCAATCCTTATTGGAAGCAAAATCAGCCTATTGGGTTTATTTAATGTTTTCATAATTTTCTAGTAAACTTAAAGGGATTCTGTCATGGGAAAACATGTTTTTTTCAAAATGCATCAGTTAATAGTGCTGCTCCAGAAGAATTCTGCACTGAAATCCAGGTCTCAAGATGACATTTTGAATAGTTATGAGTTTCATGCCACCAGCAATGTTTTGTACTGGATGACCTGCTGAGGTTTCCAGTCAGTCATAACAAAGTAGTGTTGTTCAGGAAGAACTAAAATACACCAGGCTGCCCTGTGTAGGACTCACTTTCCCTGAGGCAGAACAAAACTCGGCAGCATTGGCAGGTACACTGTGCTTTTTAAACATTTATTTGTGTTATGATTTTCTCTACATGTCATGCAATCCTATGCCTAGTGCAAACTTGTTATGCTTTGAAATTAACTGGAAAATTTGGAGGTTATAAACATTTTCTACAGAGGCAAAAGCAGAATGGGGCTGTTGGGGTTCCCATGTGGTCACCGCTTGGTGGCTGAAAATCCACAAACTTCATTGTTCTATATTAAAATTGGGAAGGTGCAGAAAAAAGTGAGGGTTGAGGCTAACTGCATTTCATGGCAAACATAACACAATTACTTATCACTACAACATTTATATATAGCCAAGTGCTGGATTTTACATCAAGTGCACTTGAATCCTGATAGGAGCACTAGGAGCCTACTGTGAACCAGAAGGGACAACTGCTATGCTCTCTACTTCTGCAACTAATTCCTCTACCACTTTTGAAGAAAATCTGGGTAAAACCTGTATATCATCATCATCATTTATTTATATAGCGCCAACAAGATACGCAGTGCTTTTCCTTAGTGATAACAAACAGAGAATAAATGGTGGATTACAAACAAGTGTTTACAGTACAGGAGTACAATAGGATTAGAGGGCCCTACAAATTAGAATTTACAAACTAAAGGTTAGGGCACAATTGAGACATTAGGATTTTAGAAATGATTGTGTGATTTATGATACAGCAATGATTGATTAATTAAGGTACATTGAATAAGCTTCTTTAAACAGGTGGGTCTTTAAGGAGCGTTTGAAAGTTTGGAAAGAGGGAGAAAGTCTAAGAGCTCGAGGCAGAGATTTCCAGAGAAGCAGAAGCCCGAGAGAAGTCTTGTCGACGAGAACGGGCAGAAATGATGAGAGGAGTGAGGCGAAGATCAGAAACAGAGCCAATGTTGCGTGCAGGAGAGTATTTGGAGATCAGAGATGAAATATAGGGAGGGGCTTCATTGTTATGGGCCTTGTATGTAAGCAGCGCCGGATTTCAATGTGCGGCGCCCCTAGGCCGCGCGGTCCGACCAGGCGGCCGCGCGGTCCGACCAGGCGGCCGCGCGGTCCTAGCGCCCACCTCACCTCCCCTTCCCAGCGCGCCAGCGTTTTTTCGCCGGCGCAGCTGCTGTAATTAAATGGGGACGCACGCGTCCCCATAGTGCGGCTGGGCGGCATGCCGTCCCTATTTTTTTGCCGCCCTAGGCCCGGGCCTGTATGTAAGTTTTAGTAATTTGAATTTGATTCTAGAGGAGATTGGGAGCCAGTGAAGGGACATACATATGGGAGCAGCTGATGTAGAGCCGTGAAATAGACTGAGTCTAGCAGCCGCATTTAGAACAGAGTGGAGTTTTGAAAGGTGACTTGTTGGAATACCTGTGAGGAGTAGGTTGCAGTAATCAAGGCGGGAGATGATAAGAGACTGAATCAGTGTTTTGGTTGATTCTGAACTGAGATATGGTCGTATTCAGGCAGAATGATTACGACAAGATTTTGCAAGTGTTTGAATATGTGGTGAATAAGACAGATGCGAGTCTAGGATAACTCCTAGGCAGCGTGCCTGTGTGGTGGAATGAAAGGTGGTGTTGTTTACTGTGAGTGATATCTGAGGGACAGGGGAAGATCTTGGAGGAGTTCTGATTTTGAAAGGTTCAGTTTCAGGTGGCGCTGTGACATCCAGGAGGAGACAGCAGAGAGAGTCTGTAACTTGGGAAAGGACAGAAGGAGAGAGGTCAGGAGTAGTCAAGTAGATAAATCTGATGAGTCAGGTCTACACGTGTGTATTGAAATGAATGATCTTTCCTGGAAAGATTTTTTCAAGGAAAGATCGTAATTGCTACGTCTATGGCCACCTTTACAAGGAGGGTATAATCAGATCCAAGATCAACTGCGAAATCTCCAGCCTGTGGTACTTTCTCCTATTGAGTGTACAGTCTCCTAGTACTTCCTCTTCTTCTGCCACTTCTGAACTCAAATGTCTCTTCCTGAGAAATTTAGTGGGGATCGAAAAAAATTCAGAGCCTTTGTAAACAGCTGCAAGCACTTCTTCACTCTTAAGCCACAGACCTATCTTACTGAACAGGTCAAGTTGGAATTTGCTATTTCACTGCTACAAGTGCAACCTCAGTCCTGGGCTTTCCAACTGACGAATCAACAAAATCCTACCCTATCATCTGTTGAAACATTATTCAGAGAAATGGCTACCCTCTATGACGACCCATACCACACAACTGCTGCTGAAGTTGCTTAATGTGCCGCTAGTCAAGGTATAGTCCTGTGGAGGACTATGCTGTGGAGTTCCGTGACTTTGCTGTGGACACTGAGTGGAATGAAGCAGCACTCAAACATCAATTTTGTTTGGGTTTATCCATGAGATTCAAAGATGAACTTGTTCAAGTTGAGATCCCTGGCTCTCTAGAGGACTTGATTCTCCTCATTATTCTTTGAGAAAGGAAAACAGAAAAACTTTTTGAACCTTTTCCCTTCTGGTTCACCCCTAAAGCTTCTCCCTCTGTTTGCAGTAATCATGAAACTCCTGATCCGGAACCTATTCAGATTGGACCATTAGACTGACCCTTTCCGCTGAAGAGAGGTTGACAACCACATTTAATTCATGTCTTTACTATGGGCAAGCAAGACATCTCCTTTGTACCTGTCCCATCACCTCAAGAAAAAGAGCTTTTTTCTCTGTTACTAATCAGTCTGCAAGATATTCTCCCTTACTGATTGTGTCCCTATCCTTACAGTAGGGAGACAAGCAAGTGACCCTGCCAGCCCTCGTTGACTCTGGAGCAAGTGGATGCTTTATTGACTCCCAAGTGTCCAATCATCATCACATCCCTCTTCCATCCAAGAAAGATCCAGTTCTGGACCTGTAACTGAAGAGATTGTTGCAGTTCTCATCTGTCTAAGTAAAAGTCACTTAAAGCAGTTGAACGTTGATGTAGTTGCTTCTCTATCATTGGCAGTAATGTTAGGACTTCCTTGTCCTTTTAGACATCTGGTTTGCACCCCTCAGTTCATCATCACCCTTGTTTTGTCCCCTCTATTAACAAGCCTGTTCTCCTTTCTGAAGTTAACCTTGAATTAAGTGACATCTTTGTTAAGAAGGGTGCTGACACCTTGCCTCCTTTACAGAATAAATCATTGTCCAATTGAACTTTTGCCTGGCAGTCAAGTCCTGTTTGGGATAATTTACCCTTTATCAAAACCACAATTAAAAGTTCTTAAAGACTATCTTGATGAAAACCTGGCTAAAGGATTTACAAGTTAGAAATGTCGGCTCGCACACCCAGGCCTTCAGTCAGGATAGCCAGGTGCTCAATGCTGGAGGGATCGGCACCCTCCCCAAGGTCAATAGTAGAAATACACTGGCACACACGGCAATTCAAACAGGGAAATCCCTTGTGTCTTTATTTGCAGAGAAGCAACGTTTCGGGGCAGTACCCCTTTGTCAAGCATAAAAATTGTGAACAGTGAACAAACATTTAACAACCCACAGGCAACGTGATTGGTTAATTACCACTGTGTGCAGAAGAGAACTTACACAAAAATCCAAACCTATCGCCACCTACTGGTGACCACAATAATAATAAAAAATTACAATATGTAAAAATTGCAAAATACATTCACGTACAGGTTCATTATAAATATTTAAATAGTGCAAATAGATGAAAAGACTCATTAAAAAATTTTTTGGTAAAAAGTGTTATCCAAAACGCGTATTTAAGACAAACCCACAGTATATGGTGATATAAAAAACATTTTACAAAATCGTTATAAAATCTAAGGGTTTAACCCTTAGTGCCGATCCCTCCAGCATTGAGCACCTGGCTATCCTGACTGAAGGCCTGGGTGTTCGAGCCGACATTTCTAACTTGTCTATATTTCTTCGGTGAGTCGTCCTCAGCACCCCTTCCTAAAGTGCCTCTGTGAAGATGTCATTTGCAGATATTGCTTCTACTACCAACAAGAAAGCTGAAACTTTTGGTTTCACTGAAACTGAACGAAAAAGGATTCTACAGGCGGCACATAGTTTGCCAGCACCTACCACTTCTTCAGAGAGTGAAATTCTCCGTAAGTTGGAACAGCTTAAGCGCCGGGACACAGCATGGGCATTGCACTCATCCTCCCTAGCAGAATATGCCAGAGCCCAAAGAATTCCTCGAGGGCTGAGGGTTACCCTGAAACCAGCATTATTCAGGGACGACGAGGACTTCAAACAGAAATGGCGGGGAATCCTCAACAGGTGCAGTTTAGACCTAATTGCCCTTACCATTCAACAGCTGCATATTGCCTCAAAGGACTTGAAACAGCAAATCCATGTGTTGGAGGAGGAGTATGCAGCTGTACCAGAGGTCGCCTCCAACACTGCCTTACAGGAACTGGAACAAAGGATAGAAAGTTTGAAACAGGAAATCCTCCAGGTCAAATTGAGGAAATACAGAAGAGATACATACGACTACGAACGCGGGGAAGTTTATACTTGGATGGACGCCAGACGCTTACATCGTCAGCAGCGCACCTCCTCTGCAGCACGCTCGGAACGATCACCTGCACAATCAGCCGCATCGGAACAGGAATCTCCGCTCTCTACACAGAGCTCTGCTGGATCTTCTCCGGTTCCTTTTTTATCGTGGGGCCACAGAAAAGGCAGCGTAAGATTCGAAGGGGGAAAAGGAGAGGCAAGATACAAGCCTCCATACAAGCAGAGGGGCCAGCGTTACCAACACAGGTAAATACTGTCTTTAACCTGTCGGCTTCTGAACTATCGCCAGACGAACTGCTGGTTCTTAATAAGGGCCTGGGTTTTGTCCCTATACAAACTGCTCCTCCATTTACATTTTCTATTGATTTGTTTAAATTCATACGATCTTTAAAACTCAAGGCGTATTTTAGTGATAAAGTTAGCATGCCTGAAACAGATGATTTTTCACGTCAATTAAGGAGTAAGTTAGGTAGCAAAAGTACATTTGTTCCCCCAGGTAATTATCCTGCTATAGACACCTTTGAAACTATGGTTGCATTTGAGACAAATAACATTATGCACAAAGTGGGTTGTAACATAAAGAAGGGTCCTTACAATATTACCTTGGCTGAAAAGAAAGCTCTCATGTCTCTACAGCAGAATGAAGCATTGGTTATCACTAAAGCTGATAAAGGTGGGGCGACGGTGGTTCTTAACAAAATTGATTATGAGGGGAAGCATTTCGACAGATATCTAACACCCTCCACTATAAAAAATTACGGAATGATCCCACACATGTTTTTAAAAACGAATTGAATGTATATTTGAATGCTTCTGTGATGGAGGGGGTTATATCTGATGAAATCTATCAGCTTTTGTACCAACAGTTTCCTAAAATACCTTATATGTACTTACTTCCAAAGATTCACAAAAGTTTGGAAAACCCGCCTGGTAGACCCATAGTTTCTAACGTGGGTTCTATATGGCAACCATTGGCCATTTACATTGATATGTACCTCCAGGTTGTTTTGCCAACTTTGAAACCATGTCTCCTGGATACAATGGAGTTTTTGAACAGATTAAAAACGGTCACGATACCAACAGGTGAATTTTATTTATGTTCTTTAGATGTCAAAGATCTATTTACATCCATTCCACATACTGAAGGCATTGAGTGTATACGCAGGTACTTAAGTGTCAGTAACCTTGCGGACTTCAAGGTTAATTTTCTTTGTAACTTGCTCGAGATGGTATTAACCAAAAATTATTTTTCGTTTTCTGGAGAATTTTTCCTACAGCTACAGGGTTGCGCAATGGGGGCCAACATGGCCCCTGCGTATGCTAATATATTTATGGACCACTTCGAGCAAGAGTATATTCTTACTAACCCTGCCTTTTGTCCTTATATTCAGAACTACATGCGTTATGTGGACGACACCTTTTTTGTTTGGACAGGGTCAATGGACATGTTACAAGCTTTTTTGGTGTATTTAAACAATGTCCACCCCACTATTAAATTCACCCTTGAAACTGACACCAATACATTACATTTTCTTGATGTTGTTATACAGGTTGCAGGGTCCTCGTTTACGACATCTGTGTATAACAAACCTACTGACCCTAACAATCTGTTAAAAGCCACAAGTTTCCACCCACAAGGTCTATTAAAAGGCCTCCCAAAGAGTCAATTGCTTCGAGTTAAGCGTATAACCTCTTCTGATGCCCTTTATGCACAGGAATCTGAAAAAATGGTTCAAAAATTTGTGGAGAAGGGATATAATGAAACTGAATTAAACAACATTCGTGATGAGATTGGGGTACTCTCAAGGGAGGATACCCTTAAGAAAAAAACAAAAAATACTACCAATAACCAGCGTATCCCTTTTGTAACAACATTTGATACTAACAATAAGGTCATTAGAAAAACAATTTTAAAAAATTGGGGAATTTTACAGTCAGACCCCAAATTGGGACACCTGTTTAAACAACCCCCAGTCTTTGCTTACAGAAGGGGTAGATCTATAAAAGAGCTGTTAAAACCTAAAGGCACCAGCATGGAAAAACCATTGGGGAAATTATCTAAACAAAATACAGGCACTTTCCCCTGCAGAAACTGCGGGCATTGTAATGGAATAATTCCAGGGTCTAATGTGCTACACCCCCAACATGGTACAAAACACATAATTAAAGGTTTTTTTACGTGTGATACTAAAGAGGTAATATATTCCATTAAGTGCCCTTGTGGGTTAGTGTACGTGGGCCAGACAGGTAGAGCTATAAAGGTAAGGCTCAATGAGCATAAATCTATTATACGCAATTACAAACCCCCTGTTCCTGACACTAATACGGATCTAAACCCTAGGTGTAAGGTTGTTGAGAAATATAAAAGGGAGACATTGTTGGCAAAACATTTTTTTATTCATGGACATAGAGTTTCACAGCTGCGTTGGCAGATACTAGAAAAGGTGACACAGAAACAAGGTTTTGATATTAAAAAGCGTCTTTTGCAGCGTGAATGCTATTGGATATGGCTGCTACAATCCAGGCATCCTAAGGGTTTGAACGAAGATTTTAATATGACATGTTATTTGTGAATCTTTGTATTAATTCCCTGTTCCGCTTTTTCTAGATAACCAAGTCTTCCAGTCTTCTCGATTTCCGCACAGGGACAGACTTCCTTTCCTCTTCCCTTTCCTGTAGGGTAAGATAAGATATCTAGTTATAGTTGATACATTTCCTTGTAATGGATTAAGTACTTATACTTTGACACAATGTCAGCAATGTAATGTTTTTTGTAAATGGCTAGACTGTTAATAATGCTTTGTAACAATGTCCCCTTTCTTACAATAACTTTTTTCTTGGCTGCTGGACGTTTTTCATCTCTGATCGGGTTTAACCCTTAGATTTTATAACGATTTTGTAAAATGTTTTTTATATCACCATATACTGTGGGTTTGTCTTAAATACGCGTTTTGGATAACACTTTTTACCAAAAAATTTTTTAATGAGTCTTTTCATCTATTTGCACTATTTAAATATTTATAATGAACCTGTACGTGAATGTATTTTGCAATTTTTACATATTGTAATTTTTTATTATTATTGTGGTCACCAGTAGGTGGCGATAGGTTTGGATTTTTGTGTAAGTTCTCTTCTGCACACAGTGGTAATTAACCAATCACGTTGCCTGTGGGTTGTTAAATGTTTGTTCACTGTTCACAATTTTTATGCTTGACAAAGGGGTACTGCCCCGAAACGTTGCTTCTCTGCAAATAAAGACACAAGGGATTTCCCTGTTTGAATTGCCGTGTGTGCCAGTGTATTTCTACTAAAGGATTTACAAGACCTTACACATCTCCAGCTGGAGCAGGTATTTTCTGTGTAGAAAAGAAGATGGTTCTTTGAGTCCATGTATCTATTATAGGGAATTGAATAAGATCATTATTAAGGATTGATATCCGCTTCCTCTTGTTCCAGAGCTTTTTCAACAGCTTCAATGTGTCTTCTCTAAATTAGAACTTTGTGGCAACTATAATCTGGTAAGGTTTGACAAAAGGAACGAGTGGAAACTGCTTTTCGCACTCACTACAGGTATTGTGAATATTTAGTCATGCACTTTGCATCGTGCAACATGCCAGCTACTTTTCAGCACTTTCCAAATGATGTCTTTCAGGACCTTGCTGATATTTTTGTATTTGTATATCTTGATGATAGTCTTATATTCTCACAATCTCTTCAGAAACATTGCATTCACGTGAAGAAATTATTTACAGGTATGGGACCTGTTATCCAGAAGGCGCAGGACCTGGGGTTTTCCCAGATAATGGATCTTTCCATAATTTGGATCTTCATACCTTAAGTCTAAATCATGTAAACATTAAATAAACCCAATAGTCTGCTTTTGTTTCCAATAAAGATTAATTATATCATAGTTTGGATCAAGTACAAGCTACTGTTTTATTATTCCAGAGAATAAGGAAATCATTTTTAAAAATTTCAATTATTTGGATAAAAATCTATGGAAGATGGCCTTTCCGCAAAGGCTTTCTGGATAATGGGTTTCCGGATAACAGAGCCCATATCTGTATGTTAAATTGGAGAAGTGTGAATTTGAGAGAGAATCTGTGGAATTCTTAGGTGTCATTGTTTCTGCTTAAAATAACAGAATTATTTCATAATTTACCCATACTTGCCCTCTTTTGTCTCTACAAACAGAAACAGCTATAGCACTAGAACTTCTTCTCAGTGTCATATCAAGCTCAGTATCAGAATATATGCCTTTATAAGCCCAGCCTGCTGTGAATTTTCTTAGAATGGTTGATAACTGATTCACCACAGGAGCAAAGTAAAAATTGCCTAAAGCACTGTTTAATGTGCTCTATAAATAGCAAATTGCACCCAAACCTGCCTAGGAATGATTCAGGACCAGATTACCTTCAGCTGTCACTATAAAATTGCCATTTTTTGTTCGTATAAAATACCAGATCCAAGATCTATTGTAAGAAAATACCCTACTGAATACAGAACAACAATAACCCAATCTGTAAAATAGGCATATTCCACCTTCTTACCCCTTTTGCCAAGCCATAACAACATCACTTGTTGCTAGGGCAGACTGCGATATTAATTTAAACACTCTTTCTTGCTCTATTATGTGCTCAGAAAACAAAGGAGTAACTTTTTTATATGTATATCTTCATTTTTCCTGTGTGCAGCTGGATATGAATGTTAACAATGTATCAGTTGGGAAATGAAAGAACACATCACTGATCTCACTGATTTAGCTTCTTTGTATCCACATTGTTCCAACTGAAAGCAGTAATTTTGTCAGTTGTATTTGCATTTTGTACCCATATGAGTGGATCTTAGCTTTAATTATGGTAGAGCGGGTTTGATCACACAATTGCCGACATACAAGGTGCAAGTTGATTGTGGTGGTTAGTGTCCTTTTAAAGTATATTTAAAAAGGCAAATAAGGCAAATAATGCCCCTGTCTCTAAAAGTCATGGCCAGTTGACCACATATGATCAAGACCAAATGAAATAAATAATAGCAAAGAAGTGGCTGGTTTAAAGACAAAAAAAGCAGGGATGCACCGAATCCAGGATTTGGTTCGGGATTCGGGCAGGATTCGGGCTTTTTCAGCAAGATTCGGATTCGGCCAAATCCTTCTGCCGGGCCGAACTGAATCCTAATTTGCATATGCAAATTAGGGGATGGGAGGGAAATCGCGTGACTTTTTGTCACAAAATAAGGAAGTAAAAATTGTTTTCCTGAATCCAAAATAGTGGATCCCTAAAAAAAAGTGTTAATCATTCAACCTTATATAAAGGTAAAAAAAATTGAATGCAACATAATAGTCTTGTTGGATAATATCCATGTTCTGTTCTGTTCTGTGATGCCATATACTGAAAATCACACTCTAAGAAGGGAAAAGAAAGTCTTTTGAGTCTAAATTAATAAAGGATCATTTCGCATCTGGTGGTTTTACCTTTAGCAGCTGTAGAATCGTGGATCTCTTCATTTCCATTGTAATATTTAACCTGAATGCCCCCTATAGTCCATTTCAAATATGCACAGTATACATTTTTCGTGTATTTCATGTATGCAATTTAAGATGTGCCTGTTAACCAAGGCCTATTTTGCATTGCAGTGCATTTGCTGTGCAGTAGACATATGTAAAGTGTAGTTAACCAGGTTTTCGCTATGTTTTATCAATAATATTAGCTCTTTCATTTCTTGACAAGCCATAAGCTAGGTGTTTTTGAATTTTATTACTGTTGTACATTCCAGAGGAGCTCATTAACTAACAGAGAAATACGCACACCTTCTTTATTATAGTGCCTGTGTTACACAGTTAACTTAATTATATTAATATTCACCAAATATCTCTGATTCGCAAGAGCTTAAGATCCTGACAGGATTAAAATGATGTGGATTATACCAATATATGGACCAGGAATGCAACATATACGTTTGTATGTTTTACTGTTCAGTAGGTTCTAATTGTTAATAGTTTCTAAAAGACCAGCTAACTTCTGTGTACTTCAAAAGTTGCACGTAGTTAACATACAGGGTATCTAGCATGCTTGTGACTAGTGGAGTGAGAGTAAGAAAAGTGTTAACGATATTAGGGCATTGCCCCATAGAATGATCAGGGCAATGTCATATCTAGCACCCATCTAGCATTTTATAGGCGTCATTTTTCCATGAGTGTTGAATACAGTGCAAACCCTGTGGAGGGGTTGAAGGAGCAGGTCCAGGGTTCCTTGGTCTTCCACAAGTTGTGTGCATGGTTTCTATTTTGCCACTTTATCAGGACCTTCATCATATAAATGATGGAAATGAGAGTCAGACTGGAATGAGCAGGTCTGCAGTTTGCTACTATGATGGGGAAGCATGCCACAACACAATACTCATTTTGCACTATATTTATCAAGGTCTGAAAACAGAGCTCACTTTAGACTACCAAAGTGAAATTTCCCCACTCTCTGTGCACGTACAGTGCCCTCCATAATGTTTGGGACAAAGACACATTTACTTTACCCTCAGTGTCAAATTTTAAAACGATGTGATTAAAAGGGCACATTATAGACTAAAATTGAGTTATTCGCATACATTTCAGTTTCAGTATGTAGAAGGTACAACACTTTGTATACAAAGTTCCCTACATTTCAGGGCACCATAATGTTTGGGATATTATTGGTTGGTATATTAAATTAGGCATGTTTAGTACTTTGTTGACTTGCATGCAATGTAGACATGACCAGGTGCTGAGTATCTTCTCTGGTGATGCTCTGCCAAGCCTTTGCTACAACCGCCTTCAACTTCTGCTTGTTCTGAGGGCTCGTCCCTTTATGTTTCCTATTCATATATGGACTGCCTTGGCCATTCAAGAATTTTTTTTATTTTTTAGCTTTGAGACACTTCCATATTGCCTTAGTAATATGTTTGGGATTATTATCTATTTTTAGGATGAAGTGCACAGTGAATTGTGCAGTTGAATGGAAGGTTTTATTGGAACTTAGGTCAGATAAGATGTTTCTATACATCTAAGAATTCATTGTCCAACTGCCATTAGCAGTTACATCATCAATTAAGTTAAGTGGGTGTATTTGGTTACCTTGTTTTTACACAGCATGAAAAACAGGCCCCTTTGCGTGTATAGCATGATGAAAATGTATTTGAGGTTGATGAAAATGTATTTGAGGTTTATGAAAAGGTTAACTTTCACAAGTTTGTCCACCAGATGTCAGTACATTCATAATGAAACAGCAAGGCAGCTGATACAAAGCAATAACAATATCCAATACTATATACTTAAGGGATAAGTAAGTGAAATTCTGTGAAATCATGCATTGTGGGCAAAAATATTGTTTAATTGCAGCCAAATTAAGAACTTTTTAAAGTATGCTGTAAAAAAAGGCATACAATAGAAACCTATGAACCTCTGAAACCATCAATAATCTAGCCAGACTGCCTTTGTACATGGAACTGCCTTGGACACCACAAAAGAGAAATAACCAGCTTTGATGGGGGGAGAGGAACAGAGGTGCACCAGAAATTGGTGGCTGCAAAAAAATGAATGGCAGCAAAATAAATGCTTTGGTTTGTTTGTATCTCCTAGACTATATGGCGCGCTTGCACACCCTGGCCTTCTATAGATATCGCCTGGTGCATGGTAAAGGAGAAGAAAGGGTTAAAAAGAAAAAGACTAAAATAATATCCAGTAAAGCAAAAAGAGCAAAACATTTTAATAGCGTAATATGTTACATCTAACATTTTTATAGAAATGACAAATTTATGACAAAAAGCTGGTAAAAAAAACAGAAATGACATACAGTCATATGAAAAAGTTTGGGAACCCCTCTCAGCCTGCATAATAATTTACTCCACTTTCAACAAAAAAGATAACAGAGATATGTCTTTCATTTCCCAGGAACATCTGAGTACTGGGGTGTTTTCTGAACAAAGATTTTTTAGTGAAGCAATATTCAGTTGTATGTAATTAAATCAAATGTGAAAAACTGGCTGTGCAAAACTCTGGGTACCCTTGTAATTTTGCTAATTTGAATGCGTGTAGCTACTCAATACTGATTACTGGCAACACCAAATTGGTTGGATTAGCTTGTTAAGTCTTGAACTTCATAGGCAGGTGTGTCCAATCATGAGAAAAGTTATTTAAGGTGGCCAATTGCAAGTTGTGCTTCTGTTTGACTCTCCTCTGAAGAGGCATGGGATCCTCAAAGCAACTCTCAAAAGATCTGGAAAAAAAGATTGTTCAGTATCATGATTTAGGGGAAGGCTACCTCAGAGGTTTAATATCCACGCTGCGTTTTCATCCGACAGTCTGATAAATGTAGTTCTTACCTGCGATTTGTCCTTCGATTCCTTTTTGTTTAGAACATCCGTCACGTCGCATGCATTTTGTCGCATTGTGACGTGTCGGCTCCTCTCGCATCTTACCCTTAGGGCTAATTTACTATTAATGCAAGTTGAAGAACCCTAAGGGGTGCAAAACTGCCCTTTTGGGACCCAATTTGCACTTTGAGCCCATTAGTGCTCCCTAGATTGGGCATGTGACATTGAATCTAACACATCTCACATGCCACTGCTCATGAATACATCTATGTCAAAAGCAGACAGCGGCGCATTCATCAGAAAGGTCTCTTTGTTATATTCTGGATTGCAAAAACGTATGGGGGGAATGTAATAAAAGATGCTAACAGAAAAATATTTGCAATTGCGAAAGGTTTTGCCTTTGTGAGAACAAATTTTCCTTTGTGCAAATTTAATATAGCTTTTGCGAATCCGGAAACTGTTTAGCGACCACTTCCGACAGTGGAAAAAGGTTTGCGAATTTTACAGTTTGCTCCAGTGTGCAGTGAATATGATAAAACTTCTCACTTAAAAAGTTTTGATATTTGCTCCAAAAGATTATGACATCTTCAAGCACTTCTTAAAAGTGGCCAATGGGCAGGGCCGGACTGGGAGAAAAAAAAATAGCCCTGGCAAACAATCAAAGCAGCCCACTTCAGGTATGGGATTGGTGATCTGGAAACCCATTATCCAGAAAGCTCCAAATTACTAAAAGGCCATCTCCATTATAATCAAACAATCCAAATGTTTAAAATGTATTTTATTTTCTCTGTAATAATAAAACAGAACCTTGTACTTGAGCCAAACTAAGATATAATTCATCCTTATTGGAAGCAAAACCAGCCTATTGGGTAAATTAAGAGGCACATTTATCAAAGGTCGAATTTCGAATTCATGAGAGTTTTTAAAAACTTATTGGGCTTATACTTTGCAGTCCAGATGGTTCCTTCCCCATCAAAAACCCCACACGGCAAACAAATCTATGCCTTTCAGCTTAAGCATTACTATTGTACATGTGTAGAGGTATGGGATCCGTTATCTGTAAACCAGTTATCCAAAAAGCTCTGAATTATGGAATGGCCATTTTCCGACTTCATTTTATCCAAATAATCCAAATTCTTTTTAATTATTCCCTTTTCTCTGTAATAATAAAACAGTACCTTGTACTTGATCCCAACTAAGATATAATTAGTCCTTATTGGAAGCAAACCCAGCCTATTGGGTTTATTTAATATTTACATGATTTTCCAATAGACAAAGTATGAAGATCCAAATTATGGAAATATCTGTTTTCCAGAAAACCCCAGGTTCTGAGCATTCTGGATAACAGGTCCCACACCTGTATATGTAAAGGAGACAGCAAATTACTGTTACAGAGCCTAATGATGAGAATGGGTTAAACGGGTGCTTCACGTTTCTGTTTCTGCCAATTTAAGCAACTTTTAAATTGATTGTCATTACTTATTTTTTTTTATAGTTTTTTAATTATTTTTCTTTTACTTGTGACTCTTTCCAGCTTTCAAATGGGGGTCACTGACCCCTTCTAATAACAAATGCTCCGTAAGGCTACAAATTTAATGTTATTGCTACTTTTAACTACTTGTCTTTCTATTCAACTCCTCTCCTATTCATTTTCCTGTCTCTTATTCAAATCACTGCATGGTCGCTAGGATAATTTGCACCCTAGCAACCCTGAAAATGCAAACTGGGGAGCCGTTGGATAAAAAGTGAAATAGCTCAAAAACTACAAATAATAAAAAATGAAAACCAATTGCAAATTGTCTTAGAATATCCCTCTCTACATCATACTAAAAGTTAATTTGAAGCTGAACAACCCTTTTAAACAGCAGCTAAACATTGAAATGTTTCATCCTTCAAAGTTCAACACACCCTGCGGTATTTTTGTTCTACTGGTGCATCATGGGATCTCTGACCAGACTTGCAGTTGTTTGGTGGGGGCTCATTTATCAACACTGGGCAAATTTGCCCATGGGCAGTAACCTATAGCAACCAATCAGTGAGTGGATTTCTTCAGTCAGCTGCAGGTAGAACAATGAATACAACAATTTGATTGGTTGTCATGGGTTACTGCCCACGGGCAAATTTGCCCAGTGTTGATAAATGACCCCACTGTGTGCTCAGCCCCAATGCTCTTTACACAGCGTTAATGCTTTCTGTGCTGAAGTGGCTGCTAAACCTGCAGTTCTTTCCCAATTCTAAAGGATTATTTGTACCTCCCTGCCTCCAATATAAACAGTTTTATATAATGTCACAATATAAACAGGACAGTTGTGTGTTTAAATTTCTATTACCTGCCGTGCAGCTGTTACATGTTATAATGAAGTTGTAACTATTATTATCTTCATAATGTTAAATGTTACTGTTCTGTTCTTCATAAACGCGTTCCCATGGTTCAGTCTCTTTAGCCCCAAATGGAAATAATTGAACATATCTTTGTATTTAGGATTTTTGTTTCCTTATGTCCACACGTGCTGGTGGCCAAGGTATAAACACATTGGTCATCTTTGATTCAGACTGGAATCCACAGAATGATTTGCAGGCACAAGCCGCAGCTCATCGTATTGGCCAAAAGAAACAGGTTGGCAAAGGGTTTATTTTAAGGCAGTATACTTTGATGTTCAATGTGATCCAATAAACTGGGCTATACTTCATAATTCTTCAATATTTGTAGTATTTACAGTCAATGTTCTCCTGAGTTTATCTGCCAATTATAATGACCTCTTCTTTATCTCTTTATTATGATACCACTGTCATCATAAGAGAACAGGAACTTCTTTTCATTCCTCGAACTTCAGGGGGGAGGGCAAATGTGTTGCCATTTTTAAAAGTTCCTCCTTTTCGCTTTGTAACCACATTCCCTTTACTCATAATGTTGAATTGGAGGCAGCTTTACATTACAAACAATGACTTACGTACTATTGAAAATAATATTAAAAGTAATATCAGTTCTGCTGCCAGTAAAATGTGTAGTGACCACTCTACCCCACCAGGTGTCAGTATATTACACCCAAATTGTATTGTTACACTTTTAAAATAAAATAGAACAAAAGGTGATGTTACAGTAACAACAGATACAAGGTAAATCCGTCGGTCTCTCCCTCTCTTTCAGTAACTGAAATTTTCTGAATGCTTGCTATGGTGGCCATCGATTTAAAGGGCAAGTCAACCCCAAAATAAAAATTTGCCTAATAAAAGAAAACCTAATTCTAAGCAACATTTCAATATACATTTAGTAAAAAAATGCAATGTTTTTTAAGTTATTTGTAAAAACAAGCAGCATCTGCTTGTTACTTATAAAACAATGTTGCAAAAGACGTTGTTCCCCAGCAAAGACAGGTCTGTTAATCAGCTGCCTTGTGTTACATTGTTTCAATAGCCAGTAACCAGGGTAGAGAATAGAAAGGGACAGACAAACACTGCTTTCAATAGCAATTCATTTACAAATAACTTAAAAACCATATAAAATGTGGGTTTACATTCCCTTTAAGATGCTGATTTGACTCTTTTAGATTAAGTTGGCAGCTTATCTGCCCACATATGGGGCCCTCCAAACAGGTTTACCAGCCTGATATCTGGTCATGAATTGGCAGATGTCGATCGAGCAAGTTCGTTTCTCATGGTGGATTGCCCCAAAAACCCCTTTTCTGATTATGGGCATATTGGGGGAAAGATACACTTGTTTGGCAGCCTTACCAGAGCAGATCTGCAATCTGGTTGCCAGGGTCCAAATTACCCTAGCAACCATACATTGATTTGAATAAGAATATGAAAGGGACTGAATAGAAAGATGAGTAACAGAAAGTAGCAATAACACTGAGGGGCAGAGTTATCAAAGGTCGAGGTGAATTTTCGAATGAAAAAAATTTGAATTTGAGATATTTTTTGTGTACTTTGACTAGGCAATATTCCAAATTCGATTCGAATTTGAAAAAAAATCGAATATCGAAATTTATCATGTACTGTCTCTTTAAAAATTCGACCATTTGCCATCTAAAACCTGCCGAATTGCTGTTTTAGTCTATGGCGGACCTCCTAGAACTCACTTGGAGTCAATAGGTGGACTTTGAAAAATCAAAGTTTTTTTTGGAAAAACTTTGAATCAAATTCGATCAAATGCGCTATTCCTTCGATTCGAATTCAGCCGAATACAGACCTTTTCGATAGAAAATGGACCTATTCGACCCAAAAAAACTTAATTGAAAGGTGAACCACAGAACCTCAAGTCAGAGGGGGTTTTGTGCTTAAGCCACCTTCTAACATAAATGAAAAAGAAAGCTGTTGTGTGATGTGTATACAGCCCATGACCCTCTATTTAGTAAATGTTAAAAGCATTATGAATAGTGATGGGCGAATTTGCGCGATTTGCCGCCAGCGAATAAATTCGCGAAAACGCCCACGAAAATTCGTCAAAAAAACATTTTCGCCGGCGTCAAAAATGGGCGCCGGCGTCAAAAATGGGCATCAGCATCAAAAACGAAACACCGGAGCTGTTTCGCAAATTTTTCGCCGTTTCGCGAATTTCGCAAATTTTTCGCCAAAGCGAAACGGCGCAAGTTCGCCCATCACTAATTATAAACATGAGTTATGTAGTGAATCAATCAAGGTTAATCCAGTGCAGCAATATTACTATATTCAGCTCTGCTATGTCCCCCTTCCTTCACTCAATGACACAGAAGTACCAGTGCCACAGAAAAACAAGTACTGGAGCATTTATTTGCACATATAATGGGTGAGGGCTTGTGATGTTAAAGGATAATTAAACCTTTAAAATAAATGAATGTAAAATTGATAAGGGTGCTATTCTAAGATATTTTGCAATGTACATTGATTATTTTGTTTTTATTCCAAGATATTAAGGGATACATGTACTGTTAATATGAATGCATTTTGTTACAACAGCGCCACCTGCTGGTCAGTTTCCCACCATTCCGATCAATAGTAGAAGTTGTCAGGAGAAAGAAAGATGCTGCTCTGATGTTCTTTTGCTTAGAAAAAAACAGCATCTTTCTTTCTCCTGACAGAAGCAGCACTATTAACTGATGCATTTTGAGAAAAAAAACTTTTTTCCCATGACAGTATCCCTTTAACTTTTCAGTGTCTGCTGCGTGCAATATTATAAAGAAGTTTGAGGGCCATGGTACAGTAGCCAAGCAACCTGAATGTGGACATGAAGAAAAATTGATAAAAGATTGCAGAGAATGATTGTTCAGAGTGTGAAAGAACCTCCATCAACTGCCAGGCAGATTCAAGCTAATCTTTAGATTAACTGAAAATGCCGTCTGAAGGCAGGAGACCACTGAAGATGCTACAGCTGATAGAAACATGAAGCACAACTGATGTTCACCAAATCACATCTGAACAAGAACAAATTCTGGGTGAAAGTCCTGTGGACACGAGTAGAGCTTTTCAGTAAAGCTTAACAAATATATAACATATATATCATTTCTGAGTTTAATGAAATAAGCAGCAATGTTTTTGGATATGGATTTACAGAGGTGCCAGCCCAGAAATGTATTTCGGGTGCCTCTAGCCGCACTCCATTATGCCCCTGGCCAGGCTCCCCTGTCACCCGCTTTGATGTCCAGTGCTCCTTGTTTCTGAGGGTTTTCAGGTGTGTTTCAATGCCTTTCACTGATAGAGGTTTACATTAATTTTGGGGCAAATGACATGGAGAGGAAGAGGTGGGGTTTATAAGGTGACATTTCCAATCTGTTTAGGATGAATCACAACTGACATTCATCTAAGAAGGCTTCTAGGATAGCTGCAGAGTAGGAGGTGAATAAAGATTTAGGTAGACTTCGCTCAAAAGATACCAACTGCTTAAGATTCATTTATAAGTTTGAAATTGACAACCTTCCATTGGTAGCCTCCCTCTCCAGACAGTGCCTCTAACCTTATATATAATAGAAACAATGTTGGCATTCCTGTTTATGTTAACCCCATACCAAGGAGAAACCATTTTTTCTTTCTTTTCCATCTGTATATGTTGCAATTGAAAATGTGGCCACATGAGGGAAGCACATTACCACCTGTCGGTGGCACTTCTAAAGATTTCTTGTTACATTCATTTCCAGAGAGCAGCAGAAAACCAGGAAAAATCTAATGTATGGGTAGGGTTGCCACCTTTTCTGGAAAAAAATACTGGCCTTCCTATATATCTATCATTTCTCCCTATTGATAACATTGGGATCAACCATCATTTTCACCGGCCACGCCGGTAAAATACCGGCCAGGTGGCAACCCTATGTATGGGGCATGAAGTAGCACTTTTAAGTGTGGCTCTGTCATTTTTATTCTCACAGTTCCCATTACAAAGGGAGTGTCCACATGGGCGTTTGAGTTACTGACACGCTGGTCCTGTGATGCAATCGTCACATGACCCGACTTCTACAGGAGGATGTCGCTCATACTCGCCAGCATCGCAGGACTTGGTCTTCCAGCCTCCCCAGCTCCTGCCCACTCACTTCCTGCAGCATAGGCTCCTGTGACAATGCTGCCAAGGTCCCCCCTGTACACAGAAATGGTAGGTGCCCCCTTTTTTTGTTAGAATTAGTGATGGGCAAATTTATTCACCAGGCGCGAATTCACGGCAAATTCACGGGATTCTCCGCCGGCGAATAAATTTGCAAAACTGTCGAAAAAATTCGCCCGCATAAAAAAAAAATGGATGCCGCCGTTTCGCAAATTTTTCACTGTTTCACGAATTTCGAGGGAAATTCGCAAATTTTTCGGCAAAGCAAAACGCCCCAAATTTGCACATCACTACTTGTGTACAAAATATACCATATGGTTTTCAAGGGTCTTTGTACTGTTAGGGGGTCTTACAGCACATAATACGCAGTCAGGGGGCTTTGTTCACAGAAGGCAAATTGGCCTGAGAAAATTGATATGCACTATATTCATTTTGGTTCTGTACATGCCACTTGCTTTGGTATTTCTATGCATATTGGGCATCAAACTATTCACTAGACCCTTGGCATTCATATTTAGGGTGGTTTGTATGTAAGAAATTGGATGAGATAAATGCAGCAAATTGCAATCATTTTATGGAATTTTCACGAAAAGGCATAAAAACTGCTGTCTATAGCATAGTTTGGTAGTTTGGAGTAGAAAAACATAATTATCCACATTGGATTTGTCAGAAAGTGTACTTAAAAGAAATACATGAATTTAAGGGTTTTGTTATGGTTTCCAGGGTAATGTTATGGGGTCTTACATCACATAAGGAAGGGTCACATCTGCCTGTGTGTCACTAGTTGGCGGTATTGCTGCATTGCACTGCTGCAATAATTTTAGAACAAGACTGCTGAGATACGGTTTTTAAATGTGCAGATCTGTAGGCATATACAGACCCCAAAACAATTTCCATCATTGGAACTCATACAGACCAAAATGTGTTAAATGTATATAAAGATGTGGTCATCAAATGCGCTGAGAAAAATTGGGACTGTGATTGGTAGGTTGGGCACTGACATTGAGGATTCGCTCTGGAGTTATTCCAATACATCCCAGAGGTGATCAGTTGGGTTGAGATCATGGTTCTTTGCAGGCCAGGCAGGTTCTTCAACTCGCAGCACTGTAAACCCATTCAGTGACCATGGCAATGCACCAGCTGCACACGGACAAGTTCTCTTCCAAAATGGACCTCAAGCTGCAATGTTACTGAACAGCTTTGAACTAATTTGTGCAATGAACAATTTGTTATCTCCAGACTACACCATTCAATAACAATGTGTGTGGCCCCTATGGAAAATGTGCCCAGGCACAATAGGTGACACAGATCTGGTGTACAAAGTCCATATCCATCTCTACAAAAGCTGCAGAGCTTCATATTCTGTAATGTTGTAGTAGTTTGCCAGCCTGATTGTGCACACATACATTTGGGCCCTTTAATTAGGATGATAGCTGAACCCCTGCCATTAGTATTATTGATACCCCCTAAATGTGACCATGGTGAAAGGTTAGTCTTGAAAGTAACGAGCAGTTGTCTGGTATCATCTATAGTTGCATTGCTGGCCATGTTAGGACTTTCTGATGATTAAAAGGTTAGAACTGTTACAATGGCACCCTATATTTTAAGCTGAAATATGAATCTGTTGAAAATGTAATATTTTTCTAGAGTCTATGTCACAGTGGGGTGCAAGAGACAGAGAAACGATCCCTTGAATGGGCTTTGGGGGGATTAAAAAAAAAAGAAAGACGCAAAGCTTGTTGTTAAAAATGTTTTACTTGAATTTCTTTCAATAAATAATTTACATTATCTACACAAGGCAATGGTTCTATAACTTTAATAACAGAATTTGTTTTCCCCTTTGTCCCATGTACTATACTGCTGGGTCTATCTTGGCATCATGTAACCAGGTCCTTTGTTAAATATGCCAAAATAAAGTGCTTCGCTTGAAATATTTAGACAAGGCAAATTCCAGCAATAATCCTTACTCCACTAATCACAATGGGCTTCCTGCAAAGCGGTAGGTCAGAATGGAACAAGGTCACATGAGCATTTAGCAGACAGTTGCCTGTCTGGGATCTCTGATTGGACCAACATGGTGCCCCATTTGGTGGGTGATGCTAAACCTTGTACAGGGGTGAATACACTGCTGTGGTGTTAGGTGTTATGGAAGGGAAATTTTAAAAGGAAAAATAAATGTTCACATACTGAAATAGGTAGCGCTTGATGCAAATGTATAGGGAAATACTGTATATGTATATATATATATATATATATATATATATATATATATATATATATATATATATATGGATTTAGTGTTGCTCTCCATGTATATAAAGGGGTGGTTCACCTTTAAGTTAACTTTTAGTATGTGCAGCTTTTCAATTGGCCTTCATTATTTCTTTTTTTATTATTTTTTTTTAATTATTTCCCTTCTTCTTTTGACTCTTTCCAGCTTTCAAGTGGAGATCATGGACTCCAACCAAAAAAAAAAAAAAAAATGCTCTGTAAGGCTACAGAGATATTGTTATTGCTACTTTTTATTGTTCCGCTTTATATTCAGGCCTCTCCTATTCATATTCTGAATTGCTGTTTTAGCCTATGGGGGACCTCCTAGAACCTATTTGGAGTCAATTGGTGAACTTTGAAAAAAAACTTTGGGAAAAACTTTGATTCGAATTCAAACGAATACGCTATTACTTCGATTCGTACAATTCAATTCGACCGAAAACGGACCTATTCGGCCAAAAAAAAAAGACTTCATTTCGGTTGGTCTTTTTGAATGACGTTTTTCAAATTCGACCCTTGATAAATATGCCCCTTAAAGTTAAATTAAAGGTGAACAACCCCTTTAAAATTACTTGTGGTTCCACACAAGCCTGTGTGTTTCTTCTCCAATATTCCATCAGTCCTGCCCTGCCCTATAATAGATATTTAGGAATCATAACAGCAGCAAGTCACAGAAGTCATAGATGCTCAGGCCAAAGCCCATTACTGGGATTCAAAGGAGCTGCCATTCATTTTAATGCTCCTATTTCATTTTATGTATGAATGTCAGCAGCACTTTGCTTTCGTCTTCACCAGTTAAATGTATGAATGGTATAAAATTCTTCTCCGCATGAATGTCTTGTAACCGAAGAAAATACGTTGCTCTTTTTCTGATTCTGACAGGACTGATGTTTGGAAGGAAAGTACAGGCAGTCATAGGGTAGGACTACACGGATATTTTTGGCGCGATCTGACATGCTGCAACAAAATGCCTGCAAAAAATTTCATGCGACGGAAATAAGGTAAGTGAATGCATTGTCGGATGAAGTTGTACCATGCAGCGTCAGCATCCGACAGTTGTGTCGGATCAACACTGCAACTTCATCCAACATTTCTATCTCTTACCTTATTTCCGTCGCATGCGTTTTGTCGCAGCGCGTCGGAACGCGCCGAAAACGTCCGTGTAGTCCTACCCATAGGATTGCTGGGCAATAACCAGGAATACATTGGGATAAAAAGGAGGTAATCTCCTATTCAGGAAGTAACATGTGCAAAGGAAAAATGCTTCTATATATATATATATATATATGAGCTGCAGATATAGCACCACTTACATGAAACCCTACAGCAACGTGTGGCTCTCCAGCTATTCCCCTGCACGGGAAGCTGAAAGATGCAGTTCACCAAACACTATAGAGCCTCACAGCCCTACGGCATTTACCTCTGCAGCAACCAGGCTTCTACGTTTTTTTGAGTTAAGAAAGAGTTAAAAGAGGAGAAAAAAGTAGTAAACACATCTATTTGTTTTTTTTACACTGGAACAAATGACATCTTTTCCTATGTACAGTGAGACTAAAAAGAACACGAGAGCTCCATATATTAGAGACAACATAAATTATATCCAAATACACGTTGCATTTCTTTGCTTTACATAGGAATTATTCTTTCATTGTATTTACACTGTACAGTTGTTCCAGTAATTCAGTTGGACTGATACCCTGCCTGCACTTCTACAGCCGCCCACTGGGGGGCACCAGGTAATGTGCAGCCCTCCCCTCCCCCTGTCTGAAGCTCTGATGGCTCAATGATATATATATTTATTTTTAATCCTTCTCTCTGGGCCTTATTTATATGGCATTCAGACAAAGTCAGGGAAGTGTGCAAGACTCCAGCTCTAAGGATGGTGGCTTTTTTTAGTCCCAAAACTGTCTCACCCCCAGACAGGCCCCCTTTTACTGGAGTGGGGCTAAACATAATGGGGGGGGGGGGGGTGGAATTCACTAAAGTGGTGATATTTAGACAAAATAAAAGTGGAGATTAAATTGTCAGATTTGCCACCAAATTCACAAACCTCTATCTCCACTATTTATATATATTTTATCTTAGATCAATTGCTGCTAAAACTAAAAAAAAAAATGGCTGGGACGCTTTACTTTTCCTTTAGATAATATATTCACTCAAATTGCTAATATTGCCTCATTCGTTAAGCTAAAAGTGTGAGTTCAAAACGTTTTACATATCAAATTGTATAAATTGCACTTTTTGTTTAATCAGTGTTTTACTTGTTTTGTTAATGAGGGTTTTACACCTATAGTCTTAGACAGAAACCTGTTCCCTGACTATAATATGCTAATACCTATTAATATGATAATTCTTCCCCAATGGGGCACCTACAAGAGGTGTGAAATGAAGATTGTCTGAACCAAAGCAGGGCAGTTTATGTTAGAATTGATCTGATACATGGGGAAGAGTAATACTGAATTTTACTCCATTTTAAAAATGATGGGAGAAAATGTTGTTTAAAATATTGTCTGTAAAGTGTCTTTCTTTCACTAAAATATGAAAAGTGGCGGTTGAGTCGGAATTTAGGCGGATTTCTGTTATTGTGATTATGGAGAAAGAATTTTACACCAGTTTACCACCACTTTAACTCCAAAAATGGTCTCTCTCCAATTTTGTCAATTCCCCCCAATGAGGTGTAGTCTGTTATCCGTCGGGGGAGGGGAAAAACCAAAAAGCAGCCCTACAGCAGTTTGCTGCCCCATTTAAAGAACTGAATAAATACCAGCACTGCACAAGAGAATGTTTACACAAACAATGTTCTGGCACGTCATATACTTGTCATTCCGTATAAGGCATCTCATACTGGGCCAGAATCAATAACAGTTCATGCATTAAGAGCTTATTACGAAACACAAAGCCACATTCACAAGTTTCACAGCCACCACAATGCCCGCAGTACCATGAGTGAGCTACAGAGGGCACCCCCTGCCTTTGCGCTTGGTATCTCCTGTAGATGAGGTATGATGCTTTTTGAACTGCCCTAGGTAATGTTAATAGCCATAAAACTACCTGTGCACTAATTTCCTTTCGGCTAGAAACACTTGCAATTGGCTTGAGGCTGCCTGACAGCTCAGTAACCTCCCTGCTCTGCATCAGTAAGAACACTTCTCTGAAGGGTTTAATATGCATTTCCACAGCTACTTTCTCCTGCCAGCAGTCCCTTTTCATTAGACGCAGTTCCAAACTAGAATTCCAAAGAAACGCTGCTGCCTTTTCTGGGTCGACAGTTGGGTGTGCAAGTTAAAGGGAAAATGTTTTAACATTTCTGAGTGCTTTCAATATACCTATTACACTTCACAACTACAGCTGTCTCTCTCGTTTTTTGTTTTTTTTATTATTATTTAAATAGTCCTATTCGGCTGGGGATTTACACAGTAAACAGATTTACAGCAACATTGCACAGCACTGAAGAATCAAACACACCAAAGCCACGAGGATTTCAGGAAAGTTCATTCCAGCTCGGGGAGCTGTATTCGGAGGCCCTAAATCTGTGGTCCTTTCAAACAAATGGACTTTGTTCTTGTTGGAGTGCAATAGTTTCACATCCTCGAAGGCGTAATAAGCAGCTAATGTGAAATTCACATCGCCTGTGGTGAGGAGGTCAAACACGCAAGACTGGAAGTAGAGGTCCTCCACCGGCAGCTTCTCCTTGCACTTGGCTTCTGCCGTTTGGGGGGTGAAGGAAGCAGCACTGGAGGCACTGGTTAGTCTCTTAAGACCAGTCTCTGGGGCTTGCAAGTGAAAGTTTCGAAAGTCAATCTGCTGGTTTTGAGGGCAACCATGAAGGCACAAGTAGAGTCCTTGGTTATCCTTGTCCTCCACAGCATTCACAACCTCCTCTGGCATCCGGACTGCAAAGGTCAAGTAGCGACCCACCTGACGGACTACAATTGTGGTGCCGATGTACTTGGCCTGAATCTCTATGTGCTGCCCTGACACTTTTTCAATGATTCTCAAGCTGTTGGCTCCACTCTTGTCTCCGCCATTTTTAGAACCATCAACGAAAGCTGCAGGAAGCTCATCCATCTCAGCCTGGTACACTTTCTGGTCCACGCACTCCTGGAAGTTCTTGAAAATTATTGTCAACTGAAAGATAGAATGAGAACATGTTGTATAAGTTGTAATTGAAGCCATCTAAAGTCGCAACTTTGCAAGTGGCCTAGTAACCCATCAGATTGCAGCATTACTGATACCCCATTTGGTTGCTATGGGTTTCCCATTAGACATTTTTTAATTCAGCACCCAAGAATTCCAACCAGAATGCTGGAACAGAACCTTGTCCATACAACCAAAAATAATGTACTGTACAGGCAATTTTTCTACCATAAGGATGGACAACATACACTATCCAGATGATGAACTATTAAAGGGATACGGTCATAGGAAAAATATTTTTTTCAAAACGCATCAGTTAATAGTGCTGCTCCAGCAGAATTCTACACTGAAATCCATTTCTCAAAAGAGCAAACAGATTTTTTTATTTTGAAATCTGACATGGTGCAAGACATATTGTCAGTTTCCCAGGAGCCTCCAGTCATGTGACTTGTGCTCTGATAAACCTCAGTCACTTTACTGCTGTACTGCAAATTTGAGTTATATCACCCTCTGCACCCTAACAATAGAACAATGGGAAGGTAACCAGATAGCAGCTCCCTAATGCAACATAACAGCTGCCTGGTAGATATAAGAACAGCACTCAATAGTAAAATCCAGGTCCCACTGTGTCACATTCAGTTACCTTGTGTAGGAGAAACAACAGCCTGCCAGAAAGCAGTTCCATCCTAAAGTGCTGGCTCTTTCTGAAAGCACATGACCAGGCTTAATGACCTGAGATGGCGCCTACACACCAATATTATAACTAAATAAAATACATTTGTTGGTTCAGGAATGAAATTTTATATTGTAGAGTGGATTATTTGCAGTGTAAACAGTGTAATTTAGAAATAAAAACTACATCATAAAAATCATGACAGAATCCCTTTAAATGTTTCTGGGTAACCTCTTGAGTTGTACTTCAGCATCATCTGTAGGGACACAGGCTTCACTTTCCAGCCTTTCCAGCCAGTTAGACCTCTTGAAAGGTCTCAATAGCCGGAATGACAAAATAATTAAAATTAGGGATATCTACTCCCCAATAACTGGGTAGAATATTCGGGAAAGATAAGAGTATAACTTTTTTAATTTACCAATAATAATAATAATAATAATAGCAGATTATTTCAAGAAGGAAATTCTTCATTCCTTTACCCAGTGTGAGTGACCTCCGGAATAAGGAAATGATGTCTGGCTGTGCCATTCCTTTACTATGATATTCTCATTCCTTCTTAGCAACACCGAAATGCAATTAAAAAAAGTTACTTGATCCACTGCTTTAAAACATAAGAACCTTTTCAATCCCTGGCATTGTTTTATATTGAGGATAACATTCTATCTATCACACACAACATCTCCCTCTTGTACAGAGTTGGCCTCTCCTGTCTATGCTTGAGGTCACTGCATCAGGCCTGAGTTACTGCTGACTCCCAGACTCTTATTCTTTTGCTTCCTCCTCTGAAATATTATACTCCCTGTACCTTCACTGGCAGCACATTTTTTTCTAGCAATTGCATCACAATCCGTTCTTTCTGGTCTACCATAAAGAAACAGATGCCCATGACTATTTATGCTTCTACTACTGTTGTTAACTTTTAGGAAATAGGCTATTGCCATGTAGGTTCCAGCGCTGTACAAAGCCGGACCCAATTACTATTACCCTTTAAAAAGCCTCTTCTAAGAATATGGAGCAAATGTTGGGTCAACCCCCTACAATTAAACTTCCCGTTATGATCTACAATTATTATTAAAAGTAGATACACAATTACTTCAAATCTTAAGGCAGCCAATAAATGGGCCACTCCTCGTAGGTATCTTCCCTGAGAGCTTAAAGGAGAACTAAACCATAAAAATGAATATGGCTAGAAATTCTATATTTTATATCCTGAACTTATTGCACCAGCCTAAAGTTTCAATTTCTCAATAGCAGCAATGATCCAGGACTTCAAACTTGTCACAGGGGGTCACCATCCTGTTTTGATCTACAATTATTATTAAAAGTAGATACACAATTACTTCAAATCTTAAGGCAGCCAATAAACGGGCCACTCCTCGTAGGTATCTTCTCTGAGAGCTTAAAGGAGAACTAAACCATAAAAATGAATGTGGCTAGAAATTCCATATTTTATAACCTGAACTTATTGCACCAGCCTAAAGTTTCAGCTTGTCAATAGCAGCAATGATCCAGGACTTCAAACTTGTCACAGGGGGTCCCCATCTTGGAAAGTGTCTGTGACACTCACATGCTCAGTGGGCTCTGAGCAGCTGTTGAGAAGCTATGCTTAGGGGTCGTCACAAATTTACAAGCAGAAAATAAATTTATTGGTAATATAAGCTGATGCTACAGGGCTGATTATTAAATGATGATGCTAGTTGCAGTGGTTTCTGAGCTGCCATGTAGTAATTAATGTGTCTTAAGTACTGATCATTGAGACATTTATATAATATATATTCATTTTTTTGTGCATCTGTCCCTAAGCTCAGTAAGTGACAGCAGCACAGAGCATGTGCAGTGAATCAGCAGAAAAGAAGATGGGGAGCTACTGGGGCATCTTTTGAGACACAGATCTTCTCTGCTAAAGGGATGTGGTTACTTTGGGCTGGTACAGATTTCAAAACTTAATGTACAACATTTCTAGCTACTTCTTTAGTTATGCTTTAGTTCTCCTTAAACAGATACCATACAGAGGAGCCATTCAAGTTATGGCCGCCTTCCTGTTGTTCGGATTGTTTGGGCAGACAGCCTCAACAATCAGCACACAAGAAAATGAATAGGAGATGCAGCTTCTTCACCTGCTGATGCAATATACACTGGAGGATAAAAATCTCCAACAGGCCTGATCTCCGGAACCTACAGATATTCCTAGTACATGTATATCGGCTAGAATCGTCAGCGGCCACACAAATTCTGAATAGAGTACAATAAAGATTTTCAGTAGAAGTATGGCTGGCTTATATCTTTTCTTGAAAAACTCACACTTGTTTCATCTAGATCCTACCCTACAATGGTCAGGAAACGACACAATCAACTATCCATTCAATGCTGGATCAATGCAATGCAGAAAACAAGTTATTCTAGTAATTAAAGGGGTAGTTCACCTTCCAAACATGTTTTCAGATTGTTCCCCAGAAATAAAGACTTTTTTCAATTACTTTCCATTATTTATTTTTTACTGTTTTTCCAAAATCTAATTTTAAAGTTTAATGTCCCTGTCTCTAGTATTTGAGTCTGGCAGCTCAGTAACTCCGGTGCAGACTCGGAGTCTAAACTGTTACAATTTTGCAGCATTTAGTTGATACATTTCTCAACAGCGTCTCTGGAGTATTAGCAACTATTGTATCAATTCAAACAGCTGCCTGTAATGAAACTCAGGGATTCTGCTCAGAAGGGGCAAAGATAAGAAATGTATCAACTAAATGTATCAATGTAGAACAGTTTACAGGGTCAGCGACCCCCTCCCAGAACTGCTTTAGAAGGTGAAAAATTACACTTTAATATTAGAAAACTGGTGACACATACAAAATAGAAAGTAATTGGAAAAAGTCGTTATTTCTGGTTATCTATCTGAAAACAACTAGTTGTTTGAAGGTGAACAACTCCTTTAACTTACGCAACATCAACTGGCACCATTGTTGATGCCAAAAGGAAATGCTAATCTATACCAAGGAGGCAGCTATAATAGAATGGGGGAGTAATCCCAATTTATAAGTAATTATTGTGCTGGATGGGGCAAGAGAATCATCACACTGAAGCTGGAGAGAGTTCACAGCTCACATATATATTTAGCATTTCCTCGGGGCATAGCTTCCATAAATACAGGCTAGGCCTGTTATTACTAAATCAGTGTTCAGCCCAAAGGTCATTAAAAGTTTATGTAAATGATTTGCATTTCCAGTGCTGCACCTTATCTAACCCTTAGGCGAGTGCCTGACAAGAAACCAACTTGCATGAACCTCTAAAACTGCCCTTCCAGGGGGCCTTCCTCAATACAGGTGCGGGGAGTGACAACATTTGTATTTTCGGGGTGATTGCTATGTATGAAATGTGTTTTACAGGTGGGGATTCCAACTAAAGTGAAGCAACAAGGATTGTGTTTGGTTGTGGGGGGCTGCCATATCATCAGGAACTTGCAGTGTTGCTGGGACTGCTCTGCTCGTTCGACTTGAGGTGGGCTATGCCTTGAACTGACTTGAGGTGGACTATGCCTTGAACCCGCAGTCTCATTGTATGTTTCAGAAACTCTATAGTGAAACAAACAAATCCATCCCAGTGACAAAGGACAATGATGGGCGAGTTACAATAGCCTGGATGTGCCTTGTGGGAGGCTTTATTTTTGCTCCCTTGCTTTGTTGTCACAACAAGAAGCAGTTGTTTGCCTGGGATATTGGTTAAGATCTTTTACATCAGCAGTGTTCAGTTTTAAACCAGTCTACTTGCTCTATTTATATGAATCACAACTGTAGAAACGGGCACAATTCTGCCAATGTGACATAAGTGTTCTATAAATATCCAGTGCCACTGTCATTGTGTGAGGAAATATTGCGAAAATGTAATATAAACTTCAGCATAATGAAATAGGAAACTTTGTAAATACAATCTATTAAAAGTTCTGAACTGTCTTGTTTCTGAAACAATCAAGTTTATCTTCACTATTCCTCTCTCAGCATCTGTTTCTCCTCATTCTGTCTTCATTCAGGAGTTGAGTGTCATATGATTGATCCAATATATCTTATAGAGGGGCTCCTTTTGCAAAAAAAGATGTATCAGAGCTCACTATTAAAATCACCAGAAATCCTGTCTCTCTACATGCAAAATTTGAGAGAAAGGCAGTTATTTTGTTACATTTTGTTGGTACTGGAATAAGTTATTTTTTAGTGAGCTCTAATACATCTGCTAGGAAAGCGAGTCCCCCCCCCATAAGATATATTGGATCATTCATCTGACACCCAACTGCTGCATGAAGAAAGAATGAAGAGAAAGATGCTGAGAGAGGAAAAGTGAAGGCAGATAAACTTGATTATTTCATAAACAACGCAGAATATTCAATTGATTGTATTTATAAAGTTTCTTATTTCAGTATGAGGAAGCTTATATTAAATGTTCATTTTCACGATAGTTCCCCTTTAAAATCACCAGACATCATGTCTCTCTACATGCAGGATTTGTGCGAAAGGCAGTTATTTTGTTAGATGTTATTTGTACTCGAATTAGTTATTTGAGTGGGCTTTAATACATCTGCTAGAAAAGGAAGCCCCCTTATAAGATATATTGGATCTAACTGTCAATGACTATCTGACACCCAACTGCTGCAAGAAGACAGAATAAAGAGAAACAGATGCTGAGAGAGGGATAGTGAAGATATACATGATTATTTCAGAAATAAATCAGAATATGTAATTGATTGTATTTACAAAGTTTCTTATTTTAGTACGCTGAAGCTAATATTACATTATACTTTTTTCCGATAGTTCCCCTCAAAGAAAGTCAATAGCTATATTGCCTACAACAATATAGGCCTCAGCAGCACTATGGCAGCTTTATGGCCAGTTGGAAAGACTGCTGGTGTGTGAAAAGTACATACTGCAACTGTCACTAGGAAGCTTTTCCTGGCAACCCTTTAAATGAGATATTATCATGAGCAAATACCCAGTGTTTACCTTGCTGGTCGCAGTGGCAGTTGATCCTGGAAGCACGGGAGTGTTGGTAACCTGCACATTCAAGTAATTATTGTCTATGAGGGGCCAAGCACCTTGGATTTTGCAGGTCTGAAAAGTGTCGGAAAACGTCCTAAGATGTGGGTCTCCAAAGAGGCCACAGTGGGTGTAGTTTGGAAGGGCAGAGGGTCTGTGGAAGCTTTTTTCATAATGACATATTTCAGGGCTGTCCGACCTCTCCTGGCTGTCCCCTGGAGGCAAGATGCGTGCACGTGGCTGAGAGGTGGGGCCATCTTTGGAGCAGTTATGGTGGCTCATGAGGTCGTCAATGCCATGGACAGTTGAATGGTAAGCCAGGTCTCCTCTGCATGTGCGTGCCGTGCGTCGACTGCAGTGGGCGTAGGTGCGAAGTGCCGTGCAGATCTCCACCGTGTCCTCAGCTCCTGTGTGATGGTGCGGGTTGGAAGTCGCTTGCAAGTAGTCGGCAGTGCACTTCAAAATCTTGCACGATGAGCTCACTAGACAGAGATACAGGGAGTTAATATACACCCTCTGCATAACAACTATAAGCCCTTCGTTTACATCAGCACTTACCAGGAATCTTACTTGGTATTTAATAGACATTTACATATTTATATAACAGCATTTACTTTCTATGACAACGGCATGACAAAACAAAATTCCCCCCCCCCATTCAAAGAGGAGGGGGGGGGGAGTCACCAGCAAGTGCACAAACCCTGTAGTAAGACATGTATTAAAGGAACAGTAACACCAAAAAATTAAAGTGTTTGACAATATAATATATTTTTGCCCTGCACTGGTAAAACATGTGTTTTTGTTTCGGAAACCCTAAAATAGTTTATATAAACAAGCAGCTGTGTAGCCATGGAGACAGCCATTAAAAGCTGAAGGAGAAAAGGCACAGGACACACAGCAGATAACAGATAAGCTCTGCAGTATACAGTGGGATTCTTCAGAACTGATCTGTTATCTACTGTGTATCCTGTGCTTGAATGGCTGCCCCCACGACTACACAGCAGCTTGTTTATATAAACTATAGAAGAGTATCTGATCCAAACACAACCGTTTTATCAGTGCAGGGAACAGTATATTATATTGTCATTCCTTTAAAACACTTTCATTTATTGCTGTTCCTGTTCCTTTAAAGGGAATATTCTACAGTACAAGCCCATGGCATAATGGTAGCCTTGAGGCAGGAGTTGTGCATGCCCCATGGTGGAAGGCCAGTGCCACATGGAACTCATTGCTATTTTATTGCACCAGCAGTCTGTTTCTCAACCACAAATAAGATTACTGTGAACCTCAGAGCCCAGTGCAGCTCCATCAGGACAGCCTGCCTGTGTATTTAGCATAATCCGCCGTGAGTAAATAAGTCTTGGTTTATTGGGCCAAACAAAGTAGAAATGTCAGCCAGTGGCAATCAGCATGTATAATGCAGCAGGCAATAAAGAGTGATCCTGCTAATCCTGATACCAGCCCCCACAGAAGATATGTACTTGTGAAAGGAGCAGAGGGAGGGGGCAGCAGAGCTTTGTCTTACTGAAAGACAAGGTTGAACGTGGGCAAATCACTATGGAGTCTTCAAATATTGTAAAACGCTTGTGAGTGTGTGCAGCCAGCTCCCCCCATTACAAGCACATAGGGGCAAATAGCATCATTTAAACAGTGGGAACAGGCCGCCCATTTTAATTCACGGGACTCTTTCCTTTTCTTTTTCTTGCAGGGGGTGGCTGGGAGTTTTAGAACAGTTTTTACTTTATTACTAGATTGTTCCGGAAGAAGCAGACACTGAACAGGCCTTGGTGCCAAAACAAACAAGCTGCCTGAACTGTATTGTAAAAAAAATAAAAATAAAAACCTAAAGGGCAACTCTAGAGGAAGGTGTAAAAATTCCCAAACCCAGGGATTCCTCCCTGTGGCCTCTCGTGTGTACAGATGTGCCCTGCAGGGCCGCTCCTACCATGAGACAAGGTGAGAATCTGACAGCAGCGAGCTGGCAATTACAAGGGGATGCATGATGTTTTAAGTGGAGGGGGCGGCAGAAGTACTTTGGATCGTCCCTGCCTGCAGAGTCACTGGGCTAAGCACTGCTCCACTACAGCACCTTATAAGCCAGGATCTGGATCTCAGTAGATACAAAACTAGACATTACAGGTCCCACCATGCTGCATGTACTGAAACTGGACATCACTCACAGTCTCTGCAGGCTTCCCTGGACTCTTAGTAGGCCCCCGGGAGAAATTGGCTCTGCCACCCCTATAACTAAGAGCCTGCATGGTACATCCCCTTGCACTCTGCTAATTGTTCCTTTTTTTCTCTTATGTTCAAGAACATCAATTTGTTCAGTAATTGAATGATTCACAGTAATTATAATAAATGGGTCTCTGTGCCTGGAAGCCATGGATAATGATGAGTGGAAGCAACATGCAGAAGGGGTGTAGCTCCCAACCAGTCTTGTCGTACTGACAAATATTCCACCCTGGTAGCAACACTCCATACTGTCCAGCCAGGGTATAATGCTGCAGCCAGAGCATGATGGATCAGAGAGGTGCACTGGGTTTTATCCCAGCCAGGGCATTGGCTGTATGTAAACAGGACAATAAAATGAAAGTAAAAATGACAGCATCTGTGTGGGTCTTATTGCCCTAAATTAGCTTAAGTGTTGGCTATATGGCTCAAACTGGTTATTACGCAGTTAATAAATCCAGATCCGACAGGTTTTATGCCTAAATGTTCCACTGATGTCAACTTGAGGAGGCTGTACTATAACATGCAAGTCCCCCGTGGCAATTAGGGGTCCAGGGTAGTGGATTCTGAATTTCCTTGATTCTGAAAAAGCCTTTGACTTCATTGTGTGGCCCTATTTGTGGGATACGGCTTTGTGGACCACTACATTAAGAACCCCACAGCAAAAAAACAGGTCAGCAACTTTATCACTTCAGAATTCCCATTGGCCAGGGGAACCTTCCAAGGGTGCCCTCTGTCACCACTACTATTTGCATTGGCTATTGAGCTGTTAGCCACACAGGTTAGACTGTCTCCTCAACTGACAGGCTTCAAATATAGTGTCATCAAAGAATGAATTTCATGATATGCAGCTGCTCAACCTGCATATGCAGCTGCCCTGCTGAGACCCTTACTAACAGCTATATTAAGCATTTTCTTTACATTCACCTATACACAGGTCTTTGTATCAATTGGTCCAAATCTATAATTTTCCCGCTAGAGCCTGATCTGGACCCCAGTCTAGCAGCTGACTCAAGATTGCAATGGGTCACAGGCTTTAAGTATTTAGGGATAAACATCCATGGAGACCCAAATAATTTTCTAGCCCGCAACATCACCCCCCACTAATGCAATGGCAGCCTGGAACTCCCTGCCACTTACCCTATGGGGTAAAATAAACACAATCAAAGTGATTTTCCTACCTAAATACTTGTACTCCATAACACACCAGTAGTCATGCCCAAAGGGGTATTTGACTCAATACAAGCATTAATCAGAGAAGCAAAGTACCACGAGTCTTCTTTCACGCACTAACTGGACATACCTGTCCTTAGTGAGGAGCAATGGGAGGAGGTGAAAGATAATCTTTATAAGATCTGTGCTAGAGATAAGCTGATCCAACACAAATTCATATTGAGAACTTATCTGTCCCCCCAATAGGCTGCACAGCATGGGAAAGGTTCCCTCCCTGACTTGTAAAAGGTATGGGGACAATGACGGGTCCTATTGGCACATGGTATGGATCTGTCCTATTGGCACATGGTATGGACCTGTCCTATAATCCATTGGTACTGAACAGCTGTCTCTAAATGTATGTTGAAAATGCTAGCTCATCCCCTGATCCTGTCCCCTGAAATATGCTTATTGAGCATGGTGCATGACCTTCTTCCTACAAATAAAGCAAGGTTGTTATTAAGATCCCTCCTTTATTTTGCCAGGAAAGGAAGAATCATGAGACGGATGTCCCCTCTTTCTCCGAAGACAGGTGCATGGGTAGACTATGTCAATTGGATGCACCCATTAATAAAGTTAACATATGAAGCTTCTGGTTGCCCTGACAAATTTGGTAACATATGGAACCCATGGCCAGATGTGCATTTGTTAGCTTTACCTTGATACTGTGAAACACTTACATTGCTGTACAACTGACTATGTAAATCTGATTAGATACTGCTGTACCCCACTCCCCTCTATTCTTCTGTAGCCTACCTCTGTTACTTTTTGAAAATAAAAAGAGTTAACAATATATTAAAAAAAATCACAGCATCTACAGTCTACTATAAACATATATGCAGTGGGTAAATATTGCAAAGCCTATGTTAAACACAGAACATACAGCAATGCTCTTCTCTCGTGATGATGTCATGTATGTGAAGGAGTGATTTGACATGGAGAGAGAGAGAGAGAGAGAGAGAGAGAGAGAGAGAGAGAGAGAGAGAGAGAGAGAGAGAGAGAGAGAGAGAGAGAGAGAGAGAGAGAGAGAGAGAGAGAGAGAGAGAGAGAGAGAGAGAGAGAGAGAGAGAGAGAGAGAGAGAGAGAGAGAGAGAGAGAGAGAGAGAGAGAGGCATAAAAGGGCTCTTTTTACCTTGGGACAGGGATGGCTGCAAAGTATACAATGTGTCAATGTATTTATAGAGTCTGAGCTAAGAAATCTAACCCCGGGCCGCTGAGGACAGCTGCATTCCCGGGTGAGGCATTCAAGGCAAAAAAGAAAAAAAAAAACCTCCACCTCCCTTATTTGAAAGTGCATATTGGCTGCAGGCATCAAAAGTGAACACCTGAAAGCAGCAATGACATGTTTGAGTACCTGGCAGCTGACACATAAACAGTTAATCGCTGTCCCAGTCAATGAAAAATAACATACCCAGCGTCATCAGCAGACAGGTCTCCTTTTCTTCAGGGCGACAATCTCCCCGAACTGCCTTCCCCCTGCCCTCCGCCGGCTAAGATGAAAATCGCCTGCGGCAATGCACACGCTGCGCTTCGTTTTCCGGAGTTGCCTCACAAGGAAACTTTGGGCGACTTCGGAAAACGAAGTGCCGCGTGTGCATTGCCGCAGATGATTTTCGTTTTAACTGGCGGAGGGCAGGGGGAAGGCAGATTCCCCCTGAATCTGCTCGTGTGGCCTGACCCTTAAGAGCTATGAAGACAAGACACTGCATTGTTCAAGATGCCCGTATAATTACAATCTCAAATGCCTCCTAACTTGGACGTTTCTCCTTCTTTCCTCCTTTTTTTCTCCTTCCTACAGCAAAGTAAACAAGTATGGCATCTGTTATATAAGGAGGAAAAATTACATCTTGGGAAAAGATTAAAAAAGAAGCTTTGTGCTTTTATCAGTATCATAAATGCTCAAGCTAAGTGCTGTTTGCTTCTCGTTATATCACTGTGAATTAGACAGTTCATACAAGCAACATATTCTTTGCCAGTCTGCGGGTGTGTTCACCAGACGTGCTCCTTATATAACAGATGCCAAACCTAACTCTATACTTTTCCTATAGCTTGTTTGGATAAAATTGTGGGACGGCAATGGCCTTTGCAAGGAACTGATGTCTGTAACATGTCTGTGAAGAGTGCTGGAAATTACGTTAAAGGGGAACTATCGCGAAAATGAGGATTTAATATAAGCTTCAGCATACTGAAATAAGAAACTTTATATAAATATAATCAATTAAATATTCTGTACCGTTTCTGAAATAATCATCTGTTTCTCTTCATTCTGTCTTCATGCAGGAGTTGGGTGTCTCATTGACAGTTAGATCCAATATATCTTATAGGGGGGCTCCTTCTGCCTAGAAGATTTATTAGAGCTCACTCTATTAAAATCACCAGAAATCCTGTCTCTCTACATGCAGGATTTGTGCAAAAGGCAGTTATTTTGTTAGATTTTGTTAGTAATGGAATCAGTTATTTGAATGAGCTCTAATACATCTGCTAGGAAAGGAAGCCCCACTGTTGCATGAAGACAGAATGAAGAGAAAAGGATGCAGAGAGAGGAATAGTGAAGATAAACTTGATTATTTCAGAAATTATGCTGAATATTTAATTAATTATATTTACAAATTTTCTTATTTCAGTATGATGAAGCTAATACTTTATTAAAATTAGGGATGCGCCAATCGGGATTCGGCCAGGATTCTGCCTTTTTCAGCAGGATTCGAATTCGGCCGAATCCTTCTGCCTGGCCGAACCGAATCCTAATTTGCATATGCAAATTAAGGGGGAGGGAAATATCGTGCCTTTTTGGCACAAAACAAGGAAGTAAAAAAAAAATCTCCCTTCCCACCCCATATGCAATATGCAAATTAGGATTCGGGTTCGGTATTTGGCCGAATCTTTAGTGAAGTGGATTCGGTGCACCCCTAATTGCATGAAAGATAGCCTTTCTATAAATCGGAACTTTATGGATAAACAGGTTTCCAGATAACGGATCCCATCCCTGTATTAAATTTTCCTTTTCATGATAGTTAATTTGTACAGGAAGATTCCAATGCTCCAATGAGGAGTGCAGAGGAGGCTATGGGAAAGGACTAAAGTTGATGAATGTTAGCACAGGTGGCTTATTTCATGGCTCTGGCTTTATGACTGATCTACCTGTACTCTGGCTCGTGGCTGCATGTGCGGCTTCTTGTTTTGCAGGCCCAGAGAAAAAAGAAAGGAGGTTTGTGTGGGAAGAGGTGTTTGCTAAATTAAGGTCAAGGAAAGCTCCATTAAAACCAGCGAATACAAACGTAGAGCTTTACAGCACGGGCTGCCATGTAAAAGACGCAGATTCACGTCAGGCGCCTGCTCAATAGCACAGTTGTTTGAGACCTGGACCGATCACAAATCCTTCTTGTGTGACTCATGCCTGGCAGCACCCGTTGGTATTGTTGGCACCCACTGCTTTAGAACTTAGTTTACTTGGTTTTGACACAGAAAGAAAGAAAACCGTGCCAACATATCTTGGCTAGTGGCAGCCACATCTTTCAACAGAAAGACCAGAAGATTGAAAAATTAGCTGATCGAAATGAACGCTAAAAAAAAAAAAACAAAAAAAAAACTCCCTTTATTCAAGCTGTTTCACGACTGGTTTTCAGTGCCGCACACCCTGAAAGGTGCCACCGTCAGAAATCTTGTTTCTTTTCAATAGGACTAATTGGCTTCATGCATCATTTTTATGCCTGCGGGATTTTCCGACTTTAACTTCTTTTCTACAAACAGTATTTCCAGGAAGACAGAGAACCATGGGCAGGCCCGGACTGGCAATCTGTGGCTGCTATAAAGTCCCATAGAAAGTCAGTATTTAGTGGGCTGGTGGGGGCTGTTTGGGCCTCTGTGTACCTGAAATTCCAGGGCCTATTTTAATTCTCAGTCCGGACCTGACCATGGGCCACACTAGAACCGCCCAGGCAAAACTTTAACAACCATAAATGTCACTGAAACTCCTGCCCTTGCAATATGGGAACTCTATAGAAAGTCACCATTAAAATGGCTGAGGCTGCTTTTCACAGGTAACTTGGAGCAACGCCTGACCTGTACTTTGTAAGTTCTAATCTCGCAAAGGAACCGCCATACCTTTCATCTGCCGATACTGATAACCAGTGTTCCCATTGGAATGACATTAATCACCGTTACTATGTTGTAAAAAAAAAAGGCTGCGGTGGTGGAATTTGTCGGTGGAATTTGTCGCACAAAAGCACACAACTTTATAGCCTTTTTTTTTTATTTAAAGGAGTGGTTTGCCTTTAAGATAACTTTTAGTATGTTATATAATGACCAGTTCTAAGCAACTTTTCAATTGGTCTTCATTATTTATTCTATATCGTTTTTTTTAATGATTTGCCTTCTTCTTCTGGCTCTTTCCAGCTTTCAAACAGGGGTCACTGACCCCATCTAAAAACAAATGCTCTGTAAGGCTGCAAATTAATTGTTATTGCTACTTTGTATTACTCATCTTTCTATTCAGACCCTCTCCTATTCATATTCTAGTCTCTTAGTCATATCAATGCATGGTTCTTAGGCTGTTTTCAACCTTAGTAACCAGATGGCTGAAACTGCAGACTGGAGAGCTGCTGAGTAAAAAGCTAAATAACTCAAAAAAACACAAATAATAAAAACCAATTGCTAATTTTCTCAGAATATCACTCTACATCATACTAAAAGTAAACTCAAAAGTGCACAACCCCATTAAAAGGGGTCAACACATTAAAACGTGAATCATATTGTATTATATTTGTAGCCATACAGAGCATTTTTAGATGGGGTCAGTGACCCCCAATTTGAAAGCTACAAAGAGTCAGAAGAAGTAAATTAATTAAAAAGAAATATAAAATAAAAAATAACGAAAAAAACAATTTAAATGTTGCTTAGAATTAACCATTGTAAAACATACTAAAGGTCATCTTAAGGGTGAACCACCCCTTTAAGTGCAATGGCACTCAAGGTGTTTTATCTTCTGTGGTAAATCTGGGCAACAAAAAATCCCGTGTGTTCATTCCCACCAGCATCAATGGTATTTGCCAGTGGGAAAACATATGCGCTGTGAAGAAGCCAGAAGTATTCAAAGTGACAGCTAGATCTGCCACTTGATTCCATGGACTCTAGGAATATTTGACAATGATTATATTTTACCTCCCAACATTTTGGAAGTAAAAAGAGAGACAAAAATTTGCGAAATGTTGTGACCACGCCCCTTTCTGTGGCCGCACCCCCTAACTACCATGTTCATGATACATAATTTGGCAGGTTATGAAAGGTTGAAAAGATTTCTCCTTATCTAAACCGTTTTTTTTTTTTTTTGTCTCAAAATTGTTACAAAGTATCTTATTTGCACCTGTTAGCTGTTCTGTGCTTTCTGCTAAAATCCAATTAAGTGAGAAACTTTGTTTCTTTTTCTGGCTGTTCAGTGAAAGTAGGGACTTTTCAGCACAAAGAGGGACTGCAGGTTGAGCTATCAAAAGAGGGACTGTCCCTCCAAAAAAAGGGACAGTTGGGAGGTATGATTATATCATCTTATACTGTCACTAGAAAGGAGGTGGGGGAATTAAGTGGCAGTATGAATTATAAATGTCTCCCCTGTTGTAGTTGTCCTTTATACATGTTTAAAGGGATTCTGTCATGATTTTTATGGTGTAGTTTTTATTTCTAAATTACACTGTTTACACTGCAAATAATTCATTCTACCATGCAAAATTGAATTCCTAACACAGCAAGTATATTTCTTTTTAGTTATAATATTGGTGTGTAGGCACCATCTCAGGTCATTTTGCCTGGTCATGTGCTTTCAAAAAGAACCAGGACTTTGGGATGGAACTGCTTTCTGGCAGGCTGTTGTTTCTCCTACTCAATGTCATTGAATGTGTCGCAGTGGGACTTGGATTTTGCTATTGAGTGCTTTTCATATATCTACCAGGCAGCTGTTATCTGGTTACCTTCCCATTCTTTTGTTGTTAGGCTGCAGGGGGGAGAAGGGGAGGGGGTGAAATGACGCTAAAGGTGGCCATACACAGGGAGATCTGCTCATATGGCGATGTTGCCAAAGATCGGATCTCTCCCCGATATGCCCACATTGAGGTGGGCGATATTGTGCTGATCCAATCGTGGGCCCTAGGGCCCAACGATCGAATCAGAATGGAGGCCATACTGGTGGTCAGATCGCGGGACTGCATCAACGAACAATGGCAAGATTTTTTACCCTGTCTGATCCGCATCTGCCTGACTTTCGGACAGATATCGATCAGGGAAGCCTGTTGGAGGGCCCCATACATGGGCCAATAAGCTGCCGCATTTTTATGGGGGCCTTTACTTAAAGTGCAGCAGTAAAGAGTGACTGAAGTTTTTCAGAGCACAAGTCACATGACTGTGGACACCTGGGAAACTGACAATATGACTAGCCCCATGTCAGATTTCAAAATTCAATATCAAAAAATCAGTTTGCGCTTTTAAAAAAACAAATTTCAGTGCAGAATTCTGCTGGAGCAGCACTGTTAACTGATGTATTTTGAAAAAAACATGTTTTTCCCATTACAGTATCCCTTTATGGGAGAATCTGCCTGTTGTTTAATGACCTGACCTTCATGATTATCACATTAATGTGAAAAGCAGCTTTAACATGTGAATGATCAGTTAATGTGATCCCACAATATGCCAGTACTTTGCATACATGCTCTGCTAATCTCAAACCTCTACGGCCGGGACATGCCCAGCCTCCCTCATTTGCAACACACTGCCGCATTAATGAAGATTAAATCCATGACATGTATAAAAGTGAAAGAATGAAAGAAAGAGGCTCTCCAAGGTTCATTGTCTAGTCAATTACCTTTGGCCTAAAGTGAAACTTCCAAGGGAAAGAAAAGGAATTCAGTAAAGCAGAAATAGTGAATATTTGTCTGTGGGCTTTGGGGTCCTTCCAGTGACCTCTTTTGAACTGTTAATGGAGCAATCTTGCGGAATAATGAGCTGATTATTGTTGCCTTGTTTGCATAACAAAGTGTTCCAATAAAACCTATTTGACTGTACTCAGAGGGGTGTGAAAGATCAGCTGAGAACCGAGTCTATGGAATGCACCCGCCTCACTATAGCTTGGGCCCAGGAATAAAGACAATGCAATGTGCCATTAAGGGAGGCCCAACAGGCCAATAAATTACCCCATGTGCAAAGGGATTAGATCAGGTTTCAGTTACACTCAGGAGGTGGAAGAGTGCAACAACAAAAAGAAAACCTTTTCTTAAAGACACAGAACTTTCTTTCATTCAATGCCTTCACAACAGGGATCTTCTGAGACATATGGTCTGATGCTTCATTATTCAGCTACTAAATAATGCATTGCTGGGTTCAATCATTCCTCTGCTACATACCATGCCCTGCTATCTCTGGACCACCTGCATTTTAAAAGCTGACGATTCCGAGTTGGCAACTACATGATAATTGGGCAAATAATATTTGCGCAGGCTTGTAAATCCAGTCGGATGACGACCTCATTGGCCCAACAATGGCATCAGCCGGATTTGGTCGCCCATAGACTTGTATGTTGCTGCGCGTCAAAAAAAAAATTGACGCCCATAGACTTTATTGGACGTCAGCAACATTTCACTGGCGGCGAATTTTTGTCAAAACTAAACAGGTCAAATTCGCACGTCACTAGCTGTGAAGTGTTTGCCTGTATCTTACGCTGCAGGAGATAATGGTGCTATACTGTATAAACAGTCACCAAAAAGTCTGTCCATGACTCCGTGAAACCTGAGGATCTTTGGCTATTATGAACTACACCTCTCAGTATCCCCTCCTAGAGCAGACAGCCGGAATCTACATTATAATAGAGCTGCCTTGACATTTCCCCGTATCCTGCTCAGAATACACTGTAGACATCAACCCACCACCCAAACAATATTACTGTCTGCCAGAGAAACCTGATCTAGTAACGCTGCAAGCCGTTTCAACATGGAAGCCCGAATGCATGTTTGGCCAACCCGGCAAGACACCCCCAGAACAGGTTGCCGGCCATTGCCCTATTGCATCATCTATGAAAGACATGGGAAGATTTTACAAAGCAAACAAGGCTGGCCTGCCCCAATATAACTCTGACAGCATAAATGATAGAATGCTGCGAGAAGCTCACTGATCTGGCCCCAGCCTTTAATAGTGTAACGGCAGCTCACTTCCTACATTAATGAGATGGGAGAACACAAAAGCCATTGTATGCTAAAAACAAGAATGCACATATAGCCATAAAATATGCAGTCCCACCTTAGGGCCCAACTGCAAGGAAACACCCGGGGCATTTGAATAGGCTGCTCAGCTCACTCTATGTAACTGAACACGGAGAGAAAGAAAAGCAAGGGAAATGCCTGCAGAAATCCCATATGGAGTGGTTAATCTATGAGATAAGAATACATCCCAGAGCTGTCAGCAGACTCTCATTATCTTGCAGTACTTGTGAGAATACGCTCAAGTAGTCAGCGCAGATACTCCCAGCACTACAGACAACTTTCAGATACTCCAAAGTACTGATACAATATAATAATCACGGCTTTGCTAACACGTCAGGCTGATGACACCACAAAGGGAAACCAGAGAGAAGCATCAGAACAAACTGTCAGTTCTTAGGGTTGAAAGTGGCGACAGGGCATGACAAATACAACACGTGCACTGGTATATAACACGGAGATGCCAATCATGTGGCCCTGTTTACTGCCCAGTAATGTTGATAGCTGCAGTTCCACTACAGCTACAGGGCCACACACAACTTATTTTGTTACAGGAACGTAGGGCTGTTGGCAAAGGAGCATTTCTAGTTCACAGCAATGATACACTAGTAATTGGATCAGTGTGACCAGGTGCACACACAGCCTTAAAGGAACAGTTTAGTGTAAAAAAAAAACTGGGTAAATATATAGGCTGTGCAAAATAAAAATGTTTCTAATATAGTTAGTCAAAAATGTAATGTATAAAGGCTGGAGTGACTGGATTTCTAAAATAACAGAACACTTCTTGCTTTTCAGCTCTCTAACTCTGAGTTAGTCAGCGACTTGAAGGGGGGCCACATGGGACATAACTGTTCAGTGAGTTTGCAATTTATTCTCAGTAAGCAGCTCAGAAGCAACGGCAATGTGGTCTCCCCTCATGTCACTGATTGGTTACTGCCTGGTAACCAATCAGTGGAAACCAAGAGAGCTGAAAAGCAGGAATTAGTGTTCTGGCTATTATGTGAGACATCCAGTCTCTCCAGCCTTTATACATTACATTTGTAGCTAACTAACTATATTAGAAACATCTTTTATTTTATCTATTTACCCAGTTTTTATTTTTACACTGAACAATTCCTTTAAACCCGCACACAGGAACTGAATCGGACAAATTGGTCTTATAACGTACACTATGCAGACCCCAAACTATTTCTGAGCCTGAGTAATATTTCAGCTAATTCATTCCCAAAGAAACACAACCAACTGTACAATTAGCTCTCCAAATAAGGCTAAATGGCAGCTTGACCACTGGCAGCATCTGGCCCACTTTACTGGGTTAATGCGCAAGATGTTTTGGCAAGAAATAGTATGTGACCTCTACTGAAATATCAGCTACTCCTGATTGGAAAATCCACACACTATCTGCCCTTGCAATGTAAATACACTTTAGCTCATAAAGCCCAGTCCTACAGGCCGCTCGGATCTGAGATATCTGACTATCAGCAAACTGGGGATTTTCATATGTTGTTGAATGTGACACAAAGCAAATACATATCCTGCAGGGTGAATGTCTTTTCATTGCAGCTACATACTATATGGAAAAAGGATTTTGGAACGCTAGGCTGCCATATAGATTTTAGGGAGAATACAAACACTGGTGTTAAATTGGTGGTTCACCCTCAAGGTAACTTTTCACATGTTATAGAGAGCAACTTTTCGATTGGTCTTCTTTATTTATTTTTTTTATAGTTTTTAAATTGTTTGCCGTTTTCTTCGGACTCTTTCCAGCTTTCAAAAGGGGGTCACTGGCCCCATCTAAAAACAAATGCTCTGAAAGGCTACAAATCTATTGTTTTTGCTTTTTATTTGTCATCTTTCTTTTCAAGCCCTTTCCTATTCATATTCCAGTGTCTTATTCAAATCTATGCATGGTTGCTAGGGTAATTTGGACCCTGGCAGCCAGGTTGCTGAAACTGCAAACTGGAGAGCTGCTGAATAACTCAAAAAACTGAAAATTAAATCTAATTGCAACTTGTCTCAGAATATCACTCTCTACACCATACATAAAAGTTATTTTAAAGGTGAACAACGCCTTTAAAGCCTACAATAAAAGGTAATGACATATGCACCAGGTACTTTATAAAGACAATAGCTGGAGGGAAATAAGTCTGCATGTGCCCAGGTTAGTGCTATAGACAAAATAGGAATCTGGTTTAGCATATATGATCCATTTTGGAATTATACATGTACTCCAAATGACACATGCCTTGTGTTTCTATACACAATTACAGAAACTATAATGCTATTCAGTCTTGTATTGTCCTCGTGGAACACTACTTGTCCTATAATGCGTGCCATGAAAGATAGAGCACAGCTTTGATTCTTCAAAAACAAAGAATATTTTCACATCTGCGAGTTTTGTTGCCTTTTTTAAAAACTTTCCAAAGGTGTTATTTTTGTGCAGCCCAGGGCCCCTCTGGCCTGAGTTTTCAATAGGACTGAGCACATCCCCCATGGCTGCCATGAAGAGACACAAAGGTGATTTATCAGCCTCTTTGATAAACCTCCAATAAGGCTGATCTTTATCTAAACAAACCGCACAGACTGGATACGAGGTGCTGCTTCTTCTGAAAAGCACTTCAATCAATTAATATATCACCTTCCTTTCACATAGCCAGAGGGGCTCTTAAAACCCTCAAGGAACAGAAGGGATGTGCCAAGCCTCAAATAAGCATCATTTTTATCTGCGAGTGTCTGATTTGCCTTTGTAGACCTATTTTTTAATACAGCTGGGATCAGATTCTACGAGGGCCTGGAGGAAATTAGAGGCATTAATCTTTCACCCAGAGCTACACTGAGATATTATGAGAAAATCCCTTTTGAGCAAGCAGCATTGCAATGAGCAATTAGAAAGTAATCAGGGTTATACCACCTCACTTTTCCCCCCCTTCTTCTCAAAATAGTTTGGCCGCCTTTAGACGACAAGGCAGCCTCTGTCCAACTTCTAGATTAATTTCAGTGCACAAACAATAACAGTATACAGATATGCTAAATTAGTCTCAACTCTTTTTTTTTTTCAGCGGGTAAAACAGAATCCCCCGAGGCATTTTCCCTTCCAATAAATCACCATGAAAAGCAGTTTATGCTGTTGTATATTTTGCATTATATAATAAAAACAGTCTATTTGCTTTCTTTTTTCCCTGTGAATTCCTGGAGTCAAAAATAACCTTACATACATCGCTCTATAAAAGCCCATTAATCACAGTATCTCATTTTCTTTATTTATAAATCTCTGCTGTGTTTCGCATATGGAGGCAACCTCGCCTCAATTTAAATTCACATTGAAAGAACTTTTCAGCAGAACTTTTTTCTAAACTCTATGGCACATGTAAGCAGGGATTTAGGTGGAATAAGGGAATCTAATTGCACGCATGATATCAAGTAGCACTTTATCACTTCAAGCAAGACTCAAACATTACCCTACCTGATTGTTTACAGGACACGGACTAAAATCAAGGGTAATTCTGCAACAGCGTGAAATTTGCCTGAAAGTGATATATTGGGGGAGATTTCATATTTTTACATTTCCAGGTGAATAAAACCTGAGGGATATAGGAATCCGAGAACTTTGGAAGGAACAAAACCCCCAGTGTGAAGGCTGTCCTCCTCCCCCAACAAAAACAAGGCTCACAGGAATTTAAAGGCAAGGATCAAGCCAGAAAAACAGAGGGATTCATTGGAAACAGATGGCTTCTCCTGCTCTTATTTTATAGGTCTTTTAGCCCTTACCTTGGTGGAGTGGGGAAAATTAAAATTAAAAAGAAAAAAAACAAAATCCAATAACACCTAGAAAATATGAGCCTGGCAATCAAGTGTGCAGATAATATAGTTAAAGAAAAAGGCACCTTGAGAAGCGGTGATCGATATGGGAGCAAAAAGCCTTTCAAGGTTAAGTTGATGTGGGGGGGGAGCTGCATTAAAGTGCTACTTGATGCAGAGCAATCATTTATAGTGACAAGCAAACAGCTCTGCAGAAAGAGCAGCCCGTGACCATGATGAACAGCAAAGGCACAATGCACCGACGCAGTTGAAAAATGCATTAGAAAGGATACCCATGCAAATGATATGCCTATTCTCAGGTTTCACATTCCAACCAGCCCCCAGATAGAAGAATCTAAGGCAGCAATGGGCAACCTGTGCCCCTCCAGATGCTGCTGAAGTACAGTTTTTAGCATCCCCCCACCGGCAGCCTCCTGGGGCTACCCTTCACTCATCCTAGAAATATATATATGTGCAACAATGAAAAGTCCAGCATAAATAGGTTTCGGGAAGCATTATAAATTAAAGGGGCCCTGGCATGCAAATCAATTTAGAACAAGACATGGAAAAGTATTTGCTTACCTGTCTGAAAGGTGCACAAGAAGACAGTGAGGATTTTGAAGAATCCCAGGGCTTTGGGTCCTGCCCCTCTCCCCATACCCATCCATCCAGCTTGGGCTTTAACCGCAACCCTCGCCCTGGACGAACAGTTAAGAGACAGAAAAAGAAAGGCTCATCAAACTCCGGCAAACAGAAACTTGGGCTAAGAAGCAGCTTCTTTCTCCTCAGCCAGCACTGCATTGAAAGATTAGACACACTCTTTTCTTCCCTCCTCCTCCTCTTCCTCCTCCTTTGCACAACAGAAAAGCTATCAATCACCTGGCTTCTCTTCCAATGCCTACACAGAGCCTCCCTCTTCCCAGCCCCCATGGATGATCTCAAAGCGTCCCACCCACAGGCTCCTGTTACAGCCGACAGGGCCCAACTCTAGGAGGAGGGGAGATTCCCTCTCACACGTTCGGCAACTGAAAAAACACGCAAGCCAAATATGTAAAGGCTTGGAGGGAAAAATAAACAGTGCACAGGGCCCATGAAGAGCCATTTGTCACCAGATGTCACACTCAGCATTTGGCTGCAGGAGAGAAATGTTAGCTCTTACTCCACTCATTATTAGAACTTGTGAGGCTTATTGTTGCTACTCTGCCACACAAATACAGCGCTTAGCATTGTGCTACACCTTCTTTCTTTCTCTCTGTATCAAAAATGTTGCCTTAGCCTGCTGAACAGTGAAATACTCCAAAGTAACAGCTCCGGCGCCCTCTTACAAGTAAATAGCAGCTGGAACAACATAATTGTTACATTGGCTCTAAAGAAATAAATACATAGTCTAGTCTCATAATCAGACTGCTTTTTTGGTTGCTGGAATCGCTGCCCCTAGCAACCAGATAGCATTTTTATGCCAGTTAGAAAGGCAACTAAGTAATAATGGCAGATAAAGCAATAATGACCTATAATCACAGTGTTGCTTCTGTCTACAATGTACTTTTCATTTTTGAGGGTGAACATTCCTTTCATTAAAAAGCAACAAGCTGCTGGCTGGCATGGTGTTTAAATTTCCAAAGCATGCTTGCAGGTGGACAACAGAAGCTAAAAAGTAGCCCTGCATAGGGGAAAATGCTCTGACCCTGCCAGTGCCCTTTTGGGTCAGGAGATTAACATTTAAATACGTCTAGGCTGTGTAATATTTCCCCAGTGAGTTAATATATATATACACATATATGTTTAGTGTCATATATATATATATATATATATATATATATATATATATATATATATATATATATATTTTAAGAAGTGCATATGCCTAATGTTCTTTGTACAAGATGAGTTTATTTTTTGTACTCATTTCCCTATTTTCTATCTTTTTGTATCCCTTTTTAATCCAAAAAAGTTTCTATTAAAAAAACAAAAAAGCGCTATATACGTCTAGGCTGTGTAATATTTCTGGATTAAGACCACACAGTGATATATTTTTCTTGTAGTTTATCTCTGAGAGTAATATCACTGGACAGAGCAATGTTATAAAAACAAAAAAAGTGTGGGTGTTCTGTACCCTTATATATATAACCCATCCTAAGCACAGAAAAGCTGTGATGGATCCTAGCTATCTAGCTATGTTAGAAGGCCATTTGTGTATATAATATGCAATTTAGAGTAGTTCAGTGACTTTATGGGCACCCTGCCATCTAATGAATATTTATTTGTTATTAGGCCCTTAAGACAGAAAAGTGATGGAAGGCTAAGAGCTCATCCCCAACCACAAATGCAGTCAAATCAGTGTCAGTCTGACAGCCTGTTAACTTCTGAGTAAACTGTTTGACCATCTGTCTATGTTTGGAGACCTCAAAAAAGCACTTTGAACTGAAGTGTGTTCACATGTCACACAAAAGCTATCTGATCAGTCCATGAGCCTTCAGGTAAATCCAAGAAGTCAGCATATGTGGCTACCTAAATATAAAGTTGTATAAGGATAGTTTATCCAACACCCTAAGGCTAAGGCCACACTAGGCGATAGCGCCGCGATTTGACTCGCGGCGACTTTTCGCCGCGACTTTTAAGCCGCAATCGCTGGGGAAACGTTTGCGCTGGCGTCTATGGGGAATCGCGTAAAATCGCCAGCGTAAAAACACACGCGGCGATCTTTTTTCTATTGTCGCTCGAAATCGCCTAGCGAGGCAATTTCGAGCGACAGTAGAGAAAAGATCGCCGCGTGTGTTTTTACGCTGGCGATTTTACGCGATTCCCCATAGACGCCAGCGCAAAAGTTTCCCCAGCGACTGCTTAAAAGTCGCGACGAAAAGTCGCCGCGAGTCAAATCGCGGCGCTATCGCCTAGTGTGGCCTTAGCCTAAAGAACCATGAAGCAGGTCCGGACTGAGAATTAAAATAGGCCCTGACATTTCATTTACACAGAGGACCAATCAGCCCACACAGAGGCCCAAACAGCTTCCACCAGCCCACTAAATACTGACTTTCTATGGCACCTTATAGCATTTGCCAGAACCCACAGATTGCCAGTCCGGGCCTGCCATGAAGTGCTTATAGCAATATTAGGAGGAGAAGCCCCTTCAGACAACCCCTTTAGGGTGGGTACTCACAGAACATAATAGTAATAGTTAATGTGCGTATCAACAAATCTCTCCTTCAAGTCTCTGCTCCCGTTCAGGACTATAAAAGACTAGAACAAAAACCGTATAAAACCGTATACTTTAATGATTAAAGGACCAACAAATTGCACTTAAAATATTTCTGGACTTATACAGAGATGGTAAGCGCTGGATCAAGTTTGAGTGATGCTGGAGCACTGCAAACTGTAAACAAATTAAAACTTAAAAGAGAAGGAAAGCGTAGTTTACTTGGGGGTGCCAAAAGTTAGGCACCCACAAGTAATTGTATTTACTTAACTCACACCCCAGGGCCGGTGCTCCTATCAGCAGAAAACAGTACTGGCCCGAGGTTCTTCCAGTGAGCACCACAGAGTGTGCCTCTTCCTGCTTCTTCTGGCTTCTTGTTTCGAGTGAAAAGCTGAACTTTAACGAAAAAGCTGGCTATTTCGTTCTACAGCGCATGCGTCTTCCCCAGGAATTTTGAAAAGAGAAAAAGCGAAGAAGATGATCGCTCCGTGGTGCTCTCTGGCAGAACCCCAAGCCGGTGAAGGATTTCTGCTGACAGGAGCACTGGTATCAGTTAAGTAAATACTTTTGGCACCCCCAAGTGTAAATTACATTCCTTCTCCTTTAAAGATCAATCAGGAAACGAAAGGCAATAGTTGAACAGAACTACCTGTTACAACATAAAACAATACTGATAGGGGCAGATTTATTATGTGGTGTAAAAATGGCAGAGTAATTCACCACACATCGCCAGTCATCGCTATGCAAAAACGGTGTAAAAAATAGGCTAATTTTTTTACACATTTATTCTTTGAGCAACTTCCACCGGAACTTACTTACAAAGGTCGGAAGCAATGTAAAAAAACGCAAACAAATCTGGTGTGCGCATGGGATAAAATATCAAACACCTTGATAAATTTGCCATTTATTTTATACAGCTTTTTTAACGTTTTTTTTCCGGAAAATGTCATTTTACACAGCATAATAAATATGCCCCTTAGTGTAACCAAATCAATCAATGACAAAAAGGTTACAATGTTAGCAACCTAGTCTCGATATTTATATTATGTAAAGGCTGCTAGATCAAGGCCGATATTGAGACCATCAGGAGCTATTCTTCTTATTCTATGGATCCAGAAGGTTTCCTGCTGACTTAGTTTATTAAATAAATTATATAATATAATATATTATTAAATATAAACCCACCACACTAGTTGTGACTAATCTAGTGTAATACCAAATATCTCAACTTCTCTGGATTACATTGGTGTTTATCAATATATAATGTTTTGGGACACTGTGGCTAGAGACCTTTTACCCAATACAGATATGGGATCTGTTATCCAAAATGCTCAGGACCTGGGGCTTTCCAGATAACGGATCTTTCCGTAATTTGGATTTTCATACCTTAAGTCTACTAAATAATCATGTAAACTTTAAATATACCCAATAGGCTGTTTTTTTTCCAATAAGGATTAATTATATTTTAGTTCGGATCAAGTACAAGGTACTATTTTATTGCTACAAAAAAAAAGGAATTTTTTTTTAAAATTTGGATTATTTGGATAAAATGGAGTCTATGGGAAACAGCCTTTCTGTAATTAAGAGCTTTCTGGATAATGGGTTTACGAATGCATTCCATAATCCTGGTACCAACTGCTCTTTTGGTACGGTCAAAGTAAGGTAGCTTGCAATCACAAACCAATGCACAAGTTGAATAAGCTATTCTACAATTGTCTCTTTAGTGGGCATAATATATTCTACATAGATAAACCTTCCAGTACTATGTGTTGGCATGCTTTACATCTCCTACTTAGGCACTTAAATGCCAGAAATGGCATTACTGGTGTGTTTTGGTTCTAATTTACCAAACATATTAGATGGTGCTCTCCTAATATTGTTATAAGCACTCCATTGTTCTATAAGGTGTCTGATAAAACTACTGTATACCGGTACCTTATTTAGCTTTATATTACGGACCAGGGTCAGACCCCCTAAAGAAAAGAAGATTATCAGTGCATTGTGTGATGTGGCGGCGTACTCACATGAGCGCAGAGGGGGAGGAAGTTTGAAAGTTGGGAGGAGGCCGTTTGGAAGTCAGGAGGGGTCCCCTGGTGGCTGCTAGGAGGGCCCTTGGGGTTGCAGCCCCAGTGGACCCCCAGTACTCTTGTTTGACGCTGTATGGATCTGCTCTATGCATATGTATGAATATACATAATAACTCTACTTATAAATAGGATACATTTACTTCAAGCTCTGCATCTATTTTATACCCCCCCCTTTCCATTGAAGTTTATTATGTTACTTATTTGGCATAGTATATAGTGATACAAATCAGGTAATAACACTCCGTTATCCTCCATGTTTCAGCCCGTGGCACCTCATAGTCCCGAATTTCACAGCGGGACCCTGGTGCCAGCGAAGTTATAGTTCCGCTTATAATGTGGAAACAAATTTCACAGCACCGTACAATATAGAACTATGTTTATTGCCAACCAGAAAGACAAGAACAAAAGTGCTATGCGTGCAGGAGGAATTCTATATACAGATCTGAAGTCTAACAACACAGATCATCATGCAAACATACACTTCCCCAAGCCTGGAAGAGCCACTATGATGATAATATCTCTTGCTTGCTATAGGATTCCTCTCTCTCCTTAACCAAAATAAAAATTAGGCTAGGCTGATGCTCTTTCCCCACTCACCCCTTCCTGACAAAGAGGTTTAACATGCAGAAGTGTCAAATCAAGGTAAGACGAAGCGGTTTTGTGGAACGCTACGCATAAACATTTATAAATGCACTGCGCAGAGAGCTGATAAAAGCACATCCATGGTGAGGAAAGATAAGCACAATGTCATCCAATTCCATTAGCAAGTATCGGGGTGATTAATCAGAGAGCAAGACATTCGTCTGGGGCTAGCGCTGTATATATCCTGACAATTTCAAACCATTTCTTCCAGCCCCTGGCACTTAAGAAGCTAGCAACCAGCTGTATTTCTCATGGTACGTGTTTTATATGGGCCATGCATGATCTCCGGGGGATTGTAAAGCTAAAAGCTGTAATATCGCTATATCATAACAGGTCACAGAGGATGCCTGATTCTATAAACAACACTTTTACAACCTTGGAGAGAACAAACAGCTCTGTATGAGAGATCACTTAGCGTGACACTTGCTTCCTATGTGCAGAAAACCCAGTTGACAACCCAGTTGACAATCTCAGTTCTGTCCATTCAGCTTTTCTAGAATGCAAACTCCCATCGCCCTCAGTCAGTTACAGGGTGGGGTCCTGTGTTACGGCCACTTTTATAGAACATATGTATTTGATGCACATCTGCAAGTGTCGAGCTAGCAAATGGATGACCTGCCTTGGAAGGTCATTTTGAAGAAACATTTATAGGAATAATTCAGTGTAAAAATATAAAATAGATACCTAGTGCAAAATAAAAATGTTTCTAATATAGTTAGTTAGCCAAAAATGTAATGTCTAAAGGCTGGATTGACTGAATGTCTAACATAATAGCCAGAACATTACTTCCTGGTTTTCAGCTCTCTTGGTTTCCACTGACCAATCAGTGACTTGAGGGAGGGGGGAACATGGGACATAACTTATTGCTTTTGAATCTGAGCTGAATGCTAAGGATCAATTGCAAACTCACTGAACAGTTATATCCCATATGGCCCCCCTTCAAGACGCTGACTAACTCAGAGTTAGAGAGCTGAAAAGCAGGAAGTTGGGTTCTGTTCTGTTATGTTAGACATCAAATCACTCCAGCCTTTATACATTACAGTTTTAGCCTACTAACTATTTCAGAAACATTTTTTATTTTGCACAGCCTATTAACCCAGTTTTTATTTTTACACTGAACCATTCCTTTAAAGCAAAAATATTTCTTATAATTTAACATTGTTTCAGCTTGATAATGGTTTTTCAATCGCTCCAAGATGGGGGTAATACAGATGGTAAATGTCCTGCTTGTAAGAGCTTACAGGTTTGTGCAGCTGGCCAATCAAACGTCTGCCCAACATGCAACTCCCAGAATTCCCACGATGTGACAGTGGCACCTGTGGGGTTCAAACCGTTACATGGGGAGGCTCAGTAAGTAAATGCTGATAGACTGTTACAACATTTGATATATTGTGTAGCTTTATTATTAGCTAAGGGGGCATGAACAAGTCTTGTGCACTATGGCTGACATATGTCCAAATGCAGATAACTTTAAGCTGCCTGTGCCACGTATAGACATTTCCCCTGTGCTCACTTTGCCTTTTGCGAACACAATTTTCCCTTGTGAAGGAAAGTAATGCAAAGCAAGAAGACATATGATTTTTTCTGCACACACACCCTCCAACTTTCAATCTCCTGTAAAGAAACACAGAGCAGAAAACAAGTGAGATGAGCCACCTGTAAAGCTGACAGGATCTCTCTGCTCATAAACTGTAGGTGAGTTTTATGAGGCTTGTAAAAATAAGCTGAATTCTAGGGACATTTGCATGGGAAAAAAACCCTTCATTTCTAGCTAAGAGAAATCCAGGCAATAACACGTAGTCTACAAGTGACTTTTCACTCCCCATTTAAAAAAAAAAAAATTGAAATGTTCAGATTTCAGCCCTCTGGATTAGAGCATGCCAGTGCTAAAGATATACCTGCTCCCCCAATGACTCCCAATGGCTGTAGGTACTAGAAGAATAGCAATGAAAGGGAAACGCTGCAACACATTAGTTGCCTGGCGACAAATCTCCTCTTCTTCGGGGCGACTAATCTACCCGGACTGCCTCCGGCCGGCGATCGGAGCACTTCGTTTTCTGAAGTCGCCTCTCGAGGAAACTTTGGGCAACTTCAGTTGAGAATCGTTCCGAGTGCCATCCTGCCTGAGATTTACCCTCTAGCCAGCGGGAGGCAGTTCGGGGAGATTAGTCGATCCAAAGAAGAAGAGACTCGTCGCCGCGCGACTAATCTCCCACGAATCTGACCCTAATCTGACGGCTGATCCAATCACTTTCCCCAGGGGGCTTATGAAACCCCACTTAGAGAGGACAGTGACCTGATGTGGGTCTTACCCAATGGAAATACATACCTGGCCAATCCTTAGGCCAATATCAGTTGGGCAGGTCTTCTATTTGGGTGACACGGGCCAATTAAGGTTGCCATCTTTTCTGAAAAAAATTCACCGGCCGGTGGGGGGGGCGGAAACAAAAAGGGATGGGCCGTGTTGTAAAAGGGGTGGGGTCACACACAGTGACACAAAAGGGGGTGGAGCAACATGCACGATGGACAGAAACCTAAAAAAAAAATGGTAAGTACTGAGCGAATTGTGGGCGGGCCAAGGGCTTTTTCTTAAGGGTATTACAAATTACCGGCAACTATATTGCTGGTAAATTTGTAATACCGGCCCCGGCCTTGGCAGATGTTTTACCGGCTAGGCTGGTAAAATACCGATCGGGTGGCAACCCTAGGGTAAATATAAGAGTGAGTGTGCTTGTGGGACAACAATGAGACTAGAAACACACTGTAATGGGATGTAGACCATACAATGAGATTAAGGTTCAGCTTGTCTTGTAAATCATAATTAGCTGTTCCCAGCCCACCTTTACTCAAACCTCCAAACATTTTGGAAACTGAAAGAGGGACAAAAAGATTTGCCCACGTCTATTTTTGTGGCCACATCCCCTAATTACCTTGTTGATTTTAAAAAATTTAACAGGTTATTTAAGTTTGAACACATTTCTGTGGTTATGTATAATTACAGTTTTGCAAATGAAGGTGTATTGCCTTTAGGATTAGTCCACACCAGGCGATTCGGGGAGATTTAGCGCCTGGCGACTAATCGCCTCTTCTTTGAGGCGACTAATCTCCCCGAACCGCTTTCGCTTCTCCAGCGCCGACTATAATGAGAGTCGTCTGTGTTATGACACACGCGGCGCTTTTGTGAAGTTGCTCGAAGTTTCCTCGTGAGGCAACTTCGAAAAATGAAGCGCCGCGTGTGTCATAACGTAGGCGACTCTCATTACAGCCGGCGCAGGAGAAGAGGAAGCGGTTCGGGGAGATAAGTCGCCTCAAAGCAGAGGCGATTAGTCGCCAGGGCACTAAATCTCCCTGAATCGCCTGGTGTGGACTAAGCCTTAAGCTGTGAGTCTAAGTTCTGCCAAGAGTTTTTCTTATCTTATCTCGTAACAAAAGTATCTATTCTGGGATCTGTGCCAAAAGCCAGTGAAGTTAGAGATTTTGTATCTTTTTCTGGCTGTTCAGAAAAAGATACAAAGTAACAATCCAGGACTGCAGGTTGAGCTGTCAAAATCGTGACTGTCCCGTGAAAAACGAGACAGCTGGGAGGTATGCTTTACTTAGTAAAAGCAGTGTCAATGCAAACTCAAGTATAGTCATTTTTATAACTTTAATCACCCAAGGGAAGTGTCACAACGCATATGTCTGTAGCTGTCATATGTGACACTACATAGAACATGCTCTCGGAAGAGGAAGAAGCATTGCTAGTTTTATTTACAATGCCAGAGGCAGTGTGTACAAAGTGTGAAAAGTGTATTCCTTGCTCTGACACTTTTTAATAAATTGAAGCCAGCATTTCCTATGCCAGGACAATACTGCACTATTGCAATATATAAAATTCAATTGCGTATTTATTACACTGCAGGCAACTGCCCCAGACTGAGGTAAACTGGCAGACAGACTGCAACTGGTTTCTCTCTCAAGAAAAGTAGTTCCAATTCAATTTCAGAGTTTGAGCCAGGTCTTTTAGCCCATAAAAATATACAGATACCCACACTATCCTTCAACCAGAGACCAGCAAGCGTGGCCTTGTGATCGGTCACTGTTGGTTACTAGGCCTGAACTGTATTCTCACCCCAGGTTTGACATTTCCTATTGGCTCCATACTTGCATGTCATATATTGGCTTCTCTCGGCATGCCCAGTGTGCAAATAGCCTTAGATTTCAATGCACTATATGATAAACATGGTTCTACAAAACAATGAATTACAGTAAAGCAAATCTTTCTATGTGGCTAGAACAGCTTGGAGAAGTGAAGGGACAGGGGCAATTCCAATGGAACAAGATAAGAGCAGAGTCTGGGGGCCCATGATACCCTTGGGAACTGCAATAAAGCCACTAACATACACTACCTGGGGACATGAAAGATCCTATATTGCATACAGTATTATCTTTTACAGAGAACATAAACTCAGCAAAACTAGCCCACTATCTACAGCAAATCTAAATATGCAAATAATATAGGTTCGGCTGGGTTAATATTTTCTGCACATTCCAGAGATAGTCACATAGCCTCATATAATTTTATGGACTTGAACCTGTTTGATGTATTTTCAAGGCCCATGCACTGCACATAAGTCAGACACCCAACTATATAGAACAAGGAATTCTTCTACATTGTCCCAACATGCAACAACATTAAAGCACCGAATGTAAGTTGAAATATACAGGTATGGGACCTGGTATCCAGAATGCCTGGGATCTGGGATTTTCTGGATAACGCATCTTTCTGTAATTTGGAACTTCATGCCTTAAGTCTACTAGAAAATCATGTAAACATTAAAGGTGGCCATACACGTGCAGATAAAGCTGCCGATATCGGTCGTTTGGACCGATTTGACAGCTTATCTGCCCGTTTATGGGGGCTTCCGACGGGTCTTCCCGATCGATATCTGGCCATGATATCGATCGGGAAGGTTTGATTTTTAACCGACCCGTCGGAGCCCCTTGGCGTATCTTAATTCGATCGTTCGGCCATATAGCCAAACGTTTGAATTACCCCGATATAGACATGCCCTTAGTGGCATATCGGGGAAAGATCTGCTCATTTGGCGATGTCGCCAAACGAGCGGATCTTTGAGTCTATGGCCAGCTTAAGGGGCAGATTTATCAAGGGTCAAATTGAAAATTCAAATTCAAAATTCAAATTTTTGAATATTTTTATGGTCAAAACTGTCAAATTCAACTAGGGAGTTATTCAAATTCAATTCGAGTTTTTTGAAGATTTGAATTAGATTTTCAAGATTTATCATACTCTGGCCCTTTAAAAACTCAAATTCGACTATGCACCACCTAAAGCATGCCGAATTGCTGTTTAAGTCAATGGGAGAGGTCCAGAGATCGAAATTCGTATTTTTCCATGGTCAAAATGTCAAATTCAACTAGGCAGTTATTCAATTTCAAATCGAGTTTTTTTTATTTTTTTTATTTGATTTTCGAGATTTATCATACTTTGGCCCTTTAAGACCTCGAATTAGACTATTTGCCACCTAAAACCTGCTGAATTGCTGTTTAAGTCAATGGGAGAGGTCCAGGGATCAATTTGGAGTTGTCAGCAGCCTTCCTGACATTCAAGTTTTTTTCTGAGAAAAGAGCTGTATAGCTCTTTGGAATTAGTGAATTTACAGACAACGCATGCTTGGCCAGCTGGCTGTACTTTTATATGTTTTACACCAGGGATATAGCTGTTGGGCGATGCTGGGAAATGTAACTGTATGGCTGTGATTTCTACACCATTTTTTCCCCGTAGCCTTTTTTTTTTTTTTTAAGCCAGAACCTTGAGCAATCTGTTGCAGCTTGGACCCACAAGATGTTCTTTTGCGGTCGGTTTGATGAAACAAATATTAAGACGTACCATCAATACGGATGGAAACATATGTTTCAATGATAAATTATTTAAACAAATCCACAGTTGCCTGATCACAAATTAAGCAGAAACTGCATCTGGAAATTTTCTGCGATTGCAAAATGTGATGTAAATAGGTTTCACCGTGTTTCCCAGTCTAGTGCTTGGCAGAACACAGTGCCGCACACGGCCAAATCCCTGCTTATCACACCCTTATATGAGCATAGAGAAAGGCCTAAACATTATCAAGATGCACTGGAGGAGCGTACAAAGGGAATGCCGAATTCTGGCACCGGCTGGAAAGGTCTCTTCACGCTAGATGGAGCAGTAGTTGTGCTACCTAAAATACTCAGTGTGCTAAATGTAAGCAGGGATCTAGCTTAAAGGGATACTGTCATGGGAAAAAAAAAATTCAAAACGATTCAGTTAATAGTGCTGCTACAGCAGAATTCTGCACTGAAATCCATTTCTCAAAAGAGCAAACAGATTTTTTAATATTCAATTTTGAAATCTGACATGGGGCTAGAAATATTGTCAATTTCTCAGCTGTCCCAAGTCATGTGACTTGTGCTCTGATAAACTTCAATCACTCTTTACTGCTGTACTGCAAGTTGGAGTGATATCACCCCCTCCCTTTCCCTCCCCAGCAGCCAAACAAAAGAACAATGAGAAGGTAACCAGATAACAGCTCCCTAACACAAGATAACAGCTGCCTGGTAGATCTAAGAACAGCACTCAATAGTGAAAACCCATGTCCCACTGAGACCCCTTCAGTTACATTGAGAAGGAAAAACAGCAGCCTGCCAGAAAGCATTTCTCTCCTAAAGTGCAGGCACAAGTCACATGACCAGGGGCAGCTGGGAAATTGACAAAATGTCTAGCCCCATGTCAGATTTCAAAATTGAATTGCTCTTTTGAGAAATGGATTTCAGTGCAGAATTCTGCTGGAGTAGCACTATTAACCGATGCATTTTGAAAAAAACATGTTTTCCGATGACAGGATCGAATTAAGAGCAATGCCATTAACTCCTTTGTTGCAAGCATTCTCAATGTTATGTTGGGGTGGGGCAGGACCTGGCAACTGGGATGGACATCACTTCCCAGTCTGAATCAAGGACCTTCAGATAGTGGGACTCTGCACCTGGACAGCAACCAGTAGTAGCCACTAATAGCTTTGCTTTCATTACTCTTCTTGCCGCAGGCTGAACATAGCTACTCACTAATTGCCTGCTATGAGCTACTGCTGAGGTGTCATTTATCAACTGTTTTTGAATGAGCCGAATTTGATAACTTAAGAAATGTATTATAATGATATATAAATTGTATAATGAGCATGATATCTGCTGCTGATAAAACATTGTATATGTATAAAGGTTAATTTACTAACATAAGTGCTAAATTGCACAAGTGCAGATGCCAATCAACATTTAGCTTCAAACAACTTAGAAAATGAAAGCAAAGATCTGACTGGTTGCTAGGGTTTAATACACTGGCACAATATCTCAGCTATGGCCCATAACCCTAAATACTGTTATTATTTATTTACCTATAATTATAAATCAAGACTGCCTTCCTACAGATGTACGGCTGCAAACAATGCTGGACTTTGTAGTTATATAACAGGTCTAACCATTTCCCAGCCAACAGAGCGGTCATATTTAAGCATCTGTTAAAGAAGTGGTTCACCTTTAATGTGTTGAATGGCCAGTTCTAAGCTACTTTTTAATTGGTCTTCGTTATTTTTATAGTTTTTTTTTTATTATTTGCCTTTTCCTTTTGACTCCTTCCAGCTTTCAAATGGGGTCACTGACCCCATCTAAAATGAAACAAATTATTTGCAAGGCTACATATATTTGTTATTGCTATATTTATTACACATCTTTTTATTCTGACCCTCTCCTACAAGAATCAATGCATGGTTGCTAGGATCATTTGAAACCTAACAACCAGACTGTTGATATTGCAAACTGGAGAGTTCCTGACAAAAAACGAAATAACTCAAAAACCACAAATAATAAAAAATGTAAACCAATAGCAAATAGTCTCAGATTAGAAGTCTCTACATCATACTAAAATCTGACTCAAACCCTTTAAGCTGACACAGTTTGGGCATCACTTTTAGTTAGGATTTTGATGACTGCTTACTGCATTGTGCCTGGTTTGGGATTTCAGAAGCCATGTTAGAACATTCAAGCACGGCATGCCCTTTAGAGCACTGACAGCCGTGCATGAAAATAAAGATTATGTTACAGTATTATATTCCCCAATTGAAATGATCGCTGTAATCTTGAAACAAATCATTTGTTCTGAAAGATGAATGCATCCTGCACAAGTTTCACTGGGTACAAAAAAATTGCCTTCCTAAGCATTTCCTGTCACCTCTAATGTAATTTAAGGCTGGTAGTCAATAGGGAGAATGCACTGCTCCTTCTACTGTAGGGAAAACGAAAAACTGCAAAACACACATAAAGGGAATCAATAGATTTGGGCAGCATCATGTAAGGCTCATTCTTCAAATTAAGCCAATAAAACCAACGACAAAGGAAGAGCTAGCCTCTGCATTAAACTAAAGTGTGATGGATGGAGGCATAGTCTTGCAAACAAAACAATACTAGAAAAAAAAAACATTTTCTTTTCAATTCTAACAGTATAGAACCAGAATAATTGAACAACTCTATTTAATGTTTAGAGCTGCAATAGAGGATACAAGGCACCTGTCACAGTGCAGAATGGAGACAGCCAGCCAGCAAATATTAAACCATAAACCTAAATCGTCATTTTCATGTGATATTAGAAGAGGAAGGAATAATATGTTTACAGTAGATACCCAAGCATTTTGCACCTACAGGTGTTACCAGAAGGTGGAGCTGTTAATCCGAACTCAAGTGAAATTTAGCACAATTCACCATGATATGTGTATGTAATGCAGAGGCACAGCATGATGCACACGCTCCGCAACCTTATTGTTGGAATACTTGTGTATTTGGATTCAAGGTAATTAATCTGCCATGCAAAATCTAATTAACCACACTTAAGCTTTTCCGTGCACCCTTCACACTGAGGTTAGACCACCTGCCCCTGCGTATTTCCGTCAGGCAAGAAACAATATATATATATATATAGTTGGACAAAAAATACATGACTGGAGCAAAGTAAATAATGAAAATTAGAAACTTTAAGTTCCAGTTATTGAGCAACCACAACCCCCCCTCCCAGTGTCCTCTGCTAGATACAGGGAGTTCTAAAAGATGCCTTTACCTGCTCTGGATTGTTAGCTTTCTGAATAGTCTTGTTAGCTTTTCGCACCTCTGATATATGTTTTACAGCACTACAAACTCTATTACAGCTATTAAATGAACAGGTCACAAACCCACTGATGTTATGGATCATAATGCCATAATGTGAGTGGTCTTATGATTATAAACAGAGAATCCTGACCCTTGTTCTCCCCCCCCCCCCCCGGGTCAAATTTAAATGAGTATAGCAATGTAGTATTGTCGGTTTGAAACGGACTCTCCTATTTAACTTAAGGGGCTGTGTTAAGATGAAACAATTAGCACAAGCAATGCCTTTCTTATTCTGGTTTCAGTGAATCTCACAGCATGTGCCGGGTTCCTTTGTCAGACCCAATTCCCTGTGGATTCTCTCCATCTTAATTGTGCATCCAAAAGGGACCAGCGACTCCCAGCCTTCTCACTCTGCCTGAGGTTTCAGTGTCCTGCTGGCTGCCCTCAAACTAAACTGGTACTAAATAAAACGACCAATTCTAGATTTCTCTAAATTACTGAACAAAATTTCAGTATGTCAAATATTAAATCGTTAGTTACTGTGACATCATAACATTAATCTGGCATACTTATATACATCATTGCGTAAATAGTTCTGGACTAAACAAATGCCATTTGAAAACAAACACTAGATCCATTCCATATTGATAAGAAATACAGAGTACGACCATTATGCTATAGGCTAATGGACTAATGACAGAGCAGTCACTGTGCCATGATATTAGCTCTGATGAGTATTGCAGGTGCCACGTTTATATATATATATATATATATATATATATATATATATATATATATATATATATATATATATATATATATATATATAGAACATGGAGGAGCACTCACCAAACTAAAACACAGCATGCCTGGGTGCAAGTAAACTGTGTACAAAATAGCAAAAAAATACCGCACTCAACAGGCTCAGTTACAGTAAAACAAAAGAAAGTCCAACGTTTCGATCACATCATAGTGATCTTCCTCAGGGGAAAAAAAACAACTAAAGGATATCTAGAAACAAACGCCTGCGTGCTCTTAATATCGCTGGTCTCTTTCTTATTAAATGGCAAATTACAAAAGAGTCACCTGCTTCCAGTTTGCCATAAAACATTGCATTCAGCGCATTCTGAGTGTTATTATTAGTAAAATATTTCCCTAGCACATTTTCCAACTTTATAGACGGTATCATGGAGTTTGTAAAATGAAGAAAAAGGATGAACTACTACTATTGGGGATTGCCTTGATGTTGAAGGATTCTGGGAGTGTAGGGTCATCTACCTGTTGCAGCACAAAGCAGTCGTGTGTAACTGACCCAGGTGATACATGTCACATTACTGCAGGGAGCTGGGTCCTTAAGGGTAGGTCTACACAGACTGTTTCTGTGACAAAATGCATGCGACGGAAATAAGGTAAGAGATAGAAATGTCGGATGAAGTTGCAGTGTTGATCAGACGCGACTGTCGGAGCAGACGCAGCATGCAGCGGATTGTGCCGAAAACGTCCGTGTAGTCCTACCCTAATGGGAGTTCCAGCAAATGACAGGTGAAAGGTGGAGGCAACAATACAGCCCAGCTATGCAGGGAGCAGCCTGACAGCCCTGATCTGTGTAATGGTCTCTCATGTCATGGAGAAATTAGTAAGGCTTCCCAATCACGTCATAAATCAGCTATTGTAACACGGTGAACCCCAGTATTTTGTTGTTGTTAATCACCTGGACATTAACTTCTCAATAGAGGAGCAATTGGCAGGGCTTTGCCACCCTGAGGACCTAGTTCATAATCATATACCCAGATGCAAACACTGCACTGATTTCCATTATAGACAATGAAGCCGGCAATTCCAGTAATGTCCCAGTAGCTGGGAAGGGACAGGCTCTATTGCTACTTATGAGGGCAGCAGAACAGTCACAACATGGATACAGTAAGGCAAATAAGAGGAGCAGTCTGGGGCAGGTGCTGCCATAGAGAAGGCTACAATCGTGCGCACACACACAGTTAACGCGATTTAAAAGGACAGGAGCCTGTGCTGCCCTGTAACTAGGGCGTGCGGTAATGAGAATGAGTTGGGGTCGGAGTGCTACATGTTGGCAGTTGTTGGCAGTTGCGTGTGACAGTGACTCAGTGTCAGGCAGGTGTGTCGGTCACTAAGAGGCAATTTAAAGACATAGAGCCCCCTGCTCACTGCCTAGTCCCATGCAGGTGTAACGCGATGTGCAAGCAAAGAGACGTCAGCTCTACACTCACCTTATCGGCTGCATGAGCCCCTTCCCAGCCCGGAGGGTTAACCTCCCATAGGACTTCCAGCCCCAAACCAACTGTCACACGGGGTTCAGAGCTTCTCTCACGCACATGCTGCGGCGTACAGTCCGGACACTGGCACCGACTCTCGCCGCAACTGAGCGAGCAGCTCTGGGACCCGCCTACTACAGCCCCGCCCACTCTATGCTCTGAGACGCTGGGAGCCTGACATGCAGCCTACCCCTAGTCCGGCAATTGTTACCGCAGTGAAAAGTGGATGCGCTCTCTGAATTCAAAGTGCTTTGCGCACGTGCGTTCTCGGTTGCGCACGATTACGCACGCGCGCCCCTGGTTGCGCACGATTACGCACGCGCGTACTTGGTTGCGCATTGCCGAAGTGGCCGGCGGGTTTGCCTACATCGACCGGCTGGCCTGGCCCGACACTGGCGGATAGGGAAGGTGAAGCACTTGCAGAACTCACAGTGTCACTAGGAGAGGGGAGCAAATACGGGAGACTGCACCCGACTCGCCATGAGCAATGCATGCTGGGAAATGAGAAGGCGCCTTCATTATGCCCCACACAGAGCCTTGTTGTACTGGGAAAGGCAACCGGGAGGCTGTGTGTATGGCAGAAGCAGCACATAACACCAGGGCTGGGTTCCCAAGTCTAAGTTTCAAGATCAGCCCAAAAAGAGGCACTTCAAAAGTAGCCCAAAAATAGCACAATATGTGCAGTGAAAAAAAAGGTCTAGAAAATAAATGAAAGATTGTGAAACTACGCCTTTTACTAATTTTCACTGTTTTGCATATTTTTCCAGGAAGCAAAATGGGACAGATTTGCCCACTACCAGGGGCATAACTACAGAGTGGTTGCACAGGGGCCCTCCCTTCGAGCTACTCTTCTCCCTGCCCTCAGTTCGTGCTGCTCTTCTTCCCTCCCTGCCTTCCCTTTGTGCTGCTCTTCTCTCCCCTCCCTGCCCTCCCTTTGTGCTGCTCTTTTCCCCTCCCTGCCCTCCCTTTGTGCTGCTCTTTCCCCCTCCCTGCCCTCCCTTTGTGCTGCTCTTCTCCCCTCCCTGCCCTCCCTTTGTGCTGCTCTTCTCCCCTCCCTGCCCTCCCTTTGTGCTGCTCTTCTCCCCTCCCTGCCCTCCCTTTGTGCTGCTCTTCTCCCCTCCCTGCCCTCCCTTTGTGCTGCTCTTCTCCCCTCCCTCCCTGCCCTCCCTTTGTGCTGCTCTTCTCCCCTCCCTCCCTGCCCTCCCTTTGTGCTGCTCTTCTCCCCTCCCTCCCTTCCCTCCCTTTGTGCTGCTCTTCTCCCTGCCCTCCCTTCGTGCTGCTCTTCTCCCTGCCCTCCCTTCGTGCTGCTCTTCTCCTCTCCCTGCCCTCCCTTTGTGCTGCTCTTCTCCTCTCCCTTACCTACCTTCCTTCTCTCTGCTCTTCTCTCCCTGCCCTCCCTTCTCGCTGCTCTTCTCCTCTCCCTGCTAGGGTTGCCACCTGGCCGGTATTTTACCTGCCTGGCCGGTAAAAATGATGGTTGATCCCAATGTTATTAATAGGGATAAAAGGTGAATATATAGGAAGGCTGGAATTTTTTTCTAGAAAAGGTGGAAACCCTACTCCCTGCCCTCCCTTTGTGCTGCTTTTTTCCTCTCCCTGCCCTCCCTTTGTGCTGCTCTTCGCCTCTCCCTGCCCTCCCTTCGTGCAGCTCATGTCTTCTCCCTCCCTTTGTGCTGCTTGTCTCTTCTCCCTCCCTTCATGCTGCTCTTCTCCCTCTCTCCCTGCTGCTCGTCTCTTCTCCCTGCTGCTCATCTCTTCTCCGTCCCTCCCTTCGTGTTGCTCGTCTCCTCCCCACTTTTTCTCCCTCCATGCTGCTTGTCTCCTCCCTCAGTGCTGCTCGTCTCCTCCCCGCTCTCCCTCCATTCCTGCTGCTCGTCTCCTCCCCGCTCTTCCTCCCTCCATGCTGCTCATCTCCTCCCCGCTGCTCATTTTCTCGCCCTCGTTCCATCCCTCTATTCTCCCCAGCACGCCCGCCGTGCCTCTTTCACTCTTCCACTCCTGACGCCGGGCCCTAGATTGCGTTCTACCAGGAACATTGCCAGGATCTACTGTTAGACTATGATCAACGTCCTGGGCACCCCTGTGCTAGACTTAGTTCTCCCAAGAGACCTGTTTATCTTAAATAGTTACAAATGTATATTTGCTTATCTTAAATTGTTACAAATATATCAAAGTGCAGCCGCTCAGTTGGTTCTGTGCAGCTATACAACATGCAGCATGTAGATTTTAGCCTATTACATAATTCCATTTAGCCTTTGCACTGCTCCCCTAGCCCAGTCTAACAGGCACATACTTACTGCAGCAACTGGAGAAAGAATGTTGCATGATGGTTCACAAGCCATGTTGCATGATTAGTTTTAATTATTTCATTTACAAGGTTAAAGTATGTTTGATGGCACTTCAAATATAATTTCTGATCATGTGAATTATGTCATGATGACAGGTGGGTGCCACCTTTAAATTCATGTTTCCTGTATATTTAGGCTTGGACCTACCAGTGTTTTAACAACATTTTCCTACAAATTAAACATGACCCACAGGCAGCTGAGATAGCTTTTCTGAATATATAAGGCTCATTGGCGTTTCAGTTTGACAAGGCTCCTTCACTATACCAAGAATACTGTATGTTCTTTAGATCCAGCAAGGCTGGAGGAAATACATTTACCGCTGCATTTCTTCATTCCAGTGGAGACTGCATGCTGTATTGGAATGGGCCAGGACACATCAGGAAGCAAGGACAATAATAACTTCCAACAACCATCATCTTAGGCACTAACAAGTTATGGAAACATTTTGAGAGAGAGAGAGAGAGAGAGAGAGCGCAACTTCTATTTTAGGAATAGTGTCCTTTTCAAGCACATTTTTCTGCACAGGCCAATCTTAACTTAAATGACTCTCTGAGCAAAATCTAATATTGGCTCACCTTGTTAATGAAAATGTGATATTTTTAAAGCGATCAAAAGCTCAACAAAGATTTAAGCTAAAAAAAATTTTATTGGCTTTCTGAGCCTACCTGAGGGGTTTCTGTGCTCCAGGCCACACAGCCTTTTAGCTGTGAAGATCTGTGTTTTCAAAGATATCACCAAGATTACCCCTCTAATATTCTCTAATATATTAGCAGTTACTTGAGTTTATGGACTAACATACTATAAATAGTATATGTACAGCCTAAATTTTATGATACTGGGCTGTTTAGTCATTACTGTTAGAAGGCTGCTGAACCCATGGGTTAGCTCTTGGGTCAGGACAGACTTCCATTTAAAATGACTGCATTTTTGAGTGATAATCTACTGACCCAGAATTGCACCTGCTTGTCAAGTGATTACGGTAGATCTTAGGGCTCTTACTGATGAGCGGTTGAAGCTGCGCTCCACTGCGTTCCATTTTTCAGCGTTCAGCCGCAGGGGAGCGCAGGAATAGACGCATTACGTTTTTTCCAATGGGGCTGTACTCACACAGGCGCGTGTAGGCGCCGAACGCAGGTTGAGACGCAACATGCTGCATTTTTCCTGCGTTCGGTGCCTACACACGCCTGTGTGAGTACAGCCCCATTGGAAAAAACGTAATATGTCTATTCCTGCGCTCCCCTGTGGCTGAACGCAGAAAAATGGAGCACAGGGGAGCGCAGCTACAACCTCTCGTCAGTAAGAGCCCTTAATGTATGCGCTATGTATGCGCTAATCGGTAAGGGAAGAGGGTGAATGGTTGCTATTATAGACCTGCATTACACTACATCAGTGATTCCCAACCAGTGGCTCGTTAGCAACATGTTGCTCACCAACCCCTTGGATGTTGCTTCCAGGGGTTGTTCACCTTCAAACAACTAATTGTTTTCAGATAGATCACCAGAAATAACGACTTTTTCCAATTACTTTCTATTTTCTATGTGTCACCATTTTTCTAATATTGAAGTGTAAAGTGTCCTAAAGCAGCTCTGGGAGGGGGGTCGCCGACCCTGCAAACTAAATTGATGCATTTAGTTGGTACATTTCTTATCTTTGTTCCCGTTCAGCAGAATCTTTGGGTTTCATTACAGGCAGCTGTTAGAATTGATACAATAGTTGCTAATACTCCAGAGATGCTGCTGAGAAATGTATCAACTCCATGTTGCAAAACTGTAACAGTTTAGAGTCTGCGCCTGAATTACTGAGCTGTCAGACTCAAACACCAGGATTAAACTTTAAACTTCGATTTTGGGAAAACAGTAACAAATAAATAATGGAAAGTAATTGAAAAAAAAAAAGTCTTTATTTCTGGGGAACAATCTGAAAACAATATTCCCATTTCAATTTATAAATGCCCTCTTTTTATTCTTTCTCGGATCAGCCGAGTCAGTTGTAGCTCAATAACAATGACATAATAATATATCTAAGAATAGTAATGATCCTAATTATGTATTATGCATCTTTAAGTGTACGGACTTTTAATATTCTTTGGCATGACTTAAGACAACATATTTTTTTACATTTTAATATAAGAACAAATGACTTTGGGCTTATCATCAAAGTAATTGCATATTAAAAACTCTGTCTTCATCTCTTAAATGCAGTGAACACATTACATTATAAATGAATGCCTCCAGCAAGAAAAAAGGAAAGGCCAGCAGGTGCAATCACCAGTTCGAAATGTTTTCCTGCAATTGTGCATAAAGGTATATACACAGACCCTAATTTATAGGCAAGGGAAAACTATACTATTGCTGACCAGCAGCATTAAGCAAAATAATCCCTAGCACCTGTGCATTCTATATGGAATGTATCTACCAGCAACGGAGCTCTTTCTATGCCTTTCAGAGCCACTAGGGCATATTATAACAATGTAGATAAGCAGGTAGGCAGGTTCTGCCTTTATCTAAACAAAGTGTAGTGCTAGTCTATCACTATGTTCAGGCAGCTGCACTAAACATGTCTTTGTGTTATAAAAACTCCCTCACATGGAATTAATGTCAGTCTTCTAATTGGAGTAGTTGTTCAACAATTAGTTGATTGCCCGAAGAGAGATTAGGAAAAAGGATATTGTTGTGGAGAAAAAGGGGAAAGTCTGATTTTTAGAAAGCACACCCTTTCCCCTCTCAAAATAATAAGGTTTTCTAAAGGTCATAGAGGTATGATGTAAGATTATCGGTGCATCTATGGCCACCTTAAATCTGAAGTCATCTGATTGGCCACCTACCTCTTTTCCACCAAAAGACATGCAGACTAAAAAGCCTTATGTTACACACAAGTAAACTAAAACTCCATCAAATGTTGAATGCTGCCAGAGGGGAAGCTATGTACAAAGGGCACAGTGTTGCCATGATGTGTCTAGCCTACTTATTTATTTTATCTGCTTAGCACAGTATGCGTGAGTTTTATCAGTACCAGTTAAGGTGCAGTGCAAATGTACAACACAATCTAACAAAGCATTTTCTTCATTGATAAACTCCATAGAGCTAAACTCTCGGGGTAAACATGGGATTCTGAATTGACATGCGCTAAATAGCTATAAGAGCTAAAAAAAAGACTAAGAAATAAGTGGATTTGTACTAAATGTCATGAAACGAGCGGTGGGACAAACTCAGCTCAACTTATTCATTCGTGGATTTAGAACCGGGTCATATGTAGGGCCCAAAACCGTGGCCCAAGGAAGATTTCTTACCTGTCTGATCTATATTTGTTCAGGGTAGATACCTTTTTGGGAGGCCAGAATTTTATTTACCTATATGGGCCAATATGCTGTTGACTTAAGTGTTGCCAAGTCTGTAGCCACTATCCATGATCTTATAGAATTGACCAGATAATAAAGGTGTACATAGAGGACAAGTAGATGTATTAATATCATAGTAAAGTAAAATGTTGCTTACAAATCTTGGTCTTATTGGCTCTGTACTTTTCCTTACTACCCTGGGGGATCTGTCTAGCATGTAGGTATTATGTCAGATGTTACTATTCCATACAATCTTACTACCAACTCTAAGGGGCAGATTTACTAAGCTCGAGTGAATAATTTGAATGAAAAGATATTAGAATTTCAAAGTAATTTTATGGGTACTTTGACCATCGAAATAGTCAAAATCGATCAAATTCGATCGAATCGAATGATTCAAACGATTCGAAGTACTCCATTCGATAATCGAAGTACTCTCTCTTTAAAAAAAAACTTTGACTTCATACTTTGCCACTTTAAACCTACCGAAGTCCAATGTTAGCCTGTGGGGACCTTCCCCAGCAGTTTTCTCTTATTTTTTTTTTGGTTGAATAAAAATCCTCAATCGATTGCTTAAAATGGTTCAAATCGTTCGACTCGAAGGATTTTATCGTTCGATGGAATGATTTTTATTCGATTGTTCAATCTAAGCTTTTGCGCTAAAATCCTTCGAATTCGGTATTCGAATTCAAAGGATTTTACTTCGAGGGTCGAATTTGAGGGTTTTTTAACCCCTTCGAAATTCGACCGTTGATAAATCTGCCCCTAAGTTTACAGAACAAGCAACCATACCCAACTTTTCTGTGTGTAAAGTGCAAACTTGTATCTAAAAAGGGAAAAATGATATTAGTGCCTTTATTTCTGTCTGCACAGGCTGTCACACTGCAGCAACCCATCTGATATTTAAATATAACTACCTAGGGCATCACAAGTTGGGGGCTGCAGTTCAAATACAGAAGGAGAGCCTCGGGCTGAAGAATTCTATTGTAATATGCCTTTATTTTTTTTTATGTCAGTGTGAGTACCGTGTAGCTGAAAATGAACCCAGTTCCCTCTCCTCTCTAAAATGCCTCTTCATCCTGTAGCGATATGAAAATATTCAATTTGCTTGTGCTAAAGAAACGCAGCGTGAAACACAGAACTAATCGACAGCTCCCTGTTTCGTTGTATGATCTTATATTGTGATCTTTGTACGTTCGCTTTATCTCTGCAAATGTACAGAGCAATATGATGGTGCTATATAAATAAAAGACAGTGATCAGAAGGCAATGCGGGTAGATTTATCTTTCTATCCTTTTATCCTTTCATATCCGCTGAGCCATAAGGCTGCTTTTGCATTATTGTAAAAATGCCTCAAAAATCTGAAAGTTACCACCAATTTCACACACTGTTCATATCCGCAGAGCACATCTGCTCTAACTGAAACTGGTAAATGGGTGCTAAGCTAAATGTCATGCATCACATTTACACTCATATTGCTGGTGGTCACTGCCTATGAATTTGACTGAATACATTCATGTTAACACGGCAGTCTGCATAGAAAACCAGGCATCTTGTAATGGAGTTAAACCGGAGCAGCAACGTTGAAGAGCCTGTTATTATTCATCTCACTGCACTGGCTGTCTGCATGAGACTGGGAGAGAAGGAAAGCCATTCCCAGACTGCGCCTGTTATGGGAGAAAGCAAACGGAGTAGTCATCTCACAGAAATAAGTGCCTGCTTGAACAAAGTGTATATTGTTAGATGCTCACAGCTGAGCAGTCCAATTTTTTAACAGCTAAATGCAAACACCACATTAAGTAAGCATCTGCTATTTTTACCAGACTATTTAACACCAAATTAAATAAATACCCAAACAGAGGGTACCTGCAGTTTCAGCCAGATACCCCATTAGGACATTAGCACGAAAGCAGATGCGATGTTGGTGGGGCTCACAAAAAGGCCATTGCATAATTAACAGGTCGTATCCGAGTCATTACTCTGTCTTGGACTCATGAAATAACATTAATAACACTCAGGACCTGGAAAGAGAGCTGCTAATGCCCATCCGATGCCGAGGGTTTATGTATAATGTATGAGTTGCTGGTGCTTGCAGCTTTGATATTGTGGTGGATAACCGATTTTAAAGAGGAGGCAGGTTTTTAAAGCAAGACATTTATACGAAGAGCTCTTTACTGAGTTATACCTTGTTCCAAATGGTAATAATGTAATGTAAGCAGGTGGTATTAGAAATTATTGTAATGCTGGCACTATACAGTATAAGCAAACAACGCTAATGGGTCTGTTTGTTGAAACCAAAAGGACATGCAAATGGAATGAATCTATGCAAAAGTTAGTTCACATTTAGCAGCCTTAAATAAGGACAGTAAGGGGTTAAAGGCAACAGCACACCAGGAGATTCCCAGTGTTGTCACTCTATTGATTTTAATTGAATTTGTATAATGTATAATCACTTAGAACCAGGCTGGAACTGGGATTAAAAAAAACAAGCACTGGCATTTTCAAGTAGCCACCAGCATAATAAATAGTCACTGTCTATGACATCTTACAGCAGCCCTTCTGGCATTTGCCAGAATCCACAGATTGACAAATGACAAATTCTATCCTTGTATAATTTCGCTTATCAAGCACTGATAATGCAGTTTAAAAAAAGTCGCACGTTCCCTTCTGTTTGAAGTTGTAGAAATGAAACACTGAGGGATAGCACCCTGGGCTACAATCAATATTACTGGCTCGGAAGTGATGCATGTTAAGTCATGAGCCTGGCGGGCTAAATCTTCTGTGAAACCTGCCTGTCTCCTGCAAGATACCTTCAAAGCAATGTGGCCTGTGGGATTTTGCCATACGACGGCGTTTTATTCATGGTTTATGCTTGGTGATGGCCGAATAAATTCGCCAGGCGCGAATTCATGGGGGAATTTCTGCATTTTGCCGCCGGTGAATAAATTGAGGAAATATTTTGGATGCACGGTGGAAAAGTAGCTTGCGTCAAAACCGTCACGCGTCAACATTATTCGGACGCCCATTGACTTTAACGCTGGAGTCAAAATTGACGTGGGCGTCAAAATTGACCTGGGGGTCATCAAAATTCCTGTTTTGCAAATTTTTTGCTGTTCACGGGAAATTAGTGAATTTTTCAGCGAAGCAAAACGGGACAAATTCGCCCATCACTAGTTATGCTGTATCATGGGCATATTTTACCATAGCCTAAATAACTGGATCATGTTGCAATATAAACTCAAATGTGTTCAACACAGATGTTCAGTTTTGACTCTCCCTTTTTTTTTTCTAGTATATATTGCAAGTTTTTTCCATATTCACTTGTGCTATATCTATGTTGTTTTGCTATTTGACATATGGATAAAGCTCTTACCTAGAAGCTTTACATACAGGTAGATGTTACAACAATTGAATTACTGGTTAAGAGGTTAGTTCCCAAACAAGTGCTTAGGTTTTCAGTTCATATTAGGGGGCACATTTACCTAGGGTTGAATATCGAGGGTTAATTAACCCTCGATATTCGACCGTCGAAGTAAAATTCTTCGACTTCGAATATCGAAGTCGAACGATTTTGCGCTATTCCTACAATCGAACGATCAGAGGAATAATCGTTAGATCGAACGATTAAATCCTTTTGAATCGAACTATTAAAACCTTTTGGATCGAACGATTAGAAGGATTTTAATCCATCGATTGAAGGATATTCCTTCGATCAGAAAATTGTTAGGAAGCCTATGGGGACCTTCCCCGTAGGCTAACATTGGCCTCGGTAGGTTTTAGGTGGCGAACTAGGGGGTCGAAGAATTTTTTAAAGAGACAGTACTTTGACTATCGAATAGTCGAATGATTTTTAGTTCGAACCGTTCGATTTGAAGTCGAAGGTTGTAGTCGAAGGTCGAAGTAGCCCATTCGATGGTCGAAGTAGCCAAAAAAAAAACATTCGAAATTCGAACTATTTTTCCTCTATTCCTTCACTCCAACTAAGTAAATGGGCCCCTAGTTGTTTAATGTACATTGGCTAGAAAGTGTTGTCTAGTTGTTTTATTTTAAGGCACCGTTACTAGTTTTTATTTATATATCTGCACTTGTTTTACTTTATTAAAGAATACAAACAATTCTTTTGAAGTTTCCCCTTTCATGCCTTGCCTTGAAGGATTCTGTTGTACATTCAGACTGAACCGTCTCTAA